>NC_089824.1:101374996-101974996 GCF_035046505.1 Tiliqua scincoides | reverse complement strand
GTCTGCCACCAAGAGGTATAAAAGAGAAAATCATTTTTTTCTAAAAAGCAGCATTGGTAGCATCAAGCGTTACAAATATCAACAAGGCTTATCATCAAGATTTCTACTAGAGAAAATATTTGAAAGTGGTTGGAACTTCATGTTCTACAGCACAAGTTTAAAGTTCAGTTCAAATGTATTATTGTATTATTGTTATGTCTGAACTGTGCGAATGCATTTCCATCATTTCTGTTCTTAATCTGTTTGCTTCTCTTTGTCTTTGTGGGAGGAGAATGAGCTGCGGAGGCAAATTCTTCCTAAGAGGGCATGTTTGGAGTGAGTGTCTGGCGGACAGCACATAGTCTTTGTGGGAGGGGCTTGAGCTACAGGGGCATGAGTCACAGGACTGGCTAGGGAGGGGCTTACAGCCTCACTTACAGCCTAGAATCAGACTCTTTCAATCCAATATACTACCACCTGTTACTCCTAATCCTTCCCCAAATAAACTTTTTCTGCAAAGTTGTTCTTGAATCTCTCATCTTTCCTGCATTGTTAATCTTCTTCAACTTAATTTATGCTATTCAATACCAAGCTCCAACTGTTACCTTCCCTTCACTTGTGTGTTATTATCTAGAGAAGAAGTTTCCTGCAACACTGATACTTACAACTTATGCACAGCATGTAACTAGTATTTTTGAGAAAACTAACATAACTGAAAATGGCTTGTAGGTGCTAAATGTATACATGAAAAAAAATTACTATATAAACGTTAGTCTAAATCCACCTCAAATCAGTGCATTTTTAAAAAGGAGAATCCTGAATTTGTCAGTTTACATTAACTTAAGCAAGTCAGAAAGCCAATACCATTCTATTTTCAGAACTAATACCATTCATTTTTCAAAAGCAAAATAATCACATCTGTACCTGATCTTTACTAGTTAGGCCAATGTGCATGACGAGATAAAAATGCACTAGAAAGTCAGGATTTGGCACAACATCTTGGCGTCTGGTCATCATTGCACAGATTAATCTGTATGCATGCAGTTTTCCTTCCTTATACTCATCTGGTAAGGTTGTAGCCTAAAGAGAACAGAGTTTATTTTGTAAATAAATCAGTTCTAGCTGCTCAATAATCAGCTGGTTAATAAATGCTAAAATGCATGGAGCAGCTGTATAAAACAGGCTCAAACAGATAAGAATAGCTTTCATTGTATTTTGATGACCTTCGAAACTGCTCTGTAAGAAGTCTAACATCAGGAGATGCACTCAGTTCAAGATGGAACCTTTCCCTGACAATTGCCACCACCCTCATTTCTTTCCCACCCACTTAGGTGGACTGATGCTCCTGGAGATGCTCATATATCTATAAAGCTAAAATAGACTTACAGGCCGATCCTATGCCAGGGTTGCACCAGTGGTCAACATGCTAACCAACCAACAGCTGCCATGAAAGTGCCATAAGGCACTTCACCACCACCAGGGATAGTGTGATGCCAGCAGAGGGGCCAGTGCCAGAAGGACTTGGATGACAAGCCACCCGGCAGTGAGTATCTCTGCCGAGATGCAGGGAGGCTTTTGGGGGCAGTGGGGAGGGGGTGGTGGTGGAGGGAGGGCAGATCGGGCCTGGAAGGCGGCAGGGACAGCAGCAGAGGCTGCCGCCATATCCTATTCCCCCTCTGGAGCCAAGCCTCCAACACATGTCTTCTCAGTTCTGCACCTACTCAAGGGCTGCCATAGATCTTAGACTCATCAGGCCAACCACGCTCAACACAGGGTAAGGGAACTAATGTTCCCTTAGATCTTAGGCGTCTTCCCCGGCCCCACAGGATACAGTGATACCCATTTTGATGTCACTGTACACTGGGCACCAGGAAGGGATAGGAATGGACCGTTAGCTACCAATTAAAGCTCTCCCCTGTATGAAAAGTAATGGGTTCTGAGAAGTTGGTTTAAGGTTTTGCCATTCGATAAAAACTGGAAACAATTCAGGGGTAAAATGACAAACTATTAAACAGAAATACAACTTACTCAGAAAAACAAATTCAAGTATGTCTATAGAAATTAGGGCTGCAACATCCAGGGCACAATCCTAACCCTTTATGTCAGTGCTTTCCAGTACTGACATAAGGGCAATGAAGCTCCGAGGTAAGGGAACGAACATTCCCTTACTCTGAGGAGGCCTCTGTGAGTGAAACCCAACTGCAAGATGCAGCACGTGTCCCATTGGTAGCACTATGCCAGTGCTGGAAAGCAGTGACATAAGGGGTTAGGATTGCACCCCCAGTTGATTAAACAGATTAAAATATGTTCATCAGCTAAAAAGTATTCCTGGGTAATTGAACAAGAAGTTTTTATAGTTTCATACATATATAGTTTCTAATATAAGAACACACACACACACACACACATTTTCTTTCTCATCTTAGTCATGGGATCAAGCATTGTGCCATGCATTTCATCTCCTATTGTGCCCTCTTCTTTTAGTACATTCTTCCTAGTTTATTCAAACTATAGTTCTCCATTACATCAAAACCAGAAAACTACAGTTTAATCAGACTAGGAATTAACTCATTTTTGCCTGGCCTACAAGTGTACACATTTAGTCCTGTTGCATATATGCAACGTTGGGCGGAAATGGCTTAAGTAAAAATCAATGCAAGGAGTACCAGGAATATGCAAGCACAAGGTCCATTCCTGGGGTACCAAACTATGGTCTGACATTACATCTTAACAGAATCACAATGTGTTCATTGAAACTGGGCAGCCCAATCCTAACTTACACTGAAACAGACAGGCCAAGCAGCCTCTGTTTTATCCATCACAAAGCATCCTGCTCTTCCCTGCCCCAAAACAACACCTCACCTCCCTGTTGCCTTCTTGTCACTGTGTCCCACCCCTCAATCCCATGCTGGCCTCCCTTGGCTGGTACAAACTCACTTGCTCTGGCCACATATTTGGTATCCTCTGCACCGGCCCAGCCTGCTTTTAAGGAGGCGCAAACATAACACTCCTGGGCTGGTGCAGGGGGCCTGCACTGGCCAAACAAGTGCTCAGAATTGTGCTTTCAGTCAATGATGTAGCAAAGTCAAGACATTGCAACTCCATTTTCAAAGGAAGATTCTGTACACAATTCCTTTTATAAGGTCATGGCCACATGTGCAGCGGAAATTATCTACAGAATCAGTGTTGCAATTTCATTCTAACAACGTTATAAAACAGGTCACTTAAACAAAAAAGTGGATCCAGGATGTAACATGATGTAACAGGGAGAATTTCCTTTATATGCATCTTTCATATGTCATTAAGTTCTGAGGTTATATTGCTGGGTTACCCAAGAGGGTAGGTAACAAAGAACCGGCATTAAATTTTTTTTTTTTAAACTTACCTTGAACAACCATGATGCAAATATTCTTAGTGGTGGAATTAAAATGGGAGGAGGAGGAGTTGATTGGTTATCCTGACTGATAGCAAGATTGTCTCTTATCTAAACAAATAAAAAAAAATGATACCATTAGTAACACATACAAAAATGAAGTGAATGGTTCTCTTAACTGTAAACTCTCAACTTTTCTATTCCACATTCCTTTGGAAATTCCCAAATTCATAAGACTCTTGATTACATGGAAAGGAGCCTGAAAAGGTAGGCAATCCATACTAGTTGTACTCAAGCCACACCATAGATGATATCTATGCAACACGTTTTTCCCCTCTTACCATTATTCTGTCATAGTTAAGGTTCTGAAACTATAAGGACTTGTAAAGCCCTTCCTTTTCTGTGACATGTCTCAATAGGTTAGATTCCTGTTAGAGCCCAAACATTGAGAGGGTAGTGGTGGTGGATGGAAATCTGAAAAAGCATTGGAACAGAAGCAGCAACTTTCCCTAAACAGTCAGCGTATTGGTTAGGAACCTGTCACCATATTTTCCCCCTTATCTCCAAAGATGCAATTGTAGTGATGAAGAGTTTGAGGGATTACAATTTAGGGAAACAATTAAAAGTTTATTTCACATGTTTAGGATATACGTCGCTCCAACACAATTGGTCTACATTAAATTTTAAAATCTTTACTACAGTTTCAGTGGGAAGTTGAAAAGCGTATTTAAGAGGTGATATTCTTCAGGAATTTCTGCCCAAATGTTGCATATATGCAACAGGGATCAAATATGTACACCTATGGGCTAGGCAGAAATGGGTTTCAACTTTAGAAAGATTATATGGTTAATAGCGTTGCTTGTTCTATTTTAACAGCAAACATTAACTATAAATTTTCTATCAGACAAGGTGGATTCAACTTTACCTTTGCTAATTTATACCACAGCTCATAGAGATATTCAAAAACTCTGGCATGTATTTTAGGAGACTGGATATTGTTTACATCTCCAAGAATTCCCAATATTCTTCGCCATAACACAGCAGCAGAATCAGGATGCCAGCCTATAAGATTTCCACCAGCAATTATACTGCAGTCATCAGCAAGGAATTCACTGCTGTCTAGAAAAGAAACTTATTTTTAGTAATGACAAGTAAAATGCCCATGGGTGATTATGATGGTGAAAGTAAAAATCTGTGGTTGAAGCTGCATTGATTAGGGGCTATCCTTACTCATAGTGACCCCAGCCACTGAAAATCAAGCCTGCTTCTAGTTGCATAGCCCCATCCCACATTTTCATTCTTGATCACAACAAAGTGGAACAGAATATGTATAATACAATAATACTAATAATACTAATATTAATACTAATAATTTTTAATTATTATTGTGAAGTATACTAGTAGAATACTACTAGTAGCAGCAAAGTGTGTAGTATACTAGTAGTATAGTGTGAACTATACTAATAGATAAGTGTGTAGCATACTATGCATTACTTGTGAAAAAAACCACCAGCTGGTTGTGGTGATACTTTCCACAGCCTAGCAAAACAAATCTTAGCAGTGAATAAACATATCTTGGCTTTCAGAAAGATGGAAGTTATTTAATAAGGTTAATGTGAAAGAAAAGCAGAAAAAAAAGAGAATCACGAGTTGGGGACGCAAAAGATTCTGGTGTAACCAATGTACAACTTTACTGGAAAACATGGAGATCACGTGAGAATAAAAGAGCAGAGAACTCCAAGATACCCTGCTCCTGCATGGTCTCAGAATTTTGTTTCCAAAAATTGTTTTATCAATTAAGGATAGTAATGGATGAACTCCTTGGCTCACACCAATTTCAAAAGGACATAAACCCCAGCAGGATCAGGCCAAATGACCATTTAGACCAGGGGTGTCAAACTCATTTCATACGGAGGGCCACATAGCATTCATGATGCCTGCTGAGGGCCGGAAGTGATGTCATTAGGCAAGAAGTGATGTCATTTAACAGGTCATAACCAAAAATAAACACTTTTTTCCACTTAGGAACTAATTAGCTACAAATAACGAAAGAGAAAATATATGAATCTTGATCATATTTCAAGATATGGGAGAGCCCAATTTTCATGTGGGCTGCCCTTTTAGCAGCAACACCTCAGCACTACTCAGCAGCTGAAAGCCTGAGGGCCATATAAAAAGGGCTCACAATCTAAAAATATGCAAAAGAACACCAGCAGACAGCCACTAGAAAAGACACTGCTGGGGTGAGGTGGGCCAGTTACTCTCCCCCTGCTAAATAAAAGAGGAGCACCCACTTGAAAAAGTGCCTCTTAACGTACTTCTTTTCTGCCAGTGCTCTCTGCAACTGCAGCTGCTAAATGAGGAAGTGCATAGTCATCATGACTAGTAGTCACTGCCACACCATTCATTTCTTGCAAAATTTCCTTGTAAATGCATGAAAAGCACACTGAGTACTTTTATTCTGCGCCAAAAAGTGGTTTAAAGGAGATTAAAAAGGACAATAAAACAGATGTCATAGGGTGCAATCTTAACCCATTTTCCTGCACTGACGTAAGGGCAAGGCAACTTCAAGGTAAGGGAACAAACATTGCCATACCTTGAGGAAGCCTCTGTAACTGCCCCCCAACTGCATGATACAGCACATGCCCCACTGACACAGGTATGCCAGTGCTGGAAAGTTGGTTAGGATTGCGCTCATAGTTAAAAACAAAATACTTTCCAAAATTTCACACACAGGAAAACCTGAAGATTCCAAATAGCATGTTTCACTACAAATACACTCATTCATTATAGAGTTTTAGACTCAAGGACTGATTAGTGGGTTTTCAGCACCCTCTAGTGATAGAGAAGCAACATATCCCAAAGACAAAGAATCTTGTAGAAACTTTCCTCATAAGCTGTTGATTGGACTTCAGTCCACAAAAGTTGATGCAGAAACTGAAATAAATTTGAGTTTATTTTTAAGATTCCAAAAGACTTTAAGATTCCAAAAGACATCTTTAAGATTCCAAAAGACTTTTTTTTTTTTTTACAACTGATTAACAAAGCTATGTCACTGAAAGTTTTATTCCAAAGAGCTAATGTATCAAAGTTATGTGGTAAGGCCAAAGTACACGCTACATTAAGCATGTAATTTAGCCCTCTGTGTTAAACTGTAAAGACGGGCCATGGGGAAAATTCAGGATTGGGCCCATGACAACGTTTAAACTTTATTTCTAATAATTCTGCACACAGCCACGAGGAAGGCTTTTGAAGATGGTTTTTCTGATTGGCTTTAGTTTTCATGGTAGCAGTGATGATCTACCATTTGGGTCTTGGACAAGGTCAGATATGGGGGGACAACGACACAGGAGGTACCAACACCAGAGCTCCCCCCTCCCTTGGTCCCTACAATACTAAATAATGGTTTTATCTGCATGAACGAGCCTCACACAGGTCCACACTCATGCAGTGTCCAGTTCCCTTTTCCCTTGCACAGAAGGAGAGAAGTAAAGCTTTTGCTTTCATGTTAGAATAAGCTGCAGCTGCAGCAGTTACTGGCGACATATGAACTTGGGGAACTGTGGTTTGTTCTCCAACTCAAGTTTGCCAAAATAAACCAATTTATTCTACAATGAAAGGTAACATTTTCACTTTCCTCTTTTTATACATGCAAGATGTGAAACAAAGAAATACATGGACCCATGGCTCTATATTCAACCATGGTTTACCATTATTCGATTTGGGTCCTAGAATATTTGCTAAGGAAGTAATAAAAACTGTTCAACAGGAGCAGGAGAGACTACGTAACCCTGCACATGAATGCATATTCCTTCAGGAACTTGATCAAACAAACAGGGTTTAACATAGCAAGGAAAAAATGGGGGGGGGATGCCAACAAGCACGCGTGCGTGCATGCACACCACATCCAGAACTTCCCATATTTCTGACTTAACCCACAGAAGAGGTGAGCTTTTCTGTGTTTTCATGTGAGCACTAAAGAGAAGATTTCTTCTCTTCTGAGAGAATAGTTTGAACCTACACAGGGCAAAGACAAAGAAGATCAACTTTGATGCACATGGAAGATGGTCATGCAGAATAAACAGCAGTTTTTCAACTAGCTTCCTAGAATAGCAAAGTGCTATTAGGAATAGAGAAAGCATAATGAGATTTACTTTTCCTGAGTACAGTCTCTCTTTATTAAGACTTCTAGTTTACCCTTGGGATGAACTCAGGTCAAGGAATACAAAGCCCTGCCTCAAAGAGTAAGGTTTACACTGTGAATTCTATGATGTGCAACCAAAAATGTATGCACACAGGGGAAACACACACAGGCCTTCCTTGAATATAGATACCTGTTAAATTCGTAGAATCTGAAGGCCCAAGATGCAACCAGTGGCGGGAATCAGGATCAACAGAAATATCAGCTGGCATGTTGACACAATGGTTTTCTTCACATGCTTGCCATGGTACCAAGGTGATGTCTACTTCACCATTAAAGCCAATAGATGTATCACTGCTAACACTTTCACCTATGTAAAAACAGAAAATGAGGTACTTATTACAGGTACAACAAGTGAAATCAATGCAATCTACTACAAATAACACCAATAACTGATGAAGAAATAATAATAATAATAATAATAATAATAATAATAATAATAATAATAATAATAATAATAATAATAATAATAGTAATAATAAATGAATATTTTATTTACTTACTCTTTTCTTTCTCTCTGTGACTTGCATGTGACTGCTGCATGTCTGCTTTCAGAAATAATTCAGTTGAACTATTGCCCATCTGCAGGAAACATTTCAAGAAAAATCAATCTCATTATACAATTTATTATTGGCTTTATTATCAAATCAACATAGGTACATTATTTCCAGTAATTTGCATCTTGTTTAAAACACTTTTGCCAATTATAGACCACAACTCATGTTACCTGAAGTCAACAAATGAGAAAGCATTAGCTTCTTCTCACTTTTTATCACTCCTTTTGTGAGTGTTCCTGGCTAGAATCAGAAGGTTGGATCCTAAGCTACCTCTCCATGAACAAAAGTCCCTTACACTCACAGGAAGGAAGCTTTGTTCACAGAAGGATCTCTTCCATACGGGCAACTCAAGAGCTTCCATCAAGGAATGATAAGCTAGGATTCAATTCAGTGCATACATAGAAAAGAATGCTCCCTTCCCATATTACTGAATGTGTTTCTCTGCTGTGGAAGGAAATCTGGGAGGACAAAATGAAAGGAAGTGGAGAAGAGGAACACAGAAAGCTATTAGCCAGAGGCTTCATACTATGGATCTTACCAATATTCTGATTGTGTTTCCATGCCTAGGTTATACTTAGAGAAACATTCACACTAATGAGGTAGACATGAGCTGAAAATTTTAATAAGAACACAGTCCTGAATATGTTAGGTGAAGAATCTGATCCTACAACTATACCCAATTTAACACATTCCATTTTAAATAACTTAGCAAGCACTATTATTTATATAAATGTTTTAACAAAACCACTCAACCAGTTCTATGAACCCAAATAATATTTTTAAATTCTTTCTCAAACAGTCACCCATGCCACATGCATGTTTAAAAAAACAACTGAGCATTAACAAAAGATTTCCATTTCAGTTATTCTTTTAAACGATTTTTTGAATATAACACCATGTACATAAAATATTCCCTGAATATGCAAGATACCAATGCAGATTAGGTCCACTTACTTCTTGGACTGTACTTTCCTTGCTCATTTTCCCCTTAATTTCTTGATTAGATTGGGAATCTGAAGTTAAGTTATGTGCGCTCTCTGTTTTTCCAACTGTGAATGTCAACATACATTTTTAAAATTATGAAAAATAGCCAAGATGCTGAATTCAAGAAATACATGAATTATAAATTAACACTAACTTGGTTTCAATATTATTTATATACACATATAGCAATCATACTATTTTGCCAACTATGCAGCTATACGATGAAGGATAGTCTATTTGAAAACTCTCTAAAACAGGATAAAAAGCTGATATTACATTTACATTAATAAAGTTATTGACAGGAAGAGAGTAAAACACATGTAAAAAGAATGCTGCCTGAAGAAGTTTCACAATACAATTCTTTTTTAATTTCAGTAATACAAATTTTTGAAATAATAGATTTTTAAACAAAGGTGAGGGGTCACACTTTCAAATGAAAACTGTATTTAGCACGAAACCAGATGTTAGACAAATTTCATACTGCAGATTCAACATTTATTTCGCTCATTTTCATAAGTTTAGAAAAATTCTTAACTTTAATTCATTATAGTTGTGATCCTGTTCAGACTAGAAACACTGGGTATCTAAAATAGATGATCACTGAAGTTTTAGAACAGGGGTCTCCAAACCCCGGCCCGCAGCAAGCCTCTGATCCCGAAAACCTCTGGCTCAGCTGACCAAGTACATCCGGAGTTGTGCTTATGGGGTGAAGGAATGGGGATCCATTTAAGTGTGTGCTTTATTTCTTGGGCTGTGTTGGTGCTTGGAGAAATCCTGGACATTTGAGCCCATTCATTCATCTAAGTTCTATCTCTAACATATTTATTTAATTTTTTGTGCCAGATATCTGATGCAGCCCTTCAGCCAAAACGTTTAGAGACCCCTGTTTTAGAACATGGTTGTTTACAAGGACTCTTAGATTACATAGAAAGTTCCTTTATAAATCAGACTGTTGGTCCATCAAGTTCAGCACTGTCTACACAAGTGGTTCCCAAACTGGTGGGTTGTGACCCACCAGTTTGTGTAATGCTTCCCCATCCCTTTAAGGGGCGGGAGAAGGGGAGGGAGGCAGCAACGCAATCCCCAGGATCCTGTCGCTGGGGGGGCGAGGAGGGGCGCTTGTGACTTACTTGGCATAGCATAGGGCTGCAGGAAGTGCAGGGAGCCCTGCACAACCCTCTGCAGAGCTCCCTGAGGCACAGAAACAAAATAGAAGCAAAATGGAAGTGCTTTGCGCCTGCGCAGGGCTTCGCAGGGCTCCTCGCACCTCCTGCAGCCTGATGGGGATTGCATCGCTGCCCTAATCCCTCCCCCGCAAGAACTTAGTGAGGGAGTAAAGCTCCCTCAAAGTTTGAGAAGCACTGGTCTACACCTTTGGTTCTTGAGATCTGAGGTAAGTGTATGTGGGGGAGGAGCTAAGGCAGCAACATGATGCCCAGGATCACACTGCTGCTGGGGATGGGAGTGAGTTTTTTCACTTATCTCTAGCCACTTTCGGAGTTCGGGGGTTCTTTGGAGCAGAGGGCTTCTTGCACCTACTAACATCTTAAAATAATAAGTGGCACTTCTAGTTTTGCAACTAAATAAAACCAAAAGTGCCCTTTTTGTTATTTTTAGATGTTAGGAGGTGCAGGGAGCCCTGCAGACATCCAGGACTCCAGCGCAGGCCAGAGGTAAGTAAAAAAACCTCCCACCCCCCAGCAGCAGCATTATCCTGAGAATTTGGTTCCTGCCTTCCGCTTTCCCTTTCTTCTTCAAGGGCCAGAGGCAGGGCTTCTCAGGCTGGGGCATCATGACATCCCAGTTTGAGAACCTCTGGTCTATATTGACTAACAGTGACTCAAAGTCAGGAAATGAGCAGGGACCTTCTGTATGTAAAGTATGTGTTTTTACAATTGAGTTCTGGTTCTTCCTCATTCTATAGCATCCTTCACTTGTAAATTGTATTTTTACCTCGACCACCTACTCTCAAGCATTGGTCAAGTTGGTTTTTATTTTAGAAGAATGGGCATTTTGAAACATTCTGATCATTCATATTACAAAGTAATACACGGGCAGCCTGACAGCATGTTTGTGCTGACTCAGGAGCAGGCGAAGCAGAAGGATGTGTGCCCATCTGCCATCTCCAGATTCTGTCCCTGAACCAACTGAGCAAGGTAGGTTTGTGCTGGGGGGGGGGGGACAGGGGTGGGAGAGGGTGGCAGAGTGGGGGAATTTCTAGGCAGTGGGAGGGGTGGGATCAGTGGTGGAATCACACGCCATATCCTCAGCCATAGCCCTGGCCTGGGCAGTGTTACATGGGCTGCTCAGATTTGCACAAGCTAAATAGCTGGTGCAGATTCAAGTAGCCTCATAGAGCAGGCTGGGGCTCAGCACAGGATAAGGGATAAAATATCCCGTTATTCCAGTGGTTCTCGAACTTTTCCGGCCAGCTGCTCCCCTGATCCTTGTGGTCATTGGCCAAGGCTCCCCATTATATCACCTCACCTCAGTTACCCCCAAAATGGGGGTGAAGGTGTTATAATTATACACTAGAAACAAAAAAAACAGCTGCCAGCACTCTGAGGCTGCAATCCTAACCACACTTACCTGAGAGTAAGCCCCACTGAACAAAATAGAACTTACTTCTGAGAAGACCTGGTTAGGATTGTGCCCTGAGTTTGTTAGCAGCACACCTGGAGGTTTTTGGAAAGGGGGGGGGAGTGAAATGATGAATTTGCTAGGGGAGGGGAAGACTTTTTGTGTGTATCTGCTAATTGCAAACTAATGTGAAACTGAGACCCAGAGACTGTTTGGCTGCAATCCTAACCTCACTTCTGAATAGCCCTAACTAGGATTGTGCCTTTTGTCTTATAATAGCAGCCAACATGGGAAGTACCCCCTCCCCTCCCCGCCAAAAGGAGGCAGGAGGAAAAAGGGGAAGGCTGAAAAGGAATGGGTATTTTTATTTTTTTTAAATCAATTTTTGGAGACAAAGCTTGACTGATCAAGAGTGGCTTTTTTTCTTTTTTGAAGGGGGAGGAAAAAGAGAAAGGTAAAAATCCTTGATTAAGCTGACACAGACTCCAAGCCTATGTAGGTCTACTCAGCAGTAAGTCCCATTTGAGTCAATGGGGCTTACTCCCAGGCAAGTGTGGATAGGATTGCAGCCAAGAGCAAGATTACAACTCACCCTCAAAGTAGATGGGGGCTGCTCACACACATACACCCCAGCATGCAGATGCCACCCTATTCCCCCCAGGCAAGACAGAGGAATGCAGGCTGGGGCATTTGAACCCCCCCCCCCACTAACAGCAGGCTGGGCTCCCTCCTTCCCAAGAGGAAGAAAGCGCTGCGCTGCCTGTACTTACTCTTCCCTCCCAGTTTGAAGCCTACCAGGAGCTCACCTGTGCTGATGAGATGCAGCACCTCTGCCGCTGCCCAGCCAGCCTTCTCTCCCACCTCCCCCCACCGTGTTTCACAGCCCTCCCCACTTCACACTGCCCCACCCACCTCGTTCACAGCTGAAGAAAAGCAGCAAGTAGGGTGGCGGCACATGCAGCTGAGCAGCTACAGCCACCTCTCTACCCCCCCAGATGCCTCAAAATGTCTGGAGGCTAGCCACGCCTCCCTAGGGAGGCCTGACACACAGATTGAATTCCTCAGCCTTATCCTAAGGTGATCTCCAGCAGGCTCCCAACCTGTGCTATATATAGTGCAAGCCATATGCCCTGGTTGCACTGGCACAGGTAAGGACAGAGCCCTAACACAGACTTACTTTAAAGATCCATTTATTTCAACACCACCGCACAAATTGTTTTCTTGTAAAACTATTAGGATGATATTATAGACAATACAACAAAACCTCTATGCATAGTGAAAAGTTGATGGAACTTTAGAAAGAGCTCATAGTGTGAAATGGGCTACCAGCATTACTGCATGAAAATGTCGCACCAAACAGGACAGATCTTCACAAAGGCATTCAAAGCAGGATGTAGAGAAAGGCAGCTCTTACTGCTTTTAAGTTACCTTGGAAAACGTCAGAATTGCACTGATCTCTAATATCAGAGGTGCTACTGCTTCGGATTAATTGTTCCTGGTCTAAAAACAGACCATTGCATTCTGCTCCCATTTCATTTTCTGGTGGTTGGTACTCAGTTCCTGTCCCATTGTCTGATTGCTGATATTCTTCCACTTCTGTAGGAACTGATACAAAGTATTTTTGAATCAAGTATACAAAAATGCTAAAGGCCCATGCCATTACATAAACAGAAATTAATCTCCTGTATCTTTGCTATCATTGATAGTCTATCAATTAATAGAGAACACAAAAAAGAAAACGTTAGCTATTAATCTGTATTTTTGGTGCAGAACTGTTTCCCACCAACCACCACTTCTCTACTGCAAACCAACGGGAAGGAGCTGTGTTCTGCAAGTGAGAAGTGGCAGGCAGAAGTATTAAGTGCCCCATATGCCTACTTTTCCACCACTGCAAACTGTGCTTCCTCACATCCCTTGACAGTTGGAAACACATTAGCTATGAGGTCACTTCACATCCTAAATTTTGGCTACTAAACATAAAAATAAGAAGTGCATTTCTTCACAAGAAGGGGTGAAGTACAAAACAATGGAGTTTAAAGTATTAGTGAACCTTTCCTTGGACATAACACATCCCAAAGATGTAAGGCCCCCAATATTCACACTCTGTGCAAGTTTTTTCCCCTCAGTCACACCAAGTGGTTGCAAAATGCTTTTGCATGCCCTAGTCTTCTGTTTCAAATTAGGCATCTCAATTTGTTGTAAATTCACCTTTAAGTATTCTGCTTGTGTCTTTCACTAAACTGCGTAATCCAAGTTTTACATCCTGTGCTACTATCTGTTAATTTTCTTTTGTCTGCAATATTATAATTTCGTAACTTGCATTAATATAGCATTTCAAATGGTACTACTAAATTAACACCTGAGATGGTGCTATGAAGTGGATATTTTATACATCAAATTATATTATCTACCATTTGGGTTAAAAGCTTATTTAATAGTGTTGCCACTTACAAGGTCACCTTTGCTGCTGAAGATGCAGCACTTTTTAAAACCTACACACCTAGGTTTACAGCTCCTGGGTAGTCAGATAGCTGGTATTCTCACAAGGAAATGTAGGAAACACCAAAAAAATAAAACCTTGAGCATTAGCAATATCTGCAAGGAGAAACTGAAGAACAAAGGGTGAGCATGCACAATACTAAGAAGTGCGCACAATACTAGATTCTCAACAAACTTTTTTTTTACCTACATCATACTAATATACAATAGACTTCAGGAGACACATTTATGACAGTCTTGTTCAAATTGTGGAGACTGCAAAGTCCATCACATATTGAGCTCCTATAAACAGTTGCATTCCTTGAGAAATCTGTAGGAACAGTGAACGTGGAAGTCACCACTCTGAGAAGGGAAAGGAAGGAGTGTTGCAAACTACCTTAAACATACTAACAGAGATGGTGAAGTTCAAGGATGGTTGAGTCATGAAGCACCAAGAAAAGGAGACGGGAATGACCCCAAAGACACTTGAGGAATGGAAGTTGCTCTTGGTACTTTAAAGGACAGGTGTTTGCTTTCTGGATAAAACTTGGATTTTACCATTTTGTCCAAAATATGCTACTATAAAATAATGATTTTTAAAATTTTACTTGCAAAGAAAGTATAATAAGTGCAGAAATACAGAATATTTAGAAACAAGGTAGTTTTAAATATCATACCTGACAGTGTGTGACAGTAGGAAGTATAAGAGATACCAGGTAAGAGAGAGCTCACAGTATGAAGAAGAAGAGGTACACTTTTAGTGGTTGGCAAAGCCTCACACAGATGAGCACAGTTGCTGATAGACTGGCTTCGCTTAGCTTCCAGGGAAAAATAAATTAACAAAAGTCAAGTCAAAACAGTAGTGAAATATTTTGGTTTAATAGGCTATTGCATGAAAAAGCAGAAGAAAGCAGTGGAAAAATTTCTCAAAGGTGAATTCCCAGGCACCCAAGTTATCATGGTAAGTTAACAATGAAACAGGAATTCAATAAACAATCTAATCTACAAGGTTATGTATCATTAACTGAAGATACTACTTTTAAAAAATCCAGTAGTTGAATCTCAAATAAAAAAAGATTACTAGAACATAGAGATCAAAAAGTCATCTGCACAGCACTTTCAGGTCAAGGAACTCAAATATCTAATTTAAGGTTATAATTAAATCTGAACATAGATTCTAAGAAAAATGTAGATCATTTTCCAAATAGAGGACTCTAATGGGAAACATTCTTCATCTGTTTTATAGAAGCGAGTTTATGCAAGCAGAAAAGTTTGGCGGTAGTAGCTTCATGAGAAGCAGAAATTCAAAAGCTGAAGCAGTTCTAGCATAGAGATGTAGTAATAGAACACTTGGACCTCTTAAATGATTTGCTTGCCATAGACTTGGTTAAATGTGCTATGTTAAATAATGTGTTATGTCAATGGTTCCTTGACAAATGGCTGAAGTAAAACAGTCTGAATGGCTCAAATAAGCAGGCCAGTCAATGTAGCCAAGGCAGTGAGAGAAGCAAGAGTATCAGGAAACAAGATATTCAACATAAAAAGCAAGCAGCACTAAGATAAAAAGTAGAAAATAGAACTGAGAAATGAGCATGAGGAAGGCAGTCTAGCAATGAAGTTGAATGAAACACGCACTTTGCGTGGAGCTGGGGATAGTGCTGAACTTACAAGGGGTGATTCATGCACCCTGTATCTGGCCACTGCCTCCCTCTAGCTCACTACCAATTTAGCAGCTCTCCCACCAAGGCAGCAGCAGCACACCTTTTCCACCAAGTGCCACTGAACGAAGAAAAAATTGGTACAGCTGCCACCACCTTCTTACCCACTAAACAGCAGGGGTGGGCAAGGAGGAATGGAGCATGGCAACTCAGAGCCCCTCCCCCAAGCTATCATGTCACCTCCATCTGTGCAGTCCTATTAGAAAGAAACAGGATGAGTGGAGCATGATGGGAGCTCCCAACATGATCTGCTTCTTCTGTTTATTTCAAACAGGACAGCACGAATGAAGGAGGCAGAGCCAGAGATCGTTATGGGGCAGAACAGCTAGGAGGATGAGGATGAGATAACAGTGATAACACTGGCAATAGGCAACACATGGGCAGAAAGACCAGAGTAACTGAACCGCCTCAGGCAGCATCCAAACTTTGACTGTGCCTGAATTTAGGGGTTAAAGTTGCATTAAAAAGAACAAGGAAGAATAAGTATATACATATCTATATGCAAGTGACAATTCTGAAACACCTGTGTACACACTAACAAAATTTTAACATACTGCTCACAAGCTCTCCTTAAAGGCAAAACCAAGACAGTAATTGACCAGAGAAGGTACCAGAAGATTGAGCCCAATTGAGCCACATTGGGTATTCAGTTCCCATTGAACACATGAATTACCAGCACAACCCTACATGTCTATTCAGAAGTAGGCTTCATGGATTTCAATGGGACTTACTCCCAGGTAAGTATACTTAGGATTGCAGTCTAAGCATGCAGGACAATCAGTGGGCAATGTTATAGCTCAAAACCTGCTGAATTCAAACCTTTGAGATTTTAATACCTTGGAGTTGTGAGGTCTAAAACCACACCTGCCTGGAAGGAAGGCAACAAGCACAAAGTTTGAGAGGGAAGAGCAAGAAAATAAGAAACCTGAACCATTGGTACCTGCAGTGGGAGAACAGATTTCCTCACATTACAGTTTGAGGTATTATTGTGACATCCTGGAGTAAAGGGGGGGGGGGTTAGTTCTAGTCTTCCACAAAATATTAAGGCAAGGCACTTTCCACCCAACTTTTCAGCATTGATTTAAGCTGCTCCTATCTCATTTCTCTTGTCCAAGCAATCTTCTACTAGTCATGTTAGCATAACAATAAAGAGCAAGTTTGTTCCAGTAGAAGAAAAGGCTGGACAACTTTTTCTTCTTCCTTTTTTTTTTTTTTTATAGTGGTGACTTATTGAGAGAGAAATACAGAAGGTTCAATATGACTAGTTACATAGTGTAAATGATGAGACTGGCTGAAATAAAAGTTAAGTTTGAGAGAAAGAACTGGTTCTTTGCCACCTTTGATTAAAAAACAGAGTTTGCAAAGTTCACAGAAATGGAACAAGCTGCTTGGTATAGAAGTTGGCTTGCTAGAACACCTCTACCAGTAGTCAAGACTTTTAAACAAACGTTTATTTCACAATGTTTTGTTCACCCCACTCAACTTATTTCAAATCTCTTTAAGATCTTTTGATTCCCTATAACTGACTGGAAGCACTGTGCCATTAAAAGGGTCAGAAAAGGGGGTGAGTTGGAAAGTTCTAGGTAGGCTAGTTCTTCCTGGAGTAAGATTCTGGTTCTTCTCACACTACAAAATGTTCTGAATTTGGGATGGGTATGGCTATGGTCTTCCAGTGAATAAAGGCTAAGCTGATAGCTGGTCTTCACTGCTGAAAGCTGTTGTTCTGAGAGGTCTGATGTCAAAAAATGAACTTCATTCATATTGATCTGAGAAGTACTAGCGTTTGTCTGGACTCAAGGGTAATGAATAGTTGCAATGGAATGAGTAAAAGGCCAGAAAACAAAGATTTTTGAGTAAAAGTTGTTCTGCCTCAGAATGGAAAATGTGGAAATCTGAGGGAATGCGGGAGGGGCAATATGCTTCTGAAATATTTTCTCTTCCAGTATGAGCAAAATTTTTCAAATATTTAAAATCTGTACTTTAAAATATAAAATGTCAACCTACCATAAAAGCTTGTTTCAAAGATCACAACCAGATAATTTATGTGGAACACTTTATATTTGTCTGAATAACTCAATCAGCAACATTGTCAGGAGTTATTCCAGAAAAGTGATTGTCCTACCCTTCAACACAGTGTTTCTCAAACTGTGGATCGAGACCCACTGGGTGGGTCGTGAACCAATCTCAGATGGGTCCCCATTCATTCCAATATTTTATTTTTAATATATTAGACTGGATGCTACCATGGTATGTGACTGCATTTGGAGAAATGTTACAGATGTGTACTTTTAACAGACTACCATGTATATGCTTTTAACAACAATAGTCAATGGGGCTTACTCCTGGGTATGTGTAGGTAAGATTGCTAAAAGTTTTCCTGCTTGATGATGTCACTTCCAGTCATGACATCACTACCGGTGGGTCCTGACAGATTCTTATTCTAAAAAGTGGGTCCTAGTACTAAAGGTTTGAGAACAACTGCTCTAACAAAACAAAAAACAAACAAACAGGAATAGTTTGGGGACATTTTCAGACCTATTGTGGCATAAGTTTTTGTCAGGGAAGGTTAAGGGTGATCAGCACACACACACACTCCTCCACTCACAGGTGGTAAAAGGATGGTGTAATTTCAGCAGTGCTTCTTAGTATTTCTGGTTTTCAAAGAAAACAAAGATATCGTCCAATGACATTTCCATAAAATGTTTTATTTCAAGTTGTATATCACCACCATCTGTAGTCACTACTCTGAATTTTTCTCCTGCCTGTTTTCCATGTTTCTACAAATTATCCAAAATTTCATTTCTCACACAGAATTTTAAGACTGTTATGAGCAAATAGCTTGCCCCTTTGCTGATTAACTATTTAGTACTTTTTTATGCGAAAATGCTTGAATGTGATTAAAAAATTAAGTTGTTTATCTGCAAAGGAAGTGAACCAGTATATTTCAGCTACCTAAATGGTAGCTCATTATTCATGGCTGAGATTTTAACTGAGGATTGTGACTACTGGTCCCTACACAGCACCAACAGTTCTCTACACCATGCCAATAACAAATAGCACTAAAATGGCAACAAGCAGCATGTCAAAGATCACACATGGCATCCAGAATAATGCCTCCAAGAACAGAAGCAGAGTGCTCCTTCTGTTCTTGAAATGTGCTTCTCCTCACCAAAGTGTTACTTTGGATGCCACCCATTGTCTTGATATAGGAGAATTATATAAGGTGAATTTGATTTGTAGGTTTGCATAGTCTATAGCAGTAGCTTCCAATCTTTCAAGTGCTGCAACCCACCTTTTCCTCTGTGATGGGTTGCAACACTGCTGACCAAAATGATTTACCAGATGCCCCCAGAGGTCTCTTCAGGGTCACACCAGGCCAGCAACCCACTCTATTGGCCTCTGTGGGCCCCAGAGCGGCCTGTAGAAGCATCCAAAAAACTACCAGAAGTTACCTCCCAAAACCAGAAGCAGCTTTTGGATGCTTCTGCAGGCCATTCTGAGGCCTGCAAAGGCCTACAGAGTGGGTCACCAGCCTGGTGGGACCCAGAAGAGGCCTCTAGAGCAGTGTTTCTCAAACAGTGCAACCCACTGCAACCCAGTGCAACCCACTAGGTGGGTTGTGAACCAATTTCAGGTGGGTCCCCATTCATTTCAATATTTTATTTTTAATATATTAGACTTGATGCTACCATGATATGTGACTGCATTTGGGGAAGCGTTACACATCTGTACTTTTAACAGGCTACTATGTACATGCTTTTGACAATGATAGTAAAGGGAACTTACTCCTGGGTAAGTGTGGGTAGGATTTCAGCCTAGGTTTGTTAAAAAAATTTCCTGCTTGATAATGTCACTTCCAATCATGACATCAATTCCTGACAGAGCCTCATTCTAAAAAGTGGATCCCAATGTGAAAAATTTGAGAACCACTGCTCTAGAGGCATCTGGTAAGTCATTCTGGCCAGCAGGGTCACTGGGTCAGCAGCACCCCCCCCCCTTCCAGAATGGCTCTAATTTGGAGCCAAACAAATTTGGAGGGCGGGAGGATTCAAGTCATGACCCACCGCACAGGGGTTCATGATTCACCAGCGGGTTGCAATCTACACTTTGGTCTAATCATTTTATCTGCTATTTTGTTTTGCAAAAGTAACCTTCTCACAGAATGCTGTAGCCAAAGCCTTAAATGCATGGAGATTCTATTTCTTTCCTACAGAGAAGTGCTAATCCCAGTTCAGTCCATTTTCAGACAGGAATTTCCTTCTGCACCACCTTACAATTTAAAGAAGCTATAATGGTTGCATTATAATGATTTTGCAGCATATGAAGAAACCCTTCAATTGGAAAAAAAATTGCCTCATACTTTTTTTTTTGGCTATTTCTATCAACAAGAAACACCATAAAAAAAGATTTTCTGTTTCAGGGAGAAAAAGATTTCCCCTTCAACTTGAATAGCAAGGTCCAGCGATGACTCACATTGACAGCAGCAGAAAACAGACCAGAAAGAATTCATGGCATCCCACTGGTTATGTCGAGAATGCCAAAAAAACCCCTGTACCTAAGGGTGCACTACCAGACTTCTATAGGTCTCTATATCATGGCCATGTAGGGGCAGTCAAATGTAGGACTGCATAGGAACCATCACATAGAGAGAGATTTAAAAGGTAGTTAATATACTAGAACCCAGCAACAGATGGGAAAAATGCACTCCAATTACAATAAAACAAAATCACTAACATTTAAATTTCTGGTTGATCACTAGAAGATTAAAAATTGCATGGGTTTTACCTGTTGCTCTTTGACGCACTATATTTCTTGCTTTTTCAACTCCTGGCACTCCTGAAGTAGTAGCACTCCTAAACCTCATTGGTTCGACAACTTCAGGATGATTTCTCCAGCTTAAAGAAAATGATCTTCCAACTGCAGCTGTTTTCTGGTGTTCCAAAATGCCACCTTTCAAAGAGTAGAATACAGAGAGAATGTATTTAAAATTAAAATGATTGAAAAGGAACAATGCATCCAATCAGTGTGATCAATGCATTGATTAGCTCCAGATTTTAAATGTTCCTTGACACCATTTAGATTGAAGCTATAATTTATAAAAGAAAGTTTGTGATGCTTCATTTAGGGAATGCATTTCCAACAGACAGTGAGCATAACACCATAAAGACCTAATATATGGTCTAAGGCAGTGATTTTCAACCTTTTTCATCTCACAGCACACTGACAAGGCACTAAAATTGTCAAGGCACACCACCACGTTTTTGACAATTGACAAGGGACACCATGCTGCCAGTGGGGGCTCACATCTCCCATTGGCCCTATTAATAATTGACCTTCCCCCAAATTCCTGTGGCACACCTGTGAACCACTCGCGGCACACCAGTGTGCCATGGCACTGTGGTTGAAAATGGCTGGTCTAAGGGCATAGAATACATTGCTGAATCCAAACAAGTCTAGGTTTGGTGTCTGGGAATCTACTTGGTACCCTCGTATATAATTTTAATATAATATTTTGAGTTCATAAATGTAGTAAATAAAAATGTTATTTATACTCAGAAGTTCGCAAATATGAAGCATGCTAAAGCAAATGGAAACTACAGAAGAGGATTAATAATAGCTTCCGTACATTTAAATGGGGCATGGTCAGGGGACTGTTCCAGTGGATCATACTCACTATTATTTGCACATTAGTTGAAAGAAGCAGGGGTTAATTGAGCTTTCTCAAAATATCAAGTACATAGAAAAGACATTTATGTAAATCAATTGACGTAAAAAGAAAATTCAGCAACACTGAAATCGTTCATAGTTATAGGTTCTAATCAAAATATATGAAGTATTTAAGAATAAAACATTTGACATTCTTGTAGCATAGAAATAAGAGAACTAATAAAGCCCTCCTAGCAGCACAAACTGGCAATCTGTGAAAGCATAAAGTCAAAGCAACTGCTCAAAACAAGAAGTGCTCCAAATGTAACATTTAGAAACTGCATGCTGCAATTGTTAGCCCATCCCAGTACCCAATAAGGATGTCCTATATTTTCATCCATGAGAATATTTCAAACTAGTAATGCCAGACCTCTGGGAATTATTTCTTGAAGGAAGTCCATTACACAGGGTTTTTGTTCACAGAAAATGTGGGAAAATTGGAGGCAGACTTTGAAAGAAAGGTACAGGCATGCACCACATTGTGACATTCCTGCTTACACCAGGATTGCATAAACGATGACCATGTGTGGTCACATGGTCTTCAGAGGCACACACCCCAACCCTCCAGAAGCGAGGGGAACTCTGGTCCCTTCCCCTCTGGAGGGTTGTCTGAGCCTCCCAGAGGCAGCACATGTCTGCATGCTGTCTCTGCAAGGCTCAGATTGAGGGAAAACGCATCTCTCGCACTATTTCCAGCTTCTTCTGTGAAACTGGAAGTTGCGTGAGAGACACAATTACCCTCAATCTGAGCTCTGCAGAGGCAGTAAGCAGACACGTGCTGACTCTGGAAAGGTCAGATGACCCTCCGGAGGAGCGGGGAGCGGTGCATCCCCTTCCCTGCGGAGGGACTGGATTATGTCAAGCACCGCTTGACAACAGGGATCGCGGTTCCGATCCCTGTTGTTCAGTGGCACACAACTGTATTTGCATTAAATGAGGACACACAGTACTCTCTGCCTTCATTTATCTTTTAATGTGGCACATAAATAACTGTTTTTGGAAGCTGAAGAATCTCACTTCAAGATCTATTAGCCTCTGGGAAGATAAGAATAGATAAAATAGGGATTCCACGTCCTTAGCAATGTACAGAGAATTTATCTTTCACATGATAACACACATAACATCTCAAGTGTAGCATTTCCTTAAGCACAAAGTTCCAGAAATAGCATCAGAGAAGTGTGATGTATGTTTTAGCAAGGAACTAAACTTGCTCCTTGACATTTGTTCATTTTATGCAATTAATCTGAACATAGTCAATGACAATGAATTAGCACAAGTTCCAGTTCTAATAAGCTTCCACCACAGCTTATGATAATACACATATTCTTTGCCTACCCCTAATTTGAAGACATTTTGGTATTTATTAATCTGTAAGTAATCAAGACATCTCAAAACCACCTAATTTTGTGTTAAGTACTCCAATGCTGTGAATACCTAAGAATCCAGAATGACTGTGCTCACAAGGACAAGTTGTTTCTACTCATTTTCTCTGAATCGATTTCTGTCTCCTAACCACTTATTAACTGCAGGAAGAAAATTAAATAATAAGAGGTGGCAAGCACTTCATCTGAAGATAAATGACTCCCATTTGACAGCAGCAGGAGCATATAGGCTTAGTGGTAGACAGAAGCAGCCAACAAAAGACTGACAGCGGACAAATCGATGAGAGAAGCTGGGTTCCGCTTTTGAAAAGGACAGAAACTAAAAATTTGCTAGATTTAGTCAGGAAACTATCCTTGTTTTGGCAACCAGCTGTAACTAAACCCTTCAAAAATTCTCACACTCACACCTACCTTTAACACATTTAACTTAAGCTAGGTTTACCTTTTCCTCTCTGTATTTTCTCTTTTTGCTCACTTAGCTTGTCCAATGGCAAATTAGTCATTTCAACACCATACACAGTTCTTGCTAAAACAGATGTTAGAGAATCCATTATGTTGGCCCATTCTATTATTAGCTCTTCCCAGTCAGTGAGCGATGACAGCACACGTAGTAATTCATCCCAGAGTTCTCGAGAAATATAAACGCTCAGATTTGCTCGGATCCAAGCCACAATGAGAGTCTGGGGAGGAGAGAGAAGAAATAAGACGACTTCTCAGCTGGAATTTGGAACCCACTGATTTATAGTGAAAAAGACAGACACACCGTGCACAGGGGCATCACCAATTCACGCTGTGGATTTATTTGTACTTATTTATCTAAACACAGTGACCCCTGCAAAAGCAATAACTTGCTCTATAATCTAAAAACTCTCATTTAGATATCTATTTCTGCAGCCTAAAATGTTTCTAACATAATTTAGAAGAGTCAGAGCTCAATCCTGTGCTTGGCGGCATGGCTTCGTGCCACCGAGCACTGTCACAAATGCGCCATAAGGCACGTTTGCGAGCCTCTCAGTGCTGGGCTAGTGCAGGGTGGTCACGCAGCCTCCGTGCCCCAGTGGTCTCATGGACTGCCGAGCCGCGTCATGGTAAGCATGGGTGGGGATGGGAGGAGGTGTTCCGGGGAGGGGAGGCCGGCGGGGGGCGGAGAGAGGGCGGGGAGGTGCGACGCAGAGGCGTGACACGGGGAGGAGGGCAGGCTAGAGGCGTGCCAAGGGGAGGAAGGGAGGCGGGTCCGCAGAGCAGAGCTCCGCAGGATCCAAGGTGCTCCCATTGCAGGGCTGCTTACCTTACCCAGAGGAAGGGGACAAAAGTCCCCTTCTCCCGAGGCGCCTCCCGCGGTAGCCTGGGGCACGCAGGATCCGGTGGCAGCCGTTCTCGGTGTCACCAAGTCTGGGCACCATGGGCAGCTCAGGATTGGGCTGATTCATTTGTTCCTGATCTGACTGGTAATTTATATTTTGCCATCTTAGAATGCCATCTGACTGGTAATTTATATTTTGCCATCTTAGAATGAAGGGCTAGAGTGTATTCTCTGCAATTCACTTACAAAACATATTGTATTTAGGCAAGATTCACCAAAACTGGTATATTTGCATATTCTTTACAGATCATTGAACTTTATGTTCTAAAAAGACTATTTCTGCTTTTTCTATATCAAATACACTTTGCAACACATTTAACTTCTTGCAACACATTAATTTCTTTGCAATAGAATTACATTTTTTCCCTCCTCCGTTAAAGCATTTTTACTCTGCCTCCCCCGCTAGTACAGATAGTTTGGAAAATTACACAATCAATCCAGCTAACTGATTCCAGCATACACACTTAAGCATATTGTTAAGCAGGGTCAGTGTTCTCATGAAGCTGACTGAAAGGCTGTTTGGGGGTGTGATGGCATGTTACCAAAGCGGGAGAGGATGAAACAGAACAGGGGAGGGTGGTGACAAGGGTGAGCAGGAGTGGAGAGAGAGCAAAACTGGGCAGGGGGAGTGTGGTAACAGCTGGAAAAGTCTTTGGAGCCCAGGTCTACTGGGCTTCCCAATGCGGAGCCCAGGTCTACCTACCCATGCAGTGTCTGCAGCTAGATACAGTAACATGGAAAGCCAAAACACTCCTAAGTCTCTCTAAAATCTTTTAAAAATAGAACATACGAATATAGGACATAAAATCATTGCAGAAAATTAGCATTGTCATATTTAGGTTCACACTAGAAAGGAAAGTGTTTTGGGACGGAAACTGCCTTGGTGGATGACCTATGCCGGGGACTGGACAGGGGGAGTGCGTCCCTGTTGGTCCTGCTAGGACCTCTTGGCAGCTTTCGATACCATCGACCATGGTATCCTTCTGGGCCGACTGGCCAAGTTGGGAGTTGGAGGCACTGTTTTGCGGTGGTTCCGCTCCTACTTGGAGGGTCGGTCCCAGATGGTGGTGCTGGGGGATGCCTGTTCGACACCCTGGCCTTTGAGGTGCAGGGTGCCACAGGATTCAATTCTGTCCCCCATGCTAATTAACATCTACATGAAACCACTGGGAGAGGTCATCTGGGGGTTTGGAGTGGGGTGCCATCAATATGCTGATGAAGTCCCAGCTCTCTCTCCCCTTTCTTCCAGACTCCAGGGTGGCGGTTGAGGGCCTGGAGCGCTGTCTGGAGGCAGTGAGGATCTGGATGGGGGCTAACAAGCTGAAATTAAATCCAGATAAGACAGAGGCTCTCCTGGTTCGGAAATCCTCGATGCAGGTGCTGGATTATCGGCTTGCTCTGAATGAGGTTGCACTCCCTCTGAAGGAGCAGGTCCGCAGCTTGGGGGTCCACCTGGACTCGCAGCTGCTCCTGGATTCCCAGGTTGTGGCTGTGGCTATGGGGGCCTTCGCTCAGCTTCGGCGGGTGCGCCAGCTGCGTCCGTACTTGGATGGTGCAGACCTGGCCACGGTGATCCATGCTACGGTGACATCGAGGTTAGATTATTGTAACGCGCTTTATGTGGGGCTGCCCCTGAAGACGGTTCGGAAACTGCAATTAGTGCAGAATGCGGCGGCCCGTGTGGTCACTGGAGCTAGGCGGTTTGACTAGGTCAGTCCGCTTCTCTGGGGACTACATTGGCTGCCCATTCGTTTCCGGGCCCAATTCAAGGTGCTGGTTTTGACCTTTAAAGCCCTATACTGCTCTGGACCAGGGTATCTTAGAGATCGCCTACTCCCGTACAATCCGGCTCATCCTCTCAGGTCATCAGAGAAGGCCTTTTTACAAGTGCCACCGCCCAAGGAGTTTCGTGGGGCAGCGGCAAGAAATAGGGCCTTCTCAGTAGTGGCACCAATGTTGTGGAACTCCCTTCCCCTTGACTTGAGAATGGCTCCCTCTCTTGAGTTTTTTCGGCAAGGCCTGAAGACCCTGCTCTTTAAACAAGCCTTCTAATTCCATGGCCTTTTTAACACTTTTATACATCTTTTAGTTTCTTTTTGACAGGGTGGATTCCTCTATGATTTGCTGTTTTATGCTCTTTTTATTCTGACTTTATTCTGACTACAGTGGTACTTCGCATAACGAATGCCTCGCGCACCGAAAAACTCGCAGAACGAAAGCGTTTTGTGATTTTTGGTGACTTGCACAACAAATTTTTATGACCCGTGCTTCGCAAGATGAATTTTTTTTGTTTGTTTCTTTTGGTTTGTTTTAAGGGGGGGATCTTCATATCGGTTTATGATCCCCTTCACCCCAGTAAGGGGAGGATCTTCATGCCAGTTTGTGATCCCGTTCACCCTAGTAAGGGGAGGATCTTCATGCCAGTTTATGATCCCGTTCACCCTAGTAAGGGGAGGATCTTCATGCCAGTTTATGATCCCGTTCACCCTAGCAAGGGGAGGATCTTCATGCCAGTTTATGATCCCGTTCACCCTAGCAAGGGGAGGATCTTCATGTCAGTTTATGATCCCGTTCACCCAAGTAAGGGGAGGATCTTCAAGTCAGTTTATGATCCCGTTCATATATTATATTGGCAACCTTCAGTCTCGAAAGACTATGGTATCGCGCTCTGAAAGGTGGTTCTGGCACAGCGTCTAGTGTGGCTGAAAAGGCCAATCCGGGAGTGACAATCCCTTCCACACCGGGAGCAAGTGCAGTCTGTCCCTGGTCTGTCTCCCTGGCTATGGGCCTTCCTTCTTTGCCTCTTAGCCTCAGACTGTTGGCAAAGTGTCTCTTCAAACTGGGAAAGGCCATGCTGCACAGCCTGCCTCCAAGCGGGCCGCTCAGAGGCCAGGGTTTCCCACTTGTTGAGGTCCATCCCTAAGGCCTTCAGATCCCTCTTGCAGATGTCCTTGTATCGCAGCTGTGGTCTACCTGTAGGGCGCTTTCCTTGCACGAGTTCTCCATAGAGGAGATCCTTTGGGATCCGGCCATCATCCATTCTCACGACATGACCAAGCCAACGCAGGCGTCTCTGTTTCAGCAGTGAATACATGCTAGGGATTCCAGCACGTTCCAGGACTGTGTTGTTTGGGATCCCGTTCATAAGAACATAAGAACAGCCCCACTGGATCAGGCCATAGGCCCATCTAGTCCAGCTTCCTGTATCTCACAGCGGCCCACCAAATGCCCCAGGGAGCACACCAGATAACAAGAGACCTCATCCTGGTGCCCTCCCTTGCATCTGGCATTCTGACATAACCCATTTCTAAAATCAGGAGGTTGCGCATACACATCATGGCTTGTAACCCATAATGGATTTTTCCTCCAGAAACTTGTCCAATCCCCTTTTAAAGGCGTCTAGGCTAGACGCCAGCACCACATCCTGTGGCAAGGAGTTCCACAGACCAACCACACGCTGAGTAAAGAAATTTCTTTTGTCTGTCTTAACCCGCCCAACACTCAATTTTAGTGGATGTCCCCTGGTTCTGGTATTATGTGAGAGTGTTAAGAGCATCTCCCTATCCACTCTGTCCATCCCCTGCATAATTTTGTATGTCTCAATCATGTCCCCCCTCAAGCGTCTCTTTTCTAGGCTGAAGAGGCCCAAACGCCGTAGCCTTTCCTCATAAGGAAGGTGCCCCAGCCCCGTAATCATCTTAGTCGCTCTCTTTTGCACCTTTTCCATTTCCACTATGTCTTTTTTGAGATGCGGCGACCAGAACTGGACACAATACTCCAGGTGTGGCCTTACCATCGATTTATACAACGGCATTATAATACTAGCCATTTTGTTCTCAATACCCTTCCTAATGATCCCAAGCATAGAATTGGCCTTCTTCACTGCCGCCGCACATTGGGTCGACACTTTCATCGACCTGTCCACCACCACCCCAAGATCTCTCTCCTGATCTGTCACAGACAGCTCAGAACCCATCCGCCTATATCTAAAGTTTTGATTTTTTGCCCCAATGTGCATGACTTTACACTTACTGACATTGAAGCGCATCTGCCATTTTGCTGCCCATTCTGCCAGTCTGGAGAGATCCTTCTGGAGCTCCTCACAATCACTTCTGGTCTTCACCACTCGGAAAAGTTTGGTGTCGTCTGCAAACTTAGCCACTTCACTGCTCAACCCTGTCTCCAAGTCATTTATGAAGAGGTTGAAAAGCACCGGTCCCAGGACAGATCCTTGGGGCACACCACTTTTCACCTCTCTCCATTGTGAAAATTGTCCATTGACACCCACTCTCTGCTTCCTGGCCTCCAACCAGTTCTCAATCCATGAGAGGATCTGTCCTCTAATTCCCTGACTGTGGAGTTTTTTCAGTAGCCTTTGGTGAGGGACCGTGTCAAACGCCTTCTGAAAGTCCAGATATATAGTGTCCACGGGTTCTCCCACATCCACATGCCTGTTGACCTTTTCAAAGAGTTCACCCTAGTAAGGGGAGGATCTTCATGTCAGTTTATGATCCCGTTCACCCTAGAAAGGGGAGGATCTTCATGCCAGTTTATGATCCCATTCACCCTAGCAAGGGGAGGATCTTCATGCCAGTTTATGATCCCGTTCACCCTAGCAAGGGGAGGATCTTCATGCCAGTTTATGATCCCGTTCACCCTAGCAAGGGGAGGATCTTCATGCCAGTTTATGATCCCGTTCACCCTAGCAAGGGGAGGATCTTCATGCCAGTTTATGATCCCGTTCACCCTAGCAAGGGGAGGATCTTCATGCCAGTTTATGTAAGTAAGTCCCATTGTGCTTGCTCCCAGGAAAGCGTGCACAGGATTACAGCCTTCAAGCTCCCCACTCAGCATCCCCCCCGTTTTTGAAATCCTCAGTACAGTATGTATGCCTTTAAAGAGCCCTTAATAAACACTTTGTAAACCAAATTTGACTTTGTTCTGACTTTTCTTGCCCATAGGAACGCATTAATTAAATTTCAATGCATTCCTATGGGAAAACGCGCTTCGCAAAACGAAAAACTCGCATAATGAAAGGACTCGCGGAACGAATTAATTTCGTTATGCGAGGCACCACTGTACTGTTTTTATGGCCTCTGTTAATGTGTTTTTAATATGTTTTATCTGTGCAAAATCATGCTTTTTAAAATTGTTTTTATATGTTGTAAGCCACCCTGGGTCCCTTTCAGGGAGCAGGGCGGGATACAAATAAAGTTTATTATTATTATTATTAAGTGTCCTGTTTGCACCAAAACATACTTCTGCAGCAGCTGTAGCCCCACAGCAGTATCCCTGAGATCCTATACTCTCCTTCACAGCAAGCAGATCTACTCACTAAAGAGCTACTGTAGCAGGCCAGTTTCCTCCTAGATCTGACACTGTATTAAGGACTGTCAAGTATGCAATCCTTGGCCAATGCTTATAGTATGCGGCAGCCCCCAGCATGCCATGTGGGAATCAAGTCCAGACAAAATTGGAACATTTAAGATCCCAGGAAATTTCTGGGCCCCCTTCTTTGGCTCCTGGGCTTCTTTTTTGACCCTGTGCCCAGGTACAAGTTACCCCCTTTACCCACCTCCCATGAGTCCTGCCCACCCCTCTCTCTTTACCTTGTATGGCTACCTTTGTCTGCACTCAGTCCCATTTTAAATAAACAGGAAGAGCCCCTGCTCTTCCTGTTTGTTTGAAGCAGGACTGACATGAAGTGGTGGAGGCTGTACAAGATAATGGGACAGGCCTGACTCCATTCTTTTCCACCTGGAGTGCATGTGCTAATGCACGAGTGTTTTTTGGAGAGGGCAGGATAGCAATTCTGGGGTACCTCAAGCAGCAGCCAAACTTTGGTCAGACCTGTGTATTACATCTGCAACAACTGATGTGGGGAATATGAATTGAAAGGAAATACATATTTTTCCTTTGCTCACTCCTTCCCACCTTGCACATCCTTCCTCATGAAGAAATCAGATGATTTTCCAATTACATTTTGCCATAGCAGTAAGAGTAGCCTTTTTTTTTTTACAATTAGTGAATGTTGAATCGATATAAATCCTGGAAATTCTGTTCCTGTCATTAAACAACTTCTAAGTAAAACCATACCCACACATACTTGTCAAGGATATGAGAATTTTACAGGAAAATCCCAACTCCTTCAAAATGGTTAGTGTCTTCTGCTTGTTGCCTTTCTAAAAACCATGTCATCAAAACAAGTGTTCTAGTACCTCACTGGTTTCTGTTTTATGTTCTCCGTATAAAGAATTAGACATACCCGGAAGAGTAATCCTGCTAAACTTTGAGCAAAGAGGTCTCTTTTTTGGTTATCCTTTGGTCTGTTCATGACAGCTTCAGTTATTCTGAGAAGTATTTGTAGCATTTGCTCCCTAAGACAAAATAGAAAATCAGTGATAAACTTTTTGATTTAACTTTACAGCTTGATAACAAATTCTGAAATAAACTCTGAACTGCTTCTATGTTCATAGAACAAATCCAATAGTGCCTTCTTTCATACAGAAAGGCAGTCTCAATAATCAGATCTCCTTGTGACCATCAACAAACCAAAACATGTGAAAACAGTTCTGTTTCAAGTACTCTTACAGGATATAGGGAATATCAGAGAATAAACCAAATAAAATAATCTTAACCAATACACTTGTGATGCACCATGTCATGTCAATGAAACACAGCAACTAACGATCAATTCTTCACCAGGGGTACCAATCATAAATAGAAAAATAAGATTTTTTTTAAAGCAGAAGCAAAAACAAAACCCAAAAGATACAATTGTTTTGGGTCAACATGATTAAACACAGATTTTGCAGCAGTTGTATAAACAAAAAAAAGTACATCTTGCGTTAAAGTTGTAAGCTTCAAGCAACATTTTTAGCTTTAATTATATAAGAATACCATCTCAATCCTACTTAACAGTAGAGGCAGTGGTTCTGAACGAGCTGGCTCTGCAAAACCGCCATGAACTGCTTTGTGGCAGGGCAAGCAGTCGGTCCACTGGCAGGAAGGCCAAAGCCTAAGAAAGCCAGTTGGAGTAGGTAAGCACAGCACAAGGGATGGAAAGAAGCAGGAGAGGGCAGGGAGGAGAGGAGATGGGGTAGGGGATGGCTGGATAGGGCCTGGGGCAGGGCCTGTGCTGAATCCAAACCCCCTTCCCAGGTCTGATATACCTGCAAGGGTCAACTTGTGTCAGTGATATCACTAGCGCAGGTACAAGTTGATCATAGCGGCTACTGGGGCTTACCCCACAGCAAGGGAACGAACATCCCCATAACCCAAGGAGACTTCCAACAACCAAAAACCCCCTGCAGAATGCAACAAAAGTCACGCTGGTGCCACTGCATTGCCGTGTAGGAATATAGTTTAGATTGGGATGTTAGCCTACAATGCTCTTCATCTTGATTGACAGCTATTGAAGCCAATGAGAATACTGTATTCTGGCCAAAAAATGCCAGAATACCACTCCATTTCCTGCCAGTTTCTTCCAGCTTGTTTCAGAAATCACTTTGCTTTCAAGAAACCTATACCCCATATTGTTGGAGGTACTGCTATATGTCTGAACCCAGTAATTGTTAGCTGTTCCAATCTCTAGTTTCATACTTAGCTGAGATCTAGGGTTTGAACTTGTATACAAAAACAGATTGAGACAAGAGTTTTCTATCCTTCCCTGGAAAGAGAAAACTTGTCGATCATGTAATATGAGTTGTCCACAAAGATTGTCTCCCTTTCATAAACATTGAGAGTTTCATAAACTCTTACACACATGGGGGCTATACATCATTATCATTGCATGAAATTTACTCAATTACCGTACTTCTTTGTAATGTGTTTTAAATGAGAATGCAAAAGAATGCTACAACACAACAATTCTAACTTATTATACATGAGTAAGTTTTATGAATATTCAGAGAGGTTTTTAAATTTTGAAATATACAACTCAATTTTTAAGATAACTTCTTAATTCTATCGCACAGTTCGGTTTCATTTAACTAAACATGGAAAAGACATAAAAACATACCAGGTCTTTTTATTCATTGGAAGGTCCATTATCATGCGCCTCAATATACTCAAAACTGCTTTGCAAGCATCAACTTGCTCCTTCAAAAGTGCAGGTATTTCAGTACATGGTTCCAATAAAAATACATTTGCAGAGTTTGTCAAGAATACCTAAACATATTTTAAATGAAGAGGGTAAAAAGATGACAATAACCAACAAATTCGAGCGATCAATGTTAAATTATGCCTTCTTGGGCACAGGGCAATCCTATGTATATCTACCCAGAAGTAAGTCCCATTATGTTCAATGGAGCTTACTCCCAGGAGAGTGCGCATAGGAATGCAGCCTTAAAGTTGCATTCATTGAACCACTTTTTTGTGAACAGGACATCACTTTTGCAAACATTTAATGACAAAAGCCAAACAGAGCATAGTCCTAAGTCTTGCAAAGTGTTTGATCGGAGGAAAAACATGAAATCATTCTACATGCATCCTTTCCCTTCCTAGAATATAAAAGTTCTGGACTTGCCAAGTCCTGCAAGAACAGTGAAGTCCCCAAATTGTGCTTTATATATTAAGGTTTTCCTCTCCAACAATGTTAAGATCTCCTACACTATTTTACTATAATAAAAAATATGTCCTTGTTCGTGCTTTTCCATAATTTATTCTGGCAATTATATAAAAGGATATGCTATGTTCTGCTGTGGAGTGATGTACATGGCTGCTGGTATAGCTACTGTTTTTCTACAAAGAAAATAGAAAAAAAGGCCAAGGAATTAAGTCGGTTAGAGGTTAAAAGAGAAGATGTTTCAGACCTAACTGATAAATTAAAGATCAATAAGTCACCGGGCCCTGATGGCATCCACCCTAGAGTTATTAAGGAATTGAAGAATGAAGTTGCTGATTTCTTGAATAAAATATGCAACTTGTCCCTTAAAACAGTTATGGTGCCAGGGGATCGGAGGATAGCAAACGTCACACCGATCCGTAAAAAGGGAAGGAGAGGCGACCCGGGAAATTATAAGCCGGTCAGTTTAACATTTATTCCACGTAAGATGATGGAATGCCTCATCAAAGATGGAATCTCACAACACATAGATGGACAAGCCTTGCTGAGGGAGAATCAGCATGGCTTCTGTAAGAGAAAGTCTTGCCTCACGAACCTTTTAGAATTCTTTGAAAAAGTCAACAGACATGTGGATGCAGGAGAACCTGTGGATATTATACATCTGGACTTTCAGAAGGTGTTCAGCACAGTCCCTCACCAAAGGCTACTGAGAAAACTATACAGCCTGTTCATAAATGATACAGGGTTGAGCAGCGACATGGACAAGTTTGCAGACGACACCAAACTTTTCTAAGTGGTGAAGACCGGAAGTGATTGTGAGGAGCTCCAAAAGGATCTCTCCAAATTGGCAGAATGGGCAGTAAAATGGTAGATGTGTTTCAACGTAAGCAAGTGTAAAGTAATGCACATTGGAGCAAAAATCAAAACTTCTCAGATAGCTCAGAACCCATAGCCCATCTGTGACAGATCAGGAGAGAGATCTTGGGGTGGTGGTGAACAGCTCAATGAAAGTGTCAACCCAATGTGCAGCAGCAGTGAAAAGGCTAATTCCATGCCTGGGATCATTAGAAAAGATATTGAGAATAAAACAGCTAATATTATAATGCCCTTGTACAAATCGATAGTAAGGCCATACCTGGAGTATTGTGTCCAGTTCTGGTCGCCACATCTCAAAGAGGACATAGTGGAAATGGAAAAGGTGCAAAAGAGAGTGGCTAGAATGATTACTGGTCTGAGGCACTTTCCTTATGAGGAAAGGCTACGGCTTTGGGTCTCTTCAGCCTAGAAAAGAGACGCCTGGGGGATGCATGCTTCAGACATACAAAATTATGCATGGGAAGGATAGAGATGCTCTTTTCCCTCTTACACAACACCAGAACCAGGGGACATCCACTAAAATTGAGTGTTGGGAGAGTTAGGACAGACAAAAGAAAATATTTCTTTACTTAGCATGTGGTTGGTCTGTGGAACTCCTTGCCACAGCATGTAGTGATGGCATCTGGCCTGGATGCCTTTAAAAGGGGATTGGACAAGTTTCTGGAGAAAAAATCCATTATGGGTTACAAGCCATGATGTGTATGTGCAACCTCCTGATTTTAGAAATGGGCTATGTCAGAATTCCGGATGCAAGGGAGGGCACCAGAATGAGGTCTCTTGTTATCTGGTGTGCTCCCTGGGGCATTTGGTGGGCCACTGTGAGATAAAGGAAGCTGGACTAGATGGGCCTATGGCCTGATCCAGCTGGGCTGTTCTTATGTTCTTATTTGTTTTAAACAGTCATATGCCTATCAAACAATGTTAAGGCAGATTCTCTTCCGAGACAATGAAAAATGCAAAAAAAAACAAAAACAAAAACACAAGGCAGCCTGCCATTACTCTCTGGCAATATTCCATTTTATTCATCTTCTCTGCAAGAAACACAAATGGTGGGAAAGGTGTGGAGAAAGTTATATTCCCATATATTCCACCTTAATTAGGTTCAGTGAGTTCATCCAAGATTTTCCCTTTAGTCCATAATAAGTATCCTAGCCAGCATTATTCTCTGAGCGCCAAGTACTTACTGCAAAAATAGGTTGTGGACCTGGGAAGGAAAGGGGATCTATTCAACTATTTTAGGCATGTATTAGCACTATATTAGAGAACCTGAAACAAACTACCATATAGAAACAGTACATACTATTTTGAACAATCATAACAATGGGAAGCAAAAGCCAAATCTGGGAAGCACTGCCAATGTTCATATACTTCATGGCCCTATAATGTAATATTGTTCCTGTGAGGGCCTCAGATAGTAGATAAGGCAACAACTTTATTGTACCAATGTGTCGGTGAAAGACTGCAGAAACGCTTTATTGGACAGATATCCACACTTTATTGGATATCACTCCATCGCAAGCAATCATGTTTTTCTTCATTCATTCATTCATTTCTTGACAAATAACATCTAGTTATTTTTAGGGCTGCCAGATTCCATATGAGACTTTTATCTTATGTTTATCAGCTTCACAGAAAGGAGTAACGGATGTACACTCAGTGTTGTTCACAGCATTCACCTTCAGACTGAGATAAGTCAATAATGAAAGGTAGAAATCTCCTGCTCTTCTAATATATCTTACCTGTAGTGTTGCTTGAACACCTGCTTTAACGTTTTTGTTTTCATCTTCTAATATACATCCCCGGCTAACAGCACTAGAGAAGGAGTATGTTCTTCCCCAGCTAGAAGACCTTTTATGTCCAGAGTGGCCAGATGTAAGCTTTAAAAAAATATAGCAGTCAATATGCGACAAGATATCTTTATACTTTAACCGTTTCTCTTTATAAAACTAAGTGGTACTAGAAATGACATAGATCACCTATTAAATACAAGCACTTATGTCAACTGACTCTTCAGGAACCTGATCAATGTAATTTGTTCTAACCTATAAGATTCTTTTGTATGTAGGAGCAATCAGCAAGGATGGAGGACGGAACTAAATCATGGAACTATTTATTACTCCCAGTTAATACAGTAACCCCATTGTATCTGTGGGTCCCCTATCCATGGTTTCCGTTATCTGTGAAATGAAAATATTGTTTAAAAATCAAGGAAGTTCCTTCCCTCCCATCAGCCAACTAGGACTGCCCTTCGAAGTGCACCATGTGTGACTGAAGCTTCTGGCTTGATTACTGCACTCAGCAACACCAAGTCATTCAACAGCACTTTATCAGCTGGTAGCTTCTGACATGAAGGCCATGCCGAGGTGTGTAGGGGAATCCCATCATGCTTTCCTTTCAGCCTCTTGCAGCCTCTCACCTGACAGTTCCCTCCAGCCCAGAGACACTTTAGCAGCTGTCAACACAGAAGAAACTAACCAGCCCGTCACTCAGGCAGGTTGCCTCTAGGTCTTAAAACCTGAAGTCTGCAAATACTGTAATGTATATAGGGTTTGCTACTATCCATAGTTTTGGGCATCCATGGTAGGTCCTGGAACATATCCCCTATGGATATGGAGGTGGCAGCTACTATACACATTATGAACTTTCTATCCATTTAGTAATTACTAGTACCATACATGTTTGTTGTCCGTCTCTGTTGATTGATCCAAGATGCCATCATCTTGACCAGTTTCCTTCATATCAGGCTCTTCCATAAACAGAGGCTTCTCTTGCAGTATCCACTTCCTATACACCTTCACTACCTTCTCGGTTGAAGATATGTCTGATGAAGGCAGTAAAAAAGCCTAAATGTGAACAATAAACTTTACTGATACACCATGGAAATAAAGTTTCTTTAAAATTTAAAGGACATCATGGATCATTTATATAATTTTAAAATTTATCCTTTTCAACTTCTCTCTCACTCTTTTCCCAAGTGCTTGGGGCAGATTATGTAGATTAATTTTATCTTAACATCAGCTCTGAAATTTAGGTTAAGATGAGAGATAATGGTTTGCCAAAGTTTCCTCCCCTTCCATGAACTTTAGGGTTCTTATGGGGTGGCCATTCCACCTTTCTAAAACAAAATGAAGGTGGCTTATACATATCTTAAATAATGATGCTCATATCAGAAAAATGCACACCCACCAACTGTTTAAAAAGCCTAAGAGCACAGAAACACACATCTTTAAAAACAATATGCCAAAAAAAGCATGCTTAAAACAATTTTTGCTGCTCAGGTAAAAACATGCATCAAAGCAAGCACCTTAAATTGAGCCCCAAAACAAACTGCTATCCGGTGGAGCTGGTGGAGGATCAGCATAAAACCTTCTGTTCCACAGGCTCTGGTTAAAACCTAGTAGCTGTACTTGGAACCAATTGAAGCTTCCAAATTCTCTTCAAGAGCAGCCATGCCCTTTCCCACAGTAATCATACTTGGAGGTGACTACAGTACAGATGCCTGAGGTAAGATTCATTTCTTCAAGAAAGCACACAACTAGCTGAACTTGATATTGGGATATAAACCCAAACATACCACCTTTGTCACTATAGCATACAGACAGAAACCCTCACTAACCTGGCGAAATACTTCATTGACAAAATTGACATAACCTCGTGTAGACAAAAGGATTTGCTGCACCATCTCATATACTGCTCGGTGCTGTTCTTCAATACTGCAAAAGCTGGAATCACTGAGTCTTCTCTCAGACAAAATGCTATTGCTTGAATGATTTTTCTCCTGATCTGATTGGACAATGTTCTCCACTTCAGGATTTTTATCTTGCATTGAGCCACCAACAGTCTTGAATATAAAGGAGGAGGTTGGGGGAGAGGGAAGAAGGCAGATTATTAGAAGTGTTTGAAAATTGTGTTATTTTACTCAGAAGTAAGCCCCCTGCGTTCAGTAAGACTTCAGCTGCAATCCTATGGTATTCAACAAAACCTGTAAGTACATGAGGTTATCATAAACTAAAGTCACACTTCTAAATAACAATTAGCACTATTGAAAAACCAAAGCCACTAAATTAAAAACTGAACCAAAATTTGAGTTAGAACATGCTAGCATGCACATGCTTTATGCTTATGAAGCCTATGCATACTTAGGACTAAGAGCCCTAATTCTAGGCATACCTACACAAAAGTATGTCCCATTATAGTCAATGGTGCTTACTCTCAGGTAAGTTTGGATAGGATAGAGGTCTCATATAGTCAATAAAGCTTCCAAGGAAGTGTTCGTACGCAAGGATCATTAAGTAAACAAGGTAAGTAACGATTGCAGCCTTAAACTATGAATTGTCAAAAGAATGGTATTCCTTTACTAGGGAATAGCTTCTCACAAAACAGACTATTTAGTTACCACCACTACACAGGCTCGAAATATACAATATTTTAATGTATATTAAAATCACCCTGCTAATTGGGTAAGAGGCACTTCTTCAAGTGGGTGCTCCTTTTTTTAGCAGGGGGAGAGTAACTGGCCCACCTCACCCCAGCACTGTCTGTTTTAGTGGCTGTCTGCTGGTATTCTTTTTGCATCTTTTTAGATTGTGAGCCCTTTTGGGACAGGGAGCCATTTAGTTATTTGATTTTTCTCTGTAAACCGCTTTGTGAACATTTAGTTGAAAAGCGGTATATAAATACTGTTATTATTATTATTATTATTATTATTAATGCGTAAAATGCAGCTTTGAATGTTTATTTTAAAATGACAGTCTACTTAGTATGACTTGACCTGTGAAACTGTGATTTGATATACTTTAGAAATACTAATAAAATCACAAGGTGGAACATACTTGAATGATTCTAGGCAAAACCTCTCCTCCATTTTTAGAATTCTGTGTTGCTGTGTAGTACTTCTTTTCCAGAAAAAAGTTTACAACCCATTTAATAAAGGCAACACGAGCAGTCATGTATGGTATCTTTGTGCTGTAAACATTTTCATTGTTACAAGTTGCACTAACATATGCTGGTTTGGGCCGCAGGCCTGGGATGTCTATAAAACACAAGAGGAAATTTAAGTTTTTTAAACGTAGACAAACAGAAATTCAGGATGCAAGGTTTCCACGCAGCAGGAACAATGAAATCAGCATATTCAGAGTAAGTGGTATCTTCAAATTTATACAATGCCATACAAATTAATGCAATATATACAATCACAATCATTTGTCTTCTCCAGACATAAGGTACAGAAAATGCCTAAAGCTTAAAAGCAGAGTCACTTTCTCATATAAACCAAGAAAGAAATTTCACACATGTAGGATTGAGTCCATTTATAGCAGTCTCCACATTTTCCAGCACTCTGTCTCCCAGAATAGAACTTTAGTTAAGGTGCAAAGGACATATGACTAAGATTTGTTCAAACTAGTCTTTTGTTCGAAAATAACCTCTTTATTTCATGTCTGCTAGAATTATGCATGTTTAAAGGATGAAGCCTGCACTTCCGTTCACATACACCTGAGAGTAGGGCCCACTTTAGCCAATAGTACTTGGTACCAAGTACACATGCATAGGATCAGGACAAATCCTGTCTGTAACATGCTTACTCAGAATATTACCAAATACTAATGGAACTAACTTCTGGATCAAGTGACTTTAGCATAGGAGCCTGACTGTCGAAATCATCTGCTCTGTCCCATCTGTACACCAAGTAACACAAGGGTTCTTTGAAGCAATTATCCAGTCTTAATCTCCAAGATTGGAAATTGCTTTCCTCTTCTGAGGACTCAAAAGTCCAGCGGCCTCTGGGCCCTGCCATTCCTGGGGGTGGGGAAACGCTAAGTGTCACAGGTGCCTAAACACCAATGTAATGCAGCCCCTCCATCTCAGAGCCATTTGGAACAGGGAGAGCAAAGTGAAGGAGAAGCCTCTGCTTCACTCTCCCTGCTCCAAATGGTGCTGCAAGGCAGGGAGAGGGGCCTCTTTACACCAGCATTTAGATGCCTAGAACACTTAGCGTTTTGCACCACGCCCCTCCAGGAACGCCAGTGTCTGGGAGAAAACATACTTTATCCTTGAAATGTCATCTGATGGGCCAGAACTGGTATATCATAGACTGTATTTTACACGGTTTGGTACTTTTGGCATTACACTGGGACTTGGAAACTCAAAGTTGAGAACCGTGTTCAGCTATGGAGACTTCTTGGGAAAACAATCTCCAGCCTCACATCTCCACCAGATTAACAGGAATAAGTTACTTAACTCATAAGGCTGTTGTGAAGATTAAAGTGATTGAAGACACTGCATATTAAACATGAGCTAGTGCAACTTTTTGTTTTATAGCATAATTGACTGTCTTGACGGTAACTAAAAAATGAATCTGGATGTAGCCATAACTTTTGGCAGCTCTTGTTTTTGACCATGAAAAGCGGTAGTAGAGCATACAGAAGACTGGACAAATGGCAGCGTTCCTCTTCCTCATTCTTGAAAATCTTCTAGAGCACAAGCAAAACTGAATGATTACCCTCAGACAATGCCACTAGCTATTTACAGCATAGGAGAACTCCAAGCGAGGAAGGATAACTCTACCATTAATCTTCCTGAGATTTTCAGCACTCTGACAGGAACTATTTGGTACTTCCAACAGTTCTTTATGTACTGGAGTGCTGTGAATATACTGACATCTTTGTATAAAGAGGAAGCCTTCTTTATAGCTCCATGAGCAAAGTCACAGTGATGAGTTATATTTCTAGGATGTTTTGCAGAATAGGCCATCTTGCTAATGCAAAAGATAGCATTCTACAGCCATCCAACATATTGAGTAACTCATATTCTAGGTGCTATTCTCTTAAAAACTAACAGTTTTCACTGCTGCTTCCACAAAACAATCATAATGCTTATCGTTCTTCAGGTCTTAATTTCCGCAACTAAGACAAACAGCATGAAAGAAAGTTTCCACTGAATTCAGCGGAGCTCAATTATCTATAAGTATGCCAACAAAGAGTATATAATCAGCCCTATTAGTGTTTAAAACTCCCAAGGGGAAAGGGGTCTTATCTAGCAAACAGTAGTATGAGAAATGCCCCTGCAGTGGCATGGCTGTACAAGGGGCAGAGCATCCCTGCCCAGACAGTGCTGTGGTGAAAATGCCATAGGCTCCACTTCAAAACTGGAATCTGAATCTTTTTGCAGCAAAGTGGTGATATAGACGTGTTCAGGCAAAAGCATTTTATAGTACTTTCAGCATTCAAAATGCTCCCATACATTATCTTCTGTAATCCTGACAACAACCCTGTGAAGTAAGCCAGTATTATTTCACAACCAAATTGAAGATTGGGGGAGGGGAGCGGAGATATGAGCCTCCCAAAGCAATGTAGTGAACAGCCTTCTGACATTCTCATGATTTCCTAGATCAGTGTGAACATATTTAGACAGGATGTTAAAGCAGAGCTGAGTTATTTATAGCTGAATAAGAAGAAAATATGTTCATAATCTGCATAAAGAAGCAATGTGAACCTTAACAGTGAAAACATTTCTTTTGAAACATAAAACAAAAATGACATGGGCATTTATTTGGACAACCGAAAATAGAGTGACTACTTACCAAGCACCGGTTTATAAAGGTTGGTTAGTTTTGTAAAAGATGGAAATAAATGAGGAAGATAATACTTTCTGAACAAGGCAAAGAGAAACTTAAACCCAGTATCATGGTTCTCCTTATTCTTCCATTCCAAGCTTGCAGCCTTCATAAGAGATAAGATTTATGTCACATTAGTACATAAAATATTTAGTCAGTCTAATGAAAAGTTTTCCATGTGTATTATGTTTTTTAAGTTTTCCATTTCAATAACACCTTGAGATGGGGTGGTACAGAATACACAATACACATGGAGATTACATGTACATGCATTACAATTAAACAGAAAGTACTCAGTTCCTGATTAAACTACAGGGAAAGCTACTGAACACACATCTCTGTGCAACTTTGATGTTTGATCATTGTGCATAGTTAGTACAGCCAAAAACACACCCTTGGTTCATCTGAAAGGTCATGGTCCAACAAAGGATAGGAAGTACAGTAAGGTAGGCGCCAAATCAACCCATGCACTGTAATGGGAAATTAGTCAAGATGCTGGAGGGTAAATACCCTAAGTATTACTGGAGGCAATTTCTTGAATTATTTTCCATTATTCCTTTTAATAATAATAGACAATATATGCCCTTATGCCAAGCAGCACTATTCAAGTGCTGTCGCTATTCAAGGCCTGTCTGTTTTATGCTAATGTTCAATACATTCTGGGCAATTTGTGAATTAATGGATAGTGGACACTGTTTGAATGTGCACCCTGGGTCTTACAGCAAGGACCCTGAACTCTGCTGCTACCATGCAAGTCACATAGTGCAAGTAACATGGTGCCATCCAATCGGCCAGACCATCCTTATGAGAGACATTGTATGTTCACTTTCCCAAACCTCTAATGTAATCAAAGATCATCATCTACCACAGCCTCAAATAATCAAACCCAGAAACACATCTGATTCGAATGCTCTGATCAATACATAAGCATTCAGCCCAATCCAACAAATATTGGAGTCCAGTCCAAGTGTATGACTGCTGGAGTGAGGCAGAGACCCCCTATGGCTTTGCTTCTTTCTTTGGTCTCTAAAGCACAGCATGGAACTCCGCATTGAGACTTGACAAACTGTCTTCACAAAGGTAGTTATCTCATTGTGAATCTACTTTTCTCTCGCAACTTCCCTTCCTCGTCAATCACTCCTACCTTCTCAGAAGCCTATGAAAATGGACTAATGAGTAGAGCACATCTAAACCCTTCTCTCCCCCCCCCCCCAATAATTGCCTTTTCCCTTCTTTTCAGTGCATCAAATACAAGCACACATATGCTCACACCACAATCTAGGAACATATACAACCACACCAATCAGGATCACTTTTACTGCATTTTTCTTGAGGCATTGGTGAAGTACCTTGATATTTGTTCTTTTACAATAAATTTTAATCATTTGTTTGGAAGTTCCCTTTCTCTCTCAGTCTGCTCTTTAAAAGGGATGTGGGTGCGCTCTCTCTCTCTCTCTCTCTCTCTCTCTCTCTCTCTCTCGGAAGGGCAGGACTGACTGATGCAGATGAATAGATCTGTGACATACAAGCTCACCTGGATTACCATATATTTTAACAATATCTGAAGAAAGTAGCATGTTGGATCCTCAGCAATCTTTTCACCAGAAGTATGTGGTAAAAGTGGGGTTATTTCCTCAGGATAAATCTTTGCTAAAATAGAAAGGGAGATAAATATTTTTTAAAAGCTATATGTTTAAATATTAAACAAAGGAAGGTAGGGGGAACCAGGACTGGAACTTACCAGGGTCTCAAAAAAAAACAAAAAAAAACTGCATCCCTGTTGCTGCTGTTACCCCTGAAAAAGAAACTTCCACTGGCAGCAACTAGAGGTTAAGGAAGTAAGGGGAGTTGGGCCAGTACAAGTCCCTTGCGCTGGCCCAGGAGTGTCTCAAAAGTGCTCTAAAGTACTTTTGTACCACTCTGAATGGAGTTAGGCCAGCCTCCCTGTGCTGCAGCGGGCCCCACAGAACAGGTGAGTTGCACTGGCCGAGCTCAGCAAGCGCAGGGGTTGGGGGGGGTGCTTCGAAGAGGGCGAGGAGGCAGCAGGAGGGTGGGTGGCGGGTGTTCCCAGGGGTGGGAGGGGGATAGGAGGTGAGGCCAGGGCCTGGCGGTTATGCTGGATCCTGACCCCCGATCCCGGGTGGTGTGGAGCAGCCTCTGTTCTGCTTGGATCTGTCCCACCTTCGGAGGTGGCACAGATCCAAGTAGACCCATTGGGGCTGCTGCAGTGTGACACAGGGTAAGGGAAAAGATTCCACTTGCCTCAAGCTGTGCTGCTTTGGGCCCCAAACTTGTGCTGGATACAGCACAGGCACACCAGCCTGCCTGTTTCCAGCGTAAGTTAGGATTGGGCTACCTGTTAAATACCTACTTTCTGAGGACTATGGTCTAGATCCTGAACACAAGACACACCCCAGAGTTGCTATTTTAGCTGAAACAAACTAGGGCCAAACTATAATTTGAATATAACATGTAATTTTATTATTTGTGAATTAAAATACAGTGTCACAGACATCTGAACTTTCTTCTAGACCTGGGGTGCCCAAATGCTGGCCCAGGGGCCACATGCGGCCCTCGGGGGCTCCCAATCATGCCAGTGGGAAGTCCCCAGTCTCCAATGAGCATCTGGCCCTCTGCAGACTTGCTGGAGCCCATGCTGGCCCAACGCAACTGCTTTCAGCATGAGGATGACAGTTCGACCTTTCATCTGAGCTGTGGGATGTGGGCTCCCTCCACTACTTGCTGTTTCACGTCTGTGATGCAGCAGTGGCAGCAAAGGAAAGGTTGGCCTTGCTTTGTGTAAGGCCTTTTATAGGCCTTGAGCTACTGCAAGACCTTCATTCATTCATATCAGTTCCATCTCTAATAAATTCATTTATGTAAATTTATTCAAATTTTAAATGTAAATTAATTCTTTTTTCCCAGGCCCCTGACACAGTGTCAGAGAGATGATGTGGCCCTCCTGCCAAAATGTTTAGACACCCCTGTTCTAGACTAACAGTCCATCAGTTGACGTGTGCCAATATTCAACAACAGGTGGATATGCTAAAGACCATGATTCCTGGAATACACAATTTAAACTCTTTAGCACACTTTTCAACCCCTCTGAAATCTGCAGATGTTAATCCCTAGGTACGTAGAAATATAAAAGCTTGCAATTTGGAAGAAAATATGAAAAGAGTTAGGACTAACCATCTGACAGACTAGGAGGAGGGCTAATGAGGGTATCCAGTGTACATGGACCTCTTGAGGACATCACTGCAGGGAAACCAGGCACAAGGCAAGCAAAAGTTAACAGTTGCTCTTCCGCACAATTTGTCTGGAGAGCTTGCAGCCAAAGGAGAAATAACCTGATTCCTTCACATCTTATCTAAAAAAAGAAACACATTTTAGGAGATAATACACAACTGATACACACTGACAATACTGAGAAAGTAAGATATTGCCTCAATGTCTTAATCAACTGCCTAAATTTACTAAATTTTAAATTACGAGATACCATTGCTCAGAACCAAGATACCCGATATTCAACTACAGGACATGACAGTGCTTTGCAAATATTTTAACCTGAGTTTTTTGTTTGCATTGGAGGAGGGTTTTAGTACTACAGTTACGGCTCCCACATTTGCTAGAATGAGGCCGGCTGGCCTGCCCTGTATCCAATGCGGGTTAAGGATGCCTACGGCTTGGCCCAGGGCAAGGGAAATTCATTCCCCTTACCCTAGGTAACGCCACAGCAGCCCCAATGCGGCTACTTGGATCTGTGCCACCTCAGAAGGTGGTGCACATCCAAGCAGCCCATGGTTGCTCTGGGTGGCCTGGGACTGGGGTTAGAATTTGGCACAGGTGCCAGGTCCTGGCAATGCCTCATTCTCAGCCATGGTCCGCCCACAGGCCTGCCGCACACCCTTCCCCCACCCCAGAACGCCTCATTCCTGCCTCCCCCCCCCCTCCAAACCCCTTCACTGGCCTAACTCAGCCGGAACAACCTTACCCTTCTGCCATCCAAGCAGGGCTTGCATTGAACAGTGGCATGAAAGTGCTTAACGGCACTTTCGTGACACCTCTGGGCCTGCACAAGGGACTTGAACCGGCCCATCCCAGGGGCTTGATTGCACCCTAAAGCACTTGGCAGTGAAATGCAGACCATATGACTATTCAGCAGTGGCTGTACAAATAGCTTTGTTACAGCTGCTTCTCCCTTAGCCTACACCAGATCTCATTACTCCAAGAACATGAGGTGAACTTACTACAACCTGACAGAAAGACCCAACAATTGAAATTTTACATTCAACTAAGGAAAAAATGGCACAGAAGTAGAAAGTTAAGTTCAGAACATTCCATTACTCAAACAATGGGAAAAAGAGCAATTAAAAAGCCTACCATTACTCAAACAATGGGAGAAAGTTATTTAAAAGCCTACAATACAGAAAAAGAAGAACAAAGCAGGACAAACAAGTTCACAAACACAAATACAGTTCTCAAACAAGGAGCTTAACACCATTTATTTGTAGGTTACTCTTTGTATAGGTGTAACAAACCACAATACTTCTCTTCCTCCTCCTGCTCTCTTTTAACCTTGATTTTCTGGTGCTGTCTTTGTTTCTAGATCCTGCTTGGGCCCTGTGCCAATCCTTGGTGATCATGCCAAGACTGTTAAACAGTACATTTCTTTATTCCAAGACTGTATCTTGCAAAGGTGTGTGATCCACAGCCTGCTGGAGCACAGCGGCAAGGAGTGGTAGGACAGGACTTCCATGTAACTAGCTTGGTGATGTTGTCACCACTGGGCAAAGAGGTTGCAGCTCTTGGTGACAACATAGCCAGAGAAGTTTGGCCTGACTGGGGCAAGGCTAACTGGGTGGAAACACAAAAGGGAAGAAAAGAAAAAAGGAGGATGAGAAAAGGCCAGAGGAAAGGAAGGAGAAGATGGAAACAAGAAAACAGGAGAGAAACAAGTACAAAGTGAAAAAAGCTGCCCTGGGGGGGTGGGGGGGAGTGGATTTGAGAGACAGAGAAAAGAGGACCAGAAGATGCTTTAATAGAACATGGAATTATATGTTCCTTTAAGCCAGGGCCAGTTACTAACAATGCACCACCAGTGGCATGGTCTGCTCTCTAGCACAGCAATTTTCACCCACTGTGCTGTGCCACATTGGTGTGCCATGAATGGTCTGCAGATGAGCCATAGGAGTTTGTGGGAGGGTCCTTTATAAGTAGGGCCATTGGGGGATGTGAGCCCCCCACCAGCACTGCAGTGTGCCTTAAAAATTTTGGCGCACTTGTTGGTGTGCCATGAGATGAAAAAGGTTGAAAAATCACTGCTCTAGCACACCCTCCTGTGGGCAGTATAGCTCACAGCCATGAGCAGTGTTATTCAAACTGTGCGGCGCGGTTCTTTAGGGAGGCACCAGGAACTCAAAGGAGAAGCGTGGGATGTCCTCTCGCAGCGATACAATCACACCCCTGGGCACCATACGAGCTCATCTTCTGCGTTTTTTTTAAAGCAGAAGAAACAGGAGTTGCTCAGCTGCGAGACTGGCTGCTGCCGCCCCGCCCTCTTCTCCCTCCACTCCAAGGCTGTCACCTTCTGTGTTCGCTGCATGTTGTTTCCAAAGCTCTTGGACTCCAACCCCCATCTGGCAAATACCAAGCATGCTTGGCTTGCAGTCCTTAACCATCACTGATCCTTGTCTGGTTGGTTCCTAGTTCCCAGCCTGGGATCGCTTCTCATCAAGGTGAAATCTCTCTTTTCAACCCCCTCCCTCTTCCACTCCCCCCTTTCAATCTCCAAACCTTCCCGCTTTCCTCCCCCTCCCCAAATAAAACGCTTCCTATTTTACCAGTCACAAGGGGTCTTAAAGTTGTTTCCATGCAGTTGGCAATTGGGGGGGGGGGAGAAGAGAGAGAGACAAGCACACACTTTACTTGGCCAGGAGCAGAAAAAGGGTACTGTTTTTAAAGTGATTTAATAATCTTGTTCTTTGACTGAAGAGGAAAGGCTGGATTTTCAAAGTGATGAATCTTGCTATTTGAAGGGAATACTTATCAGCCATTAATGAAATGATTGCCAACCCAATCCTATCCACACTTTCCTGGGAGTAAGCCCCATTGACTCTAATGGAACTTACTTCTGAGTAGACATGCATAGGCTTGAGCTGTGCATCTCCTAGTATAGGAGACAAATCAGCTTCCTAACCAAACCCTTATCAGCTCTGTATATTTTCACGGTCTATTTTTGTTTTCCCTACCAGCTGCTGGAAAAATTTAATTTCATTAAATTCATAAAGGGTTCAATCCTATCCAAGGAGAATGGGAGAAATGACTAGTTGGGTCCACAGGGGTGTGTGTGTGTGTAATGTTGGTCAGACTGGTTGTTCACAAAGTTCATTTGATAAAACAATTCTGTTGGTATGCTTACAAAGTTTAAAAAAATGAATCCTCCTGGACCAGACAAAATCTACCTACTCCAGCATCCTGTCTCCAACAGTGATCAGCAGCTGATCATTTATAAAGCATGTATATTGCTGTGTATTAATAATATATTTTTAAGATCTGCATTTAATTAATGATATGATTAATATAATTAATATTAATATAGTTAATATTTCTGGCCACTTCCTGTTTAATGATGTCACTTCCAGCCCTCAGGAACATGATGGGGAGTCATGGCCAACAGCCAAGGGAGGGTCAAGGGAGCCACTGGCTGGAAAAGTTTGAGTACCACTGGCCATGAGGACAGGCAGGGGAACATCACAAGCTAAAAGGCTCAAATACAATAAATCACATAAAAACATCTAATCCACAAAGTAAGTTGTGTATGGAGAAATCCTCATTTGTCCCAACAGTGCCTCAGATGCAGCAGAGTTCAATTCTTCAATCTCTGTAATCTTCAACCATTCAAAGTGTGAAAAATAAATAAATAGCCTAGCCTCTGCTTCAGATTGTAACCACACATCTGTGGCTGAGTTGGCATCTTATTGCTCCAATCCAGAATACTTTTGTTCAGTCAAATCTTTCAAAAGTTAATCTGGCATGCAAAAATAAAAGGCAGAGACAAGAAATGGAGACAAATAGAGGTTAATCCAAGTGGAAGATTCACTTAAGATGAGGAGAGGCTGTATGCTCTGGAAAAATTAAGCATTAAAGAAGCTGGTCAAGAGACAGGATGGATTTTCCTGTCTCTTTTCTCTTGAGACCTTTCGGCGAGGCCTGAAGACCTTGTTGTTTAACCAAGCCTTCTGACTTTATGGCCTTTTAAACATCTTTTATACATCTTTTAGTTGCTTTTTTACAGGCCCGATTCCTCTAAGAACTGCTGTTTTATGCTCTTTTATTCTGACTTTTTATTTATGCTCTTTTATTCTGACTTTTCTGACTACTGTTTTTATGGGTTCTGCTAATGTGTTTTTTAATATGTTTTTATCTGTTTGTGAAATTATGTTTTAATCTGTTTTATATGTTGTTAGCCGCCCTGGGTCCCTCTGGGGAGAAGGGCGGGATAAAAATAAAGTTTTATTAATTATAATTATAATTATAATTATTATTATTATTATTATTATTATTATTATTATTATTATTTTAATATCTGAAAAAGACAGTATTTGGAAAAAACTGTAAGTTTGTGGACAAGGCAATATAGAAGAAAGGAAGAGCCAAAATGAAAGGCAGAACTGAGTTAAAATTACATAGCTAACTAAAGACAGGAGAGTCTAAGCATTAATGCCCTGAAGGAAACAGGCAGACAAGAGGACCAAGGGAGCAGATGTTTCCTATATCTACAGTCTAGATCTGCCAGCCGGGATTTCTCCTCTCACTGTAGCACTGTGACAGGCACCGGCAGGAAGGGTCAAGAAGCTGTAGAAGTAGCATCACATGTTGATTGGAATTGGTCAGCTAGTGAACAAAAATCCAAATGTCTATTTAAAGAAATGGATTTAAAATAAGAAAATACCTTGAGACAGTTTCCAGTGTGCAAAAGTTTCTTCAAAACTGACCCTGTAATGAAGTAAAATACATTAGAAAAAGTTCCAGATATTGTAAGATGCTTTCCCTAAATAAAATACATCTACCATGGCCCTTATACTCTAAACCAGGGGTGCCCAAACCCCGGCCCTGGGGCCACTTGCAGCCCTCAAGGACTCCCAATGCAGCCCTCAGGGAGACCCCAGTCTCCAATGAGCCTCTGGCCCTCCAAAGACTTGCTGGAGTCCACAATGGCCCAACGCAACTGCTCTCAGCGTGAGGGCAACTGTTTGAGCTCTCGCGTTAGCTGTGGGATGAGGGCTCCCTCCACTGCTTGCTGTTTCATGTGTGTGATGCAGCAGCAGCAGCAAAGGAAAGGCCAGCCTTGCTTTGTGCAAGGCCTTTTATAGACACCCCTGCTCTAAACTGATGAGCAAAAACATTAGAATAACATAGTTCTCATGAACAGCTGACGAACTGTTGCTGGTTCTACCACTTTCAATTGCAGGGGGGGAGTGCACCTGAACTAATGGTCCTCCATACCAAAAATAAGATAACATTCCCTACAAATTGAAAACTAAATGAAAGGGCTAGGACAAGGAACCCTGTCCCCAACATATAGGATGGAGTTCAGGGAATGTTATGCTGGTGCAGAGAAGGTTTCACCTCCCATGAAAAGTTTTAATATACTATGAATTAAGTCTAGTAACACAAATAAACAAAAGGAAAAGTGATGGAAAGAAGGAACAATCTAGTTCCATTCGAATCAATAGGAATGTTTTCCATTGACTTCACTGGAGAATGGAAGAGTGCACCTCAACTCATGAACAAAACAAAGAATTAGGAGTAAAAGTGAAATCAAACATTGATGTACACTTACCTATGCTGTGGAAATGCCACCGATAGAAAATTCTTTCTGGTAGTAGTTGCAATATTCTCTGCAGAAACCAAACACATTAATGTTTCTATACCATGGTGACAGAGAGTAGTCACTCAATATCTAATTTATGTAACATAGGGCGCAATCCTTTTTTTAAAAAATTATTTATTTATTTTTTAATTAACACACACAAACATATAAACATATAACATACATTTAGGAGTGCTAAATACCATATACCATTACTAATTAATCATATTATATCTCCTAATCTACTTACTCATCTATTTCTAACTCTTATTGATTTATCCATTTATTTATATAATATACAATAAATTTTCCCTAATGCCCTATACTATATTTTCTAAATATTCACTTTCTACCAAGCCTAAACTAACTTCAATTGCTCATTAATATTAAAACAAAATAATCTAATTACCAAAAATCACCTCAGCTATTTTAACTCCAATCTAATTCTCCAAATTACACTTTTTTTCCTTTGACATAATAACCACATATAAAACAATTCTTCCACATGTTTACATTTCCAGCTATATTTAATACATTCCAATTCATATTTATCAATTTCATACATATTCTTTTTTTTCTCTTCAAATAAATTTGGACCATTGTCATTAGCTGAATAAATCCTCCAATTTTCTTTAACCCTCAGATTACCCCTCAGGGTTCTTTTTCTTTCTTATTTTCCATTTTTTCTCCTGCAATATCTTTAATAATTTATCTCTATAACAGAATCTGATAAATCCACATTTTCTTATATAGGGTGTGTTCATTCTTCCAGTTAACTGGAATATATTTTCTCCTTCTTGTTCCAACAATTTTGTGATTTGTGCACTCCTGTTACTTAGTCCATCTTATCTTTCTTAATCTCCATCAGTGCCTCTTCTATGCTTTGATGAAGAGGATGACCTTTTCTTTTCACCATGACCTGACAGCAACACTAATACACACATACTGTTGAAAGTGAAAGATTCCATTATTCATAAATCATCACATTTTTCAGAGCTGTTGGCTCTTAGGAGTTCACAGGTCAGATTATAGTTTCTGAACATGCAAGCTGCATGAAACTACATCCTGATACGAGTTGCCTAAAATGACAAATCTATGGCTGAAGTCTTTGACATTTTGATTTTCCATACTTGAACTGATGAGAAAGATGCATAGTCCATTCTTACCCAGCAAAGTAAATTACTTCTTCCAGTCCAAACACATGCTGTAGTGAATTGTAAATTTTTCCAATACAAAATACCTCCAGAAACCTCATAGTGCAGAATATTCTTTTCTGTGCTTTACTGCATTTATATGGGAATTCATTAACACGCTTGAAATAGAAATTAGGTATTACCTCTAACCAACACATCAGGGGACTTCTCAGTTCTTTTATCCATAGCCTTTTTTCCTCTGGGCCAAGTACATGACTAAGAATAACTTGAAGTATTTGCTTTGTCACAAGGGGCTCATTCCTTACCAGATTGTCTGGGTTTTTCTTCTTCTTTTCTTTACAGGTTATCAGAAGTATTGCAGCATACTGCAGGAAGGAGAACTGAACCATCCCACTACTGCCCCTTCCCCAGGTCAGCTTTACATTCACAAATTCTAAGTCACTGGTGTTTGTTTTTCCTATCTTATGCAGTACTTGAAGAGTCATAATTGTTATTGTAGGACTTCATTGTTTCCTGAAAAACATTGTTCTAAGGTCTGTTGACTATATTAACTACCTACAGGCACCACTTGATCTGGGGGTTATGTTCTTGAAATCAGCTTATATATTAAAAATGCGTGTCCAGCACAGAACTAAACTGACCCAGGAGTAGACAGCCTGGTGGGCAAAGGGCCAGATACAGATTGGGAGAAACCAGAAAGACCTCAGTGGGGCAGCGTGTGGGCAATTGGCTCATTGAGTAGAATACGGCTATACACACTATTGTGGAACTCTCATCTTCCAACTGCCTTGTGAGAAGAGGTCAGTCACTGAAGAACCATTATTGTCTTCTCCACATGCTGCCACTACTTTGAACAGCCTGAACTGAGCCCCTTCCTTCTTACTGGCCATAGGGCATCAACCATCTTGGGAGGAAGAGAAACAGAAAAAAGCATTGGAGATTTTTTTTAAATCATTGCATTGTACAGTTTAAGTATATGAGCTGCCTTTAGGAGGCTGAAAGACAAAATAAAAATCTGCAAAATAAAATCTATCAAGTTTCACTAAAAGGAAATGAGATGCGACAATTACTTTAGCCATTGTCAGTGTAAAAGAGGATTAACCTACATCTATCTCCGTTAAGCGTATCAACAGAAAGGCTGATACTTGCTTGAGAATGACAAGCATGTGGTTCATTCAAAACAGCTCAGTTCTGTGACTGTCTTGTATTTTGGAGATAGTAAGCTGTAATGGTTAGAGTATTGGACCAGGAACACCTGGGATTACATCTGTTTGCTTAAAGCCTACTAAGTGATTTTTGGCCAGTCTCTTTTCTCAGTCTACCTTTCCATGGGTGAGAAACCTATTTTCCTCAGAAACTGAGGGATTTGGGATGGCCCAGGGGGATTTTCCTGTCAGTAAGGCCAGCAGTACCACTGATACCTTGGTCAACCTCTGGTATGAAGAAATAATCTGGGCTAAGGACGCTATTGCTTTTGAGCGTACCTTATAATGGAGTCAAGTTGGTGCTCTCGTTTTCTGGGAAGCTACAAGCAATGAAGCAACTAGGCAAGTGTCTTGAGTAACCATACAGGAAAACTCATGACAAATCCAATCAAACACAAACTAGAATCCATTTTAAGACCTACGCTGTGGTGACAAATAGCTGCGACAAAAGAGTACTACAACTTCTTGGATTCTTTTCACTTCGCCAACCCAAAACTGTGGACAGAATTCCTAGAAGCATGCAATTGTCCATATGTGCGCTTGATCCTTGTCCAACCTGGCTGATAAAAGATGCCCTGGAAGGACCACCCGAATAAGCAGGGAGGATAATCTATACACATCACCACCTTAAAATGGTGGTGATCCATCCTTTCCTGAAGTCTTTACAAGATCTCACCATACTGGATAATTAGTGATCAATTTCAAAACCTCTCATTCTTGGGCAAGAACTATCACTCAAGAACGTTCACACTCTTGACTGATCAGTGGCAATTCAGTTCAAGAACTCCACCAAGAAACGGACTATATGAACCTATTTCTGACCAGCATTCAGTCAGGTTTTGGGACAGAAATAGATTTGGTTGCCCTTCTGCAGCGGTTCTCAAACTCACAGGGAGTTCAAAACAGGTAAGTCTGGAAGGGGCAGGGGGAAGGCAGTGACGCGATCCACAAGACTGTGTTGCTGCTGGGCTCATAGGAGCTTTCTAAAAAACTTACCCTCTACCTGCTGCAGCAACCTCCTGGCGGTGCAGCAAGCCCCACAGAGCCCTCTGCAAGGCTCCCCATGCTTCAAAGTAAAAAACTGTGATTGCAATCTAGAAGTGGGTTACGATAGCATTTTTTAATTATTTTGAGGTGTGGGGAGCCTTGTAGAGGGACCTGAGGGGCTCCCTGCACACTTAGGAGGCTGCTGCAGGGAGGGATAAGTTTTAAAAATGCCCATGAGCCTGGTAACGATGCAATCCTATGGATCACGTCACTGCCTTTCCCCCCTTCCCTGCCCTTTAAAGTGCCAGGGACAATCATTCTCAAGCTAGTGGGTCGTGACCCGCCAGTTTCAGAACCACTGCCCACACACTGGGATGGAGGGAAGATGCATTCATGTTGATTCTGCTGGACTTCTCAGCAACTACTGATATTATCAACCATGGTACCCATGTGACATGCTTATATAGGATGTTGGACACTGTTTTGCAGCAGCTCCAGTTCTTCCTGGACTACATGTTATAGAAGGTGGTATTGGGGGACTCCTGCTTGATGCTGGCCTCTGCCCTACCATGTCCTTCAGGTTTGAGCTTATCTTCCATGTTTAACATGAAGCCACTGGGAAGTTCGTCAAGGAGGTCAGAACTGGATGCCACCAATGGTCAGTCTGTTTTGGAGGTGGTTGTGCTCCCGTTAAAGGATCAGGTTTGCAATTTGGGAGCGCTTTTGGACCCAGCTTTGCTTTTAGAGAAAGAAGATGGCCTTTGTTGTAATGGAATTATCTATGTGGAACTCTGTTCCAGTGGCAATAGGCTGGCTCCATTTCTGCCACTATTCTGAAGATGTATTTATTTGCTTCAGCATTTGGGGCTGTGTGTTTTTCTGGCACAGTTGTTAGACTATATCCTGCTGTTTGCTGGGGTTTTGCTAATGTGTCAGTTTGAGCATGTTAATTTTGTTGGACTGTTTTTTGTAGTTTGGTGATGTTCCAGGATATCCTGCAGCTGTGGCTTGGAGTACATTTGCTCAGTTTAGACTGGTATGCCAGCTGCATCCTTTCCTGGGTTGGTCAAACCTGATTAGGGATATCCACACACTGGTTACATCTAGACTGGATTACTGTAATATACTTCATGTCTGGCTATAGGCTGCAAGGAGGCTTCAACGAGTGCAGAATGCACTGTGCAAGTTTTGGCTGTTGCCATGTTGTTTGACTACATCACTCTACTACCACACTCAGTTTAACTGGCAGCTGGTCCACTTCTGAGGGCAATTCCTTCAAAAACCCAGATCCCAAGTTGTATAGGGCTTTAAGGTTAAAATATGAACATTCAACTATTCTTGGAAACAAACTGGGTGGAAATGAACCTGTACTAAAACTAGTGGGATGTTCTGACTAGTCCCAGTTAAACTAGAAGCTATATTAAGGACTAACTGCAGCTTCTGAGTAGTCCTTCAAAGGTAACCACACATATAACCTCAGTAATAATTATTTAAGGATCCCAGGAGGATGTGTAGCAGAAGGAGAAGCACCTTCAAAGCAGATCCAGTTTAGGTATATTGAGGGATTGCAGTTGAAACTTAGGATCCAGGGTCTGAAGAGAAACAAGGACACTAAAGTATTGGTGAGGCAAATAGATGAGTATGAGATACCAGCTCATGTATTTAGAGCTGTAGATACCATATGGGGAACGATGCTGTAGACCCTGCCCCTTTCTAGTACATTTCCCTTGGGGGAATTCCTTGCTCTCCAGTGTACCTCCCCCACCAGTCATTTGTTCCATTACAGCAATTGTGACTAAAGGATGTGACCTTAGGATGCATCACACAAGTATTTAACGCAAACAGAAGCATTCTCACCTCTGAAACCTAATATTTTTAAAGCTAATTTGCAAGATTCTATTAACACTGAGACACTTGCAGATTAGCAAGTTTTAAAAAATTGTGCAAATCTGTTTTCTAAAATATGTTTACTAATATGTTTGTAGTTTGGTTTTCATGCCAGTTGCCAAGCATCAATAATCCTAATTAGCTATTGAACTAATTAGACTAGAACATGGAGAAAGTCCATATTCTTGTTGACATAAGATGAAATGCGAGCCAACCAATTAACTTAATCTCCTATTGCTAAAAAATATGAATGCATATTCCAGGTGATATTTATACCATTTCTCAGCCCATTACTTGCTTTGAAGAATCCCTCACTGGTTTATAACAGCTCTTTTCTAAAGAACAATTCTATTACTCTCTAAAGGAAAACTACTTCTGTTCAATTATTTTTTAAAAGCTGGAAAAAAAACCTTTCAAGATAAACCTGAAAAGAAATTCTGCTTAATTCTTCAGCAAAATAAAAATGCATGCTGAATGGTACACTGATGGTTAATTAGGTCTGCAGCTGTTTAAAAGAAAAAAGATACCAGCGACTGGAGAAGGCACCATAATAACTTGATAAGAGCTTTTCAACCCCCCTTCCCCCACGCCACACGCAGAATCACTCTTGCAAGCACCACTGCTTTCAGGGACACAGTGTGTGCTCACCCCACAGTAGTACCTGGAATGATGGAGATGCTTCCACAATTGCTGCAACTTCCTGTTCTCTCTTCAACTGTCTCCCCCCCTCCCGTCTCTAATCCTCATTTCTTTTGAAAGTGTGCTAGTGAGCAAGTTGCCACACAGCTGCATCATTTCACCAGCACATTGCACCTCAACTATCTCCATTTCTGACAGAATCAGGCCAAGTGGGGGAACATGGTCCCTGTAGCAGTAACTGCACTTTACACATGTAACTCTACATGGCTAGGTACGACTGCTGACTCTCTGAAGTACCACAAATTGGACTCATACCACTGGTTCAAAAGCAATGAACTAGATTGAAGTTATGAGACCCAATATTAGGTCCTGCTGTCAAGTCTTGGGCCTTCTAGAAGCAGCTTTTCCCCCCTATACTGTACATATAAATTTCAAAGAGATTTTTAAGAAATCTATAAACATAAAGCATTATTATATGTTACCATTGTCACTACAGAAATTTTGGGAGGCAGTATGGCAAAACGAATAATTTTATTTGTATACCACCTTTCAACAAAATTGTCAAAGCAGTTTACACAATACAAATAGCAATCAAAATCATGAAAAAATTCTAAAAATAGAGTCAATATAAAAGTAAAACCAATTCACAAAAAACTAGAATGGGTATAGGCTGGAGAAAGGTCTATAGACACATGGTGCAACTCTGCAGCCTGCCCAGTATGAATAGGACACTCTGTACCATCCTAATACCTTAGTCAGCAAAACAAAAATGAGAGAATATGATAAGAATCCCGTCCAGACCAGGCTGTAGGAAGACTTAGAGCCCAATCCCGTGCATGTCTACACAGAAATAAGTCCCATTATAGTCACTGGGGCTTACTTATTATTATTAACAGTATTTATATACCGCTTTTCAACTAAAGTTCACAACGGTTTACAGAGAAAAATCAGATAACTAGTGGCTCCCTGTCCCAAAAGGGCTCACAATCTAAAAAGATGCAAAAAGAACACCAGCAGACAGCCACTAGAACAGACAGTGCTGGGGTGAGGTGGGCCAGTTTCTCTCCCCCTGCTAAAAAAAGGAGCACCCACTTGAAAAAGTGCCTCTTACCTAGAACCCCTGCTAACTGGGTAAGTGTGGATAGGATTGGAGTCTACCTCACATTCTCAGTGAAAGCACTGCAAACATGACAGGGCCTAAACATCTACTTGATTTTTTTATTTTTTTTTTAAACACATCAATTACAAGTTGAATGTAGAAGATGGGAATCATCCATCACCACTATTTAGAACAGTGTCAAATATTCACAGGTTAGCCATGATGTGGAGGGGAATGTTTGCCATAAAGAGAACATGTTCATTACTAATGCAAACAATCCATGATGTTATATAAATACTAAAATGTCATAACTTACTTCAAAAAGAAAGAGAATAGAGTCCAGCTCCTCTCTTTGTGATTTATTCCCTGAAGAAAAAAAAAGAATGTTATTTGTCACTATGGTTTAAAGACAATATGCCACTTGGATAACAAAAATCTGACAGGAATTATAGCATTAAATTCAGTACTGTTACAAAGAAGCCTACATACACATTCCTCTATGATTTTGATGATGAAGTTTGAAAAATCATAACCATATCTTTGATAATACAAGCATTTGGCCATGATGATCACTACCCATCTGTCACAAGGTAATAAATATAGATTCCTGCTTAGAATATATATGTACCATCTTACAAATTTGCCAACCAGCTTGCTTTCATCTAAAAATTGAGTGCTGTCTTAAGGAAAAGATAAGTGTGTGCAGTTGAGGGTATGGAGAAATAAAACACAGATGGCCTAAGGAGCAGACTAAAGAGAGTGTCCAGCATAAAAGAAGAAAGAAAGCTGCATATACAGTATAGGCATACCACTGTATCCACAGGGTTCCATTCCAGAACCCCTCCCCGGATACCTGACATTCTACTCCTCTCACCTCCAGAGGGTCCTCTGAGCCTAAAAAAAGCTGTGGACATCTGTTCATGGCCTCTGCTAGGCTCCACCTGAGCTTACAGGCAAAAAAAGTCATTCTGGTTTTACAAAAAACCAGAAGTTATGATTTTTTCACCTCTAAGGCTCAGTTTGACCCCACCACGAATGCCTGCAGCCTCTGCTGGGCTCAGAGGACCCTCTGCACAAGTTCCTTGTACTAGCTCCTGAGTGTCACGAACTTGCCATAAAGCACATTTGCAGGTACTCAGGAGGAGAGTAGGCCAGCGCACAGATGTGCGCTGGTGTCACTGTCCTGGAATCACATCGGAACTGGGGGAATTTGTGTCGGGCACAGGGGGGTGGGAGAGGGTGGCAGGAGCGAGAAACGAAGACAGGGAAGGGGCATTTGGGGATGGGGGAGGGCGGCCCAGGGAATGGATTGGGCCCTGGAGGGGGTTGGGACCAATTGCAACAGCACAGGCTGGATTCTAATCCCCATCCCTGGCCCAACCAGTATTACACGGTCCACTCGGATTAGTGCCCCTGGAATTGTGGACACAAATCTGAATAGCCCTATAGGGTTGCCTGGGGCGTTGTTCTGGGTAAGGGGAATAAAATCCCCTTCCTCTGAGTTACACCCCAGCCTGCACCTACCTCACACTGAATACAGCACAGGCCTATTGACCTGTCTATTCAGCAAGAGTTATTGCACCCTGAGTAGATATGCATAGGATTGTGCTGCAAAAGGCTGCATGCTACTGGTGTGGAAAGGGATGCAGATGTAAGGATACTCTGAGAAGTAATGTTCCATTAAGCCTTAACTTCAAAAATTATTTTGAAATACCTTTACAGATCTCTGGCTGCATATCTGTAGATTAAACTATGCAATTACATCACTGGAAAGTGGCTTAAAGCATATTTTGCAGGTCCTGTAGAGTAAGAATTTACTTTCAATCCTTGTTCCAATAACCTTTTTGTAGCCACAACATACTGAGTTCATGTTTTCATTAAGCTAGTCATTATTACCTGAAGATCCTTCCTTAGTTATTCTTTAGATCCTTTACTATTACTATTCCAAACTACAGGAAGCTCAGTCAACAACTAACAAAAGATTGAAAATATCATTGATTGGCATACTTAGATCTCAGGCAGAGACTTGTAAGAACTAAATATTGGCACAGTATGTACGATGTTCCTAAAAGTACCATTTTTAAAGATCTGATGGTGTTATTTCAGCAAGCTGTAGTTTAATTCACAAAACTTTTCAAAATTGTTTCAAGTGCCCCAGTGACAATGGGAAACACTTTGGTGTGTTTTGTCCATTATTATTATTAAGAATACTAATAATAGTTACCACTAGTTCAAACTCCATCAATGAATACTCGTATACATATGACAGTAGGGGGCTTTACCCCAGCGTGCACAACTTTATACTTACCCTCATGCCACTTTGTGGCCCACTCAGACAATTTGAAGAGGCTGCTTAGAAGCTCTTCATAGTCTGCTTAGGTTTTAATTATCCTGAAGAATTTGGTATCTCCCACAAACTTGGCCACCGTACTGCTCACTCTCAACTCCAGATCATTTAGCAACCAGTTCAATTGTGATGCTACATATTTTTTGTCAGGAGATCAGTAATTTCACACTGGCATTCTTTAAGAACTCTTGGGTGGCTGCTGTCTGGACCTAGTAGCTTGCTGATAGTTGAACTTGTCAATTAGTCCTAGAACTTAATACCACATCCATCTGATTCCCAGATGCTCTTACTTACATACAAACATAAAAGCATTTCAAATATAGGTTCTTATACTCCGCCATCTCTCTCTTCAACAGTAAAAATCAAACCAAGGAATTGCCTCTGAAGCACCTGTGTGCCTTCAATAATTCTTAATTGCTTTGTTGTCCAATGGTCCAGTCACTTGTATCTGGTTTCATATGTCTGGCACTTTAATATTTTCCCCCCTCATCTTTATGTCTGACATGCTCCTCAAATTCTTCTTCCCTTGATATCAGTTTACATTAATTTTACCACAATGTCTGCTCCTTCTTCCTCCTAGCTGAGATATTTTACAGGAAGCCTTCTTGTTTTTTGCAGTTCCCTTAACACTGCTCATTAATCTTGCTGGCATCCTCTTGGACTTGTTGGTATCTTTTCTATCTATGATACATATTCCAGTTAAAGCAGTTACATCTATGATACATATTCCAGTTAAACCTCTAGAACTAAAGTTTTAAATAACCTCCAGGCATCCTGCACAGATTTCACCCTCTTCCACTATCATGCTCAACTTCCTTTTATGTTAATATACTCATTTGGGGCATTTCCTCTTTTGAAAACAAGTGTGACCATGTTTTACTTTCTGGGCAGCTTTCCAGTTACACATGTTGAATTTGATAGCACTAGGAATATGGTTTCCAAGCAGTTGACAGCACTCTACTCTCACATCCAGCAAAAGCCCTTCTCACACTCTTTCTGGTTAGAAAGAATAGCACGCTAAGCTGATAAGGATGAGACTCAGAAGACAAGCCTTAAAATTGCCTAGCTGCTTGGACAAAGATGCAGAAAGCTGATCAACAGCATTCGAAGAGTTGAGCACCAAGAGTGCTCAAAATATATATAAGACATTATTATGCATCCTAAAAGCTTAACAACTGGCAGGGGTAAGACACACCTAAAATGCTTACCTTTTTGTTTCAAGCTAGTTTCCAGTGTTACGAAATTTTCATAGAAGATAAAATAAATTTGAGAATAGTTAATCTCAAAAAACTGTTTCAGTTCACTTCCATCTACAGCATCTGTAAGAGTATTTTTAAAAAAGAAAGAAGTGTAAAAAAGGGTCAGTATTAGCGACATAAAATTTTAACATTTAAATCTACAACAGTTTAAGCAGGAAGAGGACATAAGATATATCAGTATAGCACTGTAGAAGCAACCGCTACAGGGCACAATCACACATGAGGTAGCGTGTTCAGAATGCATGCAACTTACAAATATAACCAGTTCAATATTGCAACCACTGTTGGACAGTCTGTTTTCAACTTAATAGAATCATTTTTCCTACCATCATGAATGAGGACCCTTCTCCTGAAGAATCCTCTCCCACTCCCCAAATGCCAGTTCACTGTATACACTGAGGCTGACTGAAGAATCATATCCTCCATTGTGCCTAGAGCTCTGGGCCCTGTATTACACACAATATAGGGGATGATTCTGGGAGAGAAGTGAAGAAGAAATGGTGGTCGAAATACTATCCCACCAGGAAACTAAGAAAGGGGCTCTCAGTTGGCAGACAGACTCACAGGTGAGAGAAAGCTTACATTGTGGCCTTAATTCATATGCCTGCAGCCGCTAGACACAAACATGGCATGTTTTATATATAGTTGATGCAATAAGAGAATGAGGAGAAGGGCAGATTCACAGAAGTGGCTCTGGATCCTTCTCAGCAATACTCTGGAAATCATTACCTCACATATAGGGAAGATTTTACAAACTAGAGAAGAACTGGTTTGCTCTTTCCTTCAGGTTGTCGATATGCCACAAACGACTTAAATTAAGTAGGTGTAACTTCTCTGATTTTCAAAGATGTCTATCTAGATATCCAGATAGATATCCAGACACTTGGTTAAATAGAAATGCTATTTACACAGAGCTGTGCTAAAATAATTGAACAGAATATAGTTCTGTTCTATACTTCAACTATACTCCAGAATATAGTTCTATACTCCAACTCAGTATAGTATGGGTAATGCATACACAGTGGCCTGGTTGAAATGATCCAACAAGCCAGTTTGTCAAATCAGGATCATAAGCTGAAAGAGTTGTGTTGAACCTACATGCACTCTCCTTCATATTCTGGTTTTAAACTGCCATTAAGCCACATGTGTTAGGTTCAGATGATACACAGAGCTGTGGTTTAAGAAACCAGGATTCCTCTGTTCACAACTCTGAAGCAGAGGGAGAGGAAAGAGAAAAGAAAGATATACTGGTCCACCTTATCCGCAGGCTCCACATCCACAGATTGAAAATGTATTTTTTTAAAAAATTCATTTACCCTACTGTACCTTTGTCTGTCTTGTGCCCACCCATTTCCGTAGGTTTTGGCAATTTCTGTAAATTTGCACAAGTTGTCTAAAGCCTAAGCAAACTGCCTAAAATTGTACAAATGGGTGGGCACAAGACAAACGAAGCTATAGCAGGGTAACTGAATTTGAACATCCATGGAATTTCTCATCCATGGGGGGTTCTAGAACTAAATCCCTGTGGATAAAGAGGGCCAACTGTACTTGTGAAGCAGTAATGTTGGTCAAGATACCATCTCACTAGGTGACAGCCACTGTGCTGTCAACTGGCAGACAGACTCACAGGTGGGTGGAAGTCTTGTAAGAATGCAGACTTGACATTCTTTCGGCCTATATTAAAGAATCAATGAATAGATCATGAGGTTACCTCTATGGACACACCTCTTCCTAGATCAGAAACCACACACATAAAAATAGTGCTATGCAAGTGTTTTTCAGAGCTGGACCTCTGCATCCAGTAGCCAGAAACATCACACATTTCCAATTACAGGATCAGGGACTGTGTACTCTTCAGGTGTGTTACTGAGTCCCACAGAACATCTATGCAGATACGATATACGGGTGATCCTGCTTTATAGAAGGAAGTTGGGTCCAATGCAATATGTCATAGAGGGGCAAGGCCCTTGCAAACACAAAATGTTGTTTGCCAACCAAGATCAGTCAAGACATTGCAGATGCAAGTGCTAGTATTCGTTCCCATGTATGCATAAAAACCCATTTATATCATTTTAGTAAGCGCATAAAAGCACTGTGGGCAAAGCATCAGCACAGCATTTACTTTAACAAAAACCCAGGCTAAAATTAACCAACGCACTCCATTACAAAAATCTCACACTCAAGCAGAGAAGTCCTTAGAATGACTGAAGTGTTAAACAAACATGCTCTGCTGTCTCATGTTTCTAATATATCCAGTTTTTCAAATTACCTTTTCTTCTAGTTGCCTAGTACAACTTAAGGCAGTTTTGTTTTTAATTATTTAAAGCAGACAAAGCATTTTTTCATTTCATAAGACACTCCCTAAACAATGTTGAATTAATAGATTTTCAATATGGGCATATTAAAGAATGTGGAATAAATACCTAAATGCACACCTTTATAAATAAGGGGTCACATCAAAATAGCACAGGAAACAAGGAGATTGCCTCTGAGGGTGATCAAGATGATTCTGTTGAAAAATTACTCAATGGAATAAAAAACAACTTCTGAACTATTATCTAGTAAAGTGTTCAGCTGTTTAACCCATTTCTGCCCAGTCCACAGGTGTACACTTTTGATCCCTGTTGCTATATGCCAGGGGTGCTCATACTTTTTTGGCTCGAGAGCTACTTTGAAACCCAGCAAGGCCCGGAGATCTACCAGAGTTTTTTTTTACAATGTTCGCGCCATCATAACATATAACATTTATGTGTACAATGTATGTTGGTGTACCTTGAGCCCCACTGAGTATAACAGGACTTACTCCTGATTAGACATGCCTAGGATTAGGCTGTGAGGCTGCAATCCTAGCCACACTTACCTGGGAGTAAGCCCCATTGAGTACAATGGGCCTTACTCCCGGCGTTTCCTCCCAGAGGCACCTGAAGGGGGGGGGTCGGCACTCCGCGATCTATTCATTTTGCCTCGCAATCTACCGGTAGATCGCGATCCACCTATTGAGCACCCTTGCTATATGCAATGCTGGGCAGAAATGGCTTAACTGTCTGCATGAGAGGCAGTTCTATAATTTTCCATACAAGATAGTTTTTCTATTAACACATGAGAAACTGGGCAAACACACAGTCCTGTGAACATTTTACAAAAGTTTAAACAGCTAATAGTGGCTATTGTATCACTGCTTGAGGAAGAAAATAGTCAAAGGCACAAGATACAAGGTTTGATGTGGTTCTGAACACATGCTGGATGTCCTTCACCTATCACTAGTTACCTAAAACTAGTCATCTACACACCTAATGAGTTTCCAAATCAACCAGAACGGGTCTTAAGTCCAGTATCTCGTTTTAGAAACTAAGTAGTGAAAAACATTATTTCACACATGGAATCAGAACTGACGTTTACTTTGGTTCCAGTCCAGTTGCGACTGAAATTGTTCCAGTCACACAAACAAAATGCATAACTAGTCTGTCACAGCTATCTACCAGCCTTTGCTTATCTTTGCAGTGTGAATTACAGTCTTCAGGCAGTGAACCTCTATCACATCTGCTGTTTTCTAGTTCCTGAATATGGTAATACAGAAATGAGGACAAATCCAAGATGTACAGAAACCTTCCCAGATACCGGTTTTATGTGTTTGCTATATTGTTACATATTTATTTTGTACGTTTGTTTTCTCCTTTTAGTGTCAAACACTTATTCTGAACTGGTAACCTGAATTTTGGTGACAGGTTCCGTCCTGCTTCAATACAGACATTCAAATAATGGTTGAAATTGCAAAAAGGGGGGGATTTTGATTCGATCTGACACCCTGCTATCATGGTTTTATGGCTGACTTGACTATCAAAAGGTACCTACATAAGATGACTTACTAGGCTTACCCACCCAACCCACTGATGTACTGAGACACTGAGAGTTTCCTAGTGGTCAAAGAACTACAACACAGACAACCCTATTTCATGGAAGCTTCATTTATTTGCAGGCAGCATAGTGAAAAGTTTTTTATTAAGATTTATGAATAAAACTACCAAGGATGTGACTTGTACCATGAGAAAAGTTACTATGGGAACAATCCTAAGACACTCGAATGTAATGATCTGAATAAAATGTAAAGTTTCCAAATTAGTGCCACCCTTTTCCTCACAATAACTGTCTTTTTTAAAAAAAACAAAACCTCATTGAGTCTAAAAATCAGCTTGAGGATCTGGCAGAGAGAAAAACAGTGCATGCACAATAGAAGCCATTTCCTTTTCACCAGCTATTGGTCAAGTCTGCAAAGCATTTGGGAAGTTTATGAAGGGAACTGCTGATTTGCAGTTTCAAAATGAACTCTGGTCTGCTGCATACACCTCTGCATGACACCTACTAAATGTTGCTTGACCAGGCCTTCCTGTAATTCTCTGCAATGCAAGTCAATCATATACTGGGCCAACAACAAAACTGACTGTTAACTGTTAGCACAAAGAATTTGAAGAGCAAACATGAAGTCACTGTAAACTGTGGGAATTATAACCAAGACTACGCTGTGCCAGAAACATTCATATTTGTGTTAATCCATTTTTCCTATTATATTTTGCTTCAATGTTTGACAATTCCTAGCACAAGAGAGGACAGCAAAGCCTGAAGATAAGCAGTGGAGGAATAAACAATGAGACACACAAAATGGGAGGTGCGAAGTTCAACCCCTGATCCTTAGATGTTCTGCTAAGAGATTCAACACTCTTACATGAACCCACAGGACAGACTGAATAATTCATGGCTCTTGGCATAAAAGGAGACAGCAGTTCCTTTGGCTTAAGACTAAAAGGGAACTAACGGAGTAGATATTCAAGTTTCTACTTGCACTTAGCTCCACAATGAATGGGATAGTAGCTCTCAAACAGCATTTGGGTGAACACACAGGGGAGAAATGCTAGACTCTTTTCTGAGAGACTGATGCACCAACACCATACATCAGTGAAACAAACATAATAGATAAAACAGACTAAGCTGAAGGCTTAAAGGGTATGAACAGCACTAACATCTGTTGGAGACAAACACGGCAAAAGATCAGGGTGACCAGATACCTTACCAGATACAAGATACAAAGTGCCTACACCTTTAACCATTGTACAGAAGAGGGAATTTTGGCAGGTGCAGCTCAGCATGGAAGGGTTTAAAAAGGTGTGCCTGCCAAAATTCATAAGAACATAAGAACAGCCCCACTGGATCAGGCCATAGGCCCATCTAGTTCAGCTTCCTGTATCTCACAGTGGCCCACCAAATGCCCCAGGGAGCACACCAGATAACGAGACCTCATCCTGGTGCCTTCCCTTGCATCTGGCATTCTGACATAACCCATTTCTAAAATCAGGAGGTTCCGCATACACATCATGGCTTGTACCCCATAATGGATTTTTCCCCCAGAAACTTGTCCAATCCCCTTTTAAAGGCGTCTAGGCTAGACGCCATCACCACATCCTGTGGCAAGGAGTTCCACAGACCGACCACACGCTGAGTAAAGAAATATTTTCTTTTGTCTGTCCTAACCCGCCCAACACTCAATTTGAGTGGATGTCCCCTGGTTCTGGTATTATGTGAGAGTGTAAAGAGCATCTCCCTATCCACTCTGTCCATCCCCTGCATAATTTTGTATGTCTCAATCATGTCCCTCCTCAGGCGTCTCTTTTCTAGACTGAAGATGCCCAAACACCGTAGCCTTTCTTCATAAGGAAGGTGCCCCAGCCCCGTAATCATCTTAGTCGCTCTCTTTTGCACCTTTTCCATTTCCACTGTGTCTTTTTTGAGATGCGGCGACCAGAACTGGACACAATACTCCAGGTGTGGCCTTACCATCGATTTGTACAACGGCATTATAATACTAGCCGTTTTGTTCTCAATACCCTTCCTAATGATCCCAAGCATAGAATTGGCCTTCTTCACTGCCGCCGCACATTGGGTCGACACTTTCATTGAGCTGTCCACCACCACCCCAAGATCTCTCTCCTGATCTGTCACAGACAGCTCAGAACCCATCAGCCTATATCTAAAGTTTTGATTTTTTGCCCCAATGTGCATGACTTTACACTTACTGACATTGAAGCGCATCTGCCATTTTGCTGCCCATTCTGCCAGTCTGGAGAGATCCTTCTGGAGCTCCTCACAATCACTTCTGGTCTTCACCACATGGAAAAGTTTGGTGTCATCTGCAAACTTAGCCATTTCACTGCTCAACCCTGTCTCCAGGTCATTTATGAAGAGGTTGAAAAGTACCGGTCCCAAGACAGATCCTTGGGGCACACCGCTTTTCACCTCTCTCCATTGTGAAAATTGCCCATTGACACCCACTCTCTGCTTCCTGGCCTCCAACCAGTTCTCAATCCACGAGAGGACCTGTCCTCTAATTCCCTGACTGTGGAGTTTTTTCAGTAGTCTTTGGTGAGGGACCGTGTCAAACGCCTTCTGAAAGTCCAGATATATAATGTCTACAGGTTCTCTCGCATCCACATGTCTGTTGACCTTTTCAAAGAATTCTATAAGGTTCGTGAGGCAAGACTTACCCTTACAGAAGCCATGCTGACTCTCCCTCAGCAAGGCCTGTTCGTCTATGTCAGGGGTGCCCAAACCCTGGCCCGGGGGCCACTTGTGGCCCTCAAGGCCTCTCAATGCGGCCCTCAGGGAGCCCCTAGTCTCCAATGAGCCTCTGGCCCTCTGGAGATTTGTTGAAGCCCACACTGGCCCAACGCAACTTCTCTCAGCATGAGGGCGACTGTTTGACCTCTCACGTGAACTGTGGGATGAGAGCTCCCTCCCTGCTTGCTGTTTCACATCTGTGATGCATCAGTGGCAGCAAAGGAAAGCCTTGGTTTGTGCAAGGCCTTTTTTAGGCATTGAGCTATTGCAAGACCTTCATTCATTCATATAAGTTCATCTTTAATATATTCATTTGTGTAAACTTATGTAAATTTATTCAAATTTTAAATGTAAATTAATTCTTTTTTTCCCCTGGCCCCAGACACAGTGTCAGAAAGCTGATGTGGCCCTCCTGCCAAAAACTTTGGACACCCCTGGTCTATGTGTTTTGAGATCCTATCTTTGATGAGGCATTCCACCATCTTACCCGGTATGGATGTTAGGCTGACCGGCCTATAGTTTCCCGGGTCCCCCCTCTTTCCCTTTTTAAAAATAGGCGTGACATTTGCTATCCTCCAATATTCTGGCACCATGGCCATTTTGAGGGACAAGTTGCAAACCTTAGTCAAGAGATCTGCAACTTCATTCTTCAATTCCTTAATAACTCTTGGGTGAATGCCATCAGGGCCCGGTGACTTATTAATCTTTAATTTATCAATGAGGTCTGAAACATCTTCTCTTTTAACCTCTATCTGACTTAACTCCTCGGTCAGGAGGAGTTCCCTCTTCTGTACAATGGTTGAAGGTATGGATACCCTGTCCTCCATTGTCCTCTCTCTCTCTCTCTCTCTCTCTCTCTCTCTCTCTCTCCACCCCCCCCCCCCATTGTGTCATTATAGACTGCAAGCTCCTTGGGAGCAGGGACATGCACATGTAACTCTACAGGATACAATATACACTGACTATATGATATAAACTAACAGTGTCTGTAAGAGAAATAAAGGTTTCAAAAGATTGCTAGCTCTGTTTATTTAGCTTTGGCTCTGGCCATTATGAGTATATACAACAGTAAAGTTTGTTTGTTTTTTTGACTGAAAGCCAGGACACAAACTTTTAACCAGTGTTACATGTGAATAAGTGTACCAAAATATCTTTTAAACACAATCCAGATGAGCAGATTCATGGATGGAAGTCATTTTCTGCACAAGTAGACCTCTCTATACAAGAGAGAAGTATATCAAGGGAGAAATTTTGAACATAAATTGGATACACATCCAGATGTAATGACATCACTCCCAACCTTTGCGGCTAGCTCATTGCTTTAAATATGAAAGCCCACCTCCGGACTGCCTCAAGTGATCTTTGGGCGCTCCAGGCCCAGCTGCTTCATCTTCTCACCGGTGAGCAGTGAAAACAAGATAGTCAGTGGAAGTACAAGACAGTTGGTCCCAGACCAGGCCAAAGATAGCTGAACAGAGGCTCAGGTAGTGTGATGTCACCCCTCCTGAGTTTGGTACCCATGCAGCCTACGCTACCTGCAACTTCATGGTGACGCCACTGCGTATTGCCCATTTTAAATGGATATTGAAAGCTGCCTTATGGTAGCATCATCAAGAAAAGTGGGCTATAAATGAAAACTCACTTTGAAAATTTGAGTTCATGTTTTTAGTTGCACAGCAAGTTCCTGGGGAAGAGCTAGGAACTATGAATATTGCATTTACCTCAGGAGAAAGTAACCAAATAGCAATAGGCTCATAAAATCTAACTGAAGGGGGAAAATATAGTTTCATAAAATTGAAATTTGTTTTCTCAAATCTAACAATTTAGAGCCCAATCCTGAGCTTGACGCACCGGTTTACCACTGGCATGTACTGTTGCAAACGTGCTGTAAGCTCTGAGATGAAAAGGAGATTTGAAAGGGAACTGCACTGACAAGGAATAATTTCCTGTCTCTAACCCCCATCAGTGGATATGACACAAGTTCTATATACCTTCTTACAATATTCAACTACTGATCAATTCTCAAGGTGGCACTGCTTAAAATATTTTTTAAAAATCCAAATGCTGGTTAGAATATTTGACCATAATCAGGAGGTCAACTCAAATCTAAATGATTTACCAAATATCCATTTACATTTACACGCTTCATCCACTGTATATTTTTAATTGTTTGAAGGACACCAGTGTTAGAGACCACTTTTCTGAATTAAAATTGGAGGCACTTAGTATCGGTCCTCAGAAGAGTCTCCCCCACTTCAAATTACTGCATGTTACTGTTCTGGTTGTGTGACCTGACTGGAAGAAAGCAAGAACAGTGACTCATGGAGACATACAATGGGCAGCTTTCTCTGTGAATGGGCAGTTCCTGCTGCATCTCTACATCCAGAATACTCAAATGATACAATTCTATTGAATGCAATGATGCTACAGGATTACCTGCACTTAGCAGAGGTTGACTGGTAAGAGGCATGGATCATGCAGAGACACAATAGACAACTTAGTATGTAGGTGGATAATTTGTGCTCACAGAAACATTTACTTATATCACATCTCAGGGACACATTGACAGTTTCCTTGACACACACAGTATAGACAATTACAGGTGGGGCCTCTTTATCCATGGATTTGCCTCACTACAGATGCCGTACCCCCGGATCATCCCTTGCAGACCTCCCAGACACAACCAGAACCCTGCTTGGTCATGACTGGGAGGCTCAGAATGACATCCAGAGCAACTTCCAGTTTAACGGGAACTGACTTCCAGTAGTGCGTGGTCTCTCCCAAGGCTCAGAAAAGCACCCGGAGCGGTGCCTTTTTCAATGACTTCCAGTTAAACGAGAAGTCACTCTAAAAATGCTCCAAGCATCAGTCTGAGCCTCAGAGAGGCTGCACACTCAGAATGGCTCTGAAAACCATGGATTTTGTTGTCTTCGGTTTTCAGTATCTGGGGTTGGGTGGAAGACTGGGAATGGATCCTTTGTAGATACAGAGACACCACCTGTACTGGTTTATAGATACCTCAGGTATTTTACAACTAATTTAAAACAATATTCAGAAAGAAAAGCTTTCACACCCCAGTAAAAGAGAAGGAAACAAGTTAACTAAATGCATACAGTTTGATTTTTATTCCTGGAACACTAAAAGTAGCTGTCCACTACAAACAGAAGATGTTACAACATTTAATAGTCACAGGATCTTCGCAACATGTTTCAAAAGTCCCATGGGGAGAAAACTTTGAGTCATTTCTTCTTTATTTACCATGTGTATATAACTTAAAACAATTCTAAATTGATTATATATGTTAAAATTAACATAAACAAGCCAGTCACTCCTGCTAGTGTAACTGAGATGATAAACCTGGGTCTGGGGTACACTACGTCAGTCTGCAGATGGGAACTCAGCTGACTGAATGATCCTCCACACATACAAAATATGCACAACGAAAGTTGGACCGTGGGGAAAGCATTCAAATTTAGTCTCTCTCTGACAATTTTCATAGAATGTTTTCTATGGACAATTCAGTCATGTGGGTTCCCACCTGCAAACTGCAGTGTCATCACCCACCCTGTTTTACCACCTCAGTGAGAACAAGGCCATTAACTCAAGCAACTTCCTGGAAGATCAGTAATTTGTTTACATAAAGGAGGGTGATAAAGTTAGGTGCAATAGAGGACATCAGCCTCAGGACTCAACATCAGCCAACCTCTCTCTCCCTGACAGACTCAACACTGTACAAACAGCTCTAAGTTCAGAATTTTTAACACTACTCCAATGTTGGCATTCGAGATCATTCAGACCACACTGGCCTCAGCCACTCCCACAGCTGGCAGGAGCCAATGCTGATCAATGGGGTTCACACAGCTGGCTTCTTGTTGGGAGCTCAGGTGCACCCTAAGGAAAAGGCACCTGTTTCTGGGGAACTTCTTATAGTCTCAGTGTGGGTGGGGCGCACAGGAAGCTGCTAACTGGACAGACATCCCAGTTTAAATTCCTCCAGCACACTTTTTACCAAGACACCTTTACTCTGGTCTGCCCCTGCACAGTTTTGCTTCATGTTTACCAAAGCCCAAATAACCAAATCAGAGAAACTAGCACCTTTAACTTCTAGTTATGTTAAGCTTTGGTACCAAGCCAGCCAGATGAAATATCATTTACAAGAACTTACTCTTGTCATTTGAAATAAATAAGGGGGAGGGGGTTTGAGGTTACTTCTGAAGAACTTGTGAACTTTTTGCAATATCCACCCATTCTCAACATTGTTAGGCTTTTGCAACATACTGTTTGTGCATATCAGCCATCAGGGTGGGTCCCTTTACCTACAATACACCTGCTTTTCCCTATTCCAAGCAAAACTCTCCACTGCTGATCAACTCTCATGACAACAATGTGCCCTGAGCAATTCCTCTCACTGACCTCCTGCTTGAATTAAAACTAAAGGGCGAGGCAAGAAGAATCTCCCACACTTAGAACTTTAAGGACAGGAAGGAAGGAAAAGACCTGAAGGGCAACCATCACCCCTGGCATAGCAAAAACATAAGTGAAAGAGTGGCAACATAATGCAAGAACTGTTCAGCTGCTGCTGCTATAATGCAATAAGGATAATTCCTTGATCACAGCAGCCCTGCAAGGTTGGTCATTACTATCACCATACAGTGAGAAAGGTTCCTTGCAAACTTGTGGCAGAGGCAAGTTCAGGCTGCAATGCGACTCACAAGTACTTGGGAGTAAGCCCCAATGACTATAGAAGGGCTTACTTCTGAGTAGACAAGCATAGGGTTGGGCTGCAATCCTATGCACACTTTCCTGGGAGTAAGTTCTCTAGTACTCAATGGGACTTACTTCTTAGTGGACATGCATAGGGTTGGGCTGCCAGGCTGCAATCCTATGCACACTTTCCTGGGAGTAAGCTTCCATAGTGATGGAAGTTACTTTTGAGTAGACATGCACAGGATTGGGCTCTAAGGCTGCAATCATATGCACGCTTCCCTGGGAGTAAGCTCCATATATTCAATGGGACTTACATCTGAGTAGACATGCACAGGATTGGGCTCTAAGGCTGCAATCATATGCACGCTTCCCTGGGAGTAAGCTCCATATATTCAATGGGACTTACATCTGAGTAGACATGCACAGGATTGGGCTGCCAGCCTCTCCAGCCTGAGCCCTTTCCCAGCCCTAGGGCGGTAGGGGTGGGGAGGGGTCTCCAGCGCGGTCTCCCCTCCCTCATCCCCCGGGGGTTCTCAGGGGTGGGCGTCGCGGGCTCCCTTCCCCCACTCACCCACGAGCGCCCTGAGGTGCTTGAGGCGGGTCAGGACGTCCTTGCGCGGGTCCAGGGCTTTCTGGGCGGACTTCTTCACATCGGCGTGGCCCCTGCGCGAGAACATCCTTCGCCTCTACTGCGGCCGCTCGCCCAGCCAGGGGCTCCGCCGCCGGGTCGAAGGGGCGAGAGCGGGCAGCCGAGCGAGCCCCAGACCCTCCTCCACAGCCCTGGCTCCGAAAGGGGCTCACTTCGGAGGGAGGGAGGGACAGGTGGGGAGCTGCGGAGGCGCCTGAGGGAAGTGGGCGGACCCTGCTGGGGAGTGGGCGGGGCCTGGGCGACCACAGCTGGGCAGCGTCTGCTCCTGGGGAGAGCAATGACAGCTCCGCCTCCTCCCGGTCCCGTTCCCTGGGGGGAACATCCGCTGGGCTGGGAGGCCTTTGTCCGTCACGTGTCTGTCATCGGGCTCTCCTCCGGCCAGCAACGCTCATGCCGTGTACACTAAGTCATGCCGTGTAAGCTCCGTGAGACCCGGCAGAGGAGCCCGCTAACCAACGGCTGCCTTCATTTCGCCCCTCACAAGAGGCTCGCCTAAACTTGAAACTACAAAGACCAGAATGCTGAGGGGGCGGCCATCTTAGAGCATGTGGGTGCGAGGCATGCTGGGAAGTGTAGTCTTTGTAGCACTCTGGGAGAGGTCCTTGTGTTCCTCTTTGTGCTTCATCTTAAACAATTTCTGCCCATCGTTGCAATATACGCAACAGATGGGCAGAAATGGCTTGGTGCTGCAATCCTATCCACACTTACCTGGGAGTAAGTTCCATTGACTATAATGAGATTTACTTCTGAGTAGACACGCATAGGCTTGGGCTCTGAGGCTGCCATCCTATCCACGCTTTCCTGGGAGTAAGCCCCATAGACTATAATGGAATTTACTTCTGAGTAGACACGTATAGGATTGGGCTCTAAGGCTGCCATCCTAGCCACACTTACCTGGGAGTAAGCCCCATTGACTATAATGGGATTTACTTCTGAGTAGACATGCATAGGATTGGGCTCTTAAGACCTCGACTCTGTGCCTACTTAGGGCCCAATCCTTACCACACTTTCCAGCACTGGTGCAACCGCAATGCAGCCCCAAGGGAAGGGAACAAATGTTCCCCTACCTTGAGGAGGCCTCTCTGACTGCCTCCTCACCACAGGATGCAGTGCACACCTCACTGGCATGGCTGCACGGGCACTGGAAAATTGGATAGGATTGGGCTGTTAAATAGTAACATGGGACTGTTTCGTCCTTTTGTGTTGCAGACCTAGAGTGTGAGCCTGCAGGCATACCTTTTAAAATAACAAGTAAATTTAATAGTTGTACAGCAATCAGTGTCTTTAGATGCTATTACGTCCTTGCATGCAACTAAAGGCTGAAGTTAGCTTGGTAGGTGTCGGTGGTGTAGCTGAAGCCATATGACTCCTTTTTGCCTCCCCCGTCGGGAGATGGCTCTGAAGGGAGGCACTGCTCGCCCACCTCACTGCCAGGCTGAGTGCTCTGCCCCCCTCCTCCAGCTATGCCACCAGTAGGTGTACACTTATCTCTTTTACAAACGCTGCAATCCTATATATACTTTCCTGGGAGTAAACCTCACTCAACACAATTGAACTTATTTCTGTGTAGATATGCATAGGATTGTGCTGTAAGTCAGGGCTCAATGCTATCGGACCAGTGCTGGCCCTCCACCTATACTGAGTGTTGCAAATGTGCCACAAGGCATGCCCATGACACTCACTGCTGGGCCAGAGCCGGCTCAGCACAAGCCTGCGCTGAGCCAGTTCCGGGTGGAGGACAGTCACACTCAGGTGGGGTGGGGGTGGGGCGGGAGCAGGAGGAGCCACAGCAGGCTCTGCCTCCATATCCTAACCCCCTTCCTGGCCCAGGAAACCTGACATGGGTCTCCTTGATTCTGTGCCTGCTCAATAGCGGGTGCAGATCCGAGGAGACCCATTGGGACCACCTGACTGCTATACATACGTTTCCTTAACGTCAGTTCCCTTACCCCAAGGAGACCTGGCGCTGCTTCCCTGCCCCCCTGGATGCAGTGGTTGCCATTTCTGCACCACTGCAGCCCTGAGCGCTGGGAAGCATAGGATTGAACTGCCCATTAGTTGTCTGCCTTGGCAAATGGGTCTTATAGCTTTGTACTGTGCTCTAGCAATAAAATATACAAAATTATAATATTGTACTAAGATTGTGAGCTTGTGTCCTATTGTGGGCCACGTGTGTTAGTCCTATTAGTGATACTTGAGAATATAGTATAAATATGCATTAAATTGGACTTTCATGTAGGAAAATGTCTCTGTATTAACCAATATTTCAGGGCCCAATCCAATTCAACTTTCCAGCACAGGTGCAGCCACAAAGTAGCCCTGAGGTAAGGGAAGAAGGTAAGGAAGGTAAGGGAGTATTGTGTCCAGTTCTGGTCGCCGCATCTCAAAAAAGACATAGTGGAAATGGAAAAGGTGCAAAAGAGAGCGACTAAGATGATTACGGGGCTGGGGCACCTTCCTTATGAGGAAAGGCTACGGCGTTTGGGCCTCTTCAGCCTAGAAAAGAGAAGCCTGAGGGGGGACATGATTGAGACATACAAAATTATGCAGGGGATGGACAGAGTGGATAGGGAGATGCTCTTTACACTCTCACATAACACCAGAACCAGGGGACATCCACTAAAATTGAGTGTTGGGAGAGTTAGAAAAGACAAAAGAAAATATTTCTTTACTCAGGGTGCAGTCGGTCTGTGGAACTCCTTGCCACAGGATGTGGTGATGGCGTCTAGCCTGGACACTTTAAAAGGGGATTGGACAACTTTCTGGAGGAAAAATCCATTATGGGGTACACGCCATGATGTGTATGCGCAACCTCCTGATTTTAGAAATGGGCTATGTCAAAATGCCAGATGCAAGGGAGGGCACCAGGATGAGGTCTCTTGTTATCTGGTGTGCTCCCTGGGGCATTTGGTGGGCCGCTGTGAGATACAGGAAGCTGAACTAGATGGGCCTATGGCCTGATGCAGTGGGGCTGTTCTTATGTTCTTAAGAAATGTTCCCATACCTTGAGGAGGCCTCTGTGACTGCCCCACACCACAGCCATTGGCATGGCTGCACTGGCGCTGGAAAATTGGATAGGATTGGGCCCTTAGTTATTTGTTATTATTTGTGGCTTGATTACTTCATTTGGTTTGGTTACTTTCATACTATGAATATCTTGTTCATTGAATGCCATAATTCTCAAATGGTATTTTAAGGGATACTAATAGTCAGTGACATGAGTGATGGTGAGTAAGTGTCCCAGTAGACAGCACCAACCAAGCATCCTCTGCAATATGGGAATTGCCAGGGAGTGAATTCTAGGTTATGTTGTCAGTTCAAAAGGATCAACAGTTAAGGCAGGACCCACATATGGATCATGGAGCTTGCCTCAGAAATCTCTGCAATGCATTAGACTTCAAGGCAGTTGGGCAAAGATTCCTTGGTGAGCTGGATGGTTTGCACCTGAAAAGTTTGTGTAAAACAGCTGTATTGTGTGACTGTATTTTATTTTCAGTACCAGGGCTGAGCAATTGAAATGTGGATATTATAATTAAGAATATTTATATACTGTACATTACCACTTTTCAACAAAAAGTAGTTCACAAAACGGTTTACATAGCGAAATAAGAGCCCAATCCTGAGCTCGGCGCTCCGGCTTTGTGCCAGAGCACACTGTTGCAAACGTGCCATAAGGCTGGAAAGCACTGACATAAGGGATTAGGATTGCATCCAAAATATATTAAGACTTGTCTCAGGAAGGACCAGCACCACCCAAACCTCATTCTGGCCCCCAGATTGCCTGGTGAAAGAGAATCATCTTTGCCTTCTTTCTAGAGTTTAAAATAGATGAGGCCAAGCAGACAGTGGAAGGTGTATCACTGACATCCATACTTAGTTTTCTTCCAAATTTTCTAGTGATTGTAAGTTTCCTGCATATTTTTCCAAATTCTTCAGTTTGAAGTACAAGATAGTCAATATTCAGCATTCCAGTATAGACATGTTCTTTTCAATCACAGGCAGAAAAGCTCTGATATGTTCAGAGATATCTGATACGCTTCCTTACCTCACAAAGGCATTGGCATTCACTTTAGAAGAGGGGGCATCTGTGTATGCCAAGGTGTAACTAGGATGAAGCCTGAGGGGCACCTACCTTGGGTGCTATGTCATGACCGCCCCTCAGGCTCCACCCTAGTTATGGTGGAGGTGCTGGTGGCTTCATGCTCCCTGTTCCTTTGAGGAGAAGGAATGGGGGTGTGAAGCCACCACAGTGAGTGCCTGTTCCTCCAGGCAGAACCCAGAAGTTACATTATGATGTCACATGATGTCATGACATCACTGCTCCAGGCACCAGGACAGTGCCTTATGCCTCTGAGTGCATGCAAACAGGCACAGACCTTCTCCTTTCATTGAAATGAATGTGGAATCCCATAGGATTTGTGTGGCTTGCAGTACAGCACATGTGGAGTTTCTGTATCAGGCACCTGTGCCTAACAAATATCTCAGCAGATACTGGCTTAATTAAGTTCCCCACCAAAGTTATAAAACTGTTGGAACTTTACATGAAAAGAACAGAGCTAGATGTTATACTTGCTGTGACTGATTCCTGTTGTGATTGTAACTTAAGGCCCACCTCTCAGAGGGCCAAGGTAAGGAGGGTGAAGGCAGGCTGTACATTAGCCAACAGGTACTTTAGTATGTAGAAATTATTTTTTCAAAAAAGAAAATCCATTAATCACTAAATATAGTATAGTAGTCTCAGGTATACAGCTAGGCACTGAAGGCTTACACATCAAATATTTATAATGCCTTTAAGGCTGAAGATGAAGAATGAGCGGAACTGGACTCCTTTGCTTTTGATCTGTCAGAATGTCCAGGTTGTCTTTGAATGGTAAAACTTTTCTTATTAGTAAGGCTTTTTCAATTAATGATGATTGCTGGTTTCTTTCATTGGATTTTTAGATTTTATCCTGTTAACTAATTCTATCATACAGTAACTGTTAAATTTTATTATGGATTTTTAAAAAATTTAATCTCTCTTGGATATCTGACAGATAGGTGACTAATAAATTATTTAAGTAAAAATAGATATCTGAGGGTCCAATCCTATCCAATTTTCCAGCATAGATGCAGCTGTGCCAATGGGGTATGTGCTGCATCCCGCAATAGGGAGGCAGTCAGAGAGGCCTCCTCAAGGTAAGGGAATGTTTGTTCCCTTACCTTGGGACTGCATTGCAGCTGCATCAGTGCTGGAAAGTTGGATAGGATAGGGGCCCTGAATCACTAATTATCCTGGATGAGGCTGAGATTGTCTGTTTTAAGTATTTATACCCTCCTCTTCAGACGACAGGGCCTCTAGAACAGTGTACAGAAAATCAATTGATGAGGACATTACAACAGAGAATATATAGGTGAGTTATGCCTCTTGTTCTCTTCACAGGGCAGCAGGTGCCCGTGTGGCAACTGTGAGGGACCCAGTGTAAAGGATGATGGTGACAAATATTTATATACTGGATATTTACCTGTCCCCAAAGGGCTCACAGTCTAAAAAGATGCAAAAGAAACAGACATTAAAAAAGATGCTATGCAGAGAGATGCTCTTTACACTCTCACATAACACCAGAACCAGAACCAGGGGACATCCAGGGGACATCCACTAAAATTGAGTGCTGGGAGGGTTAGAACAGACAAAAGAAAATATTTCTTTACTCAGCGTGCGGTCGGTCTGTGGAACCCCTTGCCACAGGATGTGGTGATAGCACCTGGCCTGGATGCCTTTAAAAGGGGATTGGACAAGTTTCTGGAGAAAAAATCCATTATGGGTTACAAGCCATGATGTGTATGTGCAACCTCCTGATTTTAGAAATGGGCTATGTCAGAATGCCAGATGCAAGGGAGGGCACCAGGATGCAGGACTCTTGTTATCAGTTGTGCTTCCTGGGGCATTTGGTGGGGCTGGAAGCTGGAAGAGACCGGAAGCTGGACTAGATGGGCCTATGGCCTGATCCAGTGGGGCTGTTCTTATGTATAGAAGCAGCTGCTCGTTCTCTGCTGAATATAAGAGGAGCAGGACATTAAAAAGTGCCTCTGCCCAATTAGCAGGATAATGATGCTTTAGAGGTGGTTGATTGATAGGCAGCTTCTATCTTCTCCATCAGGATTACTGGTTGACAATCTAAATTAGACATGTCTAGTTAGAAAATAATGCTAACTCTCTGGTACACAGGCATTTAGTATTTACTATTGTAAATAGTACACAATATAGCACAAAGAGATATTCAGGGTGGGAAGAGCCTGACATATCAGGAACCTATCATAGTTACGTTCCAGGAAGGTGTCTCAAAAAGAAATGGACTGAGCTATTCATTCATTCGTACCCCACATTTCTTCATGAAAATCTCAAAGCAGCTTATAAAATCAAGATTTTAAAACAATTATGTCCAACCTCCCATCTCTCCTCCCAGTGGGAGATGGTAACAAGTAAACTGGGCTTTGCACCATATATTTGAACAGTGAGAAACTAGTCAATCATCATTCCCCAAAGAAGGGGATATGTACGAGTATAAACATAAACAAAGAAGGGAATATGTATAAACAAGTTTCAGTATAAACAGTAAAGCCTAGTAAACTTGACACTTTACCCCTGTAGGAAGAGAAAGTGGCATATGCCTCCACAAAGTTCCTACCAGGATAAGAGTTCTTCCCAGAAGATTATGAGTGAACAGATGCAAGGAGAAAGCAAAATCTCTACTTAATCAACAGCTTTACTTTGATTGTATTAATTTGATAAGAACTTCCTGCCAAACACATTGTAGACGGTATATGTCAGATTACATAGAAGGATTTCCATAGAGTAAGACCCTTGTAAAACGTGCCTACACATGGAAAATTGTGACATGAAAAGAAGAATAAAACACTCTTCTTGTCTTTTTATATTATTTTTATTTTTTATATTATTTTGTGTGTGTGTGTGTGTGTGTGTGTGTGTGTGTGTAAGAAAATTGTGACATGATTCTCAGTTTATTGCTGGAAGAATGAGATGAAAATGTTTACAAAGGCTGCAATCCTATGCACACTTTCCTGAGAGTAAACCCCATTGAAGACAGTGGGACTTACTTCTGAGTAGACAAGCATAAGACTATGCTCCAATTTGAGTTGCCATAGCACCATCAACTTACTATAACATATGAGATATGAGAATTCCAGGAACAGGAAAGCAATAGACTCTTATGTAGGAATGTGAAAATATACAGGAAACAAAAGGATTCCTAAATGAAAGTCTCAAAATTATTGGCATGGCTAGACAGTGCCTTCCCTAAAGTTGTCAAGAAGGCAACTTCCTGGTGCTGCAGTTCAGTATTAACCAGAATGGCAGGAGAAAGAAGCTCAGAGCTATTTCTTAGGACGTTCTGCAACAGCTCTGGGAGGATACATTGCTTAGACTGCATCACTTGTGTTATTTCTTAAAACATATGAAGAAATCTGTAACTTAGGCCCAAATCCTAACCAACTTTCCAGCACTGGCATAGTTGTGCCAATGGGACACGTGCTGCATCCTGCATTTGGGTGGCTCTCACAGAGGCCTCCTCAAAGTAAGGGAATGTTTATTCCCTCACCTCGGAGCTACATTGCCCTTATGTTGGTGCTGGAAAATGGGTTAGGATAGTGTCCTTAACATATGAACTATGTGGACCTTTATCTTGCTGTATATTTTATCAGATGGACTGTTATGGTGTATTAAACGTTCAATTTTTCTGATTCATAACATTTGGCACATTAAATATATCTTCTAGAAAATTGGATGATGCCACATTTGCAAAGTTGCACTGCTGCAGATACTAGGGGCTTTAGAAAAAGTCACTACCTGGAAGATTGTGATTATCTGGCTTCCCAGGAACGAAAAATAACAGATGTGAGTACTCAACTGAGAATACAAACTGAAGCAATAGGTTAGTTACCACTTGTGATTATGAACATAAAAGGATGTAGAAACATATACCACATTCAATTAAAACAATGTCAAAAATATAAAATTAATACAAATTAATAGAGTACGGCTGCAGTCCTATACACACTTACCTGAGAGTATGCCCTATTGAACACAGTGGAACTTGCTTCCAACTTCCAAATAAACATGCATGGGACTCCACTGTGCAAGCAAAATAGACTCAACTCAGTTCCAAATTGCAGTCAAAATAAGTAAGTTGTTCACCTGTTACTGAAATGAAGCCAGGGAGGAGACAGTAAGCTTCTCAAGGAAGTATATCCTACGCATAACTCAGGTCTGCTATAGAAAAGCCTTCTATACCTCTTAGGTGACAATTTTATCTCATAAGAGAATGAAACCTTGATCAGATCTGACAGTTTTTAAAACCATGATTTCCTTAATTCACTGCCCAATCCAAAATAAGGATCCAATTCTAAACAGTAGCAGCGCCAACGCTGGGTGTCATGAAAGTGCCAAAAGGCATTCTGTGGCACCCGGAGAGGAGGGGCCATCAGCGCTGAGCTTCAGTGCTGCTTGGAAGGCCGGCCGGCGCTCCAGCAGCACCAGCTGGTGATAAGTAGTATTGCAGCAAGGGGGAGATGGGGAGTAGGCAGAACTGAGTGGAGGAGGGTGGGGCAGGGGGAGGAACTGGGGCTGGAGTCAGGTGGGACCAACAGAGCTCTGCCCCACCAGATCCTGAACTCTGTGTTGGGCCAGAAGGTCCAACACAGAGTCTCTCAAGTCTGCACCAGTAAAATAGCTGGCACAGACTTGAGAAGCCCCTTTGCAGGGCTTGGGTTCCCCCCCCCCCAGGAGACCTCTAGCAGCTGCCGCAGTGCCACAAGATGCAGCAGTGGAATACAACTTTGGTGCTACTGCACCTGATGGCGGTGCTGCCTTTAGGATTGGGCTGTAAATCCCCCTTGCCAATGCAGTGACTGCTTGTACATTTTATATTCTAGAAAGACATTTACAGACCAATCCTATGCATGTCTTATTCAGAAGTAAATTCCATTATAGTCAATAGGGTTTATTCCCAAGTAAGTGTGGATAGGTTCTCAGTCCTAGAAACCTTAGCCAAATCTACCCAGTTCACTAGGAGGTTGCTTGTGGAGTGTCACAGATTCCAACATTACAACAGTCTCTGGTCTCATTGTGATTGCAAATTATCTGTTACAGCAAAAGAGAAAAGCAGTGTGCATAAAACAAAACCAAAGGGGTTAGGAGAAGTTCATCTGTTCTTGAATTTCCAGTTATACAAGAACAAAATACTGTGAGGCCAGATTGTTCATGATGCACTAAGAATTGCTTTTGCTAGTTTGATTTATATTTATGTATTTCAACCCTTTAAAACCCCCTTTTCAAATCAGATTCTCAAAGTGGAATATAAAGGATAACATTTTTGAAATGCAGCATAGTCATAACACAGTAACAAGATACCACAAGAAAGGAAGCAAGTTAAACACCAAACTGGCAACAAATGCAACTCTTTGTAGAGCATCCTTAACTACTTGCTTAAAATGAGTGAGCTCCCAAACCTGTCATATTACTGTGTAGGTGTGGTTACAAAACCTAGTGTGAGGCCTCAGACTAGCTCACCAGAAGAAAGGGAAGTTGTGTCACCCAGCTCCCCCTCTTTGGGTTAGCAGCATTTGTCAGGAGCAGGAGCTGCTGTCAGCAGATCCTCCTGCCTGCTCTTCTAACTCTCAACTGCTTTGTCATCCCTGGCCTCCAGGCTTATGTAGGGCAGACCCCTCCCCTTTGGCCCCGCCCCTTCCCTCACAGGGATGGTACAAAAAGGGCCTGTCTCTGGGCTTGCCCTTTCCTGGACTTACCACAACTCCTTCCCTTCCTCTCTCTGTTTCCCTCCCACCTCCTCTCACCTGGAGCTTGCCAGAGTTGCTCCTGAGAGGGCTGGGAAGGCTGCTGCCTCTGCTCTGGTCTCTGCCTTTGGGGGGTGGGCTGGCCCTGCCCACCTGGGTCCTGTAGCTCTGCAGATGACATTGGGAGGTCTAGCTGTGGGCTCCTGATGTCATAGCCAGGTGCCCTGCCTGGCAAGACAGGTCCTAGCTGCCTGGCTGAGGGAGTGCTCCCCTTCTCCCCCGAGGTGGGGGAGGGGCAGCTACCCAGCAACCGAATGGCCTGCGTCCTGTCTCCCCCCTCCCACCTCCAAGGCAGAGGGAGAAGTGGGGGATTCGGCGTGCAGTGTTCCTCTGCTGCGCTTTGCCACCCACAGGAGTACCCAGGCACCATATGGGGAGGTGACCCCATGTTCCACTGGCTTCCTCCCTGATCCTCTGGCCCAGAAGTCTTCTCTCTGGGTAAATTGGGGACCTGTGGGAGGAGGGGAACCCCGACACCTAGGATTGACCACTGAAAAAGCTCATACTGCAGCAGCCACCAGCCTGGTAGATTTTGAGGTCCGAAATAGGCTCTGATAATCTTTTTGTGGTCCCACATCTTTTAGGCTGGTGGCTACTTCTGAATACACATTTTCTGTGGTGACATCTAAACACTGAAGCTAGCAACCCACCAGTTAAATTTAAGTTAGCATCCTTTTATTTGATTGTCTTCCAAATTTTTTTTTTAAAAAATGTTTTACTAGGTGTTTTGGCCTATCAGCAAGACAAAAGGATGAGAAGATGCATCCAAATCAACAGTTTGTGTTCTGATGCTGCTGATCTTAAAAGGAGGGGCTTATAGTCTGTAGCTTTGCTTGGGATGCGTCACTCTCTATGCTTCATGTCCCCAAAAGTTATGTTAATAAGGGCGCAATCCTAACCCCTTCTGTCAGTGCTTTCCAGCACTGGCATAGTGGTGCCAATGGGACATGTGCTGCATCCTGCAGTTGGGTGTCTCTCAAAGTATCCTCCTCAAAGTAAGGGAATGTTTGTTCCTTTACCTCAGAGTTGTATTGCCCTTAAGTCAGTGCTGGAAAGCACTGACATAAGGGGTTTGGATTGCGCCCTCAGGCTGCAATCCTAATCACACTTTCCTGTAAGTAAGCCCCATTGAACAAAATAGGACTTACTTCTGAGTAGACCTGAATAGCTTTTGCCCTTAGCCACAGTTTAACAGATAATACCACATATGCTACTTTTTTTGCTATTACTCTAATTTTGTTGACCTTTAAAAATCAGCAGGAATGAACAGTATATATAGATTCTGTGGAGTTTAGCATTAAAGTAGTATGTCACACTTAGATGTTGAGGTCTATTGTGGCGATTCCCTTCACTCAGATGGGTATCTCTTGGTTGTATAATATGGAACTGGTTTGTCTTAGGCAGTCAGTGCAACTTCAGCATCATGACCTCTGTAACCTGCAGGTCCACAGGAGAAACTTAACCTGGGGTGTGACTTGACAGTGCTAGTTTGACTGCCCATTGGTCATGCCATCCACTTGTGGTCAATTCTGCAAGGTTCTGCTGGTTGTACAGGTTTAGAGGAAGTGGAGTTGGCCAGATTAGTTGGCTCCTCAGGGACTTCCTTAGGGTCAGTCATGTGTCATGTGTTGATGAAAGTGAGTGATGCCACTAGGGTGTGCATACCACATGCTTATCTAAGCCACAGACACCCAGCCTTTTGGGTGTTGTAGGAGACTTCTGCATGTGTTAAGTTGTCTGCTCTATGTGGGCAGCTGCTGTACTAGAAATCAAATTTTCAGATGGGGAGTATTTTAACAGCACTGAGGATAGTTGTGGTTTGTTTGGCATTTGGGCAAGGGGCCTCTGCTGCTGTGGGGGGAGTAGGTCTGCCCTGTGCAGGAGAATCAGGAAGAGGAGGGTGGGATGCATGTTGCAGTTGCAACACATATGGATTGGACTTTTCCTTTACCTGCATAGACTGTGCTGACCATGTGCCTCCTGTTGAAGTGAGCACTCCAGTTAGATGTTTGTGTGTGGAGCCCTCCAGGGTTGCAATACCTGAAAAGCAGAAGGTAAAGGAGGTAATAATGCACAAACAATCCACTTAGAATGAACAATGTGTGTGTTTCAACCCTAACAGTGGCTTGATAAAATGTGGGGAGAGGGAGAGAGAAGAGGGATATGAACAGGAAGAAGAGGGAGAGGTGTGAGATCATGCTAAATGGGAGAGGTACAAGTGTGTTATGGTTATTATGTGGTTTACCTAGGAAGACAAACAAGATTTTCAGGAAAAACAGGCTCTAGGGTCAGAGAGAAGGCATGTGAGAGAGAACAAGAGCATGCAAATGAACAAACTAGGTGAGAGGTGCAAAGAAATGGAGAGCTTGGCCAAGGCCACAAGGGCATGTTGATGGCTTGGTGCATGCAGTGATTTGGAAAGCAGACACAAACAGGGAGGATTCTAAATTGTGGAGACAGAGGGAGGGAGAGAAAAACCACACCGTCAATGGATTATCTGCAGGAAATTTGAAACTAGTTTAGATGATTTAGAGTTTGTTACTGGGTTGGGTTTTTTTTTCTTCTAAACATGTGTAACATGCACACATGAAGGAAATCTATTTTGGGTGCAGTGGTGAATATCACAGCCGAGTGGTTTGGCAGGGTAGGAAGAGAGAGGTGAGGATGAAGGTGATGCAACAAGAACTTTATTGTGGGGATAATTTTACTATTATAAGGAAGAGGGTTCAAAAATAGAAAGCAATGAAGAATTGTTAAGCTCACAGCCTGTTCCTATCTAGAGCTCAAGGTGGCAGATCTTATGATCTTGCTCTGTTGTTTGTTGGTGAGGCTGCATCAAAGACCAAGTTTACCCATCTTTTTCTGCTGATTTGTATGTGAAGCATTACAAGAATTGTGGGGCTGGATTGCCAAGATTGATACAATTTCCTGGATTGGAAGTGGGGTGCAAAAATCGAAACTGCTCAAAAAACAAGCCCAGTGGCTTGGCTGTAGTCATAGCTGATTGTGGTGAGAGAAGCAGCTGCTTTCCAGTGAGATGGGGTATGTTTTGAGGCAGCCCACACTGACATAATGGCTTTATGCTAAGAAAAAAAATGCCTGATTAGCAGGAGCTACAACAGAGGTTTCTTGGTAGCATTCAGGGAAGGGAAGCAGGGAAGAAGACTGAAAAGAAAAGGGAGAAGTTGATTATGTGTCCTGGCCAATGCCTTGGCACTGTGGTTCTTGGGTAGTGGCTGGCATGGATGGGGTTTTACACAGCACCAGCAGGTCCCCCAACAACACCATCAATAGCAAGGCAGCGAATGGGGGAATAAAATGAAGGTGTATGGTGTCCTGCAACCCAGCTGTTTATACCCTTTTCTCCCATGGGAATTGATGGGTATTTTTTGTGGGGTGAGCTCTTGAAGGAACTTTCAACTTGCTGACTCTTGATTCCTCATTTCTGGCCCTAAATGGGTACTGCTATTGTTTTGCACCATGCCGAGGGTGAGGCAGCTAGCTCTGGTGGCCTGTTGCTTCATTGGCGTGAACTCCTTGATTGAGTTTACCCATAGAATTGATAAGGGCAGCTAGAGTTGGAGACCCTTCTGTTATGTCACTAATGGTTGTGTTTACTCCAGATCAGAAGACTTCTAGGGTGGGCTTTTGTTCACAGGGTCAGATGTGCCATGCAAGCAAGGTATGACTTCCCATGGAATTTTCCAAAAAGTGAAATCCAGGCAAAACTTCTCCCAAGCCAGCCTACTAGAGTGGAGTGTGTGTGATTACTCTGACAAATTAAAAGTGTGGCCTTCCTCAGAGCCTGTGGTCCCGGTGCTAAATGTGTGAGAACCATTGCTCTAGGTTAATGAGAGGAATATCTAAAGAAAAGGAGAGGGGAGAAGGGGGGATATAGGAGAGGAAGTTGACCAGCCAAGCACACACAACTTAAAATTTTTGTGAGAGTGATTTCAGCTTTGGTGACTTACTGGGGGATGAGGGGCAGTGAGGTGCTTAATGAGTGAGGGCCCAATCCTATCCAATTTTCCAGTGCTGGTGCAGTTGTGCCAGTGGGGTGTGTGTTTCATCTTATGGTGGAGGGGCAGTCACTGGGGCCTTCTGAAAGTATGGGAACATGTGTTCTCTTACCATGGGACTACATTGTGGCTACACTGGGGCTGGAATTTTGGATAGGATTGGGCCCTGAGTTAGGTTGATCCAAAGGTGAGAAAAGCAGAGAGAAGAAACGGAGGTGTTGGGTGGTTTCATAGCTGGGTAATGCTTGACCCTTTCAGTGAGAAAAGAAGGAAGTGGGGAGAACTAGAGGGAAATGGTGGCAAAGAAGGGAAAAAGTTAGGAAGAAAGGCAGTAGGATAGGAGAAGAGGCAGTAGTTACCTTCCTGGCATGCTGGGAGCACTTGTCACAGATTTTTTTCTCTACTTTTTTGTCATGTTTGCCCAAATTCATTCCAGTATGCCACTGCTGATGGGGCAAAGCTCTCCCATATGCCTTTTCTCAGATTTCACATCTGGGAGGAGGTTCTGCTTGACCATTGGTCCATCTGGTTTCATCCGTCTATATACCAACTTACAAGTTGCTCTCCAGAGTTTCAGATGAGGTATTTCTCTGTCCTAACTGGAGATGCAGGAGTTGGAATCTGTGGCCTTCTTAATGCAAAGTACCTACTATCAATCTACTATCTACCTACTACTAATCTACTTTCAATCTACAACCCCTCCATCCCATGAGAAGAATATATCATGCCAGAAACTTCATGTTTGAATGTGCCCTAAATTGTAATTCAAACAGGTGATATCTTGTATTGTCAGGAACTGTTCAAAATGAGCTGCAGAGCTGACATGGCAAATAAATGCATGTCCCATTTCTTGTGAAGCTCAGTGCAAATGTACTTTAGCACTAACTAAACCCTGAGTCTTACCTCAGCATTAATGCAGCATCAATAGTTTGGGCTTTAATACCAATAAGTATTGCCACTGCAGAAAGACAATTTAGCATCCTTTGGAGGGTAAACTCTTGGGTGATGAAAAGAATAAATGAGACACCTTAGTGGTACGTGGTGTGCTTTATAAAGCACCTCAGTGGGCTGAAAGAAAGGAATATCCAGTAATCAGAGCTATTTTCCCATATATTAATGAATGTCCCACTGCTGTTTGGGATTATTAGCAAAGTGATGAGATGCTGACAACTATGAAATAAACTCACAGTTGAGTTTCTTATGGAAGAGATATTGTCAAGGAACATAGGTAAGAATTGGCAAAAGCCTTGAGAGATTAATGGGACTTCGGTTAGTTCTGCTTTTTGTTCTTGTAATTCTGTTACAAATTCATTTATATAGTGAATTTTTATATGACCAGAGAGCTGATATCTTTGGTAATCAGCAGGTGCTATAGGCTCTTGTATGTCTATAGAACTGAGAAGACGTCTATTCTGAGGTAAGCTCCTCATCAGAGATAAAAAAAAGAAAGCTTATTGTTATAGAGACAATATATGCTCATCTAGAGAATCGGCAGGATTTTGCCAATGCAGTAGGTTTGAACTTACACACATGTGCACATACTCACAGAGGTGGGGGCATTAACAAAGGTAATCTCAAGAATATTCGCTCTCAGGTTAGGGGACTGCCCTAGATCATCCACTAGGTCCCTTCTGAAGGCCTCACTGCATTATTTATTATGATTTATAAATGATTTATAAAGATTTATTTTTATCATTATGATTTATAAAGCACCTAAAACCACTAGGCATTGTACAAAATTTAAAAGTGGAAAAGGTTCTGCCTGCTGGCTTTCAAGCTAATAAATCTTATCACAAATTAGGCTAAATGTTATGAGGGGATGCATGAGTGCTTTCTTGTCCCTCCTCCACGCACTTTCTTGTTAATAGTTTGGTACTCACCAAATATATAGGTATTCACTTACATCTTTGTAACCTTGGAAATAGTTATATCATCTGTTCTACTGGATGCTCTTTCCAGAGAGGTATTTGCTGAAATACAGTATCTCATTGGTTAATGCCATCATTCAGCTTGGTTTGATGATGTTGGGGTTCATTTGTTACAGTTACAAGGAAGATTTCAATTAAACGTTTGGAAGAACTTCCGGAAGATAAAGAACTGTATGATAGTGGAATTGTCTGCCTTGAAAGGTGATAGGCTGTCAATAGTTTGAGATCTTTAAGCTAAGCTGGATGACCATCTACCAGAGATGATATGGTTCTGAACTCCCTGCACTGGCAGGGTGTTGAACTAAGTGATTTTGTAGGTCCCTTCCAACATCTTATGTGATGCACACATTCATAGCACCCCATGGTGTAGCTAGAGTGAGTGCATGGGTAGCAATTGCACTGGGTTGCAGGCTGCCTTGGGGCCACAGTCTACCTGCCTGTGCAATTGCACCCCTTGTGATAGGCATTCACACCTCTTGCAAAAAGTGCCAGAACAAAGGGCATTCTGCAAAAAAAGGGATTGCAGTCTCTAGCTGCTTGCTCCCCTTGCTCTGGGGGCTTGGGGGCCAAATAGGTGGGAAAGGGGGAGGCAGCAGATTTTTTTATTTTTCAATTTAAAAAAGAGAAACCACAAGTGTGACGTCAGACGTCAAAGTGACATCACTTCCAGTTGTGGCATGGGGGGCATCATTTTAAACTTTGCCCCAGGCTCCAGGGTGGCTGGTTATGGCACTGATAGCACCATTTTGCTATCATCAGCATCCTGTGATTCAAGCATATGAGACTCTATTGATGTGTGATGCTAACATTGTTACACATTTTCTTTCAGGCATTAATTAATATTCAGGTTCTTTATATTATATCTGTATGGAGATGGTCCCTTGCTGCAAATGCTGCAGGGTGGAACACTACAGCTGAGGATCTCTGCAGGGGCAAGTAAGTTCCTGAACATGGCAACACAGTTCATAGCAAAGACACAGGACCCAATCATATCCAACTTTCCAGCACCAGTGCAGCCTCAATGCAGCCCCGAGGTAAGGGAACAAATGTTCCCATACCTTAAGCAGGCTTCTGTGACTGCCCTCCCATCACAGGAAGCAGTGCATACCCCATTGGTACAGCAGCACCGGCACTGCAGTTGTCAATCCTGAAGGTATCAGGGAAGGAGGAAATGACATGAAATAGAGATGTAGCACAAATGCGTGATGGCATATTCCCTCCCCTCCATGGTTTGCCTGTGTGAAGTGCATTGTGCTTGCTTCCCCTGTTGGGATGGTGAAGCAGAAGCTCTACTTGGGTGTTTGTGTTTGGAGTTCTCCTGGGGCTGAGACCTTGCAATCAGAATTCTGAGAAGACAAGTGTTAGCAAAATACCTTGCCATACATGTTGTAAGAGACAGCATGTTTATGCAAAGTTCTCCCTTTTGTGTACCAAAAGGTCCCTTTTGTCATATTTCCCGTTACCAAAGTTCCGCTTTGTGCACACTAAGTATTAGTGACAAGAGACCAGGAGAGGCATGCATGCTCCAAGCCTGATCACCTGAGTTGCGGTCTCCCTGGCAGGGGCTTAAATACTGGAATTGGTGTGTTGTGTTTGACTGTGCCATATGGCCTATACCTATGCTCCACTGCAGGAAAGTTGGTGGGGTGGAACTGGTGAGATTTTCTGGTGTTTTCCCTTTCCCTATTTTCTTCTAAGGCTTTCTCCTTTCTGCACCAGTTCTGTCATTGGCATAGTGTTTTTCCTGCATTGAGGGCATGCCTGTCATCTGAAGGGAGGTTAAGATACAGTGTTTGCCCCCCAAAATGATGGTGTGGCTTGATAATTTTAGCACCTTGTTAGTGTGCCATGAGAGGGAAAAGGTTTAAAATCACTGCTTGAGGGCCCAATCCTATGGTCTGCAGTGCCAACACTCTGCTGGTGTCATTGGCCCAACTCTTGCAACAAAAAAAAGGTACTGGCACACCACTGATGCTGGGCCCAAGTTGGCATGGGGCCACTTGCTGGAGGACAAGTGGTGAGGGCTTCCGGTGGTACTGCTGGCTGGCAGCAGGCAGCAGGGCTCTTCTGCCATATCCTAATTTCCTTCCCAGGCCAGAGAACCTGACACAGGTCTCCTTGATTCTGCACCTGCTCAACAGCGGGTGCAGATCCAAGGAGATACCCTGTGTAGTGGCCAGATGGCCCCAATGTAAGGGAACATTTCTTCCCTTACCCCAAGGGGACCTGGAGCTGCCTCCCTGCCCCATTGGATGCAGCCGTTGCCATTTCGGTCAATTCTGGGAAGCATAGGATTGGGCTGCCCATCTCTTCAGTTGAACTCTGTATTATTATTATTATTATTATTATTATTATTATTATTATTATTATTATTATTATTATTATTATTATTATTATTAACAGTATTTATATACTGCTTTTCAACTAAAGTTCACAAAGCGGTTTACAGAGAAAAATCAAATAACTAAATGGCTCCCTGTCCCAAAAGGGCTCACAATCTAAAAAGATGCAAAATGAATACCAGCAGACAGCCACTAGAACAGACACTGCTGGGGTGAGGTGGGCCAGTTACTCTCCCCCTGCTGAAAAAAGGAGCACCCACTTGAAAAAGTGCCTCTTACCAAATTAGCAGGGGTAGCTTGTGGGAGTAAGTTATGTGCTGCCCCTTCAAACTGGCCACAGTTGAATGGATCCATGTGTGATTGGAGACTCCAATATCTCTTCCTACCCACTCCCTCCTGCCCCACAGTCTGCTTCCTACCTGTTACCATCTTCTCCTGCTCACAGATCTTCTGCCTATTTGCTAGCCTCGGTGAGCATGCCTAGCCTGGAGCTATTTTGAAAAGGCGATTCATTGAATAGAACATCTTGTTTGATCTTTTCCTTCATCCTAGAGGTCTGGGTAAGAAAAACATCTTCTTGTAAGACAAAAAGAGTATATTGAATATGCTTTGGGTCAGGAGACTATTCTTGAAAATAGATCTTTTCGGGAGACGTTATAGTTTTCTTATAATGTTTTCTTCTTTTGAGAAGTGTGAGGATTTATACTTTGCAATGAAAACAGGGCAATCAATTGTTTCCTGGGGGTTTTGTTTCTTTCCCAACAGCTTGCTACTCCCAGGATCAAATAACTGAATATGTGGCCTGCCTGGTGAAGACCAAACACACCAGCTTTCAAGTAGCAGCCTTGAATCGAAATATTCATCCAAGCCAAACGTAGCTCTCAAGAGCATGGAAAATATGAAGGCTGCCTCAGGTCCTTGGCCTGGCCTTGTGCTTTTCTGTTGATCCTCTATAATGTTGCAAAAAGCAATGCTGTTATTGAAGTACCTCTAAATGTTCTGCTATCTCTCATTATACAGCCTGAGCAAAACTCTTAAATGTTATCGTTTAGTGACCAAGTTAAACAAGAAGAATACTGCCAGCAGCCAGCCCTGTCTTCCTTGAAAAGCATCCAAGGATAAGATCTGTGCCTTGTCTACATGCCAGATTTTGGTAGACAATTTAGCTTCCTTTTGAAAAAGCCAAGTATTTATCTTCATTCTGAAATATTGTGAGCTTCAGATGTTTCTGGCTGTGTGCTGGTAATGTCTAGTCTCTTCAGTGACTAAAGATTGTGGGCACATTGTAGGCATTATCTTCTGGAAGTTTAGAAATCTCCAGAAATCTCCTCTCTCGCACGCACGCACACACGCAGAGAGACAGAGATTTGCATCTGCCAGGGTTTTCCAGAATGACCATAACCTGAAGCACCAGGGTTTCCATATGTAGGTTTGGTTTTATGAGATTCCCAGGCTCTGCTTTTGTTTCGGGGCACACAGATAAATTGTGCTTGGATTAGTGGGAACGTAATCCAACATTAGAAGTATTGCTGCTTTTAGCCAATAGTGATAACTATGTGAGGCGAACTGTGTGAGGTGAATCTGGGTGAGGTGAACTATACAAACACTCCAGAAGGTTACCATAAATCATTCTTTCCTCAGGGTGAGGTATTTATGAAACTGTGGTAAGAAATTATTGAGACATCTTAATTTTAAATGTGAGATTCAAGAGAGGGTTGGTTTTATTTATTCAAGATGAGTGAAACTATTAATCGGTGCTGAATACACTTCACCTTTTTCATCTCTGTTCCCAATAGTATCAGTGATGAAGGTGGACAAGAACTGGTTGGGAGTTTTGACAACAAATGTGGAGCTCCAAGGAAATCTCTCATCCACTTCTTTCACAGGGCAGGTATAAGACCAGGGGAGTTGTGACCACATGTACAGTTCATTTTTGTCATGTTTTAGGATAATATCTTCTTGGCCTGCTTGCACAACAAAGTCTAGAGAGTACAAAAGACATTCTTTCCATTGCATTACAAAGTTCATTGCATATGAAAAGTGCCTGAGAAAAGAATATTACTCAGTGCTACTACTAGGATATTTTTCATCTCTTTGGCAGATCAGACAGCCACTGAGATTCTTAAAGAAGACACTACTGTTCTTTTTTTGTTTGCTTGTTTCTGCCTCTGTGTGGTTGTTCTAGATGCCATTTATAACCACACAGCATTGATAAAAGATTACTCCATGATTACTCCTTCAGGAAGCGTTGTCCATCTTTACCCACTATTAATGCTATGCTGATAGAGTCCTGTGCACACCACTTTGAAAACATTCCATATTGTCCAAAACATCCCAAATGGGCACATCAGGTGTGAGGTTAGTCACTAGTTTTACATTTCTTCCTTAAGATATAGAAGGGATTGGAATAAAAGATGGTTTAGAATCCAGTTTCTGGGTAAATAGAAGTATGAACTTCTAATACTCAATGATATGTTTGACTCAGATATGCTCAGACCAGATAGTCTGATCTCAGCATTGGGTTAGGTGGCTACTTAGCCAGAGCTGTAATCCCTGGTGCAGACAATCTACTACTACAGTGGTACTCAAACTTTTCCAGCCAGTGGCTCCCTTGACCCCCTTGGCTGTTGGCCATGACTCCCCATTATGTTCCTGAGGGCTGGAAGTGACATCATTAAACAGGAAGTGGCCAGAAATATTAACTATATTAATATAGTATTAAATATATATTAACTATATTAATATTAATTATATTAATAATATCATTAATTAAATGCAGATCTTAAAATATATTATTAATACACAGCAATATACATGCTTTATAAATGATCAGCTGCTGATCGCTGTTGGAGACAGGATGCTGGAGTAGATAGATTTTGTCTGGTCCAGAAGGACTCATTTTTTTAAACTTTGTAAGCATACCAACAGAATTGTTTTATCAAATGAATTTTGTGAACAAGCAGTCTGACCAACATTACACACACACCCCTGTGGACCCAACTAGTCATTTCTCCCATTCTCCTTGGATAGGATTGAACCCTTTATGAATTTAATGAAATTAAATTTTGCCAGCAGCTTGTGGGGAAAACAAAAATAGACCGTGCAAATATACAGAGCTGATAAGGGTTTGGTTAGGAAGCTGATTTGTCTCCTATACTAGGAGATGCACAGCTCAAGCCTATGCATGTCTACTCAGAAGTAAGTTCCATTAGAGTCAATGGGGCTTACTCCCAGGAAAGTGTGGATAGGATTGGGCTGGCAATCACTTCATTAATGGCTGATAAGTATTCCCTTCAAATAGCAAGATTCATCACTTTGAAAATCCAGCCTTTCCTCTTCAGTCAAAGAACAAGATTATTAAATCACTTTAAAAACAGTACCCTTTTTCTGCTCCTGGCCAAGTAAAGTGTGTGCTTGTCTCTCTCTCTCCCCCCCCCCCTTTGCCAACTGCATGGAAACAACTTTAAGACCCCTGGTGACTGGTAAAATAGGAAGCGTTTTATTTGGGGAGGGGAGGAAAGCGGGAAGGTTTGGAAATCGAAAGGGGGGAGGGGGTTGAAAAGAGAGATTTCACTTTGATGAGAAGTGATCCCAGGCTGGGAACTGGGAACCAACCAGACAAGGACCAGCGAGGGTTAAGGACTGCAAGCTGACCATGCTTGGTACTTGCCAGATGGGGGTTGGAGTCCAAGAGCTTTGGAAACAACATGCAGCGAACACAGAAGGTGGCAGCCTTGGAGTGGAGGGAGAAGAGGGCGGGGCGGCAGCAGCCACTCTTGCTGCTGAGCAACTCCTGTTTCTTCTGCTTTAAAAAAAGCGCAGATGACAGGCAGAAGATGGGCTCATATTCTGCCCAGGGGTGTGACTGTATGGCTGTGAGAGGACATCCCGCACCTCCCCTTTGAGTTCCTGGCACCACCCTAAAGAGCCATGCCTCACAGTTTGAATAACACTGTACTACCATAAGTCCTAGTTCAGCACTACAAAAGCCACACTGCTATCTTGTGCTTTGGGGCCACCAGCACCAGCCATTGGAGGTCTCACGCAGGCCAGCTGCTCACCAAGCCCACACTAGAGCAGGAAAGGCGATGGCATGGCAGTTCTTGCGGTAGGGACCCGCCAAACCAGGGACTGTTTCGGGAAGGAGGAGAGGATCTCGGAGGCAGCAGTGCATGCCAAGATCCTATTCCTCTTTTCCTGGCCCAGTGCATCATCTGAGGCTCCTCAGGCTTACATAGCTAAATAGCTAGTGTAGGTCTGAGAAGACCCACCAGCAGTCTGACAGCTTATATGGAAGTGAGTAAAAAATATTTTTACTTACCTCTCTAAGGCTGCCTTGGTGCCCTTCCCTCCATAGCATGCAGCATGTGCTCCATTGTGCAGCAGGTGAGGGTGGGTGAGATTGGGCTGCTTGTGTATTTCTTCTATGTGAATGTTCTTCTGTACTGCTAATTTGGGTGCGTCTCAGTACTGCAGCCAGTTTTCTTTGTAATCAGGTTGTCAGGTTTTGATGAGTATATTTTGATTGTACAAATTATAAATATAGGTTATAAATTTGATTATACAAATTTGAAGTATTCCAAAGTATTAAGTGATTTTGTATTTCTCATGTAACAGTATTATTACATGTAGACATTTTGAATTGGAATTCTTTTTTCATACCACATGCAGTTGGGTGCTTGGTCCAATTTTGCTCACATATAAATACCAGAGAGGCTTTTCCTGTGTAGCATGTTATTCGTGCTTTGAATATTATAAGCTAATAGCGTGAGTGTATCAGCCATTATTCACAGTGTCAACTCCTTAAAGTGATGAAACCTGAATAGCGAAGCTGGAATAATGATCTTTATATTCAAGGCTGATATTTTTAATTGCTCATTATACTAGGATGAATAAGAGCCAAATAGAATACATAAGGGCCAAACTACACCAGATGCAGGAGAAACACAACTGAATTCCCCAATACTTAAAGGAGCTAGTATTAAGGGAGTGGGGAGCTCCATCGTTTCCCCTTCCCCTGCACTGTTTTCTGGCTCTTTAACCTACAGAGAAAAATATGAATCCCTTTCAGGGAGAAGGGCGGGATACAAATAAAGTTTATTATTATTATATTGAAACTTGAAACAAAATACCTTGCTTCCTTGTAATTACAGCCCTGCTGCCTGTGCACCAGAAATACAGTAATGTGCCCTGGAGGCTAGAATGTATTGTATTGTGGAAGACCAGGAGACTCTCTCATGCCTATGTGGTTTGTCACACTATTTTTGCTAGTGGGAAGAGGGCATCTGAGTCTAATAATTCCTTGGCAGTGAGCCAAGGTAGAAAATAAAGGCTGGGGTGAAATCAGAACTTTCTCCACTCCGTATCTGAGGCCTTAAGTTGGAAAAGTACTTCTGCAAGCAAGACAGCAGGTGCAAGTACATGGGATAGCACCATGCTCCAAGTCCAGGGAGCAAAGGGTTTCTAGTAACCTTATAATACAGGTGGGTTTTTTAGGTGTTAACAAACTAAAACACATAACACCACTTCTCATTTTTGTAAAAAAAAAATACCCAAAATCTGGGGGCAGGAGGAGGAACAACCATTCTGGCTTGTTTAAAGCCAGAATATTGTTTCTGGCAATATTCTCTGTTTAAGACCTGATGTTTATTTTCAAGAAGATGTGCGTGGGCATGCTCATGCTCCCTAGAGAAGTCGCACTATTCAGTGCAGTGTTAGCAGTCGCAAAGCTTCATTGGCAGTTTTGTGTGTTTCTTTCTTTCCATTTAGTTTGATCAAAATCTAGCCTTATGGAAGCAAACAGGAAGCTATATGAGTATTCAGTACTGACTTCTTCTTTGAGCAGTCTTAGAATCAGACTGCTGAAAGGCTACCCTTCCTTACTAAAGAGGGAGATCCTGCATATGAGTCTGTTAGTGATCGCTTCAGCCCTCTTGATGGCTGGTTGGGAATACATTTCTCAGTAGGCCTGCATTTGCCAAGATAAATACACAGCTTTGCCCACAGCCTGCAGATATTTCCTATTACAATGGGGAGTTGAAATATAACGCAAGAGCTCTCCCATCCCAATTTCAGTTTTGTTGTGACAACATTATAAAAGATAGGTCTAGAGCTGAAATTATAGCCTAACTGGGTGATTCACTATGTTGCCCTCCCAAATATTTATGTACAGTTTTTCACCAAAACAGGGCTCAACATAGTTTGTTTAGCATACAGGCCTGCCCTTCGCTGATGCTTGCGCGGCAGGTGCCTTCTTCATACCTGAAGGCTGATCTCTGTGATCCTGGCAGGGCAGTTCTCTCTTTTGTGTTGAAGGGTGCAATCCTAAGTTCCCCCTGGAGGAACCAGGGGGAGGAGGGTCACCAACATGCCATAAAACACATTTGCTCCTCCTTGTGTGTTGGCTGGGCGGGGCAGGAGGCGGGTGGAAAGCATTCCAGGGCAGATGGAGGGTGTTCCAGAAAGTGGGCACATGGGGACCGAAAGGTGGGGCTGAGACCCAGCAGTTATGCCAGATCCCAACCCCATTTGCCAAGCAGCACGCTGAGGCTCCAAGTCACTCCATTCTCCTTGGGCTTGCGTCATCTCCTGAGGCGGCACAGGTTCGAGGAGACCCATTGAGGCCATTGTGGCTTACCTGGGGGTAAGGGGAAGAGTTTCCCCTTGCCTCCGAGCTGAGCTGATTCTGGCCCCAGTCTTGCGCTGCATACAGCACAGGCCTCCTGGCCTGCCTGTTCCAGCAGAAGATAGGATTGCGCTGCACATCAGGTGTGTGTGGGGTGGTGGGGGGTTATTGCACTGCTTCTTCCTTGGGGATGGTTTCCCAGGGCCTCAGAACATAAGAACAGCCCCACTGGATCAGGCCACAGGCCCATCTAGTCCAGCTTCCTGTATCTCACAGCGGACCACCAAATGCCCCAGGGAGCACACCAGATAACAAGAGACCTGCATCCTGGTGCCCTCCCTTGCATCTGGCATTCTGACATAACCCATTTCTAAAATCAGGAGGTTGCGCATACACATCATGGCTTGTACCCCATAATGGATTTTTCCTCCAGAAACTTGTCCAATCCCTTTTTAAAGGCGTCTAGGCTAGACACCAGCACCACATCCTGTGGCAAGGAGTTCCACAGACCGACCACACGCTGAGTAAAAAAATATTTTCTTCTGTCTGTCCTAACCTGCCCAACACTCAATTTAAGTGGATGTCCCTGGTTCTGGTATTATGTGAGAGTGTAAAGAGCATCTCTCTATCCACTCTGTCCATTCCCTGCATAATTTTGTATGTCTGAATCATGTCCCCCCTCAAGCGTCTCTTTTCTAGGCTGAAGAGGCCCAAACGCCGTAGCCTTTCCTCATAAGGAAGGTGCCCCAGCCCCGTAATCATCTTAGTCGCTCTCTTTTGCACCTTTTCCATTTCCACTACGTCTTTTTTGAGATGCGGCGACCAGAACTGGACACAATACTCCAGGTGTGGCCTTACCATATATTTGTACAACGGCATTATAATACTAGCCGTTTTGTTCTCAATACCCTTCCTAATGATCCCAAGCATAGAATTGGCCTTCTTCACTGCCGCCGCACATTGGGTCGACACTTTCATTGAGCTGTCCACCACCACCCCAAGATCTCTCTCCTGATCTGTCACAGACAGCTCAGAACCCATCAGCCTATATCTAAAGTTTTGATTTTTTGCCCCAATGTGCATGACTTTACACTTACTGACATTGAAGCGCATCTGCCATTTTGCTGCCCATTCTGCCAGTCTGGAGAGATCCTTCTGGAGCTCCTCACAATCACTTCTGGTCTTCACCACTCAGAAAAGTTTGGTGTCATCTGCAAACTTAGCCACTTCACTGCTCAACCCTGTCTCCAGGTCATTTATGAAGAGGTTGAAAAGCACCGGTCCCAGGACAGATCCTTGGGGCACACCACTTTTCACCTCTCTCCATTGTGAAAATTGTGAAAATTGCCCATTGACACCCACTCTCTGCTTCCTGGCCTCCAACCAGTTCTCAATCCATGAGAGGACCTGTCCTCTAATTCCCTGACTGTGGAGTTTTTTCAGTAGCCTTTGGTGAGGGACCGTGTCAAACGCCTTCTGAAAGTCCAGATATATAATGTCCACGGGTTCTCCCGCATCCACATGCCTGTTGACCTTTTCAAAGAATTCTATAAGGTTGGTGAGGCAAGACTTACCCTTACAGAAGCCATGCTGACTCTCCCTCAGCAAGGCCTGTTCGTCTATGTGTTTTGAGATCCTATCTTTGATGAGGCATTCCACCATCTTACCCAGTATGGATGTTAGGCTGACCGGCCTATAGTTTCCCAGGTCCCCCCTCTTTCCCTTTTTAAAAATAGGCGTGACATTTGCTATCCTCCAATCTTCTGGCACCGTGGCCGTTTTGAGGGACAAGTTGCATACCTTAGTCAAGAGATCTGCAACTTCATTCTTCAATTCCTTAATAACCCTTGGGTGGATGCCATCAGGGCCCGTATTCTGGCCTCAGGGAGTACTCTGCCTCCTTTACCAGAGAGCAACATCCTCTTCCTTCATATCACATGCACAGACTGTCTTTAAATCCTTTCTGGCTGCCATCACATGACTCTGGGCTCCTTCACCACCACCACCACATCATATTCCTATGTTGCCCTAGCAACAGAGAAACCTACCTCAAGTAGGGTTTTCTTGCACAGCCTTTCAGCTTCATCATACCTCTCACACTGCTCCTGATAGGGGGTTTCTTGCCCAGGGCATGAAGTGGGCAGCAGTGCTTTTGGAGACCACATCTCAGGTGCCAGTGGGGACAGTGATGGTGATGTTTGAAGTACAAGGAGCCCCTTGTTTCCACTTTTAAAGTTGATGATTTTAAACTGAGCGATCATCTCCCGTTATGTACTGCTTTTAACATAGACTCACCTCGCACTGTTTCCCCAACGTGTGCTAGGGAAAGCTATACCCGATTGGCAAAAATAAGATGGAACGATTCCACTCTTTTTGAAATCCAATTGCTATTGAATAATTCAAATGGTAAGATTCTGAGGGATTTTGTTTTGACTCTAACAGAGCCAGTATCTGTAGTGTCTGCCTTTGAATCTCTAATGAATTATATTTATGTAAATATTGTTCATCCAATGGCTGAGGTCAAAGGCAGGCCCAGTATTGACAAATTAGGATGGTATGACCAGGACTGCAAACAAGCCAAGGCCCATGCCAGGGAGTGTTTTGGGAATTTTAGAGCTAGTAATTTGAAGGAAGATTTAAAAATCTACTTCACAGCCACTGCCTCCCTTAAGGAATTGATCCAGTATAAGCGGCATGAGTTTATTAAAAAGTCCTGGGGAAGATTGATCCAAGCTACAATTAGTAACAACCACAAGTTATTCTGGGAGATCGTTTCTAGAGCCTCCAATGAAGCTACGGGTAAGCCAAATTCAATCTCCACCTATAATTGGCGCCAACCCTTCTCGGACCTGTTCTATGATCCGGCAGCTGCCTGTAGTGGGGGCTTAGAGATTTCTTTTTCTAACTTTGAGGCTTGGCCCGATGTATCCGAAGAGGAAATTCTTGATCTAATCGTAGCCCTAAAGCCGGGCAAGGCTCCGGGGCCTGATGCCATTCCTATCACTTGGCTTAAAGAAGACCCATCGTTTTGGACTTCTATTCTGGCCCCGCTCTTTTCATCTATTAATGCCTCTGGCCAATTTCCCAAAGTTTGGCTTAAAGCCATTGTGATCCCTATTTTCAAAAAAGGCAACTCTAGTAAGCCGGACAATTACAGACCTATTAGTTTAATTTCTGTAATTGGTAAGTTGTATGCAAAACTCCTTCTCCAGCGCCTCAGCCAATGGATTACCAATTTTAACATCATGGGTATAGAACAAATTGGCTTTAGGCAGGGGCAATCCACTTTGGACCATGCCCTCACTCTTTACCATTTAGCACATAAGTACTCCATTCAAATGAAATCTAAGCTATTTGTAGCATTTCTGGACCTCAAAGGGGCTTTTGATAATGTGAACAGAAACCTCCTCTGGGCTAAACTAGCTCATATGGGGCTAGACCCTAAATTGCTCGTTCTTATTCGGGGCTTATATTCTAACACATCTGCTCAAGTCAGATACACAGCAGAAGGGAATTGTACTGATGAATTTCCTATCAACAAGGGGGTGAAGCAAGGGTGTGTGCTCGCTCCCACTTTGTTTAATCTTTTTTTAAATGACTTGGCTCCTTCTCTGGCTACTGTTGATGGTCATCCCCCCAGATTGAGGGACTTGCAGGTACCAATTCTACTCTTCGCCGCCGATGCGGTTATTTTTTCTCGCTCTCATCTGGGACTAAAACGTTTAATCAGGAAGTGTATTGAATTTTTCTGCTCCAACAAGCTACAAATTAATTATGTCAAATCAAAAATTATGGTCTTCGGTAGGTCCTGGAGACCAAGTGAGTGGAGATTCAATGGTCAAATTATAGAACAGGTTAAAACATTTAAATATTTGGGCATTTTATTCTCGCATAATTTAGCATGGACGCGCCATTGCTATATGGCTCGTTCTATTGCTAAAGCCTCTTCGCAAGCCATTATTAGTTTCTTTCATAGTAAAGGAGGTTTGTACATTCCGGCGGCGCTGAAGGCTTTTAATGCGAAGTGCTCTGCCCAAGTTTTATACGGGGTGCCGATTTGGATTAAGGCATTTAATAACTCACTGGAGCAGATTCAATCAGCCTTTTTAAGAAGTATACTAGGCCTGCCCCGGTGTGTGTCCTATGAGGTGCTCTGTATTGAATCAGGCCAAATTCATCTCGAAACACTGGCATGGATTAGAACAACCAAATTTTGGCTAAAAATTCTCTATAATACTGATCCTAACACTCTCCTATATCACCTCCTTGATTACCCATATTTCTCAGATAAACCTTGGAGCACAAAAACAAAACAACTGGGAGTTGAACCTGACCTCCTTGGCCATTTGTCCCAAGATGAGGCATTTAGGCTCATTAAAGGGAGACTTTTGGATACATACACTTCTAATATCCTGGTAGGTGATAGCACATTATCACCTACCAGTCAAAGTGGGGGAAATTCCCAATTATTTTTACATTTTGGAATGCCCAAAAATTAGAAGGACTTTTTCTATGGCATGTTGCAACTCTATTCCATCTGCTGTTCTTTGGGGTAGATTTCAAGGTATTCCTCTTCAGGAAAGAATCTGTCCTTGCCCCCAGCGAGTTGCTGAAACGTTAGATCACCTCCTTTTTCATTGCCCGCTCCATAGTGTGGCTAGGGGAAAATGCTTAGTTCTCCAATCCTATCTTAACTCCTCTTTTGAGGTTTCTGTTATATTGCAATCTTTATTAGCCTCCACTGACCCTAACACCATTTTCCACATAGCTACATTTATTTCACAAATAGTGGCGTCCAACTTGAAGCGTGTCCCTACTCCCTGAAGTCCATGTTTTATAATTGTCAATTTTAGTTTGGTATGCTATGGTTCTCTAGTCAGCTCTTTCAAGTTTTGTTTGTTTGTTTTTTTCTTTCTTGTATATGTAAGTGTGTATGCATTGTAACGGTATGCCAATAAAGGTACTGAAACTGAGAAGTACAAGGAGTCCTGAGTGCTGTAGTGGGGGTTGTAGCCAGGGAATTTCAGGTTCAGGTGATAGTAAGGAATGGACATCTGGGCATCTAGCAAGAGTAAGAAGATGGTTGTATGTTCCAAGGGGTTCATCATCTAAACCAGGGGTGTCCAAAGTTTTTGGCAGGAGGGCCGCATCGTCTCTCTGACACTGTGTCGGGGGCCAGGGAAAAAAAGAATTTACATTTAAAATTTGAATAAATTTACATAAGTTTACATAAACGAATATATTAAAAATGAACTTATATGAATGAATGAAGGTCTTGCTATAGCTCAAGGCCTATAAAAGGCCTTGCACAAAGCAAGGCTGGCCTTTCCTTTGCTGCCACTGCTGCCATCACAGATGTGAAAGAGCAAGCAGTGGAGGGAGCCCTCATCCCACAGCTCACACGAGAGGTCAAACAGTTGCCCTCACGCTGAGAGCAGTTGCGTTTGGCCAGTGTGGGCTCCAACAAATCTCTGGAGGGCCAGAGGCTCATTGGAGACTGGGGGCTCCCTGAGGGCCACATTGACAGGCCTTGAGGGCCACAAGTGGCCCCAGGGCCGGGGTTTGGGCACCCCTGATCTAAACCACCACCACCACAAGGAGGCACCAGCACCTGGGAGGGACACTGTGCTGGCATGAACATGAACAGTTGCTCTGTCCTTGCTAAATGTATGAGAGCCATCACTGAAAAAGGGTGCCTCATTGTCCAGTTAACACGGGCACCTAACACGATCAATTCAGACCTTCTTCAAAGAGGCAAGCACATGAGAGGTATAGCAATTCAAATAAAGAGTTGTTCTGCAAAGGGACACTCTTTGCTCAAGCAGTTTCCCATGGTAATATATATGAGGATAGAAATGGCCCATCAGAAGGAAAAATGCCTCTGCATGGGAATGGCTCGTGTTCCACATGCTCATAATTTTTATGGATTGTTGCAATTTCCAGGAGCAGTGTCCAGGCTCCATAATAAGTAGAAAGTTCATGGACAAAGGTTGTATATATTTTTGTGAAAGCAAAATTGTGCATCTTCAGAACTGTTCAAATTTTTGTCAGTCCTGCCTTGCATAAAAAAAATTCTTTGTATTTATTTAACAGATTTGTACCTTGTCCTTCAACATGTGTTATTGGAGCAGCTCACCAGGCTTAAAAATCAAAATAGGAAGCACTGAAAAGAACAAGCCACTAAGGTCCACAAAGCAGCTAACAAATACTATTACAACTTTAATACAACAAAAAAAGCAAAGTAGAAAACAGCACAATTTCTGTGCCACCTAAAGAAAGCTAAATTGCATTTCCCAGATAATTAGGGTCTCAAAAGCTTGTGAGAAGAGAAAGATCTTCCATGATTGTCTAAGATTAAAATTCCTGCAGTCCAGGTGTATGGACACAGTCAAACAGTTTCCCTGTTTGAATTGCTCCTTAGACACAGTATATCTTCTGTTGCCCGAAGGTGGAGCTGCTACCATGCAAATGGCTTATCTCTTTCAATTCCCTGTGTACCAACAGTATCAAACTGTTCATTACACAATCAGATCTCCAATGTTTCGATTTTGCAGCTGTGGGAGCCCCCAGATGTGATCAGATTAGCAGGACTGAGAAAGGGGCTCTTTGAACCAATCTGCCAATCTTAATTACTCCCTACTGCCCATGGCTATTAGGTTTTCAGGGGGGGAAATACGGGTATGTTTATGGTTTCTCCAGGAGCCAAGTAGCGGCCAAAGGGGGAGAAAAATGACATGGGGTTATACACCCAATCAGATTTGACAATCACGATAACTGTTTTTAAGTAAAATTAAAATCATTGGAGGATTAAAGCAGTCATTTTCTGTATACAGTAGTGTAAAATTTGGCCTACAGAGCCATAGGTCCATTAATAACAATGCTTCTAGTACTGATGGAGAGAAAATATTCTCCATGGTTAGCGAGACCCAACACCAGAATAAATATTTAATAAAGAGGCTAGAAAAACTACAGTGCCTTTCAGTTTGGCTGGAATTGCTTGCCATTATTTTAATTTATCTTAATTAAGATAAAATAATTGATGCTTCTAAATCAAATTAACGCTTCTGAATATAAATATTAATGCTTCTGAAATATAGAACAGGTTGCAACTCAGTAGGAGAGTATTCTGAATTGCATGCAGAAGTTCACAGATTGAATCCCCAGCATCTCCAGGTAAAGCAGAGAAAAGTTTCTGTTTAAAATCTTGGAGAGGTGCTGCCAATCAGTGTTGACAATACTGAGCTAGCCTGATGAATGTGGTGGTTTGCTGTGCTGCTGCTATTTCATCAGTACCTTGAAGAAAGCATGGCAGGGGAATTACGTGAGGGGGAAAAAGATATTTGTGCTGTATTAGAGTTGCTGAATAGCAACTCTGGAAGTTAGTTAAGCAGTGCCCTAGTAGGGGTGAGATGCATGCATGGGGAAGGTGACTGGGGGCAGCCTATCTGCAAACAGATTGGAAAGAAATGTGTTCTGCTGGATAGCCATTTTAACCTAGCCTCTTCTTTGGAACAAACTTACATACAGTATATGCTGTGTTAGACACAGCTCTTTCCATTTCTAATCCAATGCTGTTTGTCTGCTGTGCTAATATATCCAGGGAAGGTGGGGTAATGTGGAGGTCAGGAGAAGATGAGCAAGTGTTTCTAGATGCAACTCTCTGAAGTGAAATCATATAACTAAACTGGACACTGAGAATTTGGCCCATGCATTGCCGGGTCTCAGGGCCAGGTGCCAGGATTTTAACCTTTTCAGAAGCAGACAAAAATTGCACATAATTTGTGAGGTGCAGAGAAGAGGTCAGTTGGCAACAGAGAAAAAGATTCTAAGTAGAAGCAGTTCAATGGTGTTGAGAGCCAAACTGAGGAAGCACATGACAGTTCACTCAGCAAGCTCAAGTGTTAATGTACTTTAATTAATATCTGTATGACTCCCCAGGTTTATTTTCCCCTGGTAGTGAAATTACAAGGCAAATTAGTGGAGCCTTTCTGTACACAATATTTAATCTTGATGCAATTTTCACCAACAACTTACATTTTCTTTTTAGTTTTATATTTAACATACAGTACCGCATTCCACTGTATGGGCCCATTTGCCTCCCTGTTTCACTTTTTCTTCTCCATTGCATTGATGCATTGGTCAGGAATGCTCTATAAAGTACATTTATAGGTAGGTGATATAGGCATGATCTATGTCTAGATATTTCTGATCTTGGTATAGTTTAATAAAAGACAAATGGAGACAGAAGTGAATGGATGTTAAGCACTTCTTGTTCACAAATATCCATTAAATGCCATCAACCACCAGGAACATCCTCAATAGAAACCAATTGCTAGCCTTGGTAATGCTGTCACTCTGTACGTACATTCTCATTATTTATTTAGAAAGCACCATTATATTTGGCGCCAGATCTTAAAATCTAAAATAGATAATGGGAAAAACAACCAAGAAAAGCAAGGAAAATGGAAGGGTCACAAGCAATGAATGAGGGCAGATGCTATTATAGGCACTTAAAATATGGTAGCTGGGAATGGGTATTAAAGAATTAAGCAAAGGTTTGAGAAAGGTTTTTATAGTGGGATGATCATCCCTATAAAACTTGATCTCTAAATTCCTGCAGAACCCCATTTTCACAAGGAACTCCAGTGTAGTCACAGCTATATTGTTAGATTTATAACTCAAAACATTTTATTCCAAGGTGTTTCTCCCCCCACCCTTTATCTCCTTTACATAGGAGATGGACTGGAAGACTAAACCTTTACTTACTTCCCCAGAATTGTTTATCTAGTGATACCTACATTATATCAATTAGATCTTCACAGTAGAAAGCTGAATGTATTTTGTTGGTTCTGAGGCTCTCTCTACTGAACAGATTGTTAGTGCTGTCAGATGTGAGAGTTGATCAATGGACAAGTGAGTGCCTGATATCAGCCCTGACCCCACTTCCAATCAGTACCTGGTTTTATTAACCCTGACTTCTGATCACATATTTGTTTTTGCCCAAGGAGTGGTATAGCAGCATGCATATGGACCTTGCCACTCCCCATTGCACAACTCAATTTCACAAAAGACAATACAGAAGGTGATCCTTTTTCTGCCAGATTCCCAGTCCAAGCTCCGCCTGGAGAATTATGCCCACTTTTAGCTAATTAGCTTCCCTTCTTTCCTCAAAAATGACCCTGGTCCTGCCCTGTAATACTGCTGGGCCCCACCACCAGGGAAGCTCACCTGTTTAACCTACAGAGGTCCTCCTTCCTGCCAGCAGCCTCCCGCCACTCCCCTTGGTCCTCAGCAGGTCTTGGGCACAGCAGCCAAACACCAGTCTTAGTGTCTCCAATAGTTTCTGCTCCAGCAGCTTCCATTCACACATCAGTCCATTAATCCAGTCTGTTCTTCCCCAAATTTTGCTCCTTCTGCTACCCACACCAAACTCTCCCTTCATCAGGTACTTTTATGCCTGAGCCCTATTGAAGCCCTATTGCCTTCAAGTGGCTGCAGCTGTATCAAGTAGCTGATACAACTAGTTACTGCACTCTGCTTTCCCAAAGGCACAGTAGCAGAAAAGAGAACAAATATAGTAATGGCGACTCCTACAGAGGTCTCAGCAAAACCATCAAATACAACTCCCAGTGGTGCCTTCCGTATTGCTTATATAGGACACACCAACCAGCAAGTTGCAATGGCAGAAATGCCCTGATGATGTTATGTAATCCATTCTGTACCCAGTGCACAACCTTTCTTCCAGAAAGAGTTCACCACCATAAATGATGTTTATCTCCTGGGCAGGTGGAAAGCAGCTTATGCTTGTGGGTAGCAATTTGAATTCCTTTGCAGCCCAAACAAGGACAACAGCCCTTTTTCCAGGAAAATACCAAGGGCAAAGAGGAACATGGAATGGCATTACAATGCTAAGGGTCAACCAGGCTCACAGCCTCATACCTCCCAGAAGAAGGGTTCATGTCCCACTGTGAACTTAAACCTATCATGACCTTGACCTTGAGTGACAGCTAGGATTTGGATTCAGATGAGGAGCAGTCAGTCAGATATCTGAGATCAATACAATCTGCCAAGATTCAGGATCTGTGCCCTAATGGTGAAGTTGACTGCCCTGGGAACCTGAACCCCGACTCCCAGGGATGGTCTTTCCTGAGTCAGAATCATTCAAGCAGTTGCATCCTGTCATACCTGGAATCACATACCCTTCACTACCCACCTGCCAATGCAGGGAACTTCAGGCAAGAAGTAACTGGAGGGCAGCAGTGTCCACCTGCAGGGTTAGAGGCCATTCCTTAAGCATTCTCACTGTGGAGTGCAGCCTGGAAAGGACCATCAGGGCTAGGAAGCATAAAAGGCCTCAGTGGGAGCTGGGACTCTATTGGATCTGCTTCCCAAGGTCCTGGAGCTCTTGCTATTTTCACTGGCCATTATCACTTCCAGAAGAAAGGGCAGGGAGGATACACATGCAAGGTAGTCTATAGCTGTAGCACAGCAAAAGAAGGATGAAATAGCCACACTCACATAACTGCCTGGCTCAGTTGACCCCCACCTACCTTTCATTTTGGTTAGCCCTTTGCACGCCATACAGCCACCTTTCCCCCTTGTTCACTGGCTTGATTGCCCTTAGTATTGGCAACCTTCAGTCTCGAAAGACTATGGTATCGCGCTCTGAAAGGTGGTTCTGGAACAGCGTCTAGTGTGGCTGAAAAGGCCGATTCGGGAGTGACAATCCCTTCCACATTGGGAGCAAGTGCAGTCTGTCCCTGGTCTGTCTCCCTGGCTATGGGCCTTCCTGCTTTGCCTCTTTGCCTCAGACTGTTGGCCAAGTGTCTCTTCAAACTGGGAGAGGCCATGCTGCACAGCCTGCCTCCAAGCGGGCCGCTCAGAGGCCAGGGTTTCCCACCTGTTGAGGTCCACTCCTAAGGCCTTCAGATCCCTCTTGCAGATGTCCTTGTATTGCAGCTGTGGTCTACCTGTAGGGCGCTTTCCTTGCACAAGTTCTCCATAGTGGAGATCCTTTGGGATCCGGCCATCATCCATTCTCACGACATGACCGAGCCAACGCAGGCATCTCTGTTTCAGCAGTGCATACATGCTAGGGATTCCAGCACGTTCCAGGACTGTGTTGTTAGGAACTTTGTCCTGCCAGGTGATGCCCTTACCCTCTGCTTATTGCCCTGGCAGGTCATCAGCATCTCCTCCCCATGTTGTGCAGTTTATTGTATTGCTTATCTTATGAGTAGTAGCAGAGGGGATTAAGAGCTTTTAAGAGTTCACCCTACTTCCCTTGCTGGGTCTCAAGTAGTCAGAGAGTAGAGAAGATGTACTAGAGTAGAGGCCTGTACTAGAGTAGAAGCGAGTCTAGAGGGCTGGGAGGATGTGGCTGTCAGGTGTGGGGCTGTGAATACCCTAAGAGTGCTATATAAATGCTGTGGGTTTTTTTCACTCAGGTTCACACACACTTTGACACAGATTAGAGTCAATGGATGTACGTAACTCAATAAAAGTGGTCTAGTGAAACCTAATTCCTAGTGAAATCAATAAAAGCAACATGCACAGTTACTTGTTTTCATGGGACTTAAGCACGCCTAACATGCCCCCAGTAACTTTAGGTAACTTTGCATGTTACAAGACCAGAACATAAAAACAGTTCTGCTGGATCAGGCTAAAGACCCATCTAGTCCAGCTTCCTATATCCAACAGTGGCCCACCAGATGCCTCAGGGAGCAGACAAGGCAACATGATTCCTGCATCCAGTTGCCATTTCCTTGCATATGGTATTCTGAGGTAGGTATATGCAACTCCTTCTGTGCCACAGGTCAATCTGGAAGAGCAGAACAATGTGCAAGTCAATGTGCCCAGTTTTTGATTTGTCCTGCAATGTAGTAAAGCTGCCCTCTGACTTGAAAGCATCTGCTTGTACTGAGGACACCAATACCATGGAACTTTCTGAGTCTGAGCAATCATAATCTTGAAGGCATGGATTAGACTGTCCAAGTTCAGGCGCACAACAGGTATCCTAAAGAAATCAATATTGAGAATAGGCACAATCCAAGTCTGCTTTAATGTGCAAGGCCTTGTCATGTTTAACATCAAAAACATTCTGAGTTTAAAACAAAAACAAAGCACTTGCAGCTTTCATATCAAAGTGTTCCCATTTAAAGAGAACACTTGCTCACTGCAGTGTCTTGCAGGATGAAGGGATGACAGCAAGATCTAACACACATCTTTCTGAATCAAGATTAATTTTAAGTGAGTTGCTATCCTGTCAGTCAATAAGGTCTGGATACCCAAGTACTCTACAGATCAGTGTTTCTCAAAATGTGGGTTGGGACCCACTAGATGGATCGCGAGCCAATTTCAGCCCATTCATTTCAATATTTTGTTTTTAATATATTACAGTTGATGCTACTATGGTGTGTAGCATTTGGGGAAATGTAACAGATCTGTACTTTTAACAGGCTACTGTGTATATGCTTTTAACAATGACAGTAAATGGATCTTACTCCTGGGTAAGTGTGGGTAGGATTGTAGCCTAGGATTTTTAAAAATGTTTCTGCTTGATTATGTCACTTCCAGTCATGCCATCACTTCCGGTGGGTCCTGACAGATTCTCATTTAAAAAATTGGGTCCTGGTGCTAAAAGTTTGAGAACCACTGCTATAGATGTACAAACTCTCTCTCTCTCTCTCTCTCTCTCTCTCTCTCTCTCTCTCTCTCTCTCTCTCTCTCAGCTCATTAACATGTCCAAGCATCCAAGCCCTACCCAGAAATAAATTACAGAAGACGCAATCTCATGCACAGGGACTTTGTGGCCACCCTTTATATGCCTGGCACACAGAAGGTCCCAGGTTCAACTCCTACATCTCTAGGTAGACTTTGGAAAAAGCCTTACCTGTAACTGGATAGCCACTGTCAGTATTGAGCTGGACACCTCAACAGTCTAGAACTCAATATAATGCTGCAATCCTATATGCACTTACCTGGGAGTAAGTTTCATTGAACTCAGTGGAACTTACTTCTGAATAGTTATACATAGGTCTGTGCTGTGGCAACTTGTTATGAATGAGATGGACATATTATCAACGCCGTTATCAGACTGTTCCTTAACAATCATATATGTCACTGAAAAGAAATAAGTAGATCTAAACATATCTTAAATGTAGTGATTTCTCATTTTATGTACAATGGTTTTTAAATGCTTACCAAGTCCAAAATTCTTAAGTTGACTTGTTCAATACCTTTTAGGACATCACTTGCTTGATGTTATTGTCTGCCACACAATGTTTAATAGTTCTTTGCTTCATGTTTTTATTGGATATTATGTGGTCAAAGTTAAAGTTCTTTTTCTCAACAGTTCTGATAGGGACTCACACTGGTAAGAAAACTGGATCAGGGGCTTAAGCAGAATGGATTCCTAAGAGATTTGTTTAAGGGCGCAATCCTAACTAACTTTCCAGTACTGACATAGCTGTGCTAATGTAGTGTGCGCTGCATCCTGCAGTGGGAGGCAGTCAAGGGGGCCTCCTCAAGGTAAGGGTTACCTTACCTTGGGCCTGCATTGCGTCTAGGTCAGTGCTGGAATATTGGTTAGGATTGCGCCCTAAATCTGGCAAAGTCTCCTTTTTGTAAAAAAGATGGCACAGCTGCCACTCCACCCCCATCCATATCAGAACAGAGACGCTTGATAAGAGTTTTAAAAACCCTTTTCCCTAAACTGTTTTCTGACCTGAAATTCCCCTCCTTACCTGCAAAAACAGCCAGAACCAAAATACCTGGATGTGTTTTACATCTGATTATATACAATAAATTTTAATATGCAGCAGAACAAATCTTTTGTCCATTTAAACATTTCCATTGCATAGCTTATATGCAAGAAATCCTCTCATTAAGATTTAAGAAGGGGTTATATATGCAGGGGTGTCAATAGTACTTGGTCAGATTGGACATAGGCTTTTGGCCTATATCAGCAACTGTTACCCTGCACATGCCTGATCTTGTCTGATCTCAGAAGCTAAGCAGGGTCAGGCCTGATTAGTACTTGGGTGGGAGACCGCCTGGGAATACTGGGTGTTATAGGCTTATACCATAGTCTTTCGAGACTGAAGGTTGCCAACCATTTTTTGGCCCATGCTCATCAGAAAAAGCCCACTTTGTTGGGCCAGCCTCTGAATCCTCAGCATCAGTGGTAGTGGTAGCACCTTGTGCTTTTGCAGGGGGTGAACACAGAGCACCATGTGCAGGGAATTGTCCCAGGATACCCAGCAACCTGGCAACCATACTGCATATGTGTATATTCCCATTAAAACACTTTAAGGTGGAACAAACTGAAACCACCAATAAAGAGCTTCATTGACAGGGGAAGACTTGCATCTGATAAAGGAAACTGTACACCATGAGATTTTGTGCTGAAATGACTTAGGGCCCAATCCTATAGAATTTTCCAGCACCGGTGCAGCCGCAATGCAGCCCCAACATAAGGGAACAAATGTTCCCATACCTTAAGGAGGCCTCTGTGACTGCTGCTCCACTACAACATACAGTGCATGCCCCACTGCCACAGATACACCGGCACTGGAATATTGGATAGGATTGGGCCCTTAGTTAGTCATTTAAGGGCGCAATCCTAACCCCTTAAGTCAGTGCTTTCCAGCACTGGCATAGCGGTGCCAGTGGGACTTGTGTTGCATCCTGCAGTTGGGTGTCACTCATGGAGGCCTCCTCAAAGTAAAGGAATGTTTGTTCCCTTACCTCAGAGCTGCATTGCCCTTAAGTCAGTGCTGGAAAGCACTGACATAAGGGGTTAAGATTGTGCCTTAAGTGCTACAAAACTCTTCCTTGTTTTATTATTTTTGCAGCAACAAACTAACACTGCTACCCCTCTAGAACTTTCCACCACAGCTTTGGAATTGCAAGATACAGCCACAAGGTGGCAGGAAACTGAAGGAAATAAAAATGTACCATTATCATTCTGCTGTTAGCAATAAGTCATGAATTTGAGACCTCAGAGTAAATAAAGAGACATGAGGCCTAGTGATTGGTCTATGACAATAAGTAGTAATATATAAAATTGTAATTGACCTTGAAGAAGTTTGCTAGCACTGGGAAATCGTGCTGCAACCTTACTTCCCTAAGTGGATTAACAGGAGCATGATGTGAAATTGAAACACTTAGATATAAAGACTTGCACCCATTGGCCTTCCTTTGTGCTTCAAGCGGCTCAAGAGCTCCAGCTATTTAAAAAGTAGTCTGTGAATGCAAGATGTACATGCCTGGGAGTCAAAGTTACAAAGCTTAACTGCAGTATTGTGAACTATGATTTTATTAGTGACTGAACAATGTGATATTGTGAGCTAATTTATTTTAAATGCAGCTTGACTTTGTGTTAGATTGTAAACCAGGAACCTGCTGCATAGCAAGATGGTTTGTTTTTTTCCCCCCACCAGTGTAATCACACAAAAGTGGTATCTGGGGTGGAAACTCACACTGATGAACTCACACTGATTTGCAGTATCAACCAAATCTTTCCTTGAAACAGTAAAACTCTTGCCTTTGATTATGTAAATTTTAATATGCAGCAGAACAAATCTTTTGTCCATTTAAACATTTCCATTGCATAGCTTATATGCAAGAAATCCTCTCATTAAGATTTAAGAAGGGGTTATATATGCAGGGGTGTCAATAGTACTTGGTCAGATTGGACATAGGCTTTTGGCCTATATCAGCAACTGTTACCCTGCACATGCCTGATCTTGTCTGATCTCAGAAGCTAAGCAGGGTCAGGCCTGATTAGTACTTGGGTGGGAGACCGCCTGGGAATACTGGGTGCTATAGGCTTATACCATAGTCTTTCGAGACTGAAGGTTGCCAACCATTTTTTGGCCCATGCTCATCAGAAAAAGCCCACTTTGTTGGGCCAGCCTCTGAATCCTCAGCATCAGTGGTAGTGGTAGCACCTTGTGCTTTTGCAGGGGGTGAACACAGAGCACCATGTGCAGGGAATTGTCCCAGGATACCCAGCAACCTGGCAACCATACTGCATATGTGTATATTCCCATTAAAACACTTTAAGGTGGAACAAACTGAAACCACCAATAAAGAGCTTCATTGACAGGGGAAGACTTGCATCTGATAAAGGAAACTGTACACCATGAGATTTTGTGCTGAAATGACTTAGGGCCCAATCCTATAGAATTTTCCAGCACCGGTGCAGCCGCAATGCAGCCCCAACATAAGGGAACAAATGTTCCCATACCTTAAGGAGGCCTCTGTGACTGCTGCTCCACTACAACATACAGTGCATGCCCCACTGCCACAGATACACCGGCACTGGAATATTGGATAGGATTGGGCCCTTAGTTAGTCATTTAAGGGCGCAATCCTAACCCCTTAAGTCAGTGCTTTCCAGCACTGGCATAGCGGTGCCAGTGGGACTTGTGTTGCATCCTGCAGTTGGGTGTCACTCATGGAGGCCTCCTCAAAGTAAAGGAATGTTTGTTCCCTTACCTCAGAGCTGCATTGCCCTTAAGTCAGTGCTGGAAAGCACTGACATAAGGGGTTAAGATTGTGCCTTAAGTGCTACAAAACTCTTCCTTGTTTTATTATTTTTGCAGCAACAAACTAACACTGCTACCCCTCTAGAACTTTCCACCACAGCTTTGGAATTGCAAGATACAGCCACAAGGTGGCAGGAAACTGAAGGAAATAAAAATGTACCATTATCATTCTGCTGTTAGCAATAAGTCATGAATTTGAGACCTCAGAGTAAATAAAGAGACATGAGGCCTAGTGATTGGTCTATGACAATAAGTAGTAATATATAAAATTGTAATTGACCTTGAAGAAGTTTGCTAGCACTGGGAAATCGTGCTGCAACCTTACTTCCCTAAGTGGATTAACAGGAGCATGATGTGAAATTGAAACACTTAGATATAAAGACTTGCACCCATTGGCCTTCCTTTGTGCTTCAAGCGGCTCAAGAGCTCCAGCTATTTAAAAAGTAGTCTGTGAATGCAAGATGTACATGCCTGGGAGTCAAAGTTACAAAGCTTAACTGCAGTATTGTGAACTATGATTTTATTAGTGACTGAACAATGTGATATTGTGAGCTAATTTATTTTAAATGCAGCTTGACTTTGTGTTAGATTGTAAACCAGGAACCTGCTGCATAGCAAGATGGTTTGTTTTTTTCCCCCCACCAGTGTAATCACACAAAAGTGGTATCTGGGGTGGAAACTCACACTGATGAACTCACACTGATTTGCAGTATCAACCAAATCTTTCCTTGAAACAGTAAAACTCTTGCCTTTGATTATGTAAGCGCTGATTACCATGGCTGTTTTGGGATGGAAAGTCAAAGTGAAAGCTCACACAACCCCTTCCCTATATGGCTAGGGAAATTCAGTAACATTCAAAGTCAACTCATCAACAATATTTTGCTGCTCAGCCAAACCCCTGGATCTCCAGGTTCTGTCCATGCTTCTCAGATTCTATTCCTGATCCATCACATTCTGCACTGATGCAATCTCAGTCCAATGTATTTCACCCTGATCAATGACCCACTCATCTTTCACCCACTGATCTTTCACCCACTCATGACCACCCAGATTCCAGTACTTATTTATCCAAGTCTACACAAGTGTACTTTATCTCCATTCCCTAGTTCCTGCTGGGCAGAAGGCAGCATTTTAAGCAAAATGTTGCTACCTTGTTATAATGTTCCAGGATGACTCCTATGTTCTATGACTACTATCCAAAGCTATAGTTCTCTGCTTAACATATTTGGCTTATTGAAATTCTGAAACTTGGAGAAGACTCCAAATGTATGTTCCTTCCTTCCTTCCTTATGTAATTGTAAAAAACAGCTTGCAAAGATGCCACAGAAAGTGTCAGGTGTCCTTACCCAAGCCAGCATTTCCTTAGCCTCAGGTCTTTTTTGGGGGGGGGGGATAACAATATTGGATTATCTTTCAGAGCTGTTAAAGAAATCAGTGAGATAATTTATTGATTTGAAGTGTTTTGGACACTGAAAATGTGTGATATCAGGGATAAAATGTACACATACCCCACATTTCTCCCAGTAAGGGCAATCAAGACTGTTTGCAAAGTTTTAAACATCATCATCATCATCGATCATTATCATGTTAAAATAATTAAAATAAACCCCCAAAAGCAGAAAAAGCCCCAATGTATTGCATAAAACAACAGTTAAAAATTTAGTTAAAATGCCAATCCATCATGTATTGAAGACTGTCCTGAATAAAAAGGTCTTGAGACTCTGCTGAAAAGTCTCCAAGGAGAGAGCTGTTCTTAATTCTAAGGAAAGCTAATTTCACAATCAGGGAGGGGGGCATCAACAAGAAGGTCTTATTGACCACCACCATCCTTCTCACCTCTATCAATGGCAGCATGATTAAAAGGGGATCCTCTGATGACCTCAGAGGATGGGTAAGATTAAAAGCATAAGAAGTGCCCTGCTGGATCAGGCCCAAGGGCCTTCTAGACCAGCTTCCCATATCTCACAGTGGCCAACGGGCTGCCTCAGGGAGATTATATGGAAGGAGGCTTTCTCTCAGATATGATCCTGAGCTATAAAAGGCTTTAAAAGTCAACCTGTGAGTTCATCTCTGTGTCCAGAGGTGAACTGGTAGCCAGTGTAGTCACCAACTGAGTTGAACCAAGGAGCCCCCACAACAACCCGGGCAGTTTCATTCTGCACTTATTGCAGACAGCAAGAAATTTCAAGGTTGAAGATATGATTTGACTTCCAGCAATTCTCATGTTTGAAATTAACAAACAAATTTACAAACCAGTCCTATGTATGTTGACATGAATTAATTCTCATAATAGTCAATGGGTCTTACTCCCAGGTAAGTTTGGTTAGGATTGCAGTCATATGTTGCAAGACTCAGAATTTACATCTAAGTATAACATGCACTTCTTATGTCTCACAAATGTAATGGACTTGTAAGATCTGAATCCAGCCTTAGCATTTTTATCTGGATAATAGTTTGATGAAGTAGTAATTACACTGAGCAGCACCCTAGGGTTCTAATAGCACAATCCTACCATGTGTACTCAAAAGTAAGTCCTACCGTAGTCAATGGTATTTACTCCCAGGAATATGTATACAGGATTGCACTTAGATGTTAAATGTTGTTTTGGTATGGGATCACCTGACCCCCCAAAAATATATACCTGGAAAAAATATTAGGTCCAAGAATGCCCAAACCCCACCAATATTATAAGGTTTATTTCTTGCCATTGAATCATATACTTTATTACAGTAATTTTCAACCTTGTTCATCTCACAGCACACTGACAAGGTGCTAAAATTGTCAAGGCACACCATCAGTCTTTGACAATTGAAAAGGTTAGTGGTTGGGGGCTCACGTCCCCTGTAATAAATGACCCTCCCCCAAATTCTTGCAGGCTGCTAATATGTCACAGCACACTGGTCGAAAATCAATACTTTATTAGGTGAGTTTTAGAGCCTCTCACCTCATCTCTGAAAATGTGATATACAGTTGAAGACTATTGTGTTATGTCCCAGGTTACAGAAGAACCTCACTTTCCCCAGTAACTTTTTGAATGCCGAGATAGAATTGTAAGAACTTCCCATACCTCTATGAACTGGAAATATTTCCAAGAAGGTCATTCAAAGTTATTTTGAAACCAGTTAACTAACATTGGTGTTATCATACTTTCAGAACCAATTATTCTGTTTCATTTGACAAGCTCCTTTTCCACTTGATAATATTTTGCTCTATCACTTTGGAAATGTGGAGTAGAACACTTCATTACCACCAGGTGTCGTTGTGTCAATCAAACCAGGAAACATTTAACCACCAGGTGTCCTCATCTCAGTGAGGTTACAGATGGAACTCTGCCTTGTCCCAGGTGCTGGTTTAAATAAGATCTCCCCCCTTCTGAATTTCTGTGACCTCACCCTTACACTAATTTGTCTTTCAGGGGAGGTGTTGGGGATGCTTTTCTGAATGTTGTTAGTGTGAGCTGCAAGTTCAGTCTATTTTCATGTTGTTTTTTTTTAAAGAAGTTCATTGTCCTAGAGGAGATATGGATGCATCTTGTCTTTAAGGCACATATATATGTAAATACACCAAAGTGAGTGATAAATGCACAGCCTGTCGTTTCACTTGCTGAACCTGTCAGATTTCATTTTGAACTGTGAATATCTTTTATTATGGGCAATTGTGAAAAGCGCATAATTACTCCCAAAGAACAAGCATCCTCTTTATTTTCACCTCAGTGCGGGACAGGCTATTTCAGAATACTGTAGAATCAACATAAATGCAGGGAAAGAAGAGACCTTGAGTATCTGCTACAGAGTGGGATGGGGGGGGTGCTCAGGCAGTGGTCCTTGCAGTGGGAATAGGGGTGTTACATGTTGCACACAAAAGTATTCTCCTTTTTAACCTCATTTTCACACTGGAGATATATACAGCATTTTATCCAGTAGGGGGCAGAGAAGTTACACCACTGGATTCCAGATATTTGCTGTCCAAGCCAACAGTCCAGGAGTGGTTTCCTCTCTGGCTGTTCCCTGTTTGTAGTCTCACAGAGGGAGCAAGTCATTGGTGGAGACAGGCTTAAGGCTCAAGCAGGCACATTTTGTGATTGTATCTTTGCACTTTGTCTTGGTAATGCCTCTTGCCATCTCCCAGTGCTTCATCTTCAGTTGATAGACTATTTAGTGATGTGGTGTGTGGGGAAAGGTCAAAATCCTGAAACATTTGTAGGGTAACCTGTGTGCTAGTGCGCATCACTGACAAGATGCCAATAAATCCTATAAACACATACCTTTTATAGGGCTGCCTGTTTTGGGGGCTGCCTGTTTTTCATCATATAGTCTTTTCCTCATAGCACTCAGCAAGCTCAAATAAGGCCACACCACAATTACCAAGGCACACTCATAAATAGGAGCCAAGAGGGAGGGAGATGCAAATCCCACACAAAAATGACACATCTGGCAATTAAGAAACAGCCAGTGGTAAGATTTTTATTATTATTATTATTATTAACAGTATTTATATACTGCTTTTCAACTAAAAGTTCACAAAACGGTTTACAGAGAAAAATCAAATAAATAAATGGCTCCCTGTCCCAAAAGGGCTCACAATCTAAAAAAAAATGCAAATGAATACCAGCAGACAGCCACTAGAACAGACAGTGCTGGGGTGAGGTGGGCCAGTTACTCTCCCCCTGCTAAAAAAAGGAATTAAAGTAAGATGGAATTAAAGTGGAGTGGGGGGTGACGACACTTTCACTGAGGTAGTGTTCACTTATGCCTACTGAGAAAAACAAAAATATGACAGGTGCCAAGGCAGAGAAAGGGGAAGATGGAAAAAGAGAAGATGACACAAACCAAATGCTCTGTAACAGCCTGCCCTAAGATATCTGCTTGGCTCCCTCCTTAATTAAGATGGCAACTGAAAATTGACAGCTGGACAGACTATGTAAACTTTGCAAACACACTATCTGCGAAAACATGCTTTTCCCAAGACTGGAACATGAGTTCTGGAGGCTCAGCTGGCCCATAGGATTGGCCTTAAGGCTGCAATTCTATCCACACCTGGAAAGAAGCTCCATTAACTAAAATAGTACTTATTTTGAGTAGACATGAATAGGATTGGGTTGCAAGTCTGAAATCCTATATACACTTTCCTGGGAGCAAGCCAATTGTTTACAATAGGACTTACACATAGGATTGTGTTGTTCTTGTAAAGGATGGATGCCAAGTTGCAATTTGACAGACAGGTTCCATGCAAAGAGCTTAAAATGAATATTCAATTTGGGTCTGGAAGTTAGTAGATCTTGTGTAAAGAGTAGAGGTTTCACTTCCTGAAATGCAACATTCTGGGAGAACACTATTTTCATAACAGAAATAAAAATACCCATATGAGAACATTTGTAAATTATCTCATTTCTGATTTGTCAAAAAGAATTACTTTTATGGTTGAGAGATGAAACTTCCTTTTGATCCAAGCTATTCACTCACCAAAATAGAAAGTACAGCTAGTTTGCTGTATCTGTGGGGGGTTAGGCTCCTGGAAACCCCAGTGAATACCAAATCTATGGATAGGGAATCATTAATCCTATAGGATCAACAGGGTTAGGGAGTGGGGAAGCTTAACTTCCAGCAGCAGAGACCCTCAGCAAGGTAGCAGAGACCTTCAAAATAGTGCTCATGGCTAGCTCAAAGCGCTTTAAAAATGGCCACGGGAAGCTTCAGAATGGCATCGGATAGCTTTCCACTGGCATTCTGAAGCTTCTGACAGCCATTTTAAAGCACTCAGTGCTAAATGCAGGTGCCATTTTGAAGGTCTCCACTGCCTTGCTAAGGGTCTCTGCTGGCTTCCTGATGCTGCAGGTTGCTTCAGGATGGCTGGGGATGGCATGGACACAGTGGATAGCTGAGAACACCCTACAGATACTGAGAGGCAGGTGGCAATCCTCCTCCCCATGGATAACCAAATCTACAGGTAGCAAATCTGCATGTAGTTCACTGACTGTAGTTAAATCCCTGATTCAAGTTTAAGCCCAGCTGTTTCATTATGATCTTTTTACACTGCCTGTCCTCAAAGGAGCTCAGGGCAGTATATCTGACTCTACATACTCCTTTATCTTCACAATAAACGAAGAGAGAACAACTTGGCCAAAGTAACTCAATGGACTTCATGGCTATGCATGGATTTGGAGCCAAGTCTCTCTGCTCCTAGACCAACTCTCACCACTTCACCATATTGGTACTATGGAGTGGCAAATGGAATTGCTTCAATAAGGCATCATATGGGCAAACCATCAACCATCAATATTCTTGCCAGCAGAAGCAACTTCTCCAGTCACTGACCTAGCTGTTTGGAATTAGAACCTTCCAAGTTAATTGCCTTTTGTCACTCAACAAATTGCTCAGTAGTCACTCATTTGTTGACTGGGATCCAGAGCTCTGTCCTCCAGGTAACACATTTGTTGACAGAATACAACATTCAATGGCAATATTTTTTGCAGTAGAAGATTATGCATCCTTTGGCAGACGACTACAGCCCATGCAATTAAGTAAAGTTAATTAGAAAGAAAGTAAAGTTAATTAGAAAATATGACTGGAAAAAGAACGCCATCCCTTTAACTATTAATGTTCAGGTGTGCTAATAAGGTAAACATTAAACAGTTCTGTGTTCTCATATTCTTCTAAAATATGGTGATATGTTGACTGTAAGCTACAAATGGTTGTAGCTCTGCAGCTTTATAGGATATTTTGGCATCTCTTATTGCTTACATTTAGATCAGTGGTTCCCAAACTGGTGGGTTGCGACCCACCAGCCAGGAAATCACTTGACCCTGCCACTTTAAGAAGTGGGGAGGGGTAAAAGGCGGTAATGTGATCCCCAGGATCACACTGCTGCCAGGAGGGAGAGTTTCTTTAAAACTTACCTAAGGGAGTGCTGGCCTCCAGGGGGGTGTGGGGGCCCTGGAGGGCCCAACTCTTTTACTGCCTCCAAAATAGTAAAATATATGGTCAAAAAACACTTCCAGTTTTCCAGTGTTTCCTGAAAAACACTTCCAGGAAGGGTGATACTGACTTGGGAAGGAACCGTGATTTGGGCTTCTCCAGTGTGATCTTGGGTAATGTTACCAAGCACTGTGGGAAGGAATCATGCAGTGGCTTCCACACTGCTAAAATTAGTTTCAGGCCTTCGCAACGTCCCAGCCTGAGGGCCCTGGCTTCTGCCCCTTTAAGGGGCGGGGCAGGGGTGCAAGGAGCCCTGCATGAGCATCTGCAGGGCTCCCCATGCCTTCAAAAGTGAAAGTGGAGCAATCGTGCTCCACCTCCACAAAACTGGAAGTGGAGCGTGATTGCTCCACTTTCACTTTTAGAAGGCTGGGAAGCCCTGCAGACGCTCCTGCAGGGATCCTGGCACCCCTGACAGGCTGCTGCAGGGACTGGTGAGTGCATCCCAGTCCCTGCAGCCCCCCTGAGTGATGCGATCCTGGGGATCGTGTCGCTGCCTTCCCCCTGCCCCCGCTGCCTCCCTCCCCTGCAAGGACTTACTGTGGATTTCAAACTCCCGGAGAGTTTGAAAACTGCAGCCTTAAGGCATTGCATTGTGAGACACTTACTTGGGCATCACAGCCACTTGTGGCCCAGCAGCAAGATTGTGGCATGAGCCTCGAGATAATGGCAGGAGGCTCAGTGTGGCGGACAAAGCTACAGTGTGCAAAAACCACAGCTGCTGGGCTTTCCACAGGGCAAGAAGACAAATGTCCCCTTACCCTGAGGAGTCCTCCAGCAGCTGAAAATTTCCCCACATATTGCTGCACAGTGACTTAGGTAGGGTTGGGCAGCCCAGGAATTGCCATTTTTCTTTGTTGTTCAAAATCTAGCACCAGTTGGCCTCTTTGGAAAGCTAACATATGGACCTGCTAAGGCAGGGTACTCTTGGTCAGGGAACAAAGGGAATGGGGGAAAAAAAGGAAGAGTATACAGAGGTCCTGCTGGCTTTGCTGCAGAACGTCCAGCTTTTCCCACTTACGACTCCATGCATCTCCTTTGGGAAAAGGAGGTAATGATCTAACAACCCAATCCTGAGCTGCCCGGTGTGCAGGGCTGCAGCGGCACCGAAAATGGCTACCACCACATCCTGCGTGCTCCAAGCAGCTGCCTGTGGGTCCTTGGGAGAAGGGGACTTCCATCCCCTTCCCCGAGGTAAACTGAGTAGCCCCACCATGGGGCTACTCAATTCACCATCAATCAAAAGGTTGGCAGTGAATCAAGAGCCTCCATGTAGGGCGGTGAGCCCAACACGGAAGCTCTGAATTTGGTGGAGTGAAGTCATCCTGTCTCCCTCCCTCCCTTCCCGCTCCCTCCCCCTGGATCGCTTCCTTCCCACCCTCTCCCCACCTTCCCCCTCCTCAAAACACCTCTTTCCTGCCCTTTCCCCGCTCTCCACCCACCTTCCTTCTCCCCAGAATGCCTCCTCCCTGCCTCCCCCCCACCCCTGCTTACCTCTCCACTGCTCAGTGGTCCGCACAACTCCAAGCGGTGGAGCTCCGGCAGCTGCCCAGCACTAACCTATCTCCAGCCCGTGCTGGGCTACCACCCACATTCGCCTGGTAATAGGGCGGTAAGCTGGCGTGCACTGTTCGGGACCGGGCAGTGAGTCAGCGCTGTCAAACTCATTTTATATAGTGGGCTGAATAGCACTCATGATGCCTGCTGAGTGCCGGAAGTTACATAATTAAACAGGAGGTGATGTAGGCAGATGATGGCCAGAAATAAGCATTGAAACTCATTAGCTGCAAATGACAGAAGAGAAAAACGCAAATCTTGTTCATATTTTCAAGAGATGGGACCACCCAATTATCATGTGGGCTGCTGTTTCAGCAGCACCTCCTCTTCCACAGAGTCACTCTGCAGCTCGGCAGCTGAGAGGCGGCCTGCAAAGTGATTTCTTAGCAGAAGTGGTGCTGCTGAAGGGGTGGCACATGTGATAATTGGGCTATCCTAGCACTTTGGCAGCATCTTCCTCTCTCACCCCTCTTGGGCATTCTGCCCATTCCCCTGTAGTATTCCTTGCCTTCCGCGGCCTCCTTCAATCTCTCCCTCCCAGATCCTCAACCAGGGCTTCTGAGAGGAGTTTTTTCAGGGGGTACAAAGTTTCAAAAAAAATTTTAAATATAGAACATCATTGCAAGAAATTAGCATCATCGTATTCAGGCTCACTCTAGAATGGATTGTGCGTGAAAACTTACTTCTACAGCAAGTGTACTGCAGCAACTGTGTCCCTGAGCTCCTATACACTCCTTTGTGGTAAGCAGATTCACAAGCAAAGAGCTACTGTAGCAGACCAGTTTCCTCCCAGATTTGACACTGTATTGAGGAGTGTCATGTATGCATCCTCAGCCTGGCACATATGGCTTGTGGTAGTATCCACCACTGCATGCCGGTGGTGCTGTCAAATGAAAAAATGCTGTCAATGTGCTGTCAAATGAAAAAGGTTGAAAATCACTGCTTTAGACCCTGGGCCTGGGTAAAAATTACCCCCTTTACCCCCTCTCATGGATCCTGACCTCAACAGAAGCTGCGCAATGCTGGGCAATGCTGGGACAGCCCAATTAACACATGGGCTGCATACAGAGCTTCTGGGGTCTGCATCTGTCCTGCAATCCTTATGTTTGACACCCCAATCTAAGTGCTCTTATATGGGGGCAACCAGCTTCTGTGGGCAGAAGAGGAGAAGAAATCTGATTTCTGATCTCTTTCAGCCACTTCACAACGAACCATTCTCAGACCCAGCTGCCAAACATAATTTTCTACTCACCACCAATGAGCAGATGCCTGGAATTTTACATTCCCATTAGATGTTGTTTTGTGTTTGTATTTTTGGGTTATGATTGACAGTTTGCCATTGCAATTATTAACTGTTGTGTACTTCTGAAAGGAAGTTTCTAAACACTTTAGTGATGCAGCTCGGATACATATCTTCTTGCTATAGGGAAACTTTCTCCATGACAGTCAACCCCCTGAGGCCATAATTGCCTGGCATTCCTTGTCTTAGCTTTTCTTGCAAGTTCATTCCTGGACAGGATTAAGAGGAAACCTAGTGGGAAAAGAAAACTGTATTTGTTAATCTGCTGCTAAGCTGGCTAACAAACAAAAATAACATTTAAATTAAATCTATTTTGTCAGCCAATGAAGCATTTTACCCCCAAAATGCGAGGTTGGTTTTAATTAACACAAATGAGAGTCTTTACAAACTGTGGCTTCAGATGGGCCTGGAGTGGGCTTACTATAATTCCTCCTATGCAAGAGACACATTCAGACTGTGTGTCAGTGGGTGGGTAGGATGAATGCTTCAAAAAGGAAAAGGGTTGCTTCTTGCACCAGCCCTGCTGCTTGTCTTCCAGAGCCCAGGAACACATGCTGGGAATGCAATATGACAGCCCCACGTCTCCATCTGCTAGAATAGTGAAAGCCTCCAAATCATCTCCCCCTTGAATTGATATGAAAGATGGAGCTTCTGTTTGTTTTTCATCAGCCTTAAAGATATAAGATTGCCATTACTGAGTATAATTTTGGAGCTCTTTCCCATGCAACACTGAGGTCTCATTACCCATGTCTTCAACGGTGCAAAAAGGCAATGCAGAATTCAGCTCTCATCTTTTTGAATCCCGCTCCCACCAGTAGGAGGTCTGGTCCCTTAAGTAAGTTTTCTCATCAGAACACTCTGTGAGCATCTCAGCCAGAAGTCAGACTCTCTCTCCCTTTGTGTGTGTGTATTCTTCAGGAAGGCAACTCAGACTGATGCATCAAAGAGATAGCACTGGAAACTGGTTCTGGGACTGAAGGTTGCTAAATCCTGGATCAGATTGTAGCCTCAGATTTCCTCATTCCAAAGTTTCTCAGTTTCCCTCAAAGTTCCTTGTCTCTATATCTCTCCACACCAACTGGGTAGGCCAGAACAGGGGTAGGGGGGTGGGCAGTTGGCAACGACCTATGATTTTGAGGGGGCCCACTCCAAGAGAGTTAAGGGGCATCCTTTAGCACTAAATATTAAAATTTGAAAGATTAAGGGTGCAATCCTAACCCACTTTCCAGACGCAACATAAGGGCAATGCAGCTCCTCGGTAAGGAAACAAACATTCCCTTATTTTGAGGAGGCCTCTGTGAGCACCCCCCAACTACAGGATGCAGCACACGTCCCTTTGGCACCGCTATGCCAGGGCTGGAAAGTGGGTTAGGATTTGGGCCTAATACAGATAAAATATAAACAAATGCAGATAACAAAAACCAACTCTAAATTTAAGTGACAATTCATGGAAAGCAAGGTGGTACAGAAAATTTTGACGAGATGTTTGATGTTGAATATTTGGCTATTTCTGCCTTTGATGTTTATGAATTGTGATGTTAGACAATCGGAAGGTCCTTAGTGTGTGGAGATTCCCACCATATTAAGGTGAGTTCAATACTGGTTAATGGTTTGTTGAAATATTTAGAAGACAGCCCAAGATAACATACTCTAATTCAGTGGTTCCCAAGCTGGTGGGTCGCGACCCCCCAGTCTGGGTGTTACCAAAAAGGCTGCTTTGTTTAGGGGAATTAGTATATTAGCCTTTTGGAAACTCTTAGGATCGCAGGCTAGATAACAAGACAGCGTAAAGCAAAGAGATCCCTTGTTTAGCTTAAAGAGGAGACTGGGAGAAAGGTAACTTTCAATCAAAGGATTATATTTTTATTGCAAAAACACACAAAGGTAAACATAATACATATGGAGAATTGATAAGTATAGATTTCTAGTACTTGTGTCTAGTGTACCTAGCTTATGGTGGCTGCATGTGCTATGTATTTGGGTGCATCCGAAAAGGAATCAGAAACGGATAGGTTGTAGGGAAGTATTTTAGGGGTTCCTTAATCTGCTAAACCCAGTTTGCTAACTAAAGAAGGGGAAGAAGGTAGGAATAGATAGGGAAGAAGGGAGAGAGTTTAGACGCAAGATATATTTACCTGTCCAGGGAGCAGTTGGATGGGAAAGAGTCCTAGGAAGGACCACTCCCGTGGGAGGGAAGCCAGAGAGAGAGCATGTGCTCGGAGCCTTCTCTTAAGGGGTTGTGTCTGACCTAGAATGACCCGGATGTGTCGTAGTGCTGGTCTAGATGCGCATGCTCAGTACACAGGATGGTACACATGGAGTATGTAAAGAAAGGTCAGAAATCAGCTATCAGCAAAGCCTGACTCTGGGGGAGGGGGGAGTAGCTTGCTTCCTGTTGCTACTGGATTTTGGAGTCTGGGGGTAGCTTAATGGCTGTGATTTAGTTAACAATAGGTGATAGACTTTGCTGCCAAAGTCCTCCTCCTTTAAGGTGTTTGCATATTCAGTGATTGACTTAAACAAAAAAGACATTTCCAGTGTCTCTAGAGAAAATGAGTCTTCCCAGACTGAAGGTGGCCAACAACATGAGAAATGAGTGAGCTTATGATTTGACTCCTTTTGTGGCCTGTAAGAGAAGTTTTAGGCCTGTATTTTAGTCCAAAATACATAACCAGATATAAAAACACAACTTGGAAGGGAAAAGGGGATTTTCACGTAACATGCCAATGCTTTCTTAAAGGGTGGGGAGGGGGAGAAGGCAGCAACACGATGGGTACTTCTAGTTTTAGTAGCTGAATTTACACTGTTTGCTGGAAACTGATTGCAAGGTTAAAGAGGGAGATATATTAAGCATTTTTGGGCTGGCATTTTGGCAAAATAATTGACTTCTTAGTTAATCTTTGTATTTTTGACATTGTGTTTATATTTGGGTTTCTTGAATCATATAGTTCTACAAATAGTTTAATTTCTTGTAAGTGGTGGTGATTTTGTGCCAAACAAGTGGCTCCTTAGCCATGACAGTTTTATTTCTTTTATTCTGTTCTATTACTTGTAAGTATATCATACACCACATGTACATGTATACCCATACCCATACATATACCCATACATAAATCATATGTATATACGTACTTAATTACAAAAGTACTTGAAAAGTACAGTTTGAAATGGCGCCTACATTTCTCTTCTGGCCTAGGCCTATATCATGCTCCTACATGACCTCTAGGCTTTGTGACATTAAAGAAAATCAACCAATAGCTTGAGAGCTTACAAAGTGATATAAACCTGTATTCAGTGCTGAATTTTTTTTTAAAGAACCTTGTTTTCATAAACACGGAATGCAATACAACGTGCCCTCTGTATCTGCGGGTTTTAACACGCATGGATTTGACTCAACATGGGTGCCAAGTCTGTGTCTGGAGGGCGTCCAGGACCTACTGGACATGACCAGGAGTGCCTTCCGGCTGTGTCCAGAAGGTGTTCTGATGTGTGGGGAGGTTGTGTGCAGAATCTCTGTGGCTCAGAAGGCCTCCCAGACACTTTGGAGAGGCACTTCTGGTTTTTTGTCAAACTGGAAGTGCCTCTCCAAAGTATCTGGGAGGCCTTCTAAGGTGTGGGGAGGTTGCACACAGCCTCCCCATGCCTCAGAAGGCCTCCCGAATGCTTCAGAGGCACTTCTGGTTGTTGGCATGCCCCCTGCAGCTCTATTTATCTGCAGAATTTGGTATCCACAGTGGGTCCAGGAATGGATCCCCCATGGATTCCTAGGGCCCACTGTACTTCTTACCTCTCCAATCCAACCATTTTGTTATATTTCCTCTCTCTCTCTCCCTCCCTCTCTGTTCAGTCCATTCATTGTAAGAATTTTTCTCAAACTAAACAGCAGCAGAACTGGTGACCTGCAATATCACAAGAGGGGGAAAAAAACAACAAAAGTCAACTCTTTTCTAATGCATAGCCCCCATCTCTGGCCCATCAGTTTTCAAAATTGGTTTCCTATCCTCCCTTATTCATATTTTTTCGGGCCCAGGAAGGGGTGGGATTAGGGGTGCTGGTGTGTGCCTAATCCCAAGGCCCTTCTTGGGCCTGATCCACTTGCACAGATCAACTTAGACTTGCACTAGCAGTACTCTGAGAACAATTACCCAAGCTATAAAGCATTCAACTTGGAGGGTGCAATTGCCAGTTTGAAATGGAGTACTACGTCATCAAATCTACATTTTGATTCATAACTCGGCATTATCTAGCCAGCTGCATTGAAGGATATGCTCAGACTTCTCAAAAAATCCTTTGCTGAATATCTGGGTTCAGTGACATTAGCGTAAAATGCTATTGACTTTGTTCATGCTGAGACATTTAGTCAAATGCTAATTATCAGAGAGTTGACACAACAAATCCAAACAGATTGTTAAAAAAAATGTCACAATCTTTGAGTACATTAATTCTCTCTATTATATTTAATACTGGCCAAAAACTAGAAGCATTGATTCCACTAAAATCTTGACATGCTACAAGTATGTCACACATACAAAAAATGTTTGAAACTAGACTATAGTAAGAAAGGAAAAGTAAGTTTGGAAGAAGAAGAATACATCTGTCACAGAAGGATCTGTTTTACAGAAGAATCCTTTTCTGATACTGCAGCAGACCCAGTGCTAACCCTCATATTGACAATCATTATGTTCAATAACATAGAGCCCCAGCTCAGATGCACGTTGGCTCACTTGTGCTGCTCAGTTGCCCTAAATGGTGGAATAGCACTCATCATTGGTCAGCAAGAAATTATAGAACAGCTAATTAGGTTGTCAAGCTATTGTGGTCCAGGTGCTTGTGTCTTGAACCTGATCCCAGGAATATTTCACTCAAACTGTCCACAGGGCTCATCGGGACTCATGAATGTACGTAGGATTTCTGCCTTGAGTTTGTTTGTCTGTTTGAGAAGGGAAGAAGTGGTTGTTGTTCTCTCTTGAAGATGAGCAGGTGTTGGAAACTGCAGTAGTGTCAGCAGATCCATAAAGAACACTAAAAGTTAAGCCATTGGACTGGCATGCAAAAGTCCTGGACTTTAGTCCTACATTGTGATACAACTGCTTTGATACTGACTGGTAAGATCAAAGAATGGCAATTTGGAATAAAGAATGAAGTGGGACTGAAGCTCTCAGCTTCAAAGTAGAAAGGGGTTTCTGTGTTCTTTCAGAATGCCCTTGCTACCTTCCTCCAGTTTCCTGATCTGCAATTTGGTTTTCAGATGAGAAATCGAAACAGTACTATTTTCCATAGCAACAGCTTTGTGTTAGGCATACAGTAAAGTGAGGAAAGAGTCAAGGAGAAGAAGGAAACTTCACCAAGGCCAAAGGTGATGATTACCACCTCCACTGGCTGGAGCCTCTTTAAGTTTGTGTCCCTCCTCCTTCACAGAGGACACAGAACCACCAACTGCCCTGGAAGGACAGTTGAATAACTGCCTGGTTGTCTGAGGTGAGACAGGAGAAACAGCAAACAGAAATAGTTGCAGTATTCCTGAGACTAGGTTACTGAGTGAGAGCCCAATCCTGGGCTCGATGCGTTGGCTTACTGCCAGCATGCAGTGTTGCAAACATGCCTCAAGGCATGTTTGCGAGGCCTAATGCCTGACCAGTACCCGTGCTAGCCCAGCACTGGCCAGCACTGGGCTAGCGCCAGGCAGGTGCCCAGCCTCCACCACTCGGTCACACGGACCACAAAGCATAAGGTAAGTGGGGGAGGCAGGGAGGAGGGAGGGGAGAGGACAGGGTGGACGCATGACTGGGAGGAGGGAGCAGGGAGGGAGGGAGGCGGGACTGGAGGAGCTCCACTCCACTGGATCCTGTGTGTTCATGTGGGCCTTGGCGCCCAACACGAATGCTCTTACTTCACTGCCAACCTTTTGGTCGGCGGTGAATCGAGTAGCTCCATTGCAGGGCTACTCCCTTTACCTAGGGGAAGGGGACGGAAGTCCCCTTTTCCTAAGATGCCGTCCGCGGCTGCCATTGGTGTGCAGGATGTGGCGGTAGCTGTTTTCAGTGCTGCTGCAGCCATGCACCACAGGAGTTCAGGATTGGGCTGCCCGGCAGCAATCTTGTCCACACTTACCTAGGAGTAAGACCCATTGAGTAGCATGGGACTTACTTCTGAGTAGACATGCATAAGATTGGGGTCTGAGTCATCTAAGTGCTCTCCCTTTCCTTGTGCTGGGCAGCCCAATCCTGAGCTGCCCGCAGCGCCCAGGATCCGTGGCTCCGAGGAGGGCTGCCGCCGAATCCTGTGCCTCCTCCGCTACCGCAGGAGGCACCTTGGGAGAAGGGGACATTAATCCCCTTCCCCTGAGTAAGGTAAGCAGCCACGCAATGGGGCTACTCTCTTTAGCACTGACCAAAAGGTCGACGCTAAAGTAAAGGCGCTCGTGTAGGGCACGCAGCCCTGCACAAGCACCCTGGATCCTGCGGAGCACAGCTCTGTGGATCCACCTCTCTCCCTCCTCCCGACACGCCTCCCACCTGCCCCCTGGCACGCCTTCCGCCTGCCCCACTAGCCTCCCCCCTCCCTGGAATGCCTCCCCACGCCCCCGTCCATGCCCCCGCCTTCCATTCCACAGCCTGGCGGTCTGGAAGCCATGGAACTTGGGCCACCTTACGGCACGTTTGTGACTGTGGTCTGCAGCACAGAGCTGTGCTGTGGACCACAGGATTGGGCTCTCAGTCCCCTGACACCTGCATTTGATGAGTCTCCTTTTGGGGCAGATTGTGCCACTAATCATCAGGACAATAATCAACCATCCAAAGTAGGAAGTTAAACTCTGTTCAGCAACATTTTCCGTAGCCTTTTATTTTAACTTTATTTAAAAGTTGGGTTATAAAAGTTTGACCAGCAGTGGCAGGAATGGAGTGCCTTTTGTTGACCAATGAAGGTAGCAGTTCTCTTGCATAAGAACATAAGAACAGCCCCGCTGGATCAGGCCATAGGCCCATCTAGTCCAGCTTCCATATCTCACAGTGGCCCACCAAATGCCTCAGGGAGCACACAAGGCAACAAGAAACCTGTATCCTGGTGCCCTCCCTTGCATCTGGCATTCTGTTGATGCCCATTTCTAAAATCAGGAGGTTGCACATATCCATTATGGCTTGTAATCGCGTAATAGATTTTTCCTCCAGAAAGTTGTCCAATTCCCTTTTAAAGGCATCTAGGCCAGATGCCATCACCACATGCTGTGGCAAGGAGTTTCACAGACCAACCACACGCCGAGTAAAGAAACATTTTCTTTTGTCTGTCCCAACTCTCCCAACACTCAATTTTAGTGGATGTCCCCTGGTTCTAGTGTTGTGTGAGAGGGTAAAGAGCATCTCTCTATCCACTTTATCCTTCCCATGCATAATTTTGTCTCAGTCATGTCCCCCCTCAGGCGCCTCTTTTCTAGGCTGCTCAACCCCGACTCCAGGTCATTTATGAAGAGGTTGAAGAGCAATGGTCCCAGGGCAGATCCTTGGGGCACACCGCTGTTACCTCTCTCCATTATGAAAATTGTCCATTGACACCCACTCTCTGTTTCCTAATCTTCAACCAGTTTCCAGTCCATGAGAGGACCTGCCCTTTAATTCACCTACTGTGGAGTTTTCTCAGTAGCCTTTGGTGAGGGACAGTGTCAAAAGCCTTCTGAAAGTCCAGATATATAATGTTCATGGGTTCTCCTGCATCCACATGTCTGTTGACCTTTTCAAAGAATTATAAAAGGTTTGTGAGGCACAACTTACCCTTACAGAAGCCATGCTGATTCTCCCTCAGCAAGGCTCGTTCGTCTGTGTTTGGAGATTCTATCTTTGATGAGGCATTCCACCATGTTACCTGGAACAGATGTTAGGCTGACCAGCCTATCGTTTCCCGGGTCCCCTCTCCTTCCCTTTTTAAAGATCAGTGTGACATTTGCTATCCTCCAGTCCTCTGGCACCATGGCCGTTTTGAGGGACAAGTTGCATATTTTAGTCAAGAGATCAGCAACTTCCTTCTTCAATTCCTTAATAACTCTTGGGTGGATGCCATCAGGGCCCAGTGACTTATTGATCTTTAATTTATCAATTAGGTCTGAAACCTCTTCTCTATCTGACTTAATTCCTTGGTCAGGAAGCATCTGCCTGAGGTCTTCTGTCGTGAAGACAGATGCAAAGAACTCATTTAATTTCTCTGCCATCTCTAAGTCTCCTTTTATCTCCCCTTTCCCTCCCTGACCATTCAGAGGGCCAACTGCTTCTTTGGTGGGTTTCCTGCTTCCAAAATATTTGAAGAAGCTTTTATTATTCCCCTTAATGTTGCTGGCCATGTGTTCCTCATAGTCTCTCTTGGCCTCCTGTATCACCTTCTTACATTTTTTTTTGCCACAGTTTATGTTCCTTTTTATTCTCCTCATTAGGGAAAGACTTCCATTTACAGAAGGAAGTCTCCTTGCCCTTTATGGCCTCTCTAACTTGGCTTGTTAGCCATGCCGGCACCCTCCTGGACTTAGTCGAGCCCTTCCTCTTTGCGGTATACACTTCTGCTGGGCTTATATTACTGTTGTTTTAAGCAGCCTCCATTCACTCTGGAGAGATTGGACTCTTTTTACCTTTCCTCTCAACCTCCTTCTAACCAGCCTCCTCATTTGAGGGAAGTCTGCTGGTTGGAAGTCAAGAGTTTTTGTGACAGATTTGCCTGGTACTCTTCCCCCAACATGCATGTCAAAACAGATTGCAGCATGGTCACTATTCCCCAATGGCTCAGTAACATTTACATCTCTAACTAGATCCAGAGTACCACACAATATTAAATCCAGAGTCACCTGTCCTCTGGTGGGCTCCACAACTAGCTGCTCTAAGGCACAGTCATTTAGCATGTCAAGGAATCCGGTCTCTCTTTCGTGACCAGAACACAAATTGACCCAGTCGATAGGAGGATAATTGAAGTCCCCCATAATTACAACCCTGTTCCTCCTTGACACCTCCCTGATCTGTTTTCTCATTTCAAGTTCCCCTTCTGGTTTCTGGTCTGGAGGATGATAGTAAGCCCCCAATATTACATCGCTCCTCAGGCCTGGTAATTTAACCCACAGAGATTCTATGGTGGAGTCGGTCCTGCCTTCAATCTCTACTTTGTTGGATTCTATCCCTTCCTTAACATAAATGGCCATCCCACCTCCAACACACCCCTGCCTGTCCCTCCTGTAGAGTTTATAGCCTGGGATTGCATTATCCCACTGATTCTCTACATTCCACCAGGTTTCTGTTATGCCCACTATATCAAAGTTTTCTCTAGTCACCAAACATTCCAGTTCTCCCATCTTCACTCGGAGACTTTGGGCATTTGCATAAAAGCAATTGATCATGGAATGCTCCAGGATGGGCTGCTTATTAGCTCCTTTATTCTTGCAATCTCTCATTGTGCCAAACCATCTATCACATCCCTTGTTATATAGTATATGGTGGGCACTTGCCGGAATCCAGGGATTTGTAGTAATTGGGAGTCTGTTTGCTGCAAACTGCATGCCTGGTTGTGTCCTCTATATGTGGGACCTTACTAAAAGGAAGGAACACAGAAAGCTGCCTTTTGTCATAGTTGTGAGTTGGCAGTCATCCAACTTTTTTCTCAGTTGTATAGGTGCTTTCCAATATTATCTTCTATTGAGATATCATCAGTCCCAGTGAAATGAACTTTAGGGGTTCTTCTTAACTGTGAATCATTTTTGCCAGATGATGGTTTTGTGTAATTCAAAAGCTTTCAAATTCACACCTCACCAATAACTGGTCTGATTATAAAATATGTATTACCTTGCCTTTTATTAATTTCTGAGATTAAAAAAAAAATATGGCTACTGTTTTTATTGAAAAGCAACTCTGATTTTTTTAAAAAAACTTCTTTTATTGCTTTTTCAAAATAAAACCATTTTTATATCTCAGAAGTCTGTCCCCCTTGCATATGGTCTCCTATTTAATTGATTAATTTCTCCTAAGATGGTTACAGAGTTGCTAATAAGCCTACCTGATTCATGCATCTGTCTCACAGATAACAAGATGACTGTGTTCCCACAGTGAGCTGACATCTGCTGTTGTCAAGTCAGCTGGCAGATCACACGAATGTAATGTGTTGAGTTTTGTCTTCCTAATGTACGGTTCACTAGGTATAGGTGTTGCTTAACATTCCTTGATGGCTCTTTTTAAAAGGAAGCTTTTGGTGATTATGGATTGTTTCAGTTATTCATGTCCAGGGCTTTTTTTCTAATGGAACGCGGGGGGACGGAGTTCCGGCACCTTTTTGCAGGGTCCCCTCCCCTTCGGAGGCATACCAGGAGGGGGGGGGAGCAAAACAGAGGCAGAGTATACAGGCACAGGATTGGACTCGAAGGCTGCCATCCTATCCACAGTAAGCCCCATTCACTAAAGTGGACTTCTGAGTAGACATGCATAGGATTGGGCTCTTAGGCTCTTAGGCTGCAATCCTAGGCACTTTCCTGGGAGTAAGCTCCATTGACTAGAGACTTACTTCAGAGTAGACATACCTAGGATTGGGCTCTTAATCCTGGCAGAGATATATATCTGCACCCGTTTTCACATGCTAAGGGCAGGTGAAAAGGGATTCTATGTGTGTACAACATGCTGTCCAGCCTTGCCAGAGATCTTCCTCGTCCTTCCCCCACAAGCATACCCTCTGCCAGCCAGCGTTTGCAGCTCCTCTCCAGCAATGCAAAGCAGCTGCTCAGGGCAGCAGAGAACATACAATTGCATGCCAAGTGCCTTCCCAAAGACACAGAGTATTCTGATACCTGAATTAAACCATATTTAATCACTTGTTTGCAAAAGTAGCTGTTTCTATGTGCACCTAAGGACCCCTCTCATGTAAGAATTCCTTTTTTGTTCTTACTCCCACAGTTGCTTAGAGTAATTTTACTACATGGAACTCATGTAAGCCATTTTTTGGAATCCATTCACTGCTTCCTCTCCTCGAAGTAGTGCCACACTACAAGTGCTACAAGTGCACCTGTACAGTATTTTTCCCCATGTGTAGAAAAAGTAGCTAGGGGGAAGGGGATATGGAGATTGACAGCCCAATCCTATGCATGTCTACTCAGAAGTAAGTTCATCTTTAGGGGGAAGCACATAAAAAATATTTTATTTCTCCAATAAAAAATGGTTTATAAATAAATAAATAAATAAATAAAAGATTAACAAGTTGTGAGTTCCTGCACCTTTTTTCACAAAAAAAGCACTGTTCATGACTAAGTTCCATTGAAATCAACGGGGTCTGGCATTAACTAACTTCCAAAAGTCAAGACTAACAAAACCTGGGTTGCAACCAATTAAGATTCCAAGACTGTAACCTGCTGCATAACATAGGCCAGAGAATTTAGAGTTTGCAGGCATTTATTGCTGTGTTGACAAGTACATAACCATTCCTGAAAATTACCTACTGTGATGCTTCTTGAGGGCCACTCTATTTTGTTACAATGTTCAGACAGCCTCCTGTTTGGATGGCAAGGCTCTATTACAAAATCAGATGGGTTTCATTGTTATGGGGGGAAGGGGCTCAGTCATACCAGAACATTAACAGCTGAAATCCAAAGACACATGTCACATTAAAACATGGCCTATCAGTGTCTTACAACTTCTGAATGAGGGGGAAGGAATCTTTTTACCACACTTTGTTTGAAATTTGGCAGCATCACTAGGAGCTGGCTGGATCTGGTCCACAGACTAGTCATTCCAATACAGAGTGGAGAGTGGGAGGCAGTGCCAGGATCTGGCAGTTATGCTGAATCCTGACCCCATTCCCAGGTAGCCCAGGGCAGTCACGGGCTGCTTGGATTTGCACCACCTTGTCAGGTGGTGCAGATCTGAGCAGACCCATTGGAACTGCTGCATCTCTCCCTGGGGTAAGGGGAAAGTTTCCCCTTGCCTCAGGTTGAGCCTCAAACTTGTGCTGGATACAGCCTGAAACCTGCTGGCCTGCCTGTTTCAGCACAGGTTAGGATTGGGCTGTATGTAGATTACAGACTTCTGACTACACCACATCATTCATATGTTGGTCCTGAATGAGTTTGTTCATCCTTCTTTCCTTTTTTTCAAGCTCACAGTGGTTGGAAATTCCAGCCCACATTTTATCTCATCTACTGTTCCTGCTGCTTTGCAGACATTGTCATAGAATATGCCAACTCATGCAGAGGCATTATGGGTTAAGATTTTTTTTTTCAATGCACTGACACTGAGAGTGCAGGTGTGCAAATACAGCTGTAGCAGCTGCTCTGTACAGCCAACATGAACTGTCTCTTATGAATGACTATGGTGACCCTGCCTATAAATAGACCCAAAAATTGAAGATAAAAGCAGTCTGAATACAAACAAGTTTGAACTGAACAATACAATTCAGATGATACCAGAGGCAAATGGGTCCGCAATTTTAAATGAAATTTTGTCAAATGCTGAAGGGATAAGAGAAGATAAAACTTGTTTACAAGATAGAACAACAAATCAAAATCAAACTTTCAGCAGTGTGATCACAATGATAAATACTACATATGATCCGAGTGAAAAAACAGTCAATTGCATTTTCCAATTATAATTTATGTCTTCATATCCATTTTACCACTAATATATTTTCTGTTGCATTTTTGGTTTGTTTATAATTTGGTTCTAATATCTTAAGATATATAGAGGGTGTATGATAGCGGGTTAACTATGGACAGACAGACAGGCAGACAGACCATGAGTTTGTGACATTATGGCTGAAATGAAATGAAATCCAGGAGCTTCTGGGTTCAAACTGTGTTTCACAGCTACACCATCATACAGAATATTCATACTTCATTCTATTTTAGTCAAATATAATAATAATAATAATAATAATAATAATAATAATAATAATAATAATAATAATAATAGTAGGGAAGTTCGTGCTTTTCAGAACTGCTTATACGGTCTTTGATGCCCAGCTGCCCTGTGTGTTTCTGTTCAATGATGGTTTCAATGTACATGAAATGAACCTTATCATTCTTACCAATTATTTTTTCCCAAAACTTGATGTATCACTCTTTGTTGTTGTACTAACACCACATGATGACATTTGAACATGTATTAATGCAATGCCAATTGATAATGATAATTCTCATGTTACACTTAACATACTAGTACAAGAATTGGCATAAGAATGGAGAGGTAATCACTTTTAAATCTAATTGATCAGCAGGAGTGATTTAAGTTCATTCCTGTTTCCCTTGTTGAAATTAATTTAAAATGTTTAACTTTCTTAAAAATGTTTCAGTGGATTGTGCCCAGTACTTTTTCATCTTAAAAATTACTTCCTTCTCACTAATATAAAACATATATACAATATGAATGTTTCCTTGCATTTTTAATACTTCATAGTAATTAATGATTGCCATCTGGGGCCTGTCATTTATTGTGAGTCTACATTTTCAGTATTTTATTTTCAATTGGCATGTTTCACAAAAAAAAGGTTTTCAAAATATTCTTCCAAGTAATAAAATAACTATATTTGACTAAAGAATCTATCGTTTATTGCAGGATTCATGGCAATTCCTCTATTCTTAAATTTATATTTTCTGAATGAATTATGTGCTCCTCATATTAGAAAAGAGAAAGACAGTTATCTTTTGCTAAATTCCACCATATTACTTTAAAATTTAAAGGCAAGAATGTGCAAAATAAGGTTTTATTTTTAGTTTTTAATGGTATTTATGGCAGATGTTTAAAAGCTACATTAACTCCCTTTCTAAACGTTCAAGGGGAAATGTTAAAAAAAAATTAATTTTCCCAGTCTAGAAAACACTGAAATGTAGACAGCAGTCTTTGTTATTTCAATCAATAGCTCTGTTCCCATGAATAGCTGAATAATCACTTTTTGTATAGTGCCACACATATAGACTTATCTCCTTCAGACTTTGTTGTTGAACCTGCAGTAGTTGCTTTTTGATCATTAACAGTTTTTGCTCTTACCCATGTTAATTTTGCTACATCTGTGAATCTTTTGCTGAGTCTGGAACCTTGCGATTATTCCCTGCTGTGCAACAGGCATGCATGCTCTATTAAAAATATGTTTTTGAAATCAAGTAATAATCTCAAAAGGAATGTCAAGCAGAACAGCAGCTAAAGTTAGCATTTGTTTAGTTGAAAAATTGGAATGTACCATATTGTGTAGAATCCAAATGATGGGAAGAAATAATATGCATGGCTTGTAGTAAAAGGTAATATGTCATAACCTGTAAATGAAATTTGTTTGAAGGAATGCTGATTTTGTTTTCTTTTAGACTGTCAGAAACAATCCAGAAAGGTCAGTTTATTTAAGGAATGCTAGATGGAATGTAAATTGTTAGTAACAACATGTAGCTAAACTGCATTGTTGAGAACTGAACACTGAAAGTAGAACCATGGAGCACTGTGAATTTTTACAAGCAAAGGTGCCTTGTATTGCTTATATATGATGATGAGGGCTGTCTACCAATTAACAAATGTTTAGTTGATTGACTATCTTCCCATTAGCTGATGCACTGACTAATCAATTACATTTAAATAAATGGCTTGCTTAAAACTTCAGTATAGGTTTTTTTCTAATGAAGGACATTTTATTATAATTTAATATGCAAAACCCATGGTTAGAAGGAAAGCTCATTTTAAATACTTTCTTTTTTAATATTTTCACTAAAACAGGAGCTGGGCACCCCAATCCTGAAGCCGGTAGCTCTGCCGGGTGCAGTGGTGCCAAAATGGCTACCACTGCAACCAGCAGCTCCACCGAGGCTGCCGGAGGTCTCCTTGGGGGGAGCCCTGCAAAGGGACTTCTCAAGTCTGCGCCAGCTATTTTGCTGGCACAGACTTGAAAGACTCTACTGCCAGGCTTTTCAACCCAACAGGGAGTTCAGGATTAGGTGGAGCAGTGCTCCTCCAGTTCTGCCCTCCTCCCACCCTGGTTCCTCCCTTGCCCTGCCCTAGTTGGGCCCTCCCACTGTCCCCAAGAGGCCACACTGCTGCCCAGTGCTTTCACTTCACCCCTGTGGTGGTGCATCCTCCTTCTGCTGGCCCAGTACCAGCACTCCCTACTCTCCAGGTAGGTAGGTATAGGATAGGATAGGTATAAGTAGGTATAGGATTGGGCCCTAAAGGACCAGCGTTTGACCATCAATGAAGCAAGAAATGTCACCAACAATTGTAAACAAACAAAATTAATGGGAGTTACACCAGCTCTCGTGTCACCAGCCCACTGCATTAAGGCTGTGTGTATGATATGGTAATTTATTCTGTATGTTCTGCTACAGGAGGATATCCATCACGGGGGTGATGCAACAAGCTCTCAAACTGAGTGACCCATACCATAGTGATGCCTCTGCTGACTTTACCTGGTTCAAAACTCCAAATTTATCTTTAAAATGACTGAACATAGAAGTTTGTAAGTGCTGTAAATATAAGGTATGAGTGCATCACAATTAAGATACATATCAGTAACGTTCTTAGCACAGTGCTAAGTTTTGCAGGGTGCCTCAACAGGCCATGTAAACTGTCCGTTCCCCTTGCCATCAGAGCCATTCTGGGCAGTGAGCGCATGCAGAGGAGACACTTCCCTGTTGCTCTCACTGGCCGGAATGGTTCCACTGGTGAGGGGGCGGGGCTGTTTAGGTGCATTGAGGTGCCCTGCAAAACCTAGTGCTGTGCCCCATTCTGGGAACGCCACTAGTACGTATGTCAAGGTTAAAGGCATAACACGTCCTTTTTTTTTTTTTTAATGTGTATATTCAGAAATTGCTGAAGGGGAAGCCAAAGCTCCAAGGGTTATGGTACAGTGTAGCCTTCTTATTGATGCAGACATTACTGCTGGGGTAGGCAGGCAATGAGCCAACTGTTGGTGCTACTGAGGCAAAACTGTCTCAGAATGGTGCCAGTCTGACTTCCAAGTGAACCCAATTGTCCTGGTGCCAATGCCAGACAGACTGCCTAGAGCAGCCATTTTCAACCTTTTTCAGCTCACGGCACACTGACAAGGTACTGAAGTTGTCAAGGTACGCTACTAGTTTTTAATTACATTATTATGCTACAATTAATTTAATTAATATAACTAAGGGCACAAGCCTAACCAGGTCTACTCAGAAGTAAGTCCTATTTTGTTCAGTGGGGCTTACTCTCAGGAAAGTGTGGTTAGGATTGCAGCCTTAGATCATTACATGAGGATGAAAGTAATTCCCCAGAAGCTTGGAGAAGGAGGTGTATGTGGTTTATGGAAAGGAAGAACAATGTTTTGGAGCAGGTCTGTTCAAACTGTTATCAAATGATATGCTCTGATATGCCAGGAGGTGCTGGCAAAGAGACTGAGCATACTGGAGAAACGGGGGGGGGGGGGTGAGGGGCAGTGAGGAGATGTGGCTGAAATAAGTGCAGGATTCACTAGGGTGGGGGGGGGGAGAGAGAGAAAGAACATAAGAACAGCCCCACTGGATCAGACCGTAGGCCCATCTAGTCCAGCTTCCTGTATCTCACAGCGGCTCACCAAATGCCCCAAGGAGCACACCAGATGACAAGAGACCTCATCCTGGTGCCCTCCCCTGCATCTGGCATTCTGACATAGCCCATTTCTAAAATCAGGAGGTTGCGCATACACATCATGGCTTGTACCCCATAATGGATTTTTCCTCCAGAAACTTGTCCAATCTCCTTTCAAAGGCATCCGTCAGCACTTCCTGCAGCAAGGAGTTCCACAGACCAACCACACGCTGAGTAAAGAAATATTTTCTTTTGCCTATCCTAACACTCCCAACACTCAATCTGAGTGGATGTCCCCTGGTTCTGGTGTTATGTGAGAGTGTAAAGAGCATCTCTCTAACCACTTTATCCTTCCCCTGCATAATTTTGTATGTCTCAATCATGTCCCCCCTCAGGCTTCTCTTTTCTAGGCTGAAGAGGCCCAAATGCTATAACATTTCCTCATAAGGAAGGTGCCCCAGCCCAGTAATCATCTTAGTCGCTCTCTTTTGCACCTTTTCCATTTCCACTATGTCCTTTTTGAGATGCGGTGACCAGAACTGGACACAAAACTCCAGGTGTGGCCTTACCATCGATTTGTACAGCATTATAATATTAGCCATTTTGTTCTCGATACCTTTTCTAATGATCCCAAGCATAAAATTGGCCTTCTTTACTGCTGCCGCACATTTGGTCAACACTTTCATCAACCTGTCCACCACCTCCCCAAGATCTCTCTCCTGATCTGTCACAGACAGCTCAGATCCCATTAGCCTATATGTGAAGTTTTGATTTTTTGCCCCAATGTCCATGACTTTACACTTACTGACATTGAAACGCATCTGCCATTTTGCTGCCCATTCTGCCAGTTTGGAGAGATCCTTCTGGAGCTCCTCACAATCACTTCTGGACTTCACCACTCAGAAAAGTTTGGTTTCGCCTGCAAACTTAGCCACCTCACTGCTCAACCCTGTCTCCAGGTCATTTATGAAGAGGTTGAAAAGCACGGGTCTCAGGACAGGTCCTTGGGACACTCCGCTTTTCACCTCTCTCCAATTTCCTATTGACACCCACTCTCTGTTTCCTGGTCTTCAACCAGTTTTCAATCCAGGAGAGGACCTGCCCTCTAATTCCCTGACTGTGGAGTTTTTTCAGCAGCCTTTGGTGATGGACCATGTCGAACACCTTAACATAAGAACATAAGAACATAAGAACAGCCCCACTGGATCAGGCCATAGGCCCATCTAGTCCAGCTTCCTGTATCTCACAGCGGCCCACCAAATGCCCCAGGGAGCACACCAGATAACAAGAGACCTCGTCCTGGTGCTCTCCCCTACATCTGGCATTCTGACTTAACCCATTCCTAAAATCAGGAGGTTGCGCATACACATCATGGCTTGTACCCCATAATGGATTTTTCCTCCAGAAACTCGTCCAATCCCCTTTTAAAGGCGTCTAGGCTAGACGCCAGCACCACATCCTGTGGCAAGGAGTTCCACAGACTGACCACGCGCTGAGTAAAGAAATATTTTCTTTTGTCTGTCCTAACCCGCCCAACACTCAATTTTAGTGGATGTCCCCTGGTTCTGGTATTATGTGAGAGTGTAAAGAGCATCTCCCTATCCACTCTGTCCATCCCCTGCATAATTTTGTATGTCTCAATCATGTCCCCCCTCAAGCGTCTCTTTTCTAGGCTGAAGAGGCCCAAACGCCGTAGCCTTTCCTCATAAGGAAGGTGCCCCAGCCCCGTAATCAGCTTAGTCGCTCTCTTTTGCACCTTCTCCATTTCCACTATGTCTTTTTTGAGATGCGGCGACCAGAACTGGACACAATACTCCAGGTGTGGCCTTACCATCGATTTGTACAACGGCATTATAATATTAGCCGTTTTGTTCTCAATACCCTTCCTAATGATCCCAAGCATAGAATTGGCCTTCTTCACTGCCGCCGCACATTGGGTCGACACTTTCATCGACCTGTCCACCACCACCCCAAGATCTCTCTCCTGATCTGTTACAGACAGCTCAGAACCCATCAGCCTATATCTAAAGTTTTGATTTTTTGCCCCAATGTGCATGACTTTACACTTACTGACATTGAAGCGCATCTGCCATTTTGCTGCCCATTCTGCCAGTCTGGAGAGATCCTTCTGGAGCTCCTCACAATCACTTCTGGTCTTCACCACTCGGAAAAGTTTGGTGTCGTCTGCAAACTTAGCCACTTCACTGCTCAACCCTGTCTCCAGGTCATTTATGAAGAGGTTGAAAAGCACCGGTCCCAGGACAGATCCTTGGGGCACACCGCTTTTCACCTCTCTCCATTGTGAAAATTGCCCATTGACACCCACTCTCTGCTTCCTGGCCTCCAACCAGTTCTCAATCCACGAGAGGACCTGTCCTCTAATTCCCTGACTGTGGAGTTTTTTCAGTAGCCTTTGGTGAGGGACCGTGTCAAACGCCTTCTGAAAGTCCAGATATATAATGTCCACGGGTTCTCCCGCATCCACATGCCTGTTGACCTTTTCAAAGAATTCTATAAGGTTCGTGAGGCAAGACTTACCCTTACAGAAGCCATGCTGACTCTCCCTCAGCAAGGCCTGTTTGTCTATGTGTTTTGAGATCCTATCTTTGATGAGGCATTCCACCATCTTACCCGGTATGGATGTTAGGCTGACCGGCCTATAGTTTCCCGGGTCCCCCCTCTTTCCCTTTTTAAAAATAGGCGTGACATTTGCTATCCTCCAATCTTCTGGTACCGTGGCTGTTTTGAGGGACAAGTTGCATACCTTAGTCAAGAGATCTGCAACTTCATTCTTCAATTCCTTAATAACCCTTGGGTGTATGCCATCAGGGCCCGGTGACTTATTGATCTTTAATTTATCAATGAGGTCTGAAACATCTTCTCTTTTAACCTCTATCTGACTTAACTCCTCGGTCAGGAGGGGCCGTTCGGGCAGCGGTATCTGCCCGAGGTCTTCTGCCGTGAAGACAGATGCAAAGAACTCATTTAATTTCTCTGCCATCTCTAAGTCTCCTTTTATCTCCCCTTTCCCTCCCTCACCATCCAGAGGGCCAACCGCTTCTCTGGCGGGTTTCCTGCTTCTAACATATTTGAAGAAGCTTTTATTATTCCCCTTAATGTTGCTGGCCATGCGTTCCTCATAGTCTCGCTTGGCCTCCCCTATCACCTTCTTACATTTCTTTTGCCACAGTTTATGTTCCTTTTTATTCTCTTCATTAGGGCAAGACTTCCATTTACGGAAGGAAGCTTCCTTGCCCTTCACAGCCTCTCTAACTTGGCTGGTTAGCCATGCGGGCATTCTCCTTCTGAAAGAGAATGGGAGGCAACTGGTTTTTGAACTTTGGAAGGTGGGGAAGAGGGAGGGGTGGGGAGGGGCAGTCAGAGGGGTTAACTGCAGTTATGATGGGGGTGTGTGTGTGCAGGAGGGGAGGAGGTGGGATGGGGAGAAGAGAAAAGTATCACTTGGCTGCTCATGTATTCAAGAAAGAGTGCGACCAAGCCTCTGTACATCTCTTCAGAAGTAAGCCCCATTATAGTCAATGAGGCTTACTACTAGGTAAGTGTGGATAGGATTGTGACCCAGTCCCCTTACTACCAAAGCCTTGCCAGTGGAGGCAAGGCAGGGAGGGTCACATTTGGGCATTGCTGGCAAGGAAAAGGGTCTCTCCAATCCTTTCCAGCCAGCTGCTTCTGGCTCCCACCTGCTTCCACCTTCAGGCTTCCACCTTCAGGCTCGCTCTCACTCTCTCCTCGGTCTCACCACTCACCCTCTCCAGTTCCCACCTGCCAGGAGCATTTCCAGGCTCATCTGGCCGCCTGCCCAATCAGCGCATGGGGCAGGCACCAGCAACAGTAGGAGCATCCAAGCCCCTGCTCCTTTTTCTCCTGCTGCCGCGCGCGCTCTGAGCAGCCGCTTCTCCCACGCACACAGCTGCTGCTGCCGCCACCACCTGACTCCTTGGCCCCGCGGCACACTCACAGCACACCAGTGTGCTATGTCACAGCGGTTGAAAACCGCTGGCCTAGAGTGAGACCATATGCTCTGGGGTCTGATCCAGCATAAGGAGAACCTACTTCTTTCATGTTCCACTGATCTGCAGGTCAACATATTGCATCTGTCATCAACCCCGATGAGCAAGATACTATTGAAATGCTCAGAGCAAGAGGTTGATAGGCAAGTTTTGGTCTCCCTATGACCTTCTGTGTCAAAGATAGTCACACTCTCCCCCCTGGAAATGACTGTACATATTTTCCAGGAACGACACAGGAGAAAGTTACAAAAGAACATCCACGAGCAAAGAGGAAGTGTGCCCTGCTCGGGTCCCCTTAAGAGCCCTCAGGCCCGCACTCCTCCAGTTTCCCACCAATCCCCCGCAGCGGGGGTGGGAAGGCTCAAGTGTCCCTGGGCCAGCCAGACAAACCTCAATCCTGGGCTTGGCAGCTCATGATCAGCAGAATGACTGGATATGCAAGCTTTATCACCTTTGTGGTAACATCAATCAACACACCAATGTATCACTCATTATCGAAATGAATGGGAACCCACCTGAAATTGGCTCACAACCCACCTAGTGGGTCCCAACCCACAGTTTGAGAAACACTGCATTATATATACTGAAATACAACTAAACACCCAACATATTAAACTGCCCCCCGCTAACAGGGCAAACAGCCACCTTTTAAGGGGTGGTTCTCTTATATTCAAGGGAGCAACGGTCTCTGTTCACTCCAGCAAATCAAGACGATCAAGCTACCTAATGGTCTAAATTTTACCTTAATAACATCACATCTCCTGAGACCTAAAGCTAGTTTTACAGCTGTAAAAAAGGCCCACTAAGGGCACAATCCTAGCCCCTGACATAAGCATTGACATAAGGGCAATGAAGCTCCAAGGTAAGGGAACAAACATTTTCTTACTTTGAGGAGGCCTCTGTGAGCGATACCCCACTGCAGGATGCAGCACGTGTCCCATTGGTACTGCTATGTCAGCACTGGAAAGCACTGAAATAAGGGGTTAGGATTATGCCCTAACTTGGCCAGCAGCACTGACATTAGAGGGAGGATTTAAAAACATCATTATAAAACATTTTGTAAAGTCAACTTTTTATGCACAAAAAAGGATTTCATTAGGCAAAATTAGGCGATATGGGGCAAAAACAGATGAAATACTAATAGCAGCTTTGGCAGGGCAACTTTGATTGAGGAAACCATATGAGAAGAAAGGGTTAAAAAGCACACACCATGTGCTACTCTTCAGGTTACTTTTTTCTGAAGAATTGTCCCAAAATCGTCAGGAAATCATGGGTCTCGTGTATGTCATTTCTCATGTGAGGGGGTCAGGGGAAACCAGAGCCGAAGTAACAGGACCTGAGAAAAGATAGCTTAGGAGAGCATGTTCAGAAAGGGGGGAAGCAAGATTGGAGTTAATGTAGCAGAGCCAACCCATCCATGAAGCCTCAGGCAGCGGGTTGGTGGGGGGTGTTTATCTCTGGCCGCATCGTTGCCTCAACTGTTCCTCCTCTTCCTTCCACTTCCTGGTTTAGAAAAGGAAGAGAGGGACAGAGAGGAAGGCAGGAGAAGAGTGCTGAGCTAGAACACTGGAGAGTGAGAGGAGCAGAGGTTGGTACATCATCAGGTAAAGGGGGACAGCATTTGACACGCTGCCTTGGATTTCAGGAGGTCTTGGACCATCCTTGCAGTGAAGGACTGAAGAAAGAGGGCCCTTGAGTCAAGAGGCAAAGAACAGAGAAGTAGTGGGCTTATAATGTTTGGAATGGAGGAAGCAGAAGAAGCCAAGGGGAAGAAATGAGAGACAAACACAGTCGGAGACAGGGAAAGGAAGTTGTCATTCATGGACTCACTTTAATTCAGATTGTCTATACATGCACATTTCCACACAGCATGGTGTCTTTAGACAAAATATTCACCTCATAGTACTTTGGCACAAACCTTATGTGGATATTTCAACAAGCGTTTTATCTTTTCTTGAGAAGAGGAAGTGTTCAGAAATTTCATGAAAACTTGATTTCCAATATATAGCATACATTGTGGTTTTATTCTAGTTTTTTTTTCTTGATAATTTGTGAGAACCTTCACTTCTTCCTATTTAGGGGCTGGATGAGAGTGGCTTTGCTAATAGAACATCAAATAAAGTATTCTTTTCCAGACACTGTGCCCAGATAAAAAGATGCCCAATAGAATTACAGAAATTATCTCTTGGTTTTCTGTGTTTTCTTTTAATGGCAGTATCATTGCACACTTCAGACATCATAAACATTCTTTCAGTGTTCAGTGCTGGTCTTCAAGGCCTAACTACAGATGCTCTCTAACAAATCACCATATGCTTTTTCCCTCAGCATTTAATTCGTACACAAGAGCTATTCTGTGATTATCTATAGTGCATGCAAAGGACTAAGAATTATGTCAGCTGCTGTCTCTTATTTTCAAGATTACTTGTCAGGGCTATTTTTATTTGTTTTCCTCATGGTGCTATCATTGTTGGCAAGAGACCAGAGCAGAAGCTATGGAACTGGTTCACATACGAGCAGAAGTACTTGCATTTTACAAAAGAACTGGTTTATATCTTCACCGTTCTACCTGTCAATAGCTGACTATTTAAATTTTTTCAGTATTGACTATTTTTTAGCACTTGAAGATAATACTTAACATTTGTGTAGCACTTTCTGAGTGTGCAAAGTGTTTCAGATGCATTATCTGGATTATCTGGATCCTTTTCAATCTGGTTTCAGGCTGGGCTTTGGAAACCGCCTTGGTCGCCTTGGTGGATGACCTACACCGGGGACTAGACAGGTGGAGTGCGTCCCTGTTGGTCCTGCTGGACCTCTCAGTGGCTTTCGATACCATCGACCATGGTCTCCTTCTGGGCCAATTGGCCGAGTTGGGAGCTGGAGGCACTGTTTTGCGGTGGTTCCGCTCCTACTTGGAGGATCGGTCCCAGATGGTGGTGCTTGGGGATGCCTGTTCGACACCCTGGCCCTTGAGGTGCGGGGTGCCACAGGGTTCAATTCTGTCCCCCATGCTATTTAACATCTACATGAAACCGCTGGGAGAGGTCATCTGGGGGTTTGGAGTGGGGTGCTATCAATACGCCGATGACACCAGCTCTATCTCTCCTTTCCTCCAGACTCCAGGGTGGCGGTTGAGGGCCTGGAGCGCTGTTTGGAAGCAGTGAGGATCTGGATGGGGGCTAACAAGCTGAAATTAAATCCGGATAAGACAGAGGCTGTCCTGGTTCGGAAATCCTCAATGCAGGTGCTGGACTACCGGCTTGCACTGGATGGGGTTGCACTCCCCCTGAAGGAGCAGGTCCGCAGCTTGGGGGTCCACCTGGACTCACAGCTGCTCCTGGATTCCCAGGTGGCGGCTGTGGCTAGGGGGGCCTTTGCTCAGCTTCGGCTGGTGCGCCAGCTGTGGCCGTACTTGGATCGTGCAGACCTGGCCACGGTGATCCATGCCATGGTGACATTGAGGATAGATTATTGTAACACGCTCTATGTGGGGCTGCCCTTGAAGACGGTTCGGAAACTGCAATTAGTGCAGAATGTGGCGGCCCATGTGGTTACTGGAGGTAGGCGGTTTGACTCTGTCAGTCCGCTTCTCCAGCGGCTACGTTGGCTGCCCATTCGTTTCCAGGCCCAATTCAAGGTGCTGGTTTTTGGCCTCTAAAGCCCTTTACTGCCCTGGGCCAGGGTATCTTAGAGATCGCCTACTTCTGTACAATCTGGCTCGTCCTCTTAGGTCATCAGAGAAGGCCTTTTTACAAGTGCCGCCACCTAGGGAGGTACTTTCTCAGTAGTGGCACCAACGCTATGGAATTCCCTTCCTCTTGACTTAAGAATGGCTCCCTCTCTTGAGACTTTTCGGCGAGGCCTGAAGACCCTTCTGTTTGAACAAGCCTTCTGAGTTCTCAGCCTTTTAAACATCTTTTCAACATCTTTTAATTTTTTACAGGTCTGATTCTTTTATGACTTGCTGCTCTATGCTCTTTTTACCTTTTTACTACTTTTTATCTGACTACTGTTTTTATGATATGTGTTAATATGCTTTTATCTGTTTTTAAACTATGTTTTTAATCTGTTTTAACCTGTTGTAAGCCGCCTTGAGTCCCTTCGAGGAGAAACGCGGGGTAAAAATAAAGTTGTTGTTGTTGTTGTTGTTGTTATTTATTTATTTATTTATTTATTTATTTATTTATTTATTTATTTATTTATTATCTTGATGTATCCTTACAGCAACCGTGTAAGGTAAATACATTACCCACAGACTGCAACTAGAGAGCAGAGGCTCAGAGGCAGCAGCTTGCCTGAGGTCACCTAGTGAGTTCATGACTGAGGGTTCATATTTGTGGCCCTCAGTGCTGGTGGAGCGCCGGTGCTAACTCAGCACTTTGCTCCACTGGATCCTGAGGGTCCAATCCTATCCAACTTTCCAGCACCGGTGCAACTTCAATGCAGCCCTGAAGTAAGGGAACAAATGTTCCCATACCTTGAGGAGGCCTCTGTGACTGCCTCCCCACCACAGGATGCAGTGCATACCCCATTGGCGCAGCAGCACCAGCATTGGAAAATTGGATAGGATTGGGCCTCTAGTCTCCATATTGGAACCACCTGCCCAACACGGAGGCTCTTAATTCTATGCTGACCCTTGGGTTGCTGTAGAATCAAAGAGTCCCATTGTAGAGCTACTCGCCTTACCTGGGGGAGGAGACGAGAATCCCCTCTCCCGAGGAGCCACCAGTGCTGCCCGCTGAGCGCATAGGATGCAGCAGCAGCCATTTTCAGCACCACTGCAGCCCTGGGCAGCTCAGGATTGGGCTGTGAGACAAGATTTGAACCACAGAAGTCCTGATTCACAACTTAGGGTCCAATCCTATCTAATTTTCCAGTGCCGGTGCAGTCGTGCTAATGGGGCGTGCGCTACATCTTCTGGTGGAGCGGCAGTCATAGAGGCCTCCTCAAGGTAAGGAAACATTAGTTCCCTTACCTCAGGGCTGCATTTCAGCTGCACCGATGCTGGAAAGTTGGATTTTCCAGTGCCAGTGCAGCTGTACCAATGGGATGTGCACTGCATCCTGTGGGGGGAGGCTTCCTCAAGGTCAAGGAATGTTTGTTCCCTGACCTCAGGACTGCATTATGGCCTCACTGATGCTGGAAAGTTGGATAAATAAATAAATAAGAACAAATGGAGAGGGGGAGAGAGAGTGTAAAGGGCTGGTGTAGCATAGTGGCTATGAGACAAACTTTAACCTGTGAATTTGGATTTCTCTAGTTTGAAGAATCTTGCCTTTTCCAGGAACTCACAAGGTGGTGTTGGGCAAGCCACTCCCTCTCAGGCTCACAGCGCAATCCTAACCTACTTTATGGTGGTGTAGCAGCTACTGCGCTGGCCTAGAGTATCACGAACATGTCATATAGCAGAGTTGCAATGACTCATGAGCAAACGGCGCTGGCAGAAACGCCAGCACCATTCCACCAGCACAGAGTATGAAGCTGTAGACACAGGAGAAGTAAGATCTGCTCTATGCATTGCAGGAGCAGAGGAAGGGTGAAACAGGGTGGGGTAGAGGGGTGATTCTGGGTAGAGGAGGGTGGAATGGAGGCAAATCAGGCCCAGGAGGGGGGCAGGATAAGCAAAGCAGGCTTACTCCATATGCTGTGTCCACTTCCCAAGCCTTTTTGCCTGACACAGGCCTCTCAGACTTGTGCCAGCTATGTGCTAAATGTCCCCTTACCCTGGATAGACCTCCAGCCTGCTCCAAACCAGCATAGGATACGGTGGAGGCTGCTCAGCCCCGCTGCACTGGTTAGGATTGTGCTGGTGCTGATTAGTTCCTTTTGATATGTTCCAACTCTACACCATTAACATTTTGGAGCAGTGAAAAAAGACTGAGCAGGCCACCCTAAGTTCTTTGGAGAAAGGACAACAAATGAATTTTGTAAAAGATTTCAAACACAGTACTGTTATCACCTGGCAAAACTGTAAAAAAAAACAAAACACCTCTATTTTGTAGTTGTCATTTCTTGGGAACTTTAGACCTAAGGAATTTGTCAAAAGTCAAAAACTGATAGAAACACAAACATTCAGAATACAATTTGTTAATTAACTGCACTTCTTAATTCTTCTGACCATTTAAAATCTAAGTAATTTGACAGAAGAGCCAATAGTGTTGTGCTTGGTTTCCACTGCATGTTGTCAAAGATTATGTGATCTTCACAAAAGTTCTCAGCGTGAGAAAAGCTTCAAGCCATTTTACCTTGTACTATCTGATAGCTCAAAATGGTGGACACATTTCCAAAGGAAGTCATCACATTTAACTTAGACATTTGTCTCAGTCAAGCTTTGTTGCAGCAAAGCGTTTGCAAAATGAAGAACCATCATGAAAAGACTTCTTTCATATGTGTATTGTTATTGCAAAGATTTATAGGGCAACAGGGCACCCATTTTTTTCTGTTTCAAGAACGCCAGATACTCTCTTTCTATTTTTCTCCCCATTCCTCAGAAAGATGCTGCAATAGCTTCAGATACCTCTCTGTATCCATTATAAATGGGCTTTTTTGAACTATGTGCTATTGCAATTACTTCTGCCTTATGTCATTGTAGCCCCCAGAGGGCCCAAACAGGGATTTTGCAATGTATAAAGAATACAATGGAAAACAGTATAGAAATAATTGTAATGGATACATTGTACTCTACAGTATGACCTCATACAAGATACTACAGGATACACATGCAGGCATGCACACAGGCAGGAAAAATACCATGTTGGATGGATTCAAAGGAGGAAGTACAAAGGAATGTTCAGTGCTGGAGAAAGAGGGCTTGAACAAAGACTGGAGGGAGGAACTTTATTTTTGGTTGCCTCACAACATTAACACGGGTCATTCAATAAAACCAGCATGAGGGAAATTTAGAACATATCCAATCCAATCCAATCCAATCAGTGACTGTGAAAGTCACTGATGCTTCATATATCTCTCATCAAAGGGTGTGGTTGTGGCCCAAAATAATTTGGTGAAATTCAAGAAGGGTTTTGATAGACAAACATAAATATTCTGAACTTCTGCAGGTGGTATGAGAAGATGTGCAGGTTCTCCTACTTCAAGGCAATCATAAACCAAGAAGCATTTGGGATTATTATGGGATCTGGAAAGGGGTACACTTTTAATCTGTCATATCCTAGAACAGGGTGCCCCAACCCTGGCCTTTGGCCAGTTGCGGCCCTTGAGGACTCCCAATCCGGCCCTCAGGTAGCCCCCAGTCTCCAGTGAGCCTCTGGCCATCCAGAGACTTGCTGGAGCTCGCGCTGGCCTGATGCAACTGCTTTCAACGTGATGGCCAACTGTTTGACCTCTCACATGAGCTGTGGTACTAGGGCTCCCTCCACTGCTTGCTGTTTCACATCTGTGAAAGTCTGGCCTTGCTTTGTGCAAGGCCTTTTATAGGCCCTGAGCTTTTGCAAGACCTTCATTCATTCATATAAGTTTCATCTCTAATATATTCATTTATGTAAATTTATTCACATTTGAAATGTAAATTAATTCTTTTTTTTCTCCCCCTGGTCCTCAACATAGTGCCAGAAAGATGATATGGCCCTCCTGTCAAAAAGTTTGGACACCCCTGTCCTAGAATAAGGAGGTTTCACTTTCTCAGGATGTAAAATATCATTGCAAACTTTGATTGTGCCTGGTAGTTTTCATTTTTCATGATCATAAATTAGCATGCATTTGAGTACAAGGACCTGGACCTTATGGTAGCAATACAGGAAAAAAAATTGATCTTTACAAGTCCAAGCAAATACAAATTACTGTATATTGAGACTGGGAACTATTTCATATGAAGGGTCATCATGGATAGAAGCAAGACAGCAAATGGAAGAAGGCAGTGAAGCAAACTAATTTGGAAGTAGCAGTGAAGAGCTGCGTCAAGGGCAGTTTCTTTCTCATTTCATCAGCTACCAGGATTCCTTGTTCCCTGCAGCCTTTCAAGTCATATTTTAAAATTCAGATGATGTCCATCCTCATTCATGCATGCCCCAAGAAAATAACTTGTTTGTTTTGCTTTAAAATTCCCTGATTGCTAGCCTGCCAACTATGTTTTTGGTTGACTTTTATATCTTGCTATTTGCAAGCATACTTTACTAAACTAAATTTATTTGCCCCTTTGCCTCTACATTATGACCCCATGGATTTTAAAGAAATAATAAGGGTAGGAAAAAAGCTTTGTGTTTTGTGGGAGTTTTCTCATTGGCTTAATTGCAATAACATTTATATTGCAAAATATAGCTCACAAAGGCTGTAATTTTCCTATCATCCAAATTGCAGGCTAAAAATTGTGTTAAGACAGATTTGTATGGAATGAATCACTGCCTTCAAAATGAATCCTGTTCGCTGACAGTGTAACCAGCAAATGATTACAAAAGATAGGAGGATAGATTTTATATAACATTTGTCATTTGTGGTGTTGGGAAAACCCAGCTTGACTCTGAGTCGAGTTGCAGAGTCACTGCCCCCAGCAACTCTAGAAAAAGAGTCCTAACGGGCACTTTCAGAGTCTCCGAGTCAGTCTTTAGTGACTCTAATGGACTTGGTCAAGTCGCCCCCCTCCTTTAAAAAGTCTGTAATGGAAAAAACAGGGCTGCTGCTGAGCTCTGTGGGTGTGCGTGATGGAGTTATCTTTACTTGTTCCCCTGCTGTCCCCACCCATCTGTAAAGAGGGCAGGAGGGGTGGAGGACTGAGTGAGAGCTGGGACTGAAGCCGCTTGAGGGAGGAGGGTCACGTGCAGCAGCTGGGAGGCTTACCAGGATGACCTGATCCTTTGGAGCCCTACTCAGAAATAGTCGCACCTCAGCCGGTCATTCAGTGAGGGTTGCTCCCCCAAGGAACAACAGAGCCAAGAAGCCATAAGGTTGGAAAGCAGAATTGGACAAAAGAGTTCTACTGCCTCCCAGGACTTCTGCAGGCAATTGTAAAGCAAGGAACCCCTTGGGCTCCTCCTCCTGCTTTCCCTCGGCCAATAAAAATATCCAAATGCCTATCCATTGTCCAATGATCATCTGTTCCTTCCTATCAGAGAAGGGGCAAAAGAGCTCACTCCCTCTTCCCCCCTCCCACCCAATTCATTAACCCTTCCCTGCCTTCTGGCTGGAACCTCCCTGCTGCTCGCTGCCGGAATGTTGGCTGCACAATATTTTTCACGTGGCAAAAACAGTAAGCAAGCACCCACAGACACCCCACGAGTCAGCATGCGTGGGGTCGAGTGCCAAGTCAGGGAGGCCCTAACTCAAGTCTTTTTCAGAGCCTTCCATGTGCTTGACTCACAAGCTGAAGAGTCACCAAAAATCATGCATTTTTGCGACTCAGGTCCAAATCACCTGACTCAACACTTGTCATTTGTAACATGGTTTTCTAAATGCAATCCAGTTTATAATGTGTGCATGACTGAAAATGATGATACAATCCATACATGATTGAAGAAAGTCATGATGATGGTGAAGTACAGGATATGATTTGTTTTGCAAGGGTTAGGGTTAGATTAATATTAAATTAATAAATTTAATTAAATATTAAATATTAAAATCCCAATGGAGTAATAGAGAGTAAACCCATTGATAAATGAATGTAAGCCCAAGGTTTGTTCTAGATTGTGGCCTAGGTTTACCAGTTTTGGCCTGACTTTTCAGGATTTTAGCTGCCTTATTTTCAGGGTCTTTGAAAGAAGGAGTACAATGAGGAGTTGGAATTAGGGGGCAAGCTATTCTATGCTTAACATCAGAGCTTTTGAAATCCACTTACCCCATGAAGTCTCCACCTTAAGGCACCAAGCATTTCCAGGCTCTCCTCCTGACTACCCAGGTACCATTGTCTGCCCACTCTAGTTGCTGCTAAGATCCATCCCTGCCCTAGCAGGCACTTCATCAACCATCCTTTAACTCCTATTCCCCGTCTCAGCCTCAGTCAGGGCTGCCCAAGACCTCTTGACACCTGAGACAGCATGCCAAATGCTGCCCCTCTTTCCAATGATGAGCCAGTCTATGTTCCTCCCATTCCCCAAAGGCCTAGCTCAGCACTTTCCTCCCCTTCACATTTCTTCTTCCTCTCTGACTCCATCTTCCTTTTCCAATCCAGCAAGTGGAAAGAGAAGGTGAAGCAGCAGAGGCAAGCAGGCTGCCAGAGATGAGTGCCCCCACCAATCTGCCGCAGAATGGAATGGTGACAAGGTGGGCAGGAGGGCGGATTAGGTTCAGGAGAGGGGTACGTTCAACGGGTGGTGGTGCATGCCAAATCCTGACCCCCTTCCAGGCCATCTTCCCAGGATCTTGCACCAACAACAGAGCTTATGCAGATCCTAGCCGACCCACTGACTCCTTAGGGGCTTATCCTGGGACAAAGGAACAAATGTTCCCTTACCCCAAGGAGGTCTCCCAAGGCCAAAACTTCCCTGCGGGATTCAGTGGAACCTGCGCCAATCCTGCTGCATTGCCTTGCAGGGAGTTACAGTGGATTGGGCTGTCAAAGTTGTCCAGGGCATGTATACTCATCTCACTATTGATTAATAGTGATTAATGGTGGTTGTATCATGCCATTTTTAATTATCTGAAAACACACACACGTAATTGCTTGCCTTTGCTCACACTTTTCATATGAATTGTCTAACTTCTTCTAGTGCAGGAACAATCTTCAAACTTTTCAGGTACAGGATCCAACTTTAACCCAAACCTGCATGGGACACAGTTCTAAATCTTCACATGTATCCAACTTTCTTTTTCTCCGTTTTGTCTTCTTCCCTTTTTTCTTCTACTCTCTCTAACTTTCTCCTTCTTTTAAATAAGACAAATAAATGATGCTATTCATTTCAGTGGGATTTATTCTTAATTTAAAATGTTTAGGAACCTAATAACTCAGTGGCCAATAGTTTCCGTGATGGTTTCCAATGCTATTCAATGCCAGAATTGTCGATGCAGTTACAATGGATTTATTTCTATCAAAACAAAACTGCAAATGTTGAAGACTTCCTGGTACAAAGATAAAATTAAAAATGAGTGGGTGATGTCACTAAGAAATTGCATAGGCGGAAATCTATGTTCCGAGACTGAGTGTATTGATTCAGTAAATAGTAAGTACAGTATTCATGAATCTTTCAGACTTTTTTTTTTTTTACTATGTTGGAGTCCTTATTTTTAACAAGGAGGAGCCTTATATGAAGGCGCCTCAGAGCCTGAAACGTACTTTGAGAAGCACTAAGTATTAGGCATTCAGGAGAGTAAAAGGGTTCTCCTCATCAGCTGCAGATGTTGGAGAGGGGCAGCTGGCTGTCTCCCCCTTACGTGGAGAATACTGCTCTTAGTGCCTTCATTGGGCAATTGTCTAACATTGGTTCAGGGTATCCTGTCAGGCCAGTTTAAAAACTATGCAATGGGCTTATATGCTTTATCAAATACTTGTTTGCCCCACTTGCACTGTGTCTGGGCCTAATCACAGCCAAAATGCTGATGCTGTACCAGGGTTAGCCCACGTCCCACTCCCAGAGGGTTTTTTCAAGGTGAAACGGACAAAGATGAAGAAATGTCCACAACAGGATTTTACAATATGTCTTATGAGGTAGCATTTTTTCTCCTGGGGACAGGTGATACACACCTTTGTTCACCTCACACCTTTGTTCCTTGGTATGAAGCAGAACTCTGAGTATATGAAGCAGAGCAGGAAACCTCTGTCCCACTTGCTAAGCATAAGATAAAAAGAACAGGATACAGAATCAGGCTGCCTTAAGAGAGGTCGTTGTAATGAATCAGGTGGCATCAATTAGATGGTCTAATGACTGCAAGGAGACATATGCAGAAGCATTACCATAGAAATGTAATTGCAGCAGCTTTTAAATGTGTTGTTTTATAAACCTGGCTATTTTGATATTGCTTTATTGGCACATGTCCGAGATTCCTGTGTTGAAGAGGATTTTGTTGGCAGGAATAAGTGGACTGTACAGAAGGGTATCTTAGCCCTGGGGTATGTTTGTTTTTATTTTGTTTTCATTTCCCCACCTTTCTTATTGTCCCTGTCCCTTTTTGTTTCTCTGGATGTTAATCTTTTGGTGTCAACCACACATTTAATTTCCAAACTCCCCCTGGTAATGTCTAGGGCAACTTACCCATGTCCTGACATAGTGGGGCTGTGCATTTCTCTACCTATGATGTGGGTTGGGGAACTTTGCACTGCATAACACCAGGTTGTTGGCAAGTGGTTCTAGATGTCACAGAGAGGGAATTAACAATGCAGTTGCTCTTTTCAGTAACAGCCACACATGTAGTAAAGCATCTGGGATGAGTAGCAATCTCTTTCTAATTTAAACTGGACCGGAAAAAGACTCCTTTGATATCTTCCCCATTTGGCTTTATATTATTTTAATCTCCCTCCTCCCTGGTGAAACTTTTTAACCTATTTTTGGTCTGTTTTTCACCTGATTTGGAAAAACAGCATCCTAGAGACTTATCATCTCAGACCTGAAGGGGCTGCTGAGCCATTTGAAAACAGTGGCCTATTGTGTTTATTGTTTGAGCATCTTATTCTTCTCCAACTGAATAGTAAACAAAAGGTCTGGCTCTGAACTGGTTCATTGGAGTGTACAGCCCATGTGAGTCACAGGAGTGGAAATTTCAAGAGGCTCAAGTGAACCCTCCCCCAGCCCTCAAATACCTCAGGTGAAATATGATTAATGCCCACACATTATTTAAACTGGGATCATGCACCTCCTTTGCATATTTGCCAATGTCAGAAGCATCTGCTGCTTCATGTGGGCTTGGTCATGCACTGAGCTGCAAGTGTAAGTGCCAGGATCAGGACCCTGAACAGTGTGGATATGCAGGGTAGAGAAAATACCTACAGAAGTTTCCGGTTCCAGCAGGGTTTTTGTTTTCCCACTTTCATTTTAACATCCTTGCAAACTTTTACCTACCCACCATTTTTTTTGCTCCTTTTGCTAGTTGATCAGCACTCTGTCCTTATCCTGTGCATTTTTTCTTCCATTTAGAAAGTTAGGGGTTAGGGGTTAGTTAGGGGTTTAGTTTAGGGGTTTTTAGTTAGGGGTTTTTAGCCATTTCATAAACTTCTTTTACTGTTTTCCTGCCTGTCTTTAGTCCATTCAGGAGGGAGTGAGTTGCCGTGTCTATCAGACCACCCACATTCCACTGCTGGTTGGTTTTAAGGAGATATTCACCCTGATTTTGGGGTACTTGGTTAACCTGTGTAAGAAAAGGTTTTCCTATGGTGGCTTCCTGCTTTCTGTCTGGGCTTCTCCAGCTTTGGGTGGTGGCAGCAAAAACTACCTTTCCCCAGTCTAACCTAGTTTATTCAGTACAAAAGGGCGAAGCAGGGAAGTGAGCACTACAGCTAGGTGATGTGCCTGTTTTTGCTCTGCGTCTTGCCTTTCCCTTTTTCCAATAATGTTTGCTGTTTCTTGCCAAGAAAGGTTTATACTTGCATTCAGTTACAGCTTAAATCAAAAACTGACAGTCTTACTGTCTTCAGGTGTTTTATCTACAATGGACTCTTAAAAGCATTCTGCAGGTTCCCAGCATAGTGCAAAGGCATATGTTTTGCTTTTAAAAATTGACCCCTTCCATTGTGTGAATACTTCATTTCGCTATACAAAGGGCAAACAAATGTCTGTTTATTTGAGCCCCACTGAAAACATTTTAAGCCTTTCCAGCCAGATTTGTTTGTGCAAGTTGATAGCAGCGGGCTCAAAGATGCAACCTATCAGGTGAAGAAAGCAATTTCCTGGACCATGTCATTGTTTGTGGTTGTAGAAAAGGAAATGTTTCAGGACACAAATAATTTTGTTCAAGATTTGTATAATGAAGGGTTTAACTTTTTGGTTATGTCAAATTAGCAACCAGCATGCAAAGACAGGTCTATTTTTCCTTTGGGTTTGTAAGGATTACCTGTAAAGATAATAAATAAGTGAGCATTACTGCTGTCTCTTTATTTGAACTAAGGTAGAGAGCTTTCATTTACTATCATCAAATGCATGACGCTGGAAGTCAAAGCCCTCCGCTTTTTGCTTGCTGTTAGTCTGGACCACAAGGCAATCAAGCCATAAGGGTCATTTTCTGCATGAGCTAACCTTTTCCTCTGCTATGGTTTGAAGCCTTTGTTGACAATGAGATGCTCAGTGGGAACATTAAATTAACACTCCATATTCCTGCCAGTAAATTTACTGACAGGCTGAGGAAAAGTCAGGGAAAACAAACACTTCATCATTTCTGCTTCATTTAGCTTGTGAAGGGGGGCACTCTCACCTGCAGAGAAAAGAGGTCAGGGCAGATGGGGATAATTTTAATCTGACTCTCAGCCGAGTCTTTAGTTGTAGTGGATTGTGTTACACTCTGTGCTTAAAGTATAGGTGAGAGAGAGGTGAGCACAAGAGAAAATGCACTCAGAACTATGATGAAATACATTGGAGAGACCTTGTTGCAGGCAGTAACTTGGAAACAGAATAGTTGCATTCAACTGTTCACTTCTTGAACAGGTTAAACACCATTTGCTTACTGATGTCACTGAGTTTTTTCAAGTGTTCTACATGGACAGCAATATCATTCTCATTATCAGAGCCAAATACTTTAAAATACAATATATAGGTTTTGCTGAAGAAATTGGTGCATAAATTTTAGGGCAAACCTAAAGAATTTTAAGGCAAACTTAAAGAATTTTAAGGCAAACCTGGAAGATACAGGTACATATTAAATATTTTGTGTATCTCCTCTGATATTAACTATGAAAGTGACTTGTAGTGACTGTTAAATAAGCAGCTGTTTCTTTCTCTCCATTGTTCAGTAGATTAACGTATCCATGTTTGCATGTGTATTTTTAAACTAGTAGTATACTCATCACCAGGCTCCTTATGATGAGATGGGGAAGTCAATAGTGAAAGCTGGCTCTTAAAGGGTAAGATTTTTCAAGAATAGGTTCTGAATTGTAGATTTCAGAATAATTTTGTACATGTGAAGAAACACACACAAAAGTTATGTTCATGTGAGCAAACCAGATGGGGAATGCATTGGAGGGGTGAGAATATCAATCAGTTCTTCTGCACAGACCCTGCATGTGCCTAGAGCAGCAGTTCCCAAACATACAAGAGTCATGGCACCCTCTTCTTTCCCGTTCTTCCAGATGCTGCCATTTTGGACTGTGCAAGATCTTGTGAGAATCACACAACATCTCGCAAGAATCATGCAAAATCCTGTTCACTCCAAGATGGTGGTGTCTAGGAGAGCTGGAAGAAGAAGCCATGGTGCACAATTTGGGAAGCTAGAGGATGAATGGGAGTCATAGAGGCTGGGAGTGAGCCTAACAGTGCAATAACATTTCCCCTTGCACAGGTTCAGTATCCCATTTGGTCACATGAACTGGGCAAAAACACCAAAAAACCTTTATCCACAGCACAGACCCACATACACAGCTCACGTGCAAGCTGACTGTTCACTTTCATCAGGGGAACGGTGCACCATGTATCCATGCACGCTCATTTCTTGGAGCAGAGATAACTTCTCAGTCTGCTGAAGTCCTGGAAACATTAAGAATGAATCAGCTTACAAAGCAATGGGAGAGAGAAATATTTCAGTGTCTGTGACCCCAGTTCTATCTGCCACAACATTATAACATGCAGCCATGCCAATGGATGCTTTGTTGTATGCTATGATGGGGGGAGGATAGGACAGCCTGCAAGACCTAAGGAAATATTTTTTACTTACCTCCTGGTATGCTTCCTGATCACCTTGAATTTATACCAGCTATTTCGGTGGCATATGTCCAAGGAGAAAAAAGTGGCTGGGAGGTTTTAAAAAGAGGGGATAAGATGTGGCATGCATGACTGCTGCCAGATCCACCCCTCCCTCCCCAACACGCCCCCTGTTCCTTCCCCCAAATACCCCATTGCTCCCCTTCCTTGCTGACTGCTTGCCCCCTGCACGGATTTACCTGCTCTGGTGCAGGCTGCCCATTGTGGCGGTAGGCCTCTGATGCTGCTGCTGCTTTGCAGGGGTGAATCAGAAATGTCTGCCAGTAGTGCACTCCACACATCAACAGCAGCTAATTTCCAACAGTGGGACATTGTCCCATTGCTGTAAATCCACAGGTAGGATTGGGAAGCATATAATATAATTTCAATTCACTGCACTGTAGCCAAAAGAAAACCATTCTTCAAATGGAAAAATATCTGCAAAGTATTATAGCCTTAAAGCTACTTTATAAAAATAGAAGTGGAACTCCTTGTATTGCAGAAATGAGGTTCCAAGAAAGGTTATATTATTAGCTGGGTTTTTTAAGGTATCAGGATTGAAAGGACCTTTTAAAGCGTCAAGTACTATGATTGGGGAGGGGCTGTAGCTCAGTAACAGAGGACATGTTTTGCATGCAGAAGGTTTAATTCTTGGCACAGTCCAGGAAGGACTGTGAAAGGTTCATCTGCAACCCTGGAAAGCGAGAATACAGAGCTACCTAGACTGATGACCTAAGCCTATTTGGACACCATGCTGATGGTGCAACAATTGCCATATCCAAAGCCTGTCTAGGTAATGCAATGCCAGTACAGCCCTCCCAGCAGTAGCAATTGTTGGAGTTCAAGGCATTCACCAGGGGAGACCAAACACTCCCAGCTCTTAGTTACTGCAAAAGGAATATATGCTTAGGCAATCTTTGGAGCAAAGATGCATTTGACAATCCTGAAGGGTCAGTTTCAGGGTATGGGGGGGAGGGTAGAGACATGGAACAAAGGTGCAGCATCAATACATTGCAGTATTGGATTTCTTCTCCTTCCTTGCCTACCTTTGTGGAATGCATTGCGCTTGCTTCCCCTGTTGGGTGAGGCAGAGGTTCCACTTGGGTGTTTGTATGTGGAGTCCTCCTGGGGCAAAACACCTGCAATAAGAATTCTGAGAGGACAAGTATTAACAAACAAGCTTGCCATACATGTTGTGAGAGACAAGAGGTTGCTACTCCCTCTGTGAGCCCAAGTGCCTTTTCACCATAGTTCTCAACACCAAAGTGATGAAAAGCCAGAGAGGTTTAGCCCTGTGCTGCACATCATCTGAACTTGCAATCCCCTGGCAGGGGCTTGTATACTGGAATTGGGGTACTGTGATTGGCTATGAATTGTAGTCTGTATCCTGTGCTCCATCCCAGGAAAGTGGGTGGGGTGTGTGTGTGAGGAAGTGTGATTTTTCTGCTATTTTTCCCTTCCCCATTATTCCCTATAGCAGTGGTTCTCACACATTTAGTACTGGGACTCACTTTTTAGAAAGAGAATCTGTCAGGACCCACCGGAAGTAATGTCATGATCGGAAGTGACATCATCAAGCAGGAACATTTTAAACAATCCTAGGCTGCAGTCCTACCCACACTTACCCCGGAGTAAGTCCCATTTACTATCATTGTTAAAAAGAATATACCTAGTAGTTTGTTAAAAGTACAGATCTGTCACATTTCCCCAAATGCAGTCACATACCATGGTAGCATCAAGTGTAATATATTCAAAATAAAACATTGAAATGAATGGGGACCCATCTGAAATTGGCTTGCGACCCACCTAGTGGGTCCTGACCCACAGTTTGAGAAACACTGCCCTATAGGCTTACTTCTTCCTATGCCTACACTGTCATTGGTGTAGCATTTTTATGGCACTGGAGACATGTCTGTAGTCTGAAGGACAATTAGGATATGGTGTATATCAGTTCCTTCTCATCCCGCCCTTGTTATGTCCAATCTCCTCACCATGTTGGCTTCTCTACTGGCAGAGTTGCTCCAATGCTTGAGCTATGCCATTTTTCCGGTGTCGTGCTGGTGTCTGTGGTGCATGAGTGGCCAGATTTCAACACTACCAGGACCATCGTTGCACCAATATTCATGGACATACACTGGGGCACCTCTAGGATACAACAGGACTTAGCATGGGGTAGTCCCATAATATATTGGACTTAGTTGGGTGTATATGGATATATTATGTTATACTGTCCTACTTGCATGTTTCTAAAGTGCTTCAGGTGAAGAACTTTTGCGGTGTGTCTGTATTAAATAGCAGAAAAACAGCTTATGCTGATTCAAGAAACTCTCAAGCAAAACAAGGCAGAAACAGCTCCTCCTGAGAACACTTTGGAACCCTTTGAATTAGTGGCTGTGCTGCATGCTGAGTAAATCCACAGTCAGAATTTAAATGTGGGTTTTGATTTATGGTACCATCAGTTCTGAAAAGTATTTTTAAATGGATTCCTAATTGAATAGGAAAATTTCTATCCTATTATTTTGAATGGTGATGTGCTCAACACAGGGATAGGTCTGTAGCTCAGTGTTAAGTGGGACCAGCCCATCTATGAGGCTGGCTGAGGGCACCCACCTCTGCACTCACTTGCCAATACTGCTGTGACTGCTCTTCCTCCTCCCCATTCAACTCCATTGCTCCTCCTCCCCTCTTCCTTCTAATCTCTGGATTGGAAAGGGGAAGAGAATAGAGTGGAGGAGGAAATAGGGAGGAGAAGATAGCATGGGCTAGAGTGCCAGTGCTCTAACTCACCACTCTCCTGCACACTTCCTCTTCCATTCCATTCTCCTCCTCATTTTCCAAACCAGGAAATGGGGAGAGCAGAGGCTGGCACATCATCAGGGAAGGGAGGCAGCATTTGGCATGCCATCTCAATTGCCAGAGGTTTGAGCTGGCCCTAGTGGTAGAGGAGATGCTGTGCATGCATAGGATTCCAGGTTCAATCCATGGGATCTCCAGTTAGGACCCACTTTCCACTTACTTAGGAAAGTTAGGATCTAGTTTTCCACTGCCGGTGCAGCCATGCTAGTGGGACATGCACTGCGTCCTGTGGTGGGAAGCCAGTCACAGAGGCCTCCTCAAAGTATGGGAACGTTTGTTCTCTTGTCTCAGGGCTGTATTGTGGCTGCACCGGAGCTGGAAAGTTGGATAGGATTGGGTCCTTAAATGGCTCTCAAATAGCAAAGGTGGGAGAGATCTCTGCTGAGGCAGAGCTGCTGTCAGAGTAGACAGTACAGGCTTGAAGGGACAACAGACATCATGAGATCTCAATTTAAAGCAACTTCATACACTCAGGAAGGATGTCTTAGCAGTGTCAGATATAGAATCACAAATTTTTACATCTTAAAAATGTGTGTTTAAAAAACTACTTATAATCCACCTTATGCTGAAACAATGAGGAAAGTGATCATGGCAGGGTTATTTTACTAACAGTAAGATTTTTTTTACTGTTATTTTACTAACAGTAATAACCAGTAAGATTTTCCTTGTTGTCTGCAATGAAAATATGTTGTTGAAGATTGCTACTGAAAAGTGGCAGAGCTTATTCATATTCGAGAGACTGTTTCCTTTAAGTGAGCAAGAAAAGTCTGATTTGCCATGCTGTTTCAAGTAAAATTTGTGATGCTTAGTTTTTGTGGGTGGGTTAGCAGACTGCTGTAACTGGACATGAAAAGGTGTACATTTTATGCTGCATAAGGCTAAGGCCTAATTATTACCTAGCCTGTTTTTGTGGTTCCCCCCCCCTTTTATCCCAAGTGTCACCACAAAGAATAAAATAATGTATTCCACTATTCTATAGTCTATGTTATTTTGTTGTTGCTTAATTCAAACTGTTGCACTGAGCTAGTGAACTGAGGAATTTGTCTGCCTTTCGGCTGTGTGGGAGAGCAGAGGACTAAGTGGGAGTGCTGAACTGGTGTTATGTTAAAATTAGCCTACCAGGTGGTCCCAGAAAGTAGACACAGTGTGTCAAATAAACTGAAAAGCCAGGCCTCTTTGCAATTCGCTGGCTGATGCAGCGGGGAGAGAGGCTGTGAGGGTAGCACTGCAGTAGCTATTGAGGATTCAGACAACTCTGTGTCCGGCTTGGTTTACTACAATCAGAGCAGTGATTAGGCCTCTTTTGATCGCAGGTTTAGCTTTCAGCCTATCAAGGGATTCGGGGGGCTGGGATACATATTAATGTCTTGCACTGGGCCCACATAATTTCCCAGGGGGTCGTGGGGTCAGGTTTGTATTTAGTTAGCATTAATGATCTCGTTAGGGATCTGAATGGACCACCGTCCAAGCTCTTTCAGGGATCTGAGCGTATCCTGCCTTCACCGTCCTCTCCCTTCGTTGTGTGGGCTTGCACAGGGCATGAACTGTGATTAATAGACTTCCAGTGCTTAATAATTTGCAAAACAGTATTAAACAAGGAACGCTGGAGACAATTGAGATTGGACACAGCAGGGACAAGAGGTTGTTGTAAACAGAACCAGTACAATCCAAGAGCATGGAATTAAGCAAGTTGGTTGCATACAATGTCACAGCTGGCAACTGGCTGGGAGCCAGACCTGAGTATAAGCTCCATTGCTATGCCCAGGTGGTCAGGCTGAGCCTGGCCCTTTTAACTTTGGAAGCATTAAAAAGAGAGAGGGAGACACACCACACACACATGCACACAGAGAGACAAGCAGAGAAGGGAGAAAGGACTACTTCTGCACTGGGAAAGAAAGCAAGAGGCAGCCATTGAATAAGAGAAAGAAAGAGATTAAGAAGCTCAGAAAGTGACAAGCAGATAATGGAAAACACTTTCAATAGTAGTAATCCTTGACATACAAGGACAAATATGAATACTTTTGTTCTTGAATTTAGATTAACTTTCAGCTCAGGGGTAAATCTTGAAGTTACTTCATGTGTTTGTATCTTTTGGTCTACTGGCAAAATGAGAACCTTATAGTTCATTACTAGTGACCTTGTAGAAGTGGTACTTCAAAGATAATTTAGGGGAGACAATATAGGGTTGATAACCAATAAGATTAAAATATAGGGAGTGATCACCATTAAAGGGATCTATGCTGGTTCTCACTGAATTACATCAGCATGAGTGTCCCATATTGTACCGATTTGAGCAATATGCATCTAATGCCAGATTACACAATGCAGAACGGTTCTTGTAACATATTTCTAGCACAAGTGTGCTGAAGGGAAATAGGCATATGATATTCGTTTCTGTTTCATTCAGAATCAGGTGTTACACCTGGGTAGCTACAACAATTTTCACTTTTTAAAAAAGCCTGGGTGTGACGTCACTTCCGGTTGTGACATCACTTCCGGGGCAACGTTTTGAGTTTGCCACCAGGCTACACAATCATTAGCTACGCTACTAGGAGCACATGGTCTTTATTTTTATGCTCATTTTATTAAAATGGATGTATGGAAAGGTCTTGATATGTAAAACCAAGAAAAAGACGATTATATTTTCGGAAACAATGAATCCACCGTTTTAAAAGTGTTTTTCAAAAGTATGGCACGGGGGAGGAGGTTCCCTACCTTGCATGCCTTGATTCCATCTGGATGCATCAGATTCTTTGGGGGGGGGGGGGACTGAATCACACTGGACAATGTCATCATCTCCATAAGGTAGTTTCACAGAGCCTCCACTTTTTAGGCACACCCTGGAGCTCTCTGCTATCCTGCCCTTCTTCTGTCCTCTTCAGCACATTATTGACTTGTCTCTTACATCTCCCCACTCCCAGCTGTGTCCTGTTTCTCCACCCTTCCTGTCTTCAAGCTGTACAAGTGACCAGGGAGCAGTAGGAACAGGAAACTTTATTCCTCATAAGGAAGCAAGACTCATTACCAGTTCCTACTATGGCTTCTGTAACTTCCTTTCAGCTATCTGGGGTGCAGTTGTCCTTGCGGGAGAAAAGGTGACACCTATGAAATAAACCAAATTTCAGTAGCTTGGGAAGAGGGGAGATTCAGTGTGGAAAACAGGATTCACAGCAAGGTTCAAAGGCAATGTATAATATAGCAAGGAAGGCCATGCATTATAAGAGCACATAATATTATCTTTTTTTATACCTTGGTGCGCTGGAACAGGCAAGCCAGGCGGCCTGCACTGTATCCAGCGCAAGATTGGGGCTTACTGCGGCTCAGTCTGAGGCAAGGGGAAACTTTCCCCCTTACCCTGGGTAAAGTGGCAGCAGCCCCAATGGGTCTACTTGGATCTGCACTCCTGATGAGATGTTGCAGATCTGAGCAGCCTGGAGCTGCACTGCTCTGCCTGGGAACGGGGCTAGGATCCAGCATAACTGCCAAGTCCTTGCCCTGCCTCCTGCTCTCCGCCCGCCTGCCCCACCCACTCCCCGCCCTCCCCCTGATCCAGAACACTTCCCTTCCGCCTCCTCCCCACCCTTCCCATGTACCCCCAGATCCCTGAGCTGGCCAAGCTCAGCCAGCAGAAACTCTCAGTTCAGTTCAGTTCAGTTCAGTAAGACCTTTATTGGCATAAAATACAGAGAAAGAACAAAACAAAACAGAAATATACAAAGACAACACAACATAAGCATAAACATCAGTCACTACCCAGAGTCCCAGGGCTCTGCCTGGCTATTACCCCAGATAAAAAGGAAGCAACATTATCCAGAGTCTCAGAATCAGGTGTGGAAAGGAGAGACTGAAGCATGCTTTAATCCTCCCAGCCCTGCATCCTAGCTAACAATGGGCCTAGATATTTCTTGCGTGACGCATCATGTAGCGGGCAGTAAAAAAAAAAAGGTATGCAGTAAAGTCTCAACGCAATCCCTACCACACTTGCATTTCCTCTCTGAGTAGGGGATTCCACTGAACCTGCCAGTTAATAAGGCAGATGGAAGAGCGTTACACCTTGCCAGTGTGAAAGCTCTCCGGGCCTGTGGGCACACCAGGTGGTCAAAGAAGGAGGCCGGTTTCCCAAAACTGACTGGAATATGGAGATGGAGTGGAGAACATGTGGTTCTGGCGGCACTAAACAGCTCTTGTTGTTCGATATCAAGAATTCTTCCTTTAACGATTCTGTAAGCTGCATCACAGCCAATCATACCTAATTCTGCAGTGTCCAGCCCTATTGACTTAATTTTAGTTAGAAACTCTCCTGCTGTTGCTGCCACTGCAGAGGCTGGATCTGGCCTCTGTGGGCTAGTACACCTCTGTGCACTGGCGCAGTGTACTCCCATGTAGGTGCAGACGTGCTTTACGGCATGTTTGCAACCGTCCCGGGCTAGCACAACTAACTTGTGCAGGCCCAGGGCGCAGTTAGGATTGCACCCTAAGTCAGTTTTAACAATGTTATCACACAGACCCAAGCATTACCTCCTTCTTTCTTCTGAGTAGAGGAATTTGTGCCTATGAGCTCTATAGCTGGCAGGGCCAGCTCAGCCATCAGGCAAACAGAAGCAGCTGCTTTGCACAGTGGACCAGAGAAGATGATGAGAACAAGGGGTGCCCTGCATCCTGTGCCAGCTGGCTGACTCTTCTAGTCTGCATCCACCCTGCCACTTCTCTGTGTGCTCTGATCCTCTTCTCACCTGGAGAGAGTAAGCAAGGGACAGATCAGGCAGTGACAACCTACCTCTTCCTCCAGCGCTACTGTGATTAGAAATCACTGCAGCCATGCTGGAGAAAAAAAGTTGCTGCCTCCCCCTGCCTCCTTCTTGCCCTGGAGGGTAGCTGGACTCCTGAGGAATTACAACATTGTGTTATGAAACATGGGTTAGAGGGCAGACACCACTGCCCCTGCATTTATCAAACAGTTCTCCTGAAAATTGCAGGTGTTGGTGAAATAAGGTGCCTCGTTTCTAGTAGATGCATAACAAATACCTCCTGCTTTTATAGTGGAATCCTAACCTTTGGCCAAGAAGATGAGATAAGGTTCCCTTAAAAGGCTGACAAGAGAAGTAGAAAAGCAAGTGAGAGGAGTACATAGCCTACGATGTTTACTGCTGGTGAGAACACGCAGGCATCCATTGTGTTATCCTAATCATTTATTAGAGTTCTACTGATGTAATCCTTTATGTTCTATGTTTTGTCCAGCAAGGATGACTGACAGCTTTATTTAGTGAGGATTTTTCCTTGACAGATATCCATATGAGGTTTGTGTGCTTCTTTTCAGGGAATGTCAGGCTGTGTGGCAAAAAAAAGACTTTAGTGATTCTCTTTTCTTCCAAAAACCACCATGGATTTGAGTGAGTGCACATGTGGGATAACAGGCAAGGGCGTCCCTGTCTTATCATCTTGTGAGAATTAGAAGACATCATACAAGAAATAAATCATAACATCAAGACTTGCCAGTTTGCGCAAACTGTAGAAACAAAAATCAAGCCACGAGTGTATGTCTCTTTATCTCCTTTTTGTGTGCTCCCTTTCACCAACAAAGAATTCTGCCTTTGCTCAGTCAAAAGAGGAGGAGCTAAAGCTTTTCTTAAGGACTGAATATCTTTTATGACAAAATCTGCTATTAACAATAACTGGATCCCTTGCTTAATATTTGCATAAGGATACCTAAACATTTATTTGAGAAAATAAAGCTATAACATTCCATAAATGATGTGGTGTAAGGAAACATCTCTCTCAGAATCTGTGGGTAGCTGTATTGTTGCGTTTCTCAGAATTGCAGAACTAATGTTCTGAAGCACTGAAGAGTAATTAAAATTAATGCCCCACTGCAGTATCATTTCTTCAAAGAGGAATCCATGTCTGCATTTATAATCATGTACAACATTATGCTCTGTTTCTATAATAAAAATTCAGCTTCTTCATTACCATTTCTCAATGTGCCACATCGGAATTAAATGAGCCTGCTGATACCTAAGGAATGGATCTTGGGTTACGCGTTGTATTGTAGTCATCAGTGAAATACCATGTTGCAAATAATACTGTGGTAAATATGATCTTGGATCACGCCAAGTGGTTCTCTTCTTAGGAGTTGGTTAGTGATAAGCCATTAACACAATTTTTGTGCAAAAGGAAAAGCTAGGCATGTCAAGTCACCCCAGCTGGGTGAGAGGGGAGCCGTGTTTGAATTAAGAGCGGAGAAGAAAAGAGAAGCAGTAAGTAATAAGTAAAGGGTACTAGAATTGATCAAATAGCAGATGGACCAATAAAAACCACAAGAATAATAAATAGAACCTGAAAAACCTACAGACAGCAGCATAAATTCAAATCAAGAAAAACCTCAAGAAATAAGAGCCTATTGTCTTAAACTCACCAAACTGAGTGCTAGGCAAGCAGTCCTGGGAATAGCAGTCTAGAGCAGTGGCCTTCAGCCTTTTTCATGCCATGCCCTCATAAATAAACAAATATACAAACAAATAAACAATGGTTGGCAACCTTCAGTCTGAAAGGACTAAGGTATAAGCCTACAGCACCCGGTATTCCCAGGCGTTCTCCCATCCAAGTACTAACCAGGCCTGACCCTGCTTAGCTTCCAAGATCAGACAAGATCAGGCATGCGCAGGGTAACAAATAAATAAACAAAAAATAAAGTATGAGCCTGGGGGTCCACTGTCGATCCTCTCGCGGGACACTATCTGCCCACTCCCTTTCTCTGTCACCGCCCACTCCCCGCCTCCATTACACCTTCCTAGCGCTGTTCACTGCAACGAAATATTCTTATTACAGTAGAGAAAGTTACCATGAATCCTGGCACTAGTGAGAGCTATTTTAGCACATTTGCTAAGAACCTAAGCAGGACTGGAACACAATCTTCTGGTACCTGAAGTGGTACATCAGAGCCTCCCCCTTTACCTGGTGGTGCTGTAGTCCAATGATCTTCAACCCAGCTCGCTACTTGCCTCAATTTTGATGGTGGGACTGCTCAAAGGAAGAACTTCTGAAGTTATTTCAGTGGAAGCACTCATTCATGAAGGAACAGGGATACTCTGCTGTGTAGTGCTTTAAAGATTAAAACCAGCACTTTGAGTTATGCTGGAAATGGACAGAGAAACAGTGCTAATTTTTTATCAAAAAAAACTAAGGATAAAAAACTGAGGTGACACAAGTCGGAGGAGAGTGGAGTGGCTTGAAGCCACTCTGAGCTCCACGGGAATGGGGGTCAGGATCTGGCATAACTGCCAGATCCCAGCACCACCTCCCGCTCCCCGCCCTCCTGCCCCTTGGACCGCCCACCGTCTACCCTCCCCCTGCCCTGGAACACCTCCCTCCTGCCTCTTCCCTGCCCACCCCAGAGTCTTGCATTGGCTGAGCTTGGCCAACGCAAGACATGGAGCCTCTGTCAGTGCAGAGGGTTATTCCAGCCTCCGCGGGCCATCACACCTTCGCGCGCCGACCTTGCCAACTCACAAGGAAGTGCTCCTGGGCCGGTACAAGGGACTTGCGCCAACCCAACGTGCAGTCAGGATTGCACTGCACAACTAATAGGAAGAAATGTTCATGTTGGAACATGTTTGTACACCCAGGAGCTGTGGGAATATTTAAAGGACTGATTAGCAATGTTATTTATTATGTGTAATATTTATCAAGGTAAAAGAAAAATCTATCAGAACATGTATCTGAACATCAGGGCCAGGATGGTGCAGTGGTCCTGATGTTGGATTTAGACCTGGAATATCCAAGTTCAAATCCTGCTCAGCCATGTAACTTCCTGGGCCAGGCACTATCTCTCAGCCTAAGCTACCTCACAGGGTTGCTGTGAGGAAAAAAGGAGGGGAGAAACCATATACACCACTCTGAGCTCCTTGGAGGAAGGGTGGCATAAAAATGTGAAAACTACATTTGTACCAGAAAAAAGCAAAGCAATGATGACCATGTTATTTATTCTTTTCAGAAGCCTAAACTTTACTTTCTCCACTACCTGCAGCACAAATCAGCTTACAATATAGTCAAAGCCTAGAAATCATACTTAGCTCAATAAAAACAATACAAAGGATGTCAAACGGGAAAAGCATAGCAGCACCAAAACAATATTTTATAGAGCTATCAAAAATGCACAGCATCTACTAGAAACCAAATTCAAATGCCTTACAAAAGGATCAAGCTTCCACCATGTGCCAGAAGGAAAGTAAGGTGGGGGCCAAGCAGGTCCCCGGTGAATGGAAGTTCCAGCGTGTCAGAGTCACCACAGAGAAGGCCCTGTTCCTCGCAGATGTCCCCTTACTCCATAGCAGGCTGGAGCAAGTCCTCTGCAGTAAAACGGAATGCAAGAGGAGCCACAGATGACCAAAAGTGGTTCATAACATTTACAGTTTAGGACTTCCAAATAGTAACTATTACCCTGAATTGAGCTCAGAAACTTACAGGTAACCAGTGTAATGGACCAACTCTATCTGGGCTTTATACCACCAGAACAAGTGTCTGGTGGCATAATGTCCTTTACTGCTGTCACAAAACACAACCAGTCCATGCGGCCTGGCCACCGCCACCACCACCACCACAAGCGGCGAGTGATTAGCATGCCAGTGATTGGATGATGTCTCTGCTACCAGTAGGTCAGTAACAGGGGGCAGGAGAGAGTTGGGTAGGGGGAGCCTGGGGTGGGAAGTGGGGAGAAATAGGGCACTGATGGGGCGGGGAGGAGGATGGATTAGGGTTGGGAAGGGGTGGTATCAGCAGCAGTGGTGCACAGCAATATCCTATCCCCCTTCCTCTCCTCGATCCCCTGACCTGGGTCCACATGGACTTGTGCCAGCGATAAGGCAGGCGCAGGTCTGAGTAAACCCAGTGGACTAGTGTTGGGCTTACACTGGGGCAAGGGAACAAGGAGTCCCCCAGAAGCTGAATCTCTCTGGTGGGGTACAATGATCACCATATTGGTGCAGCCGTATCACCATGCAGGGAGTTGCATTTGATTGGGCTGTACATTACCTAAAGTTGGAAAGATGTGTTCCCTGAGAGCAGTGTTGGCTAAGAGTCAGACTAAAATATTCTGTGCCAACTGAAGTTTCTGAGCATGACTGGAGAGTCAATAGGGGGTACTGTAATCCTGTGCTGCACAGCAAATCTGTGCTTACTCATAAGTAAGTCCACTGTGATCAATCAAGCTTACTCCTAAGCGTGCATAGGATTGCAGCTTTACAACATGCTGGGATAACTGCAGAAGACACAATTCATCTTTAGATTGTAGTTTTGTAAATGAGATGTTTTCCCTATCTTCCTGGTGGAAGAGGATAATTTGAAACCAATCAAGGGAATGCAAAGGACCTACAGGCATCATAGTAATCATATCCAAACCTAGGTTCCTTAAGATCAAAATCCAATGAGAAATGAAAATTTTATATAGCCACATAAAATGAAAGCCAGTGGCTTTAAATTTAGTGCTACCACCTTTTGTACTCTTCCTTGTTTGTTACCTTCCATTTCTCCCTGAGAATTATGGAAAGCATAATCCCAAGGCCAAACCCCAGCCCGGGGGCCACTTGCGGCCCTCAGGGGCTTTCAATCAGGCCCTCAGGGAGCCTCCAGTCTCCAATGAGTCTCTGGCCCTCCAGAGACTTTTTGGAGCCTGTGCTGGCCCAACACAACTGCTGTCAGCAAGAGGACGACTGTTCGACTTCTCACCTGAGCTGTGGGACAAGGGCTCCCTCCACTACTTGCTGTTTCATGTCTGTGATGCAGCAGTGGCAGTGAAGGAAAGGCTGGCCTTGCTTTGTGCAAGGCCTTTTATAGGCCTTGAGCTACTACAGACCATTCATTCATTCATATAAGTTCCATCTCTAATATATTCATTTATGTAAATTTATTCAAATTTGAAATGTAAATTAATTTGGCCCCCTGGACACTGTGTCAGAGAGATGATGTGGCCCTCCTGCCAAAATGTTTGGACACCCCTGCTAAGTAAATAAACTCTAATGGGACAAATATCTAAACACAAACAGGAGAATGAGCTGCAGCTATTAGGATGCAACACCAATTTCATAATCCTTTGGACAACTCATTAGTATTTTGAAATTCTCATTTTCTACGTTTTGATATGTGGATTTGGTACTGCAGCCCAACAGTTGGAAGCCATGGTGCACGAACAGCAATTGGTTTTTTGATTACCAAAATTGCAGCAAGTTTTTCAGCAAAACTTCATGGATGGCCTCCTGAAGCGTCTGAGCAGGACCTCTGATGTTTTGAACACTCTTGCACTGATATTTTGCAAGTGGGATGGAACTGGAAAGTCATTAAAAATAATCTCTACCGCACAGCAGGTGAATGCCTTACGATCCTGCATTAGTTGACCAGGCTATCTGAGCATGTTTGATTTTATTTGATTTGTCACTAGGAAGAAGTTTTTGATTGACATCTAAGAAGTGCTTTGAAAATCTGGATTGGATTGATGTGGCACAAGTTGGATAGCACCTCCCAAGCTCACCTCCCAAGTCAGAAAATTACATTTTGAATTTGGATTGGAGAACAGGGATGCCCCAATTTCAGCTGTACAGCTTAGAAACTGTGTTTTGGCTAAGCCTTGCAATATCTCAGTAAGACTGAACCGATACTTAATGGCTGAGCATCTCCTCCTCTTCCTCCCCACCCCCCCCCCCCAGAAGTCCAGTAACAGGAAAGTGATGTCTCGTAACCAGAGGAGTAGCCATAAATTTTGAGGTGCAGGGGATGACGCTCTTCGGCAGCTAAAAAAAAAAAGTCAACTTTAAAGTTCTTCATTGGAATGTTTTCTTCTGCTAGTTCTACTTTGAAACTTGTCATACTTCATTTAAAGCTCTAGGTCAGGGGTGGCCAACCCACAGCATGCCACGTGACACTTTTTATGTAGAGAATCTTGAATGTGCCACTCCACCTTAATATCACCTTTAGCTATGACCACAGTCGCTAGTGCCAGAAGGTACAGAGCAAGAATCACAGGAGTGCTGTAGCTTGTTGGGGGCTTTTGAAAGACATCTGGCTGACTGCTGATGAGACCAGAAAGGTGGCCTGCATGGACCTTTAGTTTGGCCCAGCAGGACTCATTCCAAGGTCCATATAATGTGCATTCACTGCCCTTCTGCACAGCCCAGCCCAGCCCTCTCCCTGCCCACCTTCTCGCCTTCAAAGATGATCTTAGCTGGGATCTCTTTGTGGATTATTTTCCTGAAGATGGTTATCTCCATCTGGCTGGACCACCTGGACTTTGCTGATCTGGTTAGTCATCTCTGGGCTGCCAACTTTGCGTGTGCCACTTAGAAAGTGTCTGTGTGTCATGAGTGGCATGCGTGGTGGTGGGTTTGCCACCCCTGCTCTAGGTCATTTCATCTCCATCTCTTGAAGCAGGTTGAAATAGTTTAAAACAAACATATAAAAAAAGAAAAAGAAAAATGGGTTTAAAAATTATCCCATATAAATCAGGTATTTCAGAAAGCTCAGCTATGCATGTTTACTCAAAAGGGAGTCCCATCATGTTTATAGGAGTTATTTCCAAGTACATGTGCCCAGGACTGTTGCTTTAACATAAAATTAGCTACATACCCTCTCTTAGGTTTCCCCCCTGCTGAGCCTGATCCTTTTTCTTCGGAAAACAGTTTCCAAGACAGCACCTAAGTGCACCAGCTAGTGATATTACTGCTTTTGCTGCAAAAGACATTGCGGAGCTCCATTCCCCATCATCTCTCCCTCAGCTACACTCTGGTGATACCATCACATTGTAAGTTTTTCCCAGTTCCACTTTACTTCATTGGCTGCCACCTGCAGTGGTGAAAAACTTGCAACACAATGATTACCGTGTCATGTCGTTTTTGCTTTGCTAAACAGTACTAGGGAGGTGGGAGGACATACAGATCCATTGCTTTCCACAGCAAACACATCAGCCATATTAGTTCTTCTTAGCAGAGTTATGGAAAAAACAAACTCATTCACAGCAGAGCTAAGTTACACAAAGTGTTTTGATGTTGCAAATGAAACAACAGAAGGTGGTCATGCCCACTTAGCCAAGGAGAAATAAGACAACAGCATAGGTGAAGAGACTACTTTCTCTAGTGTCTAGGCCAGGGATGTCAAATTTGTTTCATACAGAGGGCCGAAGTTAGCATTCAGGGTGCCTGTTGAGGTCCGGAAGTGATGTCATTAAGCAGAAATTGACATTATTAAGCAGCTGATGGCCAGAAATCGGCACCTTGCTCTCATATAGAAGTTCATTAACTGCAAATGACAGAAGATATGCAAATCTTGATTATATTTCAAGATATGGGAAAGCCCTTATTGGCCACTGTTTTAGTGGTAACATCTCAGCGCTGCTCAGCAGCTGAGAGTCTGAGGGCTGGATAAAAAGCTTATGGGGGCCGCATCCATCCCCCAGGCCTTATGTTTGACACCCCTGGTCTAGGCAAAGCAGAGTAGAGGGTTACCCACAAACCTTTAAATTAGGAAGCAAATTGGTAACTGCTCTCCCTACTGGTGGGGATGAACACATATGCCGACATATGCCCACAGGTCTAGAGCTGTCATACAATTGCATGCTATTACTCTTCCCGCCATTTTGACCTTACAGTCTGTGCATTTTTTCTTGGAAGTAAGACCACTAAGTTAAAATGTGCCCAATTAACGATCCAATCCTACTTAGCCATTATGCTGGCGGAACGTGTGTTCTGAGGGCATTATGTCCTTTACAGCAGTTGCAAGCATGTGTGGCCTGGCTGCTGCTGTGAGTGACAAGCAGACGAGTCCATGCTCCAACGGACTGGTCCATGCCCACCAGCGCAGGAGGTGGAATGGGGTGGGAGGAGGGCAGAATGGAGAAGGAATGGGGCGGGGAGTGAGGATGGATCAGGCTCAGGAGGGGGGTGGGTTTGGTGGCTGTGATACCTGCCAAATTCTAACCCCCTTCCCAGGCTCCATCTGTCTGCACAGATCAACTTGGACTTGCACTAGCTATAGAGCTGGTAGAGGTTCGAGTAGACCCACTGGAATGCTAGGGGCTTATCCCGGGGCAAGGTAATAAATGTTCCCTTATCCCAAGGAGTCCTCCAGAGGTTGAAACTCCCCCGTGGGATACAGATGTAGCCACACTGGCACAGCTCCATTGCTGCGCATGGAGTTAGGATTGGGCTGTAACTATGCATAGCATTGTAGCCTTTCGGTGCTTTCCAGGGTTACACATGGTTAAGCATATTTCAGTGCATATCAGGTTCAGTAGGCATGGCTGCCCCCTTTACAATTTCACTAAGCCGCTGCATGAGTGGAGCAGATATGCCCTGGGTAGAAAGTCTCCACTAGATTGTGGCACATTCAGCACACTGCGACATTGCGTTCGTGGTTGATGATAATGTAAACAAACTCGTTTGATGTATTTAATTCACAGTTAACTGTTATTTATTCTCTCCATATGCATCGTGTGTGTTTATGTTCTACATGTATATTTATATAAATTGCTATTCACCGGGTTCATAAAATATCTTCTAAGAGAGGAGATGTGAGTCTGACCCAGATGTACAAGAGAGGATATGTTTCATATCTCAAGGAGTGCCTTATGTGCACCCTAGACTGCTCCACCCCCGTGTGTACCAGATGCACAACTTAATGGTTTTAAAAATTAGAACATCTGCTTTCCTTAGAATTTATTACCTACTGCGCATAACAAGTGGAATTTTAAAACACAATTAATGAGGCTTCTCCTTGTCAGTTTAGGGAAGTTTTCCTTTGTTTAGCACAACATCTGAGGTACAGGAATAATAATTTTATGAGATATCAAGTTTCTGAATAGTTATCCTTTGTCAGTTCTGGTGGCTCAATGTAAACAAGTGGAAAGGATAGATGGGTTACAATTCCGCCACAATAATCAAACTCATGAGTCTGAATTGCAACCTCAAAAACCTGAAATCAAAATTATCATAATATGATACAAATGTAGCACTATAATTAATGATGGAAAAAAGTTGGCTTTCCTTGAGTCAATGGCAGACCTCCCCAGCCCCATGCCCTGGGGCAAAGATCCGCAATGGTGCCCACCCGTGGGATGCCACTGCCCCCTGTGCACAATCCGCCCCCCCCCCCACTTATCAGGAGCTAACGGAGCCTTGCACAACTCCAGGACGACCAGGGAAGCCTACTGAAGCTTCCCTGGGCTCTTAAACTTTACTTCCGGCAAACTACAAGCACAGTTTCCAACTGCGTCGGGAGCCTCAGAGAGGCTTCCATGCGGTCCTAGAGGCACGCAAGGCTCCGTGTCTGGGACATTTGCCCCTTTCCATTAATGGCAAGTCTGTCACTGCCTTGAGTCCTGGGAAAAGGATGGATAGAAGCTTTGTGTCACTGTGGTTTTTCTTTATTTGTCCATCACATTGGTTGTGAACCACAACCAAAGGTTGTGAACCACTGCTGTAGGCCTTTTTCATGGAGGAGCCAATATTGTGGCAGTTGACTGGCAACAGGGGGGAGGGACAAACACCATGATAAGTTGGGACTTTGAGACCCTAGAGACAGTGGGAAGCGGTGCTGCTGCTGACAGAATTTACAAGCCTCCAAACATGTGGGCAAATGGGTTAGGTCTCTGGTTTTCAAAGCACACAGAAGAACTGAAAGCACAGAAAGAAAGGAAACAGAATAAAGGACATTTTTACACCAATGTATAATTAATGCGCATACAGCCATGCCGGAATAAAAATACAAATCAAGCAGCCAAGACTGAAAGGGCCAAATTGCACATTACCCTAAATGCATCAAACATGGCCTGGTGCTTTGTTTGTTTGTTGTTGTTTTTTAAGTAGCAACCTGAGGTGCCACAAAAGAGAGCAGCACCACTGTGGGGGCTTTAGGTCTTTGACTTACTATGTTTCCTCTCCCAGTCACTTGCTCCCATGCACTGCTTCAACCTTTTTTTTCTTGTTAAAATGGTGTGCAGGAGGGCACGCCACACTCCCGCAGAGCACTTTTTGGTGCTTTTGCAGCAGCCAACACCAATGGAAAGTGCATTCCGCCACCACTTCCTTCGAATAGGATTGAGCCATTTAATACAGAACTTACTGCTGCATCATGAAAGGTGGGGAGATGACATTCTCTTTACACTTTTATACAACGGGATAGCGGTATAACATCTGAAATCCACATGCATGCAGCAGGAAGAGGGGCTGGAATTTAGGAAGTGTAAATTTCGCAAGAGAAAGAATGAAGTTTAGCTTTCACAGCTAGCTAACAAAAGACAGACTTAAGAAGCAAGAGTGTGCTGTTGCTGTGTGGGAGACTGCTGCTGTTTCAAGTCGTACTTTGAGCCTAGTCCGGGTGGCTGTCTGCTCTTAAGCTCAGCTTGTATGTTTGTAAATAGATGTTACGAAAACTCCATAAGCCTCTTGTCCTCTTGTCTCCCAAGGCCGATACTATCAAAGTCCCTTGAAACTTATTGAGGGAAGCATGAAACAATATCACGGTACTCGGGAGAAAACACAAACATATAGCTGACTAGATCAGTGGTTCCCCACCTGGGGTAAGTTTACCACAGGGGTACTTGACAGGACCTTTAGCGGTACTTGAAAAAGAATTGAATAATGGCGGGAAAAGGCAAGTAGTGCACCAGAATGCCTTGCAGAGCCAGTAAGGAAGGAAGGAAGGAAAGTAGCTAGCTAACTGTGAAAGTCCCACCAATAGTAGTTTTTGCTCATCAATTCATGTATGAATCAGTGATTGAAAACCAGCACAGTAAAATACATGACGTGATGAATACATGAAGTATGAGTTTTCATAGATAGGAGATGAGTGCTTATATTATTAATATTAATTACAAACATTTTGCTAATATGAGGGGTTCAATTTATGGAAATGGGCTGTCAAGGGGTATGAAAGTGAAAAAAGGTTAGGAACCACAGGACTAGACAATAGAGCACTGATATTTGTCTATCTGGCCTTCTTCTTAAACACTGCCAAAACAGAATATTCCTTAAGTGTGACGTCAAACCTTGACAACTGTACCCTTGAATTAAAAGGGAAGGCTTCATTTAAGATTTCATTTATAATCTCTTTAGTACCAGTGTGTGATAAGTGGATTATATGTCAGGCCAAGGAAAGCCTGTCACAATTAATGCACTAATAAACTGGCAGCATGCAATACTATTAACTGAACCACAAGGGAATTCATGTATTTACAAAACCTAATTAGCAGTTTGTTACTGTGCTAAGAAATTTAAACAAATCTGTAGCATCACTGACCATCTGGGTTAGAAATCTCAGTTTGGGATTTAATTAGGAAATAATTGTGATAGAAAATTAGTCCTTATTAGTTAGCTAATGATCAGCTTTGCACTAATTGAAATGACTCTCCTGCAGGTTTGGGAAATCGTTTACATGTGGGGGTGAAAAATCAAAAGACTCTGTATCCTTTGGGGCTTAGAAAACCAGAACAATTGATTAAATAAAAAAGGAGATATTGTATCGAATAAAATGCAAATGACATTTTTTTTAGATGTGTGCTAAAATTCAGCAATTAAAGGGAGATGGAGAAAGAGAGATGGATGCATCCACTTTTCATTGTCATGGTATATACAAAATGATTTTCCATTTTATGCATAGTTAGAGGAAGAAAACTGAATAGGATGACAAGTGTTTCTAACAAGACCAAAATTTAGATATCAGCCCTGAGATTGCTTGCTTTTCTTTATAGCTGAAAGCAGAAGCAGAGCTGGGGGGGCGGTGCAGTAAGTACAGGTTGAGACTAATTATTTGCGTGGGTTCGGTTCCAAGCACTCACGTGGACTGTAGCAAATCAATTTAAAAAACAAAGTTTCTTTGCTCCAGTGATTGAAAAACAGCCTTGCTGACCTTTGCTATGTAAGATAAGAGTCATTAAGAAGACAATCCATCAGCACTTCACTCAGCCCCTCCCTTCACCAATGCAAAATGATCATGTTTCTTTCAGGTGCTGGGGGAAGGGAGGGGTCCGAAGGAGAGAGAAGGATTGATGGATTGTTAGCCTGCTTCCCGCCCTCTCTCTCTCTCTCTCTCTCTCTCTCTCTCTCTCTCTCTCTCTCATTAAGGAGGCTGTTGTTAAAGGACTGTTCAGTTTTTAAAACTGATTTTAAAGGGATGCATTTTCCCCCTTCTCCAGGGATCAGCACATTCTTTCTCATTTGCAGGGGCCATTTGTGTTGAGTCAAATCCGTGTATATAAAATCCGTGTATAAATAGGCTGGACCTGTATGGTACATTCTGCAACACACTGTGTAAGCAGCCCTTCTCGCTTGGCATTGGAACCACCTTTGCTAGGTTGCCGTTGCTGCCCCAAATAGCTCTGTGCAGAGGGATAGGAACTGCTTAAACAGCAGGTTGTGGGGCATGCCATACTTACCGCACCTCCCCCCTTTTAGCTCTACTTCTGACAGGAAGTGAAATAGCAAAGGTGGCATGAGAAGGAGGGTAGGGGTGAGACAAGTCTCAAGCCCCTTTGGCCTCAGCAGTAAGGAAGGGAGCTACTTCTATGTTCCTTCTCGTCCAAGGCTTACTCACTTAGAGCCCAATCCTATCCAATTATCCAGGACTGGTGCAGCTGCAGTGTAGCCCCGAGGCATGGGAACAAATGTTCCCTTGTGAAGGCCTTCATAACTTCCCTCCCACCACCAAATATAGCACACATCTCATTAGCACAACTACACCAGGGCTGGAAAGTTGGATAGGATTTGGCTTAGGTCTGTCCTTCTTTCTCTGCCTTTTATATACAGATCTCTAACCACACACATTCCATGGCTCCTTTTCAGGGGTGGCAACAAAGGTCAACCAGGCTGAGCACTGGCCTGGCCAACTACCAGAACCTTCAGTACCAGTGGAAACATCCAGTGTGTCATCAGCAGGTGTGGGCACTATAAGAGACCCCGTGCTAGGCTTTGTCCCAGTGCCCTCTGCAACTTAGTGCAAGCATCTCCCTTTCCCCACTTACCATTAAGCCCTGACTAGCCAGCAGGCCATATTTGCAAGCAGGCCAGTACTCATGAGGAGGTCTCTTTCTTGGTCAAAGGAATGTTCTGGACTGTTACAGGGAGCCATGCACCCACTGCCTCCATGCCAGCGCTGTAGCTTCCTCATTAGACTGTCTGATTTATTTAGCCCCTTGTCTTCTTCTTCCCTGATAATGGACCACACATCTATGTCTGGGTGTCTTGGCTAAGTGGGAGTATGACCTTACCCCCCAGTGGTGGTTGTATGCTCTTGCCAGTTTTAACCAGAATCCTACCCAAGTACAAATGTGGCCATTTGTGAGGATATCATGTCATGGTGAGGGGACTTCTGTGTTTAACCCCTGCTAACTGGTTAAGAGGCACTTTTTCTAGTGGGTGCTCCTCTTTTATTTAGCAGGGGGAGAGTAACTGGCCCACCTCACCCCAGCAGTGTCTTTTCTAGTGGCTGTCTGCTGGTGTTGCATCTTTTTAGATTGTGAGCCCTTTTGGGACAGGGAGCCATTAGATATTTGATTTTCTCTGTAAACCGCTTTGTGAACTTCTTGTTGAAAAGCGGTATATAAATACTGTTGTTGTTGTTGTTTAAAAAAGGCAGCTGCCAGCAGCCATGGGAAGGAGCACCACTGTCATCAGCTTTTTTCCATCGTTTTCCTCTCATGTGAGCTGTGGGACGAGGGCTCCCTCCACTGCTTACGGTTTCACACCTGTGATGCAGCACTGGCAGCAAAGGAAAGGTTGGCCTTGCTTTGTGCAAGGCCTTTTATAGGCCTTGAGCTATTGCAAGACTTTCATTCATTTATATAATTTCCATCTCTAATATATTCATTTAAGCAAATGTATTCAAATTTGAAATGTAAATTAATTCTTTCCCCCCCCCCCCGGCCCCTGACACAGTGGCAGATAGATGATGTGGCCCTCCTTCTGAAAAGTTTAGACACCCTCTGGGCTAGAGTGACATAACCTTGTGCTGCTTGCTTGTGCTAACTCTGAGCCAGGAGTTTCCTGACTGTGCTGCTGAAAATGTGCAATGCCTGGCTTTAGAATGCGTTGGAATCATAGGCTTCATTTTGATGGTGCAGACAGAGCAGGATGGGGTGGGGAGCTGCTGTGGTTTTTGGCTCTTGTTGACCAAGAGGAGTGTTTTAAGGTGCATCCACTCTAGCTGGTGTTATGCCCTCACTTAGGGTAGGACAGAGCTTTGAAGGATCTTTAGATTCCAACTGTTTCACTTCTCCCTTGACACACCCCTAATACTGCCCATTCCTGGCCTTTAGACTGCTGATGTTGTACCAGCATTGTGGATAAATCAGCCAGTGACAGGACCATTGCATCCTGGGTAACTGTGTCCCAGTTAAATGGTACCTGTGTTGAGCATTTGCATCATCATATCGTATTAGATACACTTTTAATTTTTAAAACACAAAGGTAAGGTTAGGATTAGGGCTGAGATAAGAGGCTTAGGATATATAACATGGAGTTTGTCACCCAATTACAGTGGGATGCAAATGACCAGGACAAAAAAAAAAAAAAAGATGCGAACGTCCAGGGACACCAATGACCAGGTTGCATTTGATCAGGGCACAATCATCCAGGATGCAAATACCCTAGTACTCACTGGCAGTCAGAATCGCTTGTAAGTGGTTGCAGGGGCAGGGACTTGGAGGGTGGATGTGACCCAGCAGCGGTGCAGCGATTGCAGCGGCATGGGTACCCAGAGGCTTGCCAGCCTACCTGAGAGGGTCTGCAAGCCTTGGAGAGGTTCCGGGAGGCCCGCAATCCCTCTGTGGGTCTCCCCCCAAGCTTTGTTTTGCTCCAATCTGAAGGTCACAGTGACTTCCAGTTTACTTCCCATTACTGGATCACTCTCCTTAAGGGAAAATGACCCCTATTTTGTTCCTATGGTGGGTCGTGACCCACCACTTTGAGCACCACTGCCCTAGTACCATACTAGCCTAACCCTGGCAATATACCAGCACAGAGTCTCAGATGCTGGTGTATCTTCAGAACCTATAGATGCATAGGGCTTTATCAGGGTCATATCACCCTCCAGCAAGCAAAAGGAGGTTTATCCTTGCTAACTGGACAAATTGGCGCCATCAGATTGATGGGGGAACAGCCAAAGTGCTGAAGTGCTGGGTTGGAGCAACTATTCCCATCCAGTACAGTGGAGGTAGCTTTTGTGCATGTCCAATAGCTGTTACTGATGTTTTTTGTGTTTCTTTTTAGATTATGATCCCCTTTGGGACAGGAAACCATTTTCTCAATCTCATCTAAAGAGTGATATATACTAAACCAGTGTTTCTCAACTAGTGGTATGGATACCACAAGTGGTACTTGAGGTGGTGTCTGGTGGTACTTGCAGGACCCCGGACACAAGCCGCATAGCAGTGAAACCAGGAACGTGACACAACAAACAGTGGTAGGAGGCTCCAAAGTATGCTTTTCTGTGCTCTAAAAAGCTCTCCCATTCACCCAGAGCCTCTTACTGGTGTTTGCTGCATTGTATCTGGCCTCACCATGATGTCATCGCCAGTTACATTCGGTGGTACTTCAAAAAGGTAGATCATGTAATGTGACACAGTAGAGGACAAACACTGAGAAACACTGTATTAAACAGACCCTGGGCACTGCACTGTACTTTGTGTTCTAAACAGCCCAATCCTATCCCTCACCACTGATGACATTGTAGCCACCCTGATGGTCCACTCACTGCATCCAATGGTGAGGGGGTGAGCAGAAGGCCATTCAGAAGTAAGTAAAAATCTTGTTTACTTACCTCTGTGTAGGCCTCCTATGGTCCTCCTCAGATCAACACCAGCTATTTTGCTGGTGTAAGGAGAGAGGGGCAGGATGGGCTGAAAAATAAGGGGGGAAATCCAGTGTGAGCTTTTACCACTGAGATCCACTCCCTCCAGCCCACTTTCCACCCCTGCCCTCCTCCCTTCCCACCCTGAACCTCCCCCTCCCTGTCCCCACTGCCAACTTGCCAAGACCAGTGGAGCCTCTAGGAGCCACTGGCACACACATTACACCTCTTTCCATTTGCAGCAGTTGCCCAGAAGTATGTGATGGTGAACCAGCTTTTGCACCACTGTGAAGGCCATACACTGCCTTCCAGCGGTGTAAGGCCAGATAGGACTGGACCAAAATTGCCCTAAGTTTAGTTGCATTTGCCAGTTAATTGTACTGAGAAGAAGATATCCACTGAATATATCAACTGTACAGTTAAATTGTAGGCAATCCTTTACAAATGCCTATGATAATATTTAACTAATGACCGCTTTTTTAAACCACTCTCTATGGATGGCTCCAGTTTAAAGCAAATGGTGTAAATGCAAAATAGCCAAATTCTTACTATCTTGGTTTGTGATTATTTGGGACTGAGAAACTGTTTACATATTCTAAAAACACAATGGGGATTCTACAGGGGCTGTAAATCGCCTAGTATTGAAAGGGAAGTCCCAGCTGGCCTTATCAGTCTCTGTGTAAAACTGTTAGAGGTCTCTATCAGCTAATAAATTTGATTCAGGGCTGGTTCTGCTGACATTTCTGCAAACCCTCTGAGAATGATGGTTACTGTAGTGTGATCTCACAAAGTGTATTCAGAATTGTAATGCTGGTTTCCGCATTCAAGGGGATTGAAAAAGGGGGCTGTGTAGGAGCATTGGACAGTCACTGGTCAATATTTTGCCAGAGTCAGAGTAGCATCGAAAGATTTGAGGCTGGCATCTTTTGTAAGTTGTAACCACCTATGGTGAATTGTACTTATTAGTACATAATGGATATCAAACCCAGAATCCATGACCCCCCCTTCTCACTGTGATTACCAACCCCATATCACTGTCAACTGTTGTAAGAAAGAGAAAGGTTAAATTATGAGGAGCAAGAACTGTGGGTACTAGTAGAATACTGGCTTAGAGCATGGAGTGGGAAGTCCACCATTCAAGTCTCAACTTAGTCACAAACTCAAACAAGAAGTGGTGCAAGGCAGGGAGGCTGCGCACTGTAGTCTTGGTAAGTAAACCAAAGGGGACTCCAGATTGCCTCCTGTTTCTCCTTGGAGTATGGGGAGGGAGGAGTTTGGGGAGGGAATGATTCAATTCCTGCTTGCATTTAGCAAGTGGGGTGGTTAAATAGGGCTTGCATCTGTGGAGGGTTGGAAGGAGGTGATTTACAATATTATTTACAGTATTACAGGAGGGAGGTGGTAGACGGTATTTAGTTTGTGCTATGAAGTGCACAATCCTATCCTGCGCTGGAACAGGCAAGCTAAGAGGCTTGCACTGTATCCAGCACAGGATAGTGGCCACAAGAGGCTCAGCCAGAGGCAAGGGGAAACATTTAAGGGCCGCTGGCGCCTATGGGTCTCCTTGAACTTGCGCCACCTCTTGAGGTGGCACAAGTCCAAGGAGAGTGGAGCAGCTTGGAGCTGCTCCGTTCTCCCTGGAAGTGGGTGTTGGGATCTGGCATCACTTCCAGATCCCAGCCCCCCTTCCCGCCTCCTGCTCCCCACCCATCCGCCCCCGGGGCAGCTCACTGCCTGCCCTCCCCCCACCCAGGAACTCTCCACCTCTCTTTCTTCCTTGTGTTGGCACATCCAAGCCAATGCAGGGCGCTGGGGGGGAAGCCGGCACGGAGGCTTCCATCAGCATCTGCAGGCCGGTGCTTCTTGGAGCGCCAGCCTGGCTTCCTCCTGAGGAGGCGCAAATGTGCCTTACAGCCGGTGCAAGGGACTTATAGCCCTAAGGCTATCATCCTATTCAAATTTACTTAATGAAAATGTTGTTCTGGGGGGTACGGCTATGGGGTTTATGTGTCATGACAAGCTACTGCACTTTAGAATTTACCACAACACCACTACTTACTAGCAGAAACATATGTGCTGTTCGTTCACACCAACACTACCGCCAGGGCCAACAAGTCAATGGAAGAGGCTCCTTCAACACCATAATCTGCAAAGACTTTGTTTTTTTTTAAATGCATTTCAAACTCTACACCTACACTGTGAATATCAGAATTCTGGAATTTTCTAATACAAGGGTTGGTTCTGGAACAGAGTAAATTGGGACATGCAAACTTTTATACCCCATCCATCTTTACTGTTTACCTCCATGTATTAATTGTGTTTTTCTTTAGATTATTCACATGAGAGGTTCAATCTTGGCTGAAGATAGTTCCTGAAGTTAAACGTGTGTCTGTCTAATAGAAGTGGCAAAACTATGGGGGGGGGGGGCACATTCTGAGCAAACTTCTGAGAAGGTTTCACCATGGTTGAGATAGCTGTTGGAGAATGCAAGGGCCTGCAGTTCACTCAGGAGATGAATGGCTAGACAGGCTTCCAGAACTTGTTATTAGTTCTTACTCTGAAACAACAGCTTAGCCATTCCTGTCCTGTAAATTATATGCCCCCATTGCACCAAAAAGTGGCTGAAATAAATGGGGCTGGAGCATGCCTTTCTTGCTCTTAAACGGGAGTTTATTGATCTGGGCATATTTTCACTCAGAGAATAAGACAATCCTTCAGTCGAAGGACAGAATAAAATAATTTCAAGCCAACTCTTGTCATTAATTTGCCTTTTGCCAGCACTTGTTCACGCCAAACGAGCTGCGATTTGCTTTCTCCAAGGATGAGCTGAGCGGAGCCCCTGGAGAATTGGTGGCACTGATTGGCCGTGAAGAAGGGGATGGGGGTGTGGGTAGGGAGGACGGTTTTGAGGTTGGCAGGGAGCTAATGAATGCACTATGTTTGCTCATCTTTACAGAGTCACTTATTACCACTAATTGGGAGGGACAGTTCAAACAAGCACAGAGGAGCAGTTGTCACATGAGCGTGACATGGTTTTAAAGAGGCAGTTACGGAGGATTGCACTGCCTGGTCCTGGCCCCTGATGTCCTCCTGCGTCCTGGCTTGGAGCCTAGCACACATCCGACTCAAAGTGGAGCCTTTGTCAGGAAGGCCCATTACAAGTCAGCAGTTTAAAAAAAAATCAGGGCAAGACAAGTCATTTGAGGGAGCTATAGACAGACGCACAGCTGTCTGAGACACAGAAAGTCAACAGCTGACGGAAGGGGCGGACTTCAGCTTTGACTCCAAAAGGACATAAAGATGTGATTGGAATTAATTTGCCCTGCATAGTTTGGAGTTGTTCTTTATTAAAAGCCCTTTCCTTGAAGAGCGCCTTGTGGCATTAGGAAGCCGGTATTAATATTAGAGTATGAATTGCTCATTGTTTCTCAATGATATGATGGCACTCTTTCATTTTGCAGATTGTCAATTCGTGGGTCTGCATTGTTTTCAGTGTAGCTTGTCAGCCACCTTCCGAAAGGTATCAGCAGATGTTTTTAGGGTATATGCAATTCAGCTCAAAAGTATTTTGTCCTAAAATACCAACATATGTCACTGAATACATAGCATTAATGGTTATTAATTCACAATTCAATTTCCTTGCCACTTTCCCTGACTAGCACTGCTTAGATGCTTGTTGATATTAACTGTTACCCTGGAGAATTGCTGGCACTGATTGGCCATGAAGAAGGGGATGGGGGTGCAGGTAGGGAGGACGGCTTTGAGGTTGGCAGGGAGCCCAGAGTTTCTCAAACTGTGGGTCGCAACCCACCGGTCGGTTCTGACTAGATTGTTGGTGGGTTGTGAAATTGACAAGCTGATAGCTGCAAAAGAAAATTTATTGAGCCCTATGGAAAGTGGAACTGAGCGACACATGCAAATTTACTCATGAGTAGGTAAGTGTGCCACAGTCCACTTTGAAGGGCAGGTCAAGAAAAACGCAATGCCACCAGAATGGTCCCACTCTGATGAACATAGGCCCCAAAAAATGATCAAGAAGGAAGTCCCTCCTCCAAACATGACAAGCAAAATGTATTGAGCCCTAGAGAAAGTAAAACTGAACTGCATATGCATGTTTACTCATGAGTAGGCAAACACGCCTTGGCTCCTATTAAAGGCCAGGTGAAAGGGAATGCAAGGCCACCAGAATGCTCCCAATCTGATGAATGTGAACTCAACAAATGCTTCCAAAGGTAGCTCCCCATTATCTTAAAAAGGATCAGAACAGAGGCTTGAGCAGGTGGTAAGGTGAATGGTTTTTTTAAGTCTCATAAAGCTAGGTGGGTCCCAAAAGACCCATTTTTAAAAGTGGGTCCCAGTGCTAAAAAGTTTGGGAACGACAAATCTAGCCTTTTGCTTCAGGATGAGTCCTTTACATTGTTTCTGCCAATGAGGGTATGTGTCAGCATAGCAATTCTGTGGTCATGCCAGCACGGTTGATTCTGCAACATCACCAGTCATGAGATTGCTCTTCTCATTGGTTTTCTTCCTGAACATTGATTTACTGCACAGTGGCTCATAGGATCAGGCTTTTAGAGCAGCAGTAGAATTCTGCAGTGTTCATATCTTCTAGAATGTGACAATAATCGACACATACACATGGTGCATTAAAGTGAATTATGGGAAACAAATCAGGTGGGGCTTGGGGGGGCAGCATGCCCCATCCGCACCTTAGCCTACCATCTGGTCAAATTTAAACATAATTTGCAAGGACAGGGATTAGGGCACAAAATACACATATCGACTGGAGATCATAATTAAGGCAAAGACACACACACAAAGGAAGAGTAGATCCCTTTTGCTCTTGTCCACCCTCCGCATTATCAGTTATCTCCATCCTGTATTCAATAGGGCTGAGCCAAAGCTCCTCATTGTGGTTTTTGTTTTCTGTTTCCCAAAAACAAACCCACATTTTTTGCCCCACCCACAAATGTTTGTGTTGATTTGGCTTTTATTGCGTGGTCCATTATTGGAGCACAGTGACAGCTTCACATCATTGCAAGGTCCCATCCCAGCACACTGGTATTGGTGTCTTATGTGATTTTGCTGTGTTGCCCGACGTGACTACACGTAGTGATGCTCAGTGACACAAGCCCCTCATGTGTCAACATCACACAATGTTGCTCTGTTTCTTCTGTGCCATCTCCTTAGCTGTGATGAGCTGTTGTGTTATTCATGGATGTTTCTGCTGAAAACAGAGCAGTAGCAGGAGTCTCTTCTTTAGCAGTCCGCCCATTCATGAGGCAGACACAGCCACTTCAGGCAGCAGGTTGGCCCTCACCTCCGTCCACCCGCTCACCTCCACTGCTCTTCCACAGCCTCATGTGGGACATAATTGGGATTCTGCAGCTCTGTCCAACCGTGTGGGTCCCATAACTGTCTGTGGTCAGAACTGAGTCTCAGGGCTGCACTGTCCTAGCTCTTTTGAGCGCTTCAGCCCTGCCTGTTGCTTGTAGATGAGCAGGGCTCTGATTGGCTGCTGCCCCCAGTGCTATTACTTCCAGGAAATTCCAGGAAGTTTTGCATCAAAAGTCCGGGCTTTTCTAGGAACTGGGGCTGCTAGCTTAGGTCTCCAGTGTGCTCTCTGTTGGTTTTTCTTTCCATCCCTGCCTGGAACTCTGCTTGACCTGCCTAACTGTCTCAGCCAGAACTTCATCCAACAGCCCTGCACAGAGAACTGGATTTGGCTAGCTTATCTGGAGTTCCTGGGACATCAATCTCTAAGGATTGTTGGTTGTGCCTAGCATTTTACTTCAGGGGGATTTGTTTTCATGTTTGCTCCCAGGGTTGGCTGTGGCCCATGGCTGTGAGGCTGAATGCTGCTGCCGTACTCCCTTGACATCAGTTTAGTAGAAACACCATATGTAAACAGAAATAATAATGATAATAATAATTACTACTCTGATGTGAACAGCACAGGAAAGCATTTATCTCCCATTGATGATAATGTAAGGTACTGCCCTACCTTACAAGGTTGTGCTCAAGATGACTGCAGTTGTATATGTTTGACCCCTTGAAATACACACTATATAAACGATAAGGACTGTTTGCTGGCATGCCATGGATACACTTCTAGTATTTGGAGCAAGTGCAGCAACACAGACTTGCGTCTTGTCTCTCCCCTCTGGGGCTTGTTGTGTCTGCTCCAGAGATCAACATGGACAGTGGAGTACAGATCTTTCAGTTGATTGACACTCTCCCTTTCCAGTGATTGACACTGTTCCTTTCCTTCATGGTATTGATTGACACTCCGCCTGTACACTGATCGCAGCAAATTAGGAGTATTGATGTCAGTGCTTAGGACCTGGCTGTTCAGCATCCACATGGAGGCTTCTACATTCGATGCTTGTTTGTCCCTGTTTAATCTCACCTCTGGTTTGGTCCTGGGATCCTAAGTATGGAGGTGGTTGTTGTTGTCAAGAATTTTGATATACCACTCTTCAATATAAACCTCTGCACTTCTAAGTTCAATAGGCCAAGGGAGTGAGCAATTACTGACTTGGCAATAATTGAGCTCACTAACCTTCATGTTGTCTTCATTGACTACTACATCCCGGGTGCATATCCTAAACACAACAGTACAAACAATATAACATCATAACACAACAAAACAGAAATGAACAGCCAAACATGGCAGCAATAAATTAGTCAGCCAGCATTTCCCCTGAAGCCCCTTTGAAATAATTACATTTTTGTTGGCTGCAGGAGGGAAGCAGTGATGAAGGGAGGGGGTTCTCCTCCAAGGAGGGCATTCCACAGTCCTCATGCCATGCCTGAAAAGGTCGTATCTGATGGGCCTAACTGTTACACTCTAGAGGAAGACAGATCCAAGCAGCCAAATCCTGTCCCCCACCAGTCCAGATCATGTAGTGCCACTGATGGTAAGTAAAGGGTTAACTGGTTATGAATGGGTCTCCCTGGGCTCACACCAGCAGGTAAGGAGACCTTTGTGACTTCCCACCTACCATAAGAGGCATGACTGCATCAACAGGGAGGGGTTTTGCTAAGACTGGGCTGCATGTTGCCCTGAACCAGAACTGGAACTGAGCCCCTAAACGCAACACATGATAACCATGATAGTTAAAAATGTATTTGTGGTAGATTTATGCGACATGCAAAAGACTTTGATGTTATTCGCCATGAAAGGTATTTAGATCCATTCAAAATGGTTCAGAGTTTTTGAACCAGAACTGAACTGGAGAGTTAAAGCAATACTGACGAACCAGAACTGAAGTAAACTGTTGTAGTGATTCAGTGCCCTCCCCATCCATTTCCTGATGCTACTCACCACTATGTTTCAGTTCTGGAGCCAATTCAGAAGCAGGAGTGAAATGGAGAATCCTGCAAGAAAACTTGGAGGGTACCTGCCACCTGAACACCTTGTCCAAGCCCGGATTACAGTACAGTATATAAAAGCAACTGATGGTTGGTCCAACAGGATCTAACAAAGGCTCTTCAGAAGAGGGTCATGCGACAGTCTCTTTCCAAGCTGCAACAAGAGGGATCAAATAGATGTAAGAAAAAACAACAGCTGGTAAGAAAAGGTAGGGTCCTTTATTTATGACATGTTTCAAGATGAACTCTTTCTTAAGGTCAGTTGTCTGTCTAATTAAATATAGTGGCTCGATCTGCTTACCGTGTAAACAGTGTTATTAAAAAAATAACAGTACTTCTCTTGATACACCTTAAGAGGCAAACTACACATTACATGCAAACAAAGCCCAAGTGCTTGAAAAAGCCTTGAGAGGCTACAGTTTTGAGTGAAGGTGCAGGAGGAGGAAGGAACAGTGAAAGAATACTTAACCTATTCCCTTCAGACCATTTTTTCACTCACTTCCCTCTGGTTGCCTCCCCCCTCCCTCTGGATTTCAGACCCTGTACAGTACTGTAGATGCATACAGTGCCATTTGTTTTTTCATCCCTGTTTCAATTACTGGTTCCCAGAGGTTTCCCCTATTTGTAAAGACAAAGAAACTGCAAATTCAGACACTTCATAAATACTGCACTATAGCTTCAAAAATGGTCTTAACCAGAATTGGAGAAATGATCCATGTTTGAAGGCAGCATAAAGGAATGTCAGTTGCTGAGGTCATGCAACAAGGCAAAGCCTTTTGCCTTCATGTCCCGTTTGTGAGCACCTGGCTCACTGCTGTAAGCAACCAAATGCTGCAGTAGGTGCACCTCAACCTGATTCAAGTCAGCAGGGAACTTATGGGCTTAGAGCCCAATCCTGTGCTCGTTGCACTAGCCTAATGCCATTGCTGAGTGTTGCAAATGTGCCAGAAGGCATGCCCATGACACTCAGCACCAGGTCAGCACTGGTGCTGGTCCTGCGGCAGCCACAAGCCAGCTGCGTGCCGCCTGGAACAAGGGACAGGCTCTGGGTGGCCGAGAGGTTTCTCAAGGTGAGGGAGGAAGCATTCTGGGATGGGGGAGAGAGCGGGGTGGGAGGGGCGGTACTGTCAGAGCTCTGCTTTTCCAGATCCAAAACCACGCATCGAGCCTTCCTGACACGGGGTCTCTCAGCTTTGAGAGAACCTGCAAAATAGCAGGTGCAGGCTTGAGAATTCCCATTGTGAGGCTTGGGCTTTCCCCAAGGAGACCTCCAGTTGCTTCCTGGAGCCTGCTGAATGCAGCAGTAGCCATTTTGATGCTACTGCTCCAGCAGGTGCCGGGAAACTTAGGCTTGGGCTGTTATATAACAAATGACCCAATCCTATGTTTCTTCTGCACTGGTGGAACATCTCCAGTTTAAGAGTTTAAATTTCATGCAAATTTATAAAAGTCATGGCAATTATTGTCTAATTAGTAGCATCCCTGGCTCCAAATTACTACTGCTAACTACTCTCCACTAGGACTGGTGCATCCATGATGTCAACTGAAGCAGTTGCAACAGGCAGCAAACTGGCAGAGGATGCTCAACTCGTTTGCCTGCTTGTCTCCACAGGTCCTCCTCCTCTTTCCACTCCCTGGAAAAGGAAGACAGGGACAGAGGAGGAGGAGATAAGAATGGTGGGTTAGAGGAGAAGAAGACACAACACCAGGTAAGGACCAGCATTTGGCATGACACCTCAGGTGCCAGGAGGACTTGAGCCAGTACTCAGCCTTGACCCTTATGGTTCTTTGTGGGAGAAACCTCTGAATCCTGTTTACACCATTCCTGTATGCCTTGGCACCCTCTAATGTTATTTTAAAAAAACAAACAACCAAAAAACCCCTCTGCATTTATTTACATATGGCATATGTGCATGTGTAGTCATGTAAAACTAACTCAATCCTGTTACAAATTTAACTCAGTCCTGCCCACGCACATTCTCATGTTTTTCTGGAATCATCCTGACCTTTCCAAATATGGTGGTGCAATGATCTGTGAATCTTTCTAGAAAGCTGCAAGTCCTCCTTGGACAGAAATGCCAGTTATTGACTGATTGTTTTTCTCTACAATCCAGCAGATTAACAATCAAAATCTGGCTGAGGGTGCAATCCTAACCCACTTTCCAACACTGACAAAAGGACAATGCAGCTCCGAGGTGAGGGAACAAACATTCCCTTACTTTGAAGAGGCCTCCGTGAGTGACACCCAACTGTAGGATGCAGCGCATGTCCCATTGGCACTGCTATGCCAGTGCTGGAAATTTGGTTAGGGTTTGGGCCTGAGGTTCCAATCCTATCTACACTTACCTGAGAGTAAGCCTCATTGGTTATAATGGTGCTTAATTCTGAGTAGACATGCATAGGATTGGGCTCTTAGGGCCCAATCCTATCCAACTTTCCAGGACCAGGGTAGCTGCAATGCAGCCCCAAAGTAAGGGAACAAATGTTTCCATACCTTAAGGAGGCTTCTGTGACTATCTCCTCAACACAGGAAGCAGTGCATACCCCATAGGTACAGCAGCACTGGCACTGAAAAATTGGATAGGATTGGGCCCTCAATCTGTTGAAGCGTCTACCAGTCCAGTACCAGGTTTTGAATAACAGAATCCCTGGGCATGTCAGAAGTGTTTTTCATTCACTGCTCTTCTGATCCTATACTTGAGACAATGTGGGTTATTTTTTACTCTACCAGCAATTTTCAACCTTTATTCATTTCATGGCACACTGAGAAGGCATTAAAATTGTCAAGGCACACATCAGTTTTTCACAATTCACACTGTGCTGCTGGTGGGAGGCTCACTTCCCCCTGTTCATATGTGACCATCCCCAAACTCCCATGGCACATTTGCAGACCATTAACGGCACACCAATATGTCATGGCGGATTGGTTGAAAATCACTGCACTATACTCTTAATTAATGTAGGATAATGATGAAGCCAAAGAAGCCTGTCCAGGGCTCAGCATGAACTGAGTATTTACCCCAGAATATTCAGATTCTTCCGCACTGCATAGAGGTTCCTCAGTAGGTGCCTCAATATGGAAAAGGTTCGCTGAAGACGGACAGTTTGAAAACCACAGTTTTACTAAACATGCAACATGTGTCCTTGGTTAATTCTCAGGGCACTTAATACATGAAGTTTTTTCCCCATTGAGATAATCTCAGTAGGGAAATGGATGCTGAGATGGATGCTGTCACTTATGAAGTTCAGTGCCACAAGCATGTGGGTGCAGGTAGGAAAGACATCCATGTAAAGTGGCCCTTAGACAAAGCAAATGATAGAATTTAAAAATCAAGAATGCCTGACCAAGCTTAGGACTACAGCTCTGAATGGATATCGATGAGCCAGAAGGCATCTTCCTTCCCCCCACTTCTTTCCTGAGTAGAAGATTTTAAATGCATTGGTAAAAATTCCTTGGTGTGGCAATCCAGGGGAAAAAAAGTGTTTCCTGATAGAACTTCTCCATTAAAAGGTTTTAGAAATAATATAAGAAGTGAATGGTTGACAATAATAAATTTAAACACTTAAAGGGAACAAAGCTAACCTGGAGGCCTTCTCTGTGCCATGAATAATTTCTACCGATGCCTAAAATTGGGTTTTGATTTTTTTTTTAACTTAAAATTCAAATGTCTGATGTTCGTAAATTAAACAAATGATTTTTGAAGGGAAAAAATTCATCCTCCAACATCTGCAGATAATGATTAGCATTTTGAAATAGGCTGCTTGAATTGAACAAGGATGAATGCTGCCAGTCTCCTTTTATTCACTCAGTTTATTTAATGAAATGCTAGAGGTCAACCCTTTGTCCTTAAATTAGTTACTATAAAAATCTTTTTGTACTTTCCTACTTGTTATGATGTCTTATAAGCGGAAGAAAAGGTTGCCATTAATTATGCCTTTGTTGAATATGGATAGCTATTCAGAGTTAGTTAGACAGTTTCAAACAAAATTAGCATTGAGAAACTCTTAGGCCGGCGTTAGGTTGGTTATGAAGAAATTTTTTTCCCCCTAAGAGAATGCTCTTCTGCAAGTGTATGTTATCTAATATATTCAGCTTTCAGTTGCTAATTTTTTTTCCAGATGAAGATGGGCTTAATTGAGGTTGTGCTTTTAAGTTTGTAGAGCTCTTCAACGTCTCATACAAAAGCATCTAGAGGCTTTTCATTTGTCTTGAGTATGTTTCAGATGTACAAATATTATTTACTTTAAACTCTAAATCAAAAGGCACACTGTAACTATTTTAAATAAAACATTACTCTTGCCTGAAATATATATATATATATATATATATATATATATATATATATATATATATACACACACACACATACACACACACACACACTCACTCACTCACTCACTCACTCATTCAGTCACACACACACACATTCAGAGTAGGAATTTTTCCCATTATCTTCTAATAATTTGTTTGCAAGGATGATTTCTTAGAGACTGTAATGAATTTTCCAGCAGGTGTTAAATGCGGTAATTTTTGTATATTAAAATTAAGATGCTGTAGTTTCATGTTTCTATTATGTGTCATTATGAACAAGGATTTCAAGATCTATCTGCTTCAGCATTCCAAAAGGTTTAAATATGAGTACAGTGAAATTCTGTACTCATATTTAAATGCAATAGCATTTGCTCATTATATATATATTGGTAATGATTTAAAAAATTTGGATTCCGGCCAATATTCTAACTCATTTTCTTTTTCATCATTCAATTTTGAGTTCAGTATCAAAACGGAAGCAACTAGCTTAGTTAGGTTCTCACCCCCTGCATAAGGAGTTGAGTATCAAGGCATAATAATCCTTTCAGCACATTTCTGAGGAACAAAATTGCATTGCTTAGTAATGACTTGTTGTGTAGTGTTAAAGTCAGATAATAAAGGACTTGATACTTTAAAAAAAAAAAGCAGCAGAGAAGGGAAAAAAGGAAAAGCTAGGAGGCAGGCAACTTAGAAGATAATTAGGAAAAATAATATGAAAGCAGTGTGTTAGCAGAGGATTAATCCTGGCCATTGTATATGTAAATGAGCATTTTAAAATATAACGTGTATACCTAATTTTTTCCCCTTTCAATCTCCTCCCAAAGCTTCTCTTGGATTAGCTGCTTTTCTCAATCAACATTCCATATTCTTGGAGATGAGACTGTAACCTTGTAATGCTTTTAGGTATAATGTACATTTGCTCCCTACCCTCCCTCCCCACACACACATTTTAAAGGCTAGCTCCTAATGACCTTGTGAATAAGGGATCCCAAGTCAGTCTTATTACGGTGGTGTCTCCTTGAGCAGTATCTCTGAAATATGTGAAGGTGACACCTTTTGGTATACACAAATTCTTCAGTTGTCTGTAATTATTTTATTAAGATAGAGCAGAGGGCTAGATGATGGGAAGAAGGGAGGAGAAAACAGCTGGCATAAACCACTATTAAAACTCAGCAAGGAGCATATTTGATAAAACATCCATACAAATTGCTGTGCTTAGATATGCAGCTAAAGAAGAACATTGCAATTTCATTTAGCAGTGAGACAATGATAGTAAAAAAAAGCGTCTGTCATGGAAGGACAAAATGGTTTCTACAGGTATGGGGGGGGGGGAGACCACTTAATGTAACCCTCCACCCCCCTGCCTTATCCTAAGCTTTATAGCCAGATGAATAATCAAGTCATAGCCAGAATCTCATACGATCCTAGAAGTGGTGGTGAATTTGATAAAGAAAACAATGGGATAATTTCATTTAATGAAGTGCATTCATTGTGTCAAACAGATTTCACTGTGTTGCTTAAAAAGCACTTCTGTGGCATCACATTTCCGAGTATCGGTGAGGAAGGATAACATGGGGAATGCAGACTTTGCCCTCCAAGCTGGAACAAATTATAAATTTAGTAGACCATTTAAAAAAAATCTTCAGGGGTCAATTCTCCACTTGTGCCTTGTCTCTTCAGCAAGTGCTTTTATGGTTTCCTCTAATATATAGGATTTATCTTCAGCCATGTGAAGAGCTTTTAAATTTAATCCAGCACTGGAGTAGCAATTTGTTGCCACAGCTTTAAAACAAGATTTTCTTTTTAACTTTCTCAAGATGCAGACACTTTTGTCTAGGCAGTGTGAAAGTGAAATGTTTGTGTGTGTGTGTGTGTGTGTGTGTGTGTGTGTGTCTGATTATGAAACTCAGATACACTTAAAATATTGGTCTACCTTGTTACAAGGATGATATGTAATTGTCTAGGAGAGCTATTCTTGACTCAAGAAGAATTCTCCAGATTGGTTTACAATCCACCCACCCCCTTGACTCTCTCTACACACTAACAATGAGAAATCTAAAAATATGTTTTCATCCTTCTCACAATATTAACCACAACCTTTTTGCACAGTTAGTATTTTTCAAAATTTGAAGTTTGATATTAAACTTTTTTAAAAATTAAGATTTTATCTTCCTTCTGTGGTTTGTGATTAAAACTATAACTGCAATTTCAGGAAACTAATCTCCACTGAAATTGATATGAAGTAAGTGTGTCTAGGATTGGGGTGTTTGGTTTGCCCTGGAAATGATGTGGTAGCAGCCATTTAAAATTTTTGTGCTATTTTTTCCTTTTTTTGCTGAAATATATGCACGTCTCTAGCTCAAAATGTACATGGCATCATAGAATGGCAACATGTTTATTAAAAAGGAGGAAAATTGTAACAGTGGAAGTGATCACTTAAAAACTAAAGATGTTCTGTACAAATTATTTTTAAAATGTAAAAAGGAAAGCTTTGATAAAGCCTAGAAATGAAAAAAAAAATGTATTATCAGACTTAAGAAAAAGTATCATTGACAGAATATTAATAACATTGTTGATCAACATACCAAATTTTTGCTGAAAAATGCTTTGAGATAGCTAAATGGAATTGCTATTCCAGATATATGAACTAACTTCTCATAAATGCAGATATTTATTTCTGGGACTAACTGACTCAGCTTTTACATTTTATGAGTAAGTTGTTCTATGGTAGACAGTGCTATTGCATCCAAGTTTTCATATGCAAGGTGTTCAACTGAAGATTTTGTAACATTTTCTTATATGACGAGCACTGTCTTGTCTCCCCCCCCCCCACACACACACTTACTCTCATGGTCACACATGCACCAGCATAGCATATGCTCTCAAAGGATAATAACCACTGCCACATTTTTATATTAAAGAAAACTGACCTAAAGTGCACTCATAAAGTACAATCTAAAATTAACAGAGAAATGTTAATTGAAATGTGCAGAAATGTACAAGTCAAATAATCTTGAAAACAAGACAATTGTAAGATTTTCCCACATTCCTTTGTGAAGGGGAAAATAACCCAGTTTGGAGACATTCCTGTTTTTCTGCTTATCATACTTTGTTGAAGTAAATCATTAAAGTATGACTGTCACAGCTAAGGGGAAAAAAATAGAGCCAATATTTGATATAACAAAAGGAGCCCTGAGTTGCAGCAGGAATAAACTGCAATAGAAAAAAGCACCAATAGTCCAAGGAATGCTAAGTGAACATTTAACTCTATTGTTTAAACTCGGGAGCATATAAAAAATCTTTCACATCTATTTATCAGTAGTTATTTTAATGTAAACATTTGCCCGTTTAGATGAAGTGTTTTCATTATTAAGCTAATTTCAACATGTTTCAGATAGACTGATGAGTAAGAAGCAAAGCACTTGCTGATGAGAAACGAAATTCTGGCTTGGCTCGGCCTGCTGTCAGATACATCTTCATTAGTTTTTGTCATTCACCGATGGCAAATGCTGTATAAATGAGATGACGATCAGGTCCGCCTTGATAACTTGCCTTATCTCATTAGTTTTCACATCAAAGTTAATCAGCAATGTGAATTGTAATTGCTAGAAGAGACAATGCAATAGATCACTGGGCCCTTTTTTTCCTGTATGGCATCTTGAAACATCAGCAGGCTGGTGAGCGGAGATAGGCTCAGAAAGAAAATGATGTGGAAAGCATAATAAGCAAGCTGCTCGGAATTAATGAGCTTACCCAATAAGAAAAGAATAACCAATCAATGTGAGCTGGGCAAATATAATTTAGGAATAATTGCTTGATTGGTTGTCTATAGTAGACTGATTTGACCACACACAAGGATTAAGAATTAAGATGTCAAGGCAAAAAAAAAAAAATATTTGGCAACGAAGGGCTTGTAATTTTTGTTTCTTTTTCCTTTATAGCTGAAGGAGACGGGCATTTGATATTTTATTCCCCAAGAATGAAAACGTTCACTAGGAAACACTGTCCCTTTCCTTCATGGTTCCCATATAATTAAAGGGGCCTTTTCAAACGCCAGCAGTGATATTTCTCTATAGGACATTATAACTAAATAGATTATGTTTAAAAACAAAACACAGAGTCCTAAATCTGTTAATTCATAAGCACTGATGTAAATATTAGTAGGTGTGTCAGAATGCATTTTGATTTTGATTTTGTTTCCTAAAAAGTGAACTTGGATACATTTACAAAATGCTATAACTGTGGTGTGAAAACAGAAAGCAATTCTTGTTGTACCTGTCCTTTTAGTATAATTTTCCCTACAGCCTTTGCCAATTAGTATAAAATAGAATCCTTATATTCTACTGACTAAACTATTGGGAAGGTTCCGCCAGAAGGTAAATTTGCTTTGATCTACATTACACCTAATTGAGTCACCACCAATGTCTCTATCCTAACATCAAGAAATGTGAAAATGTTAGATTATTTCACTGGGGATTAAACCTAATTTTCGCGTGTTCTGCATTAACCTATTAGGCTGACTCATCTGCATTGCTAATGTAGCTCAGGCAGCTGTCACTGCTAAAGAAAAACATGATCATGCAATCCTTGAATGAATGATTCCAGCTCTGATTAGTGTTAGTGAAGTTAGCTGAGCCCTAGTGATAAGGAAAGAAAATTCCCGGGTTGCCAATAGCTTTGAAAATTATCGGACTGTAGGCAAAAAAAAATTGCACCTCCTGACTCAGAGGCTCAAGTCCAAATGGAGAGATGAGTGACATTATTTAAGGCTGCTGCCTATTAAGGGTAACAAAAAATTATCCCCTGAATAAATATGTTTGTTTCTTTTTGGGGAAGTAATGCAACAGATACATATTAAAATGCTAATAGAATACAACCCAAAATAGAAAATGGAACAGTTTACCATTAGCATTTTTAAATGGTGTTTCAACAGAATGATAAATAACACTGCTGTTAGGAAACAGTACACTGCTTTAAAACACACAGAAAAACACACACAGAAACACACACACAAACACACATTTCTGTATCATTTACATATTCTCTGTTACTTTAATTCCCCCTTCCCGAGTGCACACATACATTTCATGGTCTATTATGAATGGAGAAAACAAGGCCAGGAAATAGTTATTCACATATCTTGTGTTATCTTCCATGGATGAGTGTAATTGCAGAGAGCAGGTTAGTATATTTTACTATGTAGCAGGCACGGTTGTAATCTTAAGCTTTCCATTATATCTTTCTATCAGATTTAAATAGTGAGAAAACAACAATGACACATCTCCTTGAGATGTGAACATTTTGTGGAGCAAGTTCGCCTCCGTGCAATGGAACCAAGAGCCAATTTAATCCGATTAGTTCCTCCTAACAATGGCTGTGCCTAACCCATTGTGGACAAAAGCTTTTACTTTATTTGTTTCTATTAGCCAAGCAATCTTCACTATCAGAAAAGTGGTTTTTTTTGCCCCCATCAGATTGCTCAGACAATCAACAAAAAACAAATTTGAGAAAATAGTCTAATGTGTCAATATTTATCTTTTGGCCCTAATTGTCTGTAAAGAGGACTTGTTGAGTGTGCAAAGTTTACTGCACTGGTTTATCTGTGTCCCATTGATTCTTCCTATTGTACGGGTTCAGTGGTAGCTGCTCACAGTGTAACAAGAAGAGCAGAATCAACGGCAGACATATAACAGAGGTATTTTAAAGGCAAGGCACTTGGGATTGTAGTCCAAACTATAATCCTAGATGGGGAAATATACTTAAAAGTTTAAACAGAAACCTCCATCTTATTTAGAACACATCTGTGAAGTTACCTTTGGACATGACTTGTAAAAGCCCTTCTACTCCTGCAGAAATTTGAGTATTAACTATTTCACTGCTGCAGGATCCTTGTACCCTGTCCCACTGAGTTTCACTTCTTTGCCTTTGGTCTGCTGCGGCATCTGAGAAAAAAAAAATGTGCTCATTCCATGAACCCTTGCAATATGTAAGGAGGTCCAATCAGGTCCTAGACATGTGCAAGCATATATCTATGTACACTGGTGGAAAAACAGCCCCACAGGTCTAGAAGTTGAAATGCTGTTGGATGCACCACAGGTGCCACCATGACATTGGAAAAACCCTGCATCAGCACAGCCCAGATATCACTGAAGTGCCAGCGCAACTCTGCCAGCAGAGTGGCCAAATCAGGGGTGAGATGTGGCAGCCAATTACAACACAGTACTAAAGCCCCTGCCAGGCAGACTACAGCTCAGGTGAGAAGAAGTGTGGCATCAGACTCTCTGGTCTCTGAAAAGGAAACTTTGATGATGGGAAGCATGGTGAAAGGGTTTTAGGGGCACAAAGGGAGCACTTGTCACTCACAACATGTATGACGTGATATTTGCTTAACTCTTGTCTTCTCAAAATTCTTATTGCAGGTATTCTGCCCAGGAAGACCCCACACACAAACACCCACCTGGAGCCTCTGAGATATTACCACCCCAACAAGGAAAGCAAGGACAATACACCCCATACAAGTAAGCAGAGGTAGGGGATCTCATGCTCAATCTCATGTCTCTACAGTCCTCATCCCGCCCCCGCCATTCTGACTCTCCAAGATTATCAACCATGTCTCTGCTATCAACTGTGTTGCCTAATCATCCCCTCCTTTTGCAACAGCTAAAAGCTGGGAGCATCTGCTTCCTTTTGGGAAATACCAGGGACTCCAGCTGTTGTCACTGCTTATTTCATGTTACTGTTGCTCATGTGAACCCCTTTTGTTTTTCAGGACTGCACCATTGCCCCAGGGGGTTGGTCCCCTGCAGAGTTCTACAGCAGCCCCCCCCCAAGAGAAAGATATGTTCCAAGCTATCATACTTTCATATGCTGTATAGACCACAACTGCATGTGCACTTTTATGCCACCACTCTCCCTTGCAAACACCAAATATGCATCTGAAACCAGAGAACAGGTGTGGCTGATGCTCTTCTTGTCTAGTCCTTGTTACTCTCTCTCGGTTTCTCCTTGTTCCCCACAGGCACCTATGCCCCAGGTGAGGAGATCATGCAAATCCCAAGGGACATCTATAGCCTGCCTACCTGCCTGCCTGCAGTGACCAATATGAGCCCAGCTGCTGCTTGGTGACGTTGTTGAGCTACTCCTTCCATTTAGGCCCCTGTGGCTTTGCAAACTCCATGGCAGAAGGTGAACCAACCGGTAAACCACACCTCACAGGCACCCATTACTTGACTGTCTGTTGGATAACTTGCAATGGCACAACAGCCCTGCAGGGAGGAGATGATTGATAATCCTGCTGGTGTGTCTTTCAGACACTGTTCTATCAATGATAAAACTTTGGCTGGGCTGCATTTTTGCTTCTTTGTTAGCAGTTAGGGATTCCTTCATCCCAAGTTAGTTGCTTCTTAGTTCAGGTGGCCTCTGCAGGGGGAGCTGTCTCCCCTCTCACTATTCTCCAGAATCCTCATTCCATGACTCCTTTTACCCACCATGGTTGTTTCTTACCTCAGCTGGCCTCAGGGTGGGACTCTATAGGGGAGTCAACACCAAGAGTCCGCAGCATCCTTACTCCATGATTTTTTTAGGTTCTCGGGGTGGGACACTCCTCAGCGATGATGAGCTCCTGTTCTCTGCTGCCATGGTATTTGGTGGGCAGTGGCAGGGAGACAGGAAGGTCAGCATACTGGCGGTGAAACTGACAGGTGCCAGCGATGAAGCAGAGGAAAACTTATTCCCAAGAAGCATGTGTAGGATTGCAGACCCAAAGTAGTTTAGTCTCCAAACACAAGTGGTTTACTATGAACCATTAATAGCTCAATTCCATCAAACTCTACCCCCACCAATACAGCTGTGCTACCAGAGCACACAGTGAATCTTGTTGGGGGGCAGTCCCTGTGGTCTCTTTTGGGTAAAAGAGCATTTGTTTCTTGTCCAGGGGTAAGTTTCCATTGCCCAAATATGTCTACTCAGACCTGCACCAGCTACTTAAATCAAGGTCAGGAAGAGGACTAGGTTATTTGTGGCTTGCCAATACAACCCCCTTCCTAGCATCAATCCACCCTCCTCCCTGTTCTGTTCTGCCCCTTCACCCTGTGCTTCCCACCAGACCCTTTGCTGTAATGCGTAGCTTGACTCACTTGTTTAAGTAATCTGCAACTATCTGTTCTCCTTTTGGTACAATGCATCTTTTGCACCCCTTTCCATTTGCAACGTTCTGAAATCTAAACTATGTGGGTTAATCTAAAGGGCACAGATGAATGGATGTTAGGTTGGGTCAAGATGGTTACAAGGATAATATCTTCAAATGTCCAGCATGGTTTTGAGGGCCAGAAAAAAAAATTAAATATAAAATTTATATAAATAAATTAGAGATGGAACTTAGATGTGTGAATAAATGAATGAATGGGCTCATTCATTCAACCTCTCTGGCCCTTAGAACACCCTCCATATGCAACCAGAGCATAGTTCCGTCATGTTCGGCAAAGTGGGCCAGGGGCTTTCAGGGGACAAGAGGCTGGTCGTGGGCCGGATAGAGGCTTGCCCTGGGCCACATTGGCCCGTGGGCCGGGGTTTGGAGACCCCTGTTTTACAGTATATGGACACATAGGCCTGGTTTGTACTTGCAGGGTCATCACTTCAACATCATGTGCATAAATTGGTTATCACAAATATTCTTATTATTTATACAGGTGGTGCCTTGGTGTCTGTGGGGGATCCATTCTCGGACCCGCTGCAGATACAGAAAATCACAGATAAGGAAACCTGCAGTTTTTGGACCCTTCAACCCTCCGAAGGGGACCAGAGCTGTGCTCCAGGGCCCCTACAGGGCTTCCCTCCTAATGCCTTTTAAAGGCATAAAAATGTCAAATCATAAGTAGCTTTATTTGCTATGCGGCCATTCTGAAGCCCACAGAGGCCATGGGTGGAATTGCTCTGCCTCTGTGGGCTTCAGAAAGCCCTCCAAAGTGAACCAGATCACAGCTCCAATCCCCTTTGGACTGGATCCCTTTGGAGGGGTGATCAGGTGGAGATCAAGATTGAGGCAGTTCCTCAGATGTAAAATCTGCTGATAGACAGGTTCCATCTGTATACTGCTTTTTAACAAGAGTAGTTCACAAAGCATTTACATAGTAAAATAAATCAATAATATGGTTCCCTTTCCCCAAAGGGTTCACAATCTAAAAAAATACAGAAGAGACACCAGCAACAACCACTGGAGTAGACATGCTGGGATGTAGAGTGACAGTTGCTATACGCCTGCTCCCCCTAAGAGGGGACCACTTTAAAAGATGCCTTTGCCCAGTTACCAGGGGTAAACTAGCAGGACTATATTAACATTATAAATAAAACATTTGTAATAATGAAATATAGGAAAATTAAATTGTGTACATGCATGTGATAACTAGCTACTAGGTCCCATAGACACACATGCAACAATTCTAGTTTTTTTGTCATGTATATAACTCCAAAGAGCTAACTCATTGGTGGACAGATAGTTTTACAGTGTGCTATGCATGTATGAGCTATGCCAAGCGTTGTGTCAGATGACGTGAGGTGGTGATATGAAAGTTTCATCTATAGTTTTAGATCTGTAGAGGTTCATTCACAGACACAAGTTATATATGCTGTTGTCATCAAGTGATGAACAGGCATGTGTGAAGTAAGGCTTATTCTGTGCTATCTGCGCATCACTAGTATCTAACCCAGGGGTGTCAAACTCATTTCATACAGCAGGCCAAATAGCAGTCATGGAACCTGCTGATGGCTGGAACTGATGTCATTAAGCAGGACGTGACATCATTAAGTGAGTGATGACCAGATTTTTTCTTTAAACTTTACTTCTGGTTTGACATTTTATTTTCAAGATATGGGAGAGCCCAACTTGGCAGAAATGGAGTTGCTGAAAGGGGTGTGTGTGTGTGTGTGTGTGTGTGTGTGTGTGTGTGTGTGTGTGTGTCTGATTGTGGTGCTGGGAGAACCCAGCTATCATGCAACCTGGATAGAGAACCTCTATAGGCCTTCTCCAGCCTATGGACCTTATGTTTGACACCCCTGATCGTACCCATGAATATATGCATGGAACCTTTATTAGTATTAAAACAGCATCAACATCCTTAACAAAAATACATACATGGCTAAGATAAATCCAGACTTTAGCAATTGTACAGTAATAAGTAATTAAATCAGACATATAAACAAACCCAGACTATTCAGCCACAATGCAATCAACAACTTACCCATGTAGTGAGGTTTTATTGGGGATTTAGTTTTTGGCAGATCTCATGCCCATTAAGGCAGAGCCTGCTGAATCCCCCACTCTGGTCAGCAACTATTTTTATCCTCTCCCTCAGTGATGTCATCCCTTGGCTGAGTACCCTTTCCATGACAAATCTCCAGACTGTTAGGCCCAAGCCCACCTTGCCCTGCCCCTGTAAATTGAAACCGTTCCTCTTGATGAGACCTTGGGCAGGAATGACATGCCTAGCAAATGCCCATTCTGGAGAAAGTCTTGACAGAGAGAGCAAGCCGGTTTGTCCCCAGTTAAGGAAGAAAGCCTTGGGTGAACAACAGTGCAGCTGACTGGTCAAGTTTGAAGGAAACCTGCATGGCAGAAGATGGTGGGGAATAGGATGCTCTGAGTATTTTATTGTTTTAAACTATTGTAAGGAACGATGAGTATTTTTTAAAAATAGTAATATTTATTTGTTTTCAATATATCTATCATAGAATATATCTATCATAGAATCAACACACACATATATATATGCAATGAGAGAATATGTTGTATATCTCAATCCTTATTAAGTTGTCGGATCCTGCAGCATTCCATCTTGGTTGCCCCACCCATACATGTTGGCATCTTCGTGAAGCCACTGAATGAGGCCATCTGGATATTTGGAGTGAAGCGACGAAACCCCTGTATTACACATTTTCATCTAGTTCAGATGAGGTAATGGAGTGTTGAATCAGTGCCTGGAATCTGTGATGGACAGGATGAGGGATACATGAAAGTAGTCTTGGTGGGTGGATGAACCATCTATCATTGTGGTTCATGAATCTATGTGGAGATGAATCTATTCTGAATTAGGTTGCACTTCTTCCAAAGAGTCATGCCTGCTTTCAGAAGTGAGGCAAGTGACAACCCATCCTCTAACCAATTTTAAAGGATAAAGGCCCCATTTGTTCTTGGATGCTGCCTGGAATCAGCTAGGTTGACAAGTACTAAAATATAGGTGTGCTCCTGTATCACCACTATCCTGATCACAATGATCATGTTGATGGGCCTCTTTCTTTTGAACTTTCTTCTCCATATTTGGATGCATTAAATCCAGATAAGTCCTTATTTTCCACCCCATCAATAACTGGGTTGGACTCATCCTTATAGTAGTTTAGGATGTAATTCTATACAAGTAGTTGCTGAAGTTCATTAGGTGTACTCCCAATCACTTTGAATAGGCATCTACTATAATCAAAAATCTCTGTTTCACGAAGGACCCCTGCAAAGTCTATACAATACTACTTGCTGTTGAAACCATGGCTACCCTGGCCACTCCCAAGGACGAAATGGTATCCAATCGAATCCAATATCCTTTATTGGCATACATATAATACATTTGTTAACAGCCAGTTACAAGGGAGAACACAGTTGAACACAGGGTAATGTGAAAACAAAAATTAGTACAATAAAATAAGGTACAGAACATTAAACGGTATCAATGCTGGAATCTACTGATGAATCTAATATTGGAGACCCTTCTTGACTACCTGTTCCAAGTCTTAGGGCGCAATCCTAACCAACTTTCCAGCACTGGCGTGGCTGTGCCTATAGTGCATGTGCATCTTGCAGTTGGGGGGGGCAATCATGGAGTCCTCCTCAAGGTAAGGCAATGTTTGTTCCCTTACCTCAGAGCTGCATTGCCCTTATGTCAGAGCTGGAAAATGGGTTAGGATTGCGCCCTTAATCTATGTGTGGCCACTGAACATAGCTGTGAGCTGAAGCCTTCATGTATGAAATTCCTGGGTGGACTTCATGCAACTGTGCCAGAACATGCTATCTTTGTGGGGGAACAATGACTTGGGTACCTCACAATATGCAGCCATCCTCCATGCCCAGTTTTATACTCCTGCTCCAAGATAGATAGCGTTCTTCTCCTGGAATGTTTTTTGACAAACCCTGTAGATAGATAGATAGATTAGATAGATAGGACCTTTATTGGCATACGTAACAAAGACAACAACACCAAGAGAACAACAGTAGTGAGTACAAGCCTATGATATATGATATATAACAACTGAATAAATCAGGTATATTTGTCCCATATAAAACATAGTGGCCTAACATAAAATATACTGGATAGTCTCTCTTGGGTCTACTTGCCACCATCAGCTACAGATAAGATTGCCACCCTCTCGGTGAAAGGACTGAACACATCATTCAGCATTTATGGCTTATCACCACTATCAAGAATTTTGAAACCTTTTTCAACTCTGAGGGTGAGCAATCATTTAATAATAGCTTAATTTTTTCCATACCTTGAAGACCCACCTTATTAACCAGGATGGGCATTAGATAGGTGGAGAGGGCGCTATTACGCCAAGGACAGTAGAAAAATATATGTGGAAGAGATTCAACCGTTACAAAGTCAGAGGTGATCTTGATAGGGAGTCTTATGATACCTCCCAACTGTCACCCTTGAGGGAATAAGGTTGAACCTTGCCAGCGTTATGGCATGACATTCTGTGGGATCTGTCAGTGAGGAGAGGTAGATTGCCATTTTCCCTAACTGGTATGGGATAGCATAATATAAGGGCAAGCAAACCTTTGTTGCCTGTCCATTAAGATTTTGAATTGACAAACCCTGTAAAGTGCACTGAATTATCCAGGTCAGGATGGGTTCTGTGTAGTCCACATTCTTAGCCAGGAAGCATTCACTGATGTCTGAGCCAGATGGTCCATCAACTGTATAACTTCCTCAGGGACCTCCTCAGCTGGAGATGATTCAGGTAGTGACTGTATTCTTAGGGCATCAGCATTGCTGTGCTGGTTGCCGACTTTGTAGGTGTTGTTGTACTGAGATGCAGTTAAAGTCAATGCTCAATGCTGCAGTCATACTACTGTGATTGGCACAGCTTTATTTTCATTAAAGAGCCCAATCAGTGATTATGGCCTGCTACAATGGTGAAAGGTTTCCCATACATGGGTGTGGGCCATGTTATACATCATTCAATGTGAAATTTCATGCAGACGGCAATGAAACAAACCACGTTGAAATATCTCTATTCTATCTAAAGTTATAGCCAACAGGTAAGCCAGCACAGCCCCAATGGGTCTCCTAGGATTTGTACCATCTCCAGAGGTGGCAATAAGTCAGAGGAGAGCAGAACGGCTTGCAGCTGCTCCACGCTGCTTGGTGAATGGGGTTGGGATCCGGCATAACAACTGGGTCCCAGTTCTGCTTTCCGCTCCCCGCCAGCCAGTCCTGGAACTACCCTCCACCCGCCCACCCGCCCCGGAACGTTGCCCTCCCACCTCTTCCCCGCCTGCTCCCTGCCCTCCCCAGACCCCTGCGTCAGCTGAGCTTGGCTGATGCAACCTACCTGAGGCAAGCTGCCACAGAGGCTGGATGCAGCCTCCATGCTCCCGCGCATCCCCTCCTCCGGCTTGCTCCGGAGGAGGCACAAATGTGCTTTATGGCAACGTTTGTGACCCTCCTGGGCTGGTGCAAGGGACTTGCATCAGCCCAAAGGCACCTTAGGATTGTGCCCTTAGTGTAAAAAATGTATAGAAAATTTACAGAAAGTTATCAATTTTGTATGTTGTACTTGAAAAACGTTCTTGTATTCTTGAAATTCTTGTATTTTCAAAAAACTAAGAAAATTCTCAAAATTTGGGAATTTTTCCCAGACTCTGCATCACTGCACTGTACTCATGGGGCCTGGGGGCGTCAGGGTTTCAGAAGAATGTCAGTGGGAGTGCATCCATGAGAGAGGAGCTTCCTGTGTGCTCTTGTTGCTCCCCCAACGCAAACTTACACACAGATTGCAACATCTGAGAAAGCCTCTGATCTGGAATCAACAACAGGTTCTGGTGGGCCTCACTCTAAATATTTGCTTTCTATTCTTTGTTCACTAAAATCATACTTTTACCAGATCCCTGAAGAATCTTACAAAGTCCAACCTTGACAGTAGCTTATTCTGGCCTTCTGAAAGGATATCACTTTTGTATTGACAAAATCACACACACACACAAACCACTCTCATGGCACGGTTGTTCATGGTTTATTTGTTTTTAGGGCTACAACTTGAAGCTTATTTATAAAGACAAATATAAAATTTTGATATGGATTTTATAACATTTATATAGCACTTAGTATTTAAAGTGCTTGGGGGCCTGATCCTGAACAGTGTGCACTGATTCACTGCTGGTTCACCATAAGGCATGTTTGCTAACCCTTGCAGTGGGCCCAGCACCAGAGCTAGCCCAGTGCATTCTGCCGCCCTGCAGTTGCCTATACTGCCTGGTGGCAGAGAGGTGAGTGAAGGTGTGGGGGAGTGGGGAGGAGACATTCTGGGGTGGGGTGGGGCAGGGGGAGATTGACGGAGGGCGGGAAGGAAGTATGGCAGGGAGGAAGTGGCATGGGACGGGGTGGGACTGGTGGAGCTTGGCACCACCAGAGCCTGAGTCCCATGTGGTGCCACATGGCCTGACATGGGACTCTCTGATTCTGCAGCGGCTCAAGTGCTGTCATAGAATCGAGTAGCCCCATTATGGGGCTTACCCAGGGGAAGGGGATGAAAGTCCCCTTCCCTGGAGGAGCTGCCATGGGCTGCCCAGTTGTGTGCTAGATACTACGGTAGCCATTTTGGGGCCGTGGCAGCCCTGCGCTCTGGGCAGCTCAGGACTGGGCCGCCCCATACATTAGCTCCTTGTTTATTTAGCAGATGGCACAATTTTATGTGCACAGGCTGCCAGCAGAACACACTTTACAGCCATCGCAAACAGCTTGCTGGCAGTGCATGGAGCTGTGTGCTAGCGGCCTGCTGGTGGCAAGGCCAGAGTGGCTCCATGTGCAGTGACAGGAGACAGAGCTCCTACCAGACCAGGTAGGTCAATGGAGGAGGTAGTATATGGCAGGAGAAAGGTGGGCAGAATAGGGTGAGAGCAGTGGGCGTGACAAAGGCAGGAGAGGGTGGCACCCTGTGCAGGGGACTTGTGCTAGAACCTATTCCCTCTGATTGCAACCAGCACACCCCCATTCTGACCTCTGACTTGCACCAGCTAAAGAGCTGGAGCAGGTCTAAGGAGGCCCATTGGAAGTCAAGGGCCTTATGGGGAGGTAAGGGAAGATATTTTTCCTTGCATCTCCCAAGCCTCCCAGTCTCCTCTCCCCCACAGGATGCAGTGGCATGGTTGCATCTGTATGTGGGGGTGGGAAGTGTAGGATTGAGCTATACATAAACTGCTTACAGCCCAATCCTGAGCTGCCCGAGAACAGCTGCCACTGGATCCTGTGCTACCAGGGAGGCGCCTCGGGAGAAGGGGATTTTTGTCCCCTTCCCCCGGGTAAGGTAAGCAGCCCCACAATGGGGCTACTCACGTAAGGTAAAGGCGCTCATGTAGGGCGCTGAGCCCTCCACGAGTGCCTTGGATCCTGCAGAGCAGAGCTCTGCGGACCTGCCTCCCTCCCCCCCCTGGCATGCCTCCAGCCCACCCCCACCCCATGTCATGCCTCTGCGTCACGCCTCACCACCGCCGGCCTTCCTCCTCCCTGGAACACCTTCTCCTCACCCCTGTCCCTGCGCTAGCCCGGCACTGGCCGGCGCTGGGCTAGCCCAGGCAGGAGCCCGGCAGTGAGGCTCACACATGTGCCGTAAAGCATGTTTGCAACAGTGCTCAGTGATACAAAGCTGTGCCACCAAGCACAGGATTGGGCTCTTAGTGAACTACTTTTTGTTCAAAAGTGGTTTACAGATGATGAGGATGATGATGATGATGATGATAGCACCAATTAAGCCTTACAACACCTCTGTGGAGTAGGGCAGCATTATTACTCCCACACAGCTTATGGAGGGGATGAAACATCATGGCTTGCCTAAGGCTGCTTAATGAATTTATGACACTGGGGAGACTTGAGCCCAGTCTCTTGGCATCTAGGTTACAAGAATGCTATGAACAATCATATCTCAGAAAAAGAGTGAAATGGGTCCTCAAATGCCATCCCATTATTCTGCCAAAAAGCATTTGTCTGCGGCTTTGCAGAAGCACAAGTTCGCCAACAAGCCAAGTCATCTGCTACTGAAGGAACTGATGGATGAACAGTGTTGCCAAACAGATGGTAATTTATTGTCCTAGCTGTTGTTTTGATTTACTGGCATACTGACAGCACTGTACTCCCTTGAATGGATGTCTCAGCCTTTATTTCTTTGTTTTCAGCTGTGCGATGTGGGTGGTGTGAATTTGCAAAAGGGCAGTAAACTGTAAGAAGCAATAGCTGCATTGCATGACACTTTTTTGTGCTATTGCCCAAATCAGATTTTATTGTTAAATCAGAATTTAACAAAATCACTATATCCAAGATGGCTGAATTCTCCTTTGGACTTCATATAAAGTCTGTGAACTTTGCAACACATAAACTTGAGCGCAGAACTCCCAATTTAATTTTGATTATGCTCACCTTACTTCACTTGCAGTTGGTCGCTGTTTTCTGACATCATGTTTTGAAATTTTAATTCTTTTTTAGTGGAATTTTAATTCACCACAAATGTTAATTCACAACGCAGGGTGGCTGGTGACATGTTTTTAACCTCCAAAAAGAATGCTTTAAAATGTGGACATGGTCTATTCCAGTGGTTCCCAAACTGTAGTTCGGGATCCACTAGTGGGTTGTGGCCTGATTTTTGGTGGGTTGCCAAAGAGTGATGGAACGATCAGATAACTAATTGCCTCAAGCTCCGAAGCTATTCAAAAATCAGGTGCTATAGCTGCTAAGTACCCTGCAAAGAGCTCAGATCCTGCTGTTTGCAAGCATGTGTAAATATAGGGAGATAAAGTTTGAGGGTCTTTTTTCTGATTATTACATATAAATAAATAAAATATTTCTTTTGTAATCTGGTAAAAAAAAATCTGGTAAACCAAGGTGGGTCCTGATAGAGTGTTGTTTTAAAAAGTGGGTCCCAGTGCTCAAAAGTTTGAGAACCACTTATTTGTCAAAGTTTAGCTCCTCTTTTTTCAGTTGAATTCAATGGGAGAGTTACAGCCCAATCCTGAGCTGCTCAGCACATGGGGCCACTGTGGCTCCAAAATGTCTGCCATGATATCCAGCATGCAACCAGGCAGCCACTGGCAGCTCCTTGATGGAAGGGGATATTGCAAGGTTCAAGAAAGCAAGACTCAGTACTCAAGGGTGATCGTTTGCAGGCTTTATTTCGTTGCAAGCAACAGGCATCTCATGGGACTAATGTCTCAAAGCATGAGAGCAATTTCCCAGTATTAACTGGACTCTTTATAGCATTCTGGGTTCTTTGTTTGAAAATTTAGACTTCCCATTGGCTGAAGTTTGACATCATAGATGGGGCTAACTCTTAATAGGCTATAGATAACTTTAGAGACACCTGATAGGCTTGTTTCAGGTTACAGTTCCCATAAAAGGTAAAATTAAACAATTAAACATATTGAATTACAAAGTTTTCAAAAACCAGTGGAGTGTGCTATAACATCATCTATCCAGTGTTGACCCATTGTTGACCCTTTTTCACATCCTTCAATTCAATTAAAAATTGTTTTGACAAAGTTTAGACTACCCTCATTAAAGAGATGACACAATGCTCAAAGACAGGTGTGAAGACCTCACCTTTGGCAGAACTTCAGACCCATTTCTTGGCATACATCCCCTTCAGACTCATCCTAATTAGGATGGCCTTGCTTGAGCCACCTATCTTATCTCTTCTGCATTTCTTCTCCTGGGTTTAGTAAAACACTGTGGGGCCCTCTGCAAACCTCTGCGAAGCAAAGACCTTTAAACTTCCTTTAACAGTTTCACTAAAAACAAACAATTTGACTTCTATGTCTTAATTCTATATAACTATTGTGACCTTTTACTTTGGGTACATACTTTGGTTTGGCATCAAGTGTCACTTGGTCTCCATATGTATACTTTTGCTCCTAAAGCATTACAGTAAAAGCTACAGGGATACAGGCATTTAATTAGTGAGTGAATGTTTTTTGCCAAGACATCTCTGTCTCTGCCAGGGTCGTCTGCCGGAAACTGGTATTTGCTTATCTGAGTTACATTCTGAGGCCCAAGCATCTTTAAAATCAAGCAGCTCTTTACCATTCTGTGTGTTCCCATGCTTTAGTCGGACTTTTAAAATGATTCTTTCTTTGCTTATACTTATACTGGGCTATCCAGTGACTTTACAGTCTAGGGTCAAGGGTCACCGTGCCTTAGGGACTTTTGTCCCCTTCCCCTGGGTAAGGGAAGCAGCCCTGCAATGGGGTTACTTGATTCTATGGCAGCTCTGGAGCTGCCGCAGAATCAGAGAGTTCTGTGTCAGACTGCTTGGTCCTACACGGGACTCAGGATTTGGTGGAGCTGAGCTACACCAGTTCCACGCTCCTTCCACCCTGCTCCCTCCACCCATGCCTACTCCCAGCCCTCCACCTGCCTTCCCCCACCTCCCCCCACCCCAGAATGCCTTCTCCCTGCCTCCCCCCACACCCCCATTCACCTCTCTGCTGCTTGGCGGTTTGGGTGACCGCTGGGCGGTGGAATGCAGGCCCAGCACCGGAACTAGCTCTGATTGGCTCTGACACTGGGCCTGCAATAAGGGCTTGCAAACATGCCTTATGGCACATTTGCAACAGTGCACACTGTCAGTAAGCTGTCATGCAGGGTTCTGGATCAGGCCCTTAAAGATGCACCTATATCAGCACAGGTATATGTTCCACCAGTGATGGCTGAGGAAAAGCGACAGACACCAACACAAGTTGCTAGAGCCCTGGTAGGAAGGCAGAGCCTTCCTGCACATGCTGGTGGGCCTCAGAATGCCCACCTATAGCAGGTGAGCTCAGTACAAGGGATGGAACAGAGTGGGGAATGGCAAGAAGTGGGTGGAATGTGGCGGGGAAGGGTGGAAAGGGGCGTTAATGGAACGAGGGATGGGTGGATTAGTCCTGGGAGGAGGGTGGGTTTGTCAGTGGTGAAGCACCCCAAAACCAAGCTCTTTCCCAGGCTTGAATCACCTGCATGGATCAACTTGAACTTGTGCCAGCTACAGATCTCGCGCAGATCCAAGTTGACACATCGTGGCTGCTGGGGTGTACCCTGGGGCAAGGAGTCAAATACCTCCTTACCCTGAGTAGACCTCCAGCATCCAAAACTCCTCCGGGGGGATACAGTGGAGGATGTGCCGTTGCTGCCACACCACTACACAGGGAATTAGGTAGGATTTGAGCCGTTGAAAACTCCTTAACTTTTCCTTTTTCTATGCCTGAAGTGTTTTTTTCCTTTTTAAGTTGCATATAAACTGTTTTTTACAAACAATTTGGACTTGGATTTTAATGCTCCTGTGCCTTAGAGTACATTTACATCTCTTTAATGTGACTATAACATCATGAGCATGCATTATTAGTATCCATTTCCACAACACAGAGGAAGTCAATGTCGCCATTTAGAAGCCGATGCTGTTCTACAAATGTTTCAGTTTCAGCACAGAAAGGACTGTTGCATCAACCATGGGCCTCAGCCATCATGATTGCCATGCATTAGTTGAACTGATTGAACTGCCCTTGTCTGGTGCAGCTACAACTCATTTCAACCTGGATTGTGGAGGAAAACTTCCTGGTGGACTCTGCCTTTTGAATCTTTGTTTGAACAGATGTTTTTACTGCTGTCTGTCAGGGCCAGCATGTCCGCCCTGCCCTGGCATCCCCCAAGGAGAATTGGATCCAGCCAGCCACCAGTGGCCAGCAGCTGGACCGGTCCTTCTTCTCTCACTTTGGCAGACAGGCAGGTGTTGTGCGAGATGACTATAGTTAGGCAGACTGACCCCCTTTCCTGCAGGTTGCAGGTGCAGGTGACAGTGTTCCTGGTCTTGTACAGCTGTCTATTGCTATTTCCACTGCCAAGAGACTGCAAAATTTCCACCTGAAGGGAGGTGCGTATCCAGCCACTGTTGTTCAGTTCTCTCTTCCTCTCTATCCTCTTCCTCTTTTCCTATTAAACACTGAGCAGGCTAGGAGGAGAAAAAGAAAGCCTGGCTGCTTTGCAATGTTTACAAGGTGAAAGAGGGAAAGTGCTGCATGATGGCATGTGATGCAACACCTTTCTGCCCAAATAAGGGGAGGGGACCCAGAGCTGGCAACCACTGGTTCCTGGCTGGACCCAATGTTCTATGGCTGAGGTATTCAATCTGTGCATCCCTAGTGAGACGTGGCTAGCCTCCAGGGGCGTCACCAGGCATCTCAGGGAAAGAGGCTGCTCTGCTCTGCTCAGCTGCACATGCTGCCTGCTGACTTGCTGCTTTTCTGCAGCTGTGAACAAGGTGGGTGGAGCAGCATGAGGCTGGGAGGGCATGTAAAACATGGTGGGGGGAGGTGGGAGAGAAGGCTGGCTGGGCAGGCAAAGGTACCAAATCTCATCATGGAGCTCTCTCCATGTGCAACCTCGCCCCAAAGACTACATTTCCCAGTGTGTCCCTCACCCTGGGCATCCTGCACCTAGTGGGGGGGGGGGGTCCAAATGCCCCAGCCTGCAACCCTCAATCTTGCCTGGCAGGAACAGAGGTGGCATCTGCATGTTGGGTGTATGTGTGTGAGCAGCCACCATCTACTTTGGGGTGAGTTGTAATCTTGCTGGGTGTGGCTGCAATCCTTTCCACACTTTCCTGGGAGTAAGCCCCATTGACTCAAATGGGGCTTACTTCTGAGTAGACCTACATAGGCTTGGGGTCTGTCAGCTTAACCAAGGATCTTCACCTTTCTCTTTTTCCTCCCCCTTCAAAAAAGAAAAAAGCCACTCTTGATGACTTTGTCTCCAAAAATTGATTAAAAATAAAAATCCCCATTCCTTTTTAGCCATTCCCCTTTTTCCTCCTGCCTCCTTTTGAAATAAACAGGGTCCCAAAAGCTTGTACTGTAATATTATATATTACATAATAATATATTATGTTCTGTAAATTTCTTGCTCTTAGGGAAATCTTCCCTCAGATTTATCTAAAGAACCACTGTACATTGCTGAGGATTCTGAGATACAGCCTTTATGACATCCTCACTTCTTTCCTATAGGGTAACTGCTACCAGGCCCAGAATGTGCCTAATATTCTCTGGAGGCTACATATTTTAGGGGAAGATTGATAATAGCAGAGAATCTGTCTTTCATGGTTGCTTGTACACCATTACTAATCTTCTAATTGAGAAAACCCTGATAAGCTTCCAAGGAGCCCCATTGAAAACAAATCACTGGTATACTGTATATACTGTTGAATTGTCAGTGGTTTGAAAATGTGTCTTGGGACTATATTTTAAAGCCAATTTCAGTCAGACACAGAGAACCAAACATTTATTATCATCTAATCCTGTTAAGATTTTCTACACCATATGTCAAAACAGCGGTACATGTGACGTGTGTACTAATTACTGCTGCCTGTGTCATGTGTGTACATTTTATATGCAGTCCCTGACCTTTTAGTTAATGACTTCACATTATATTCATTGACCTGAAAGAAATTGAATTCAGTGGCAGTCACTCAAGAATTGAATTACAGAGTCGTCTTAATTGGTCTCTTATTTAAATGTGGAAAAGAGTAGCAGTTTACCACCTGAATTTTTTTCTGTCTTTTTTTGTGTGTGCGTGCAGTGAGACATTCCTTAGGTCTGTGTATATGATATTAGATAAGGCACAGAAGTAACTATTACAGCTCTAGTATTGGCCTAAAATATACTGATGAGAGGGGCAAGGAGATTATCCATAGAAAGAAACAGATGATGGCTCTGGTGCTTGAAAATTAAAACATTTCCAGCCTTCCCACATATATCTTCTTTCAGAAGTACAAGATGTTTTACCATGTTCCCAACAGGCAAGGTGCTTCCAGAACCCCTCTAAGTTGGCTTCTCAGTCAGAGAGAGGTTGTGTTATCTGTCTCTCTCTTTGTAGAGGGTTTCTAGCATGGCTCTTCAGACTGTTTGGTTGGGAATCAAAAAGGGCTGTTAGGGCCAGGTCCTCTCCCTTCTAGTAAGCTCCCCACCAGGTACACAACATTTGGGGAACTAGTAATGTCACTGGAGAGTGACAGGACGTCATTCTCATTATTTCTTCTGAGGCAATGGGGAAAGTGGAGGTAGCATGACTGATTCCTACCAACTATTATATCTGAACGATTCAAATGTAACATTAATTGCCCAAACTGCGCAGAAGAGTCTTTACTTCCTGTGTTGAAGTTAAAAATGCAAATGTTATTAGTGCCCCGATCGTTGATAAGAGTGCTTTTTGTGCGGTGCTTTAACCTCCATTAGGGGGGATTAGGAGGACACAACCGCATTGGCATTTTGTAAGTGTCGCTATGACAGCACTTGCTGCACAAATGCCTGGCTGTCACACTGAGGTTTATCGCTGGTTTTTTTTTCCCTCCGAATGCAGACTAATAAACCCAGAAATTACAATTGCCTCCCTGCCGAATCTGTGATAGGCGGAAATAATGATATCAGTGGCCCGCTAATCTCCTTGCCTCGCGCTTGGCACTAGCCTATTGAGGCACCTGTCACCCTCTGCTTTGATGAGGCGAATTCAATCTCAGCACTGTAATGACAATGGAGCCATTTTCATGTTGGGAAATGATTAGGGAAAGGGTGTGCCTGCTTCTGGCATGGTGAGCACAACCGGGCACTTCGCTCCTTGAGGGGATGCGTACCAGCTTTCTCCAGGGAAACGAGGGACCAGACTGCAGTCAGAAGCCATTCTCTTATGTTCTTAGACCTTGGATTGATGGGTTCTGAAGGCAAACAACAGGCAATGCATCACATTTTGCTTCTCAGCTTTCCACAACATCTGGCTGGCTACTCTAGGAGACAGAATGCTGGGTGAGATGGGCCCTTGGTCTGATCTAGCAAGGCACGTTCATGGCCAAGAAGAAGGAACATGTCCCATTCCCACACACAGTCACTATCAAACTCACTGCAGCCAACACCCATTCAAGCACATATTCATCAGGTTGCACCTCAGCTACCCCAGTTTGTATAGCCACATCAGCCTTGTTCAGTCCTTAGGGCTCACACTGACGCAGTTTATAAGCTGGGAGGAGTGTACAGCTTAGTCCTGTCCCGTGAAAATGAACTTCCAAAGTTTCATGCTGTTGCTGTTTCTACAATTAGAAGAACGTTACATACATTAGGGTTAGCACATCTTTCATACCCCTTCCTGCTGTTGCCTCCCTTGTGTTAATCTCTAGTTGCAAACCCCTTGGGGAAGACAGCTGTCCTTTTGCTCTCTGGAAAGCACCACATTCATGGATGGAGCTATGCAAACAAATATCATATAGTAATAACAACAATAATAATGCAGTCTCAATGGGCAGGGCCTATCTATTGCTATGTGTTCTGTAACAGCACCTAATTTTTTAGGTGCAACACCATATTACTATTTATGAAAATATTATCATGTGTTCATGGATGGAGACAATTGTGGACTGGGGCCCATATTTGCCTTCTTCTTTCTGTAGCAACAGATAGCTGTAGCAGAGTTCTTCTTAGAAAAGAACAAGTTCCTGTTGGTCCTCTCGCTCATACCATAAGAACAGCCCCACTGGATCAGGCCATAGGCCCATCTAGTCCAGCTTCCTGTATCTCACAGTGGCCCACCAAATGCCCCAGGGAGCACACCAGATAACAGGAGACCTCATCCTGGTGCCCTCCCTTGCATCTGGCATTCTGACATAGCCCATAACTGAGGTCAGGTTGATCTTCCCCTTGCTAGTGCTCTTGCTGGGAGAGAAAGGGTCATGCTGCGATTCTGCAAATGCCCTCCCTCCTCTGCCCATAGGCAGAATGACAGTCCTTCCTCTCATCGATTAAGCCACAGAGCAGAATTTTTTTCCCTGCAAAGATTCACTAGTGAAGTGTGGAAAATGTGGAAATGTGGAAAATGTATGGGAATATTACAGATTTTAGTGCATGACATATGCATATGCCAGCATATATAAATATAATTATTCATGAAAATTTAATTGACTCTTTAGATAGCTTTCCTCTTTAGTGGTTTGTGAAAGATATTATTGAACTGAAAGGATTCCGCAATGAATTAAGAACGTTGCCGTGTTGATGGGTCTTGTCACAATGCCATTGGTACTAATATGGGACCACCTGCACTTTAAGCCTGCAAATATATCTTTAATTACAACATTCTACCCTAATTTTTTTTGCCAGATCAATCTTTTGTGTGTATATTTAATTGTCATGTCATAGTGAAACTTGCATGTAATCTAATGCATACCAAGAGTCTATAGTTCCATGATAGCCATGGGGCCCAATCCTATCCAATTTTCCAATTTTCCAGTGCCAGTGCAGCTGTGCCAAGGGGGCATGCCCTGCATCCTGTGGTGGGGAGGCAGTTGCAGATGCCTCCTCTAGGTATTGGAACATTTGTTCCCTTACCTCAGGGATGCATTGCAGTTGCACCGGTGCTGCAAAGTTGGATAGGATTGGGCCCATGGGCTTCTTTTACTTGATGTCTAATCCCACTTATGTTGCAGGATGCACCCTTGACTCGATATATGTTTTTGGAAAGGATGAAGATGTTCTCTATGCATGTGGGAAGTTAAAGTAGCTCTGTTATCATAGAAAGATCATTACCTGATAGGGTTTAAGTTTTTGAGAGGGTTTAAGTTTTTGAGGACTTCTAACTTTCACAACAGTGGGGGACCACACTCGGTGTCTAGTTGAATTCTCGATTACTCTGGGGAGGGTCCTATTGCCAGGATTGGTGAAACCATGGTTGATGTCTAGAATGGGAAATGATCTTGGCCATTGACAGGATAATTCTTAAATACCTGGGTTATCCAACTCTTAAATACAAGTCACCCACTAGGGTGACCACAGTGGTCCCTGCTTCAAAACTGAATTTGAAAACAGTTTATTATGGTGCAAGATAATCAGGTTCATCTAATTACTGGGAGTTACCTGATCACTACTGTTTTGAACACCTTTCTCAAGAATGGTCACTAATTGCCATCTGTAGGATCTAGAAATGCCTCCTTCAATAAAGATTGGAACTCTGTGACAGAGACATGCAGCCTCTCCCAACCACCTATCACCTGTTGCACCTGAACTTCTTGTGTTAGCAACCTGTTGTGGTCTGAACTTCTCTAAGCACCTTGCTTGTATCCTCAGGTATCAACCGCCATTCATCGGTTGAAGTTATCAAAGTAACTTCCAGAGTGGTAGCCATATTAAGGCCCAATCCTGAACTTCCTCAGCACACCAGATCAAATGAACTCCAGGCTCTGCTTGTTTGGACTTCTTGAGAGTTTTCCACCATTTGGGTGCTGTCATCCCAGCTGCTTCATCTCTTTCAAAACCAGAGAACTGTCAATGGGAGAAAGATGCTAAGGATTGGGCCAGCCACTTGGTCTATTCACTATTCTATAAATTGACAAAGATGTTGACAGGAGACTTGCCAAGTCAGCAGAAACATCCCTGAGGACAGACTGAAAACCTATTGGATACAGTAGCTTCCAGGAATGGATAATCTTAATCAGACTCCTGCCCCTCCAGAGATAGTCCTATAAACTCCACATTCACCAGGTAATGTATTTGTCATTCGATACAAAATTCTATGTAAAGTGTCAGTGGGGCATGAACTGAAGACTCTACATCACTCTGGTAATTTGACAAAAAAGGGAGCTGCTTTCTTACTTTCTCCTGTGCTTCAGCACTACCATTGCATATGACTAGAGGGTAGTATTGCTGCTACTAGTTTAGTTGGGGGATCAGGTAATTTGTGACCAATAAAGTTTCCCCTGGACATATAAGACTGGTGAATCTGACCTGGTTCATTAGACTGTAAAATATTCTTGCTTGGGTACCCACTGTGCTACACTCATGCTGACAGGTGTGACTATCTCCCAGCTAAACTCTCTACCTGATCAGGTAATTTATTGCCTACATATCCTAACAGATGAAATTATTTCAGCTGTAAATTCCCCACTTGCTTGCAGCTTTCATTCAGCTGACTTGCTTTTATTTGTAAGGTCTGGGATGGGATCCTCTATGTAGGACCAGAGAGCTAGAGGGCTTTCTGGTTACTCAGCATTTACAGAAACCCCCATAGGCTGATGCAGTAGAACTGGGTGTATAGAGGCAGTATTCTTGGTTGTGGCAAAGATTTTCCTTGACATTTTTTTGCCTATTTTTTACACCTGTTTTGATCCTCCTTATTCCTGCAGAGACTTCTGTGATGCTTCCGCATCTGGAAAGGACTACTGAGTCATTCAAATGCTGGAGCCATTATTTACATTCCCCTTTGTTGTTTATTCTTTGACATTTTCTACCATTTCAGTGGTAAATAAAGGACCTGGCTTTGAGCCAGCCTATTGGACCTTGAAGTCTGCCTGATTTCCAAGAATGGGAATTTCAAAGACCCAGGTGAACCCCTCCCAATATCCAACCCCACAGCTAAAGTAGGGCTATAGAAACAGGTTATATAAACAGGGGTTGCACGCACCTCTTTGCAATTTGCCAAAGTCCAACACTGGAAGCATCTGATATTTCACTGTGCTGCAAGTGTGTTAGGCTCAGGCTCCTGGAACAGCATAAGCAGATAGGGTAGGGAAAAGTACTCACAAATGTTGCATCAAGGCTTTTGTTTTGCCACTTGCTGTTCAGCCTCTTTGCCAAATTCTACTCTTCTCCATTTGCTAATTGATCAGCACCTCACTTTTCTCCCTTGCATTTTCCCCACCACTATTTGGATTTTGTAGCCCCTTAGTAAGCATCTTATATTTTTACTGTTTTTCTTGTGTGGTTGGGCAGTCCAGTCCTTAGCCGCCTGGCACATAGGGCTGTAGTGCCACTGAAAATGTCTGCCCCTGCATCCAGAGCACTCCAGACGCTGCCTGCCAGCCTCCTCAGGAAAAGGGAACTTTCATCCCCTTCCCCTAGGTAAATAGCCCCACAACTACTTTCCCCCAGTTTTCCCCTGGTTTTTGCCCCAGGGCCCTCTAAAAGCTGCAACTGACACTACTTCCTGGGTCCACTACAAGGTGATGGAGTTGACCTTTAAAAGCCCTATGTAGTCCAGATCCAGGATACCTTAAGGACTTTAGTCCTTTTCCTTACTGTAACTAAGCTTAAGTTGTGTGACTGGAACAATCACATACCCTTCACCTGATAATCCCTCCCTCCACCCTCTTTCCCCTCTTTGTTGTCTCATATCAAGATCTAGACCAGCAAATATTCAATTTGTGCCACAAATGGTCCGAAGGTGTGCTGCTGTAGTTTGGTGGAGGGTAATTTATTAGTAGGACCATTTTGGATACAAACTACCAGCTGGCAGCACAGTGTGCTTTGTCAATTGTCAAAAAACTGGTGGTATGCCCTGAAAATTTTAGTGCCTTGTCAATGTGCCATGAGATGAAAAAGGTTGAAAATCACTGATTTTTAGACTGTAAGCTCCTTGGGTCAGAGATCTTTCTTTTTACTCCATATCAAATGCTATGCATGTTGAAAGTGTCATAAACAAATATCATCTCTGCCTACCATTCTCTGAGCTCTTCTTTGGAAACATTTCTACAGGCTCTTCCCCTGTCATCTGGAATACAGTGAAGGACTTGAACGAAAATGTTGAGGTTCCCTCCAATCCCAGAAGAAGCTGGCTTTACTTCTTCTCTATTAATCTTCTGCCATCAGGTGAAGGATGTACTGCTTGGGAAGAATTTGGAGACTGCTGAACTGTTTCTGCAAGTTTCCCAGCTGTTGGCTATTTGCTCCTTGGGTATTTGTTTCCCAGCTACTTAACTATTACTTGTAGTTTATATGTTGTGTTATTATCTGCTTAACTTTTAAATTTTGTTAGCCACTCTGAAGATTTGTTTGGGTTCTAGAAGCAGGATATGAATGTTTTAATACATAATAAGATACACACATAACTGCAGTAGCATTGTAAGAAGTAGTCACACTAGACAGGGTCCCATGGCACTTGGGGATCACACAAATTATTTTTACTATTTATATACTTTTGATTATTATATTGTCAGGGCCCCTCCCAGAGGCCCTGACCCCCAACTTACCCTGGAGCAGGCACCCCTATGCCCAGAATGGGGAGGCTTCCCTGTCCTTGAAGGGGGCAAGGCAGGTTGGCTCACCCCAACCAGCCAGAGGGGGCTGGCAGAGCAAACATGGAACATTGCAGGAAACAAGCCAGCAACAGGAAAGGCCTTTTCTGCCCTACCTGGAGGAAGGGGAGGGGCCAAAGGGGGCAGGCTTGCTCCATAAAACAGGAAGGCCAGGGCTAAGAGGCAGTCAGTGTGAAGCAGGGAGCTGTGAGGTAAACAGCTCCTAGGCCAGGTTTGGCAGCTCTGCTAGGGAGGAGGACAAGGGTGCTGGAACTCCTTCCCCCTTCAGCCAATCTGAGGTCTCCCTGGGGGTGGAACAAGCCTGCTCCAGGCCCCTCCAGGCCAGGGACCCTACATATATCTAGAACATTTCTTAGAGAGTCAACTATTTCTAGGAAAAGCATGTATGTCCCCATATTGCACTCCACTTCAAGCACATCCTGGGAGAAATGGCTTCCACTGTGATGTGGACCACCCTGATCTTATTTACAGGACATGGAAGTAAGTGTTATTAAAATTAATAGGATTTCCACATAAGGCTTTTAAGAGTAGAATATGACTAGGGGATTCAGAGCCCAAAAATAAAACTGTAGGGTTGTGGGATTATACCTGGTAAAGTAGGCCTTGGCCTCAAGAACAGAAACATCCATCTTTCCCTTTCCTTCTGTTTCCAGAAAGGCCTTATGGCAGCCTGCCTAGAACCAATTGATACGGTGTTCAGAGAGTGAGGCTGGGATCAGGGAGGCCCAAATTCCACTCTTTGCACAGTTAGGACATTCATTGGCTAACCTTTGGCCATTCAATGTCTCTCAGCCTAACCAGAGTGCTGGTAAGGTGGGGTAGGGAGAAGATCCATGTAAGCCACATTCTCTTCTTTTGCAAAAGAGTGAGATACAGATCAATAAATAAAAATGCTTCTGGGGGTATTATTGGCAACCTTCAGTCTCGAAAGACTGGTATTGTGCTCTGAAAGGTGGTTCTGGCACAGCATCTAGTGTGGCTGAAAAGGCCAATCCGGGAGTGACAATCCCTTCCACACTGGGAGCAAGTGCAGTCTGTCCCTGGTCTGTCTCCCTGGCTATGGGCCTTCCTTCTTTGCCTCTTAGCCTCAGACTGTTGGCCAAGTGTCTCTTCAAACTGGGAAAGGCCATGCTGCACAGCCTGCCTCCAAGCGGGATGCTCAGAGGCCAGGGTTTCCCACTTGTTGAGGTCCATTCCTAAGGCCTTCAGATCCCTCTTGCAGATGTCCTTGTATTGCAGCTGTGGTCTACCTGTAGGGCGCTTTCCTTCCCCATTCCTTGGGGGTATGGAATATTGGAAATTGTCCCCTTCAGCCAACTGGTTTGCACAAAGATTTTGAAGGTTTTGAATCTACGTAAATCTAAGAACATAAGGACATACTGCCACTGAAACTGGAGGTAATGCGTTATTGACCCAATCCTATCTGGGCCTTATGTTTGTGGCAATCTGCGACTGTAAGGCCCAGGCCACTAGGACGGCAAGCACTCTGCTGAAGGCCACTGCCACCAACGCAAACCCCAGAAGCTGCGTATGGGTGACACTGGCCTACAGAACCCCTGCGGTCACTAGTAAGTTGACAACAGGGGTAGACTGGGGTGGGGACAGGGAGTGGGCCAAACTGGGGAGGGTTCTGGGGTGGGAGAGGGTGGATCTTGGCTGCAGCTGGACACACTGGGTTCTATCTCCCCTTCCCAACCTGGACCTATCCCAAGTCTCCTCAGACTTATGTCAGCTAAAGATATGGCATAGGTCTGAGGAGACCCATTGGGAACCAGGCAGCCTATGGGCAGGTAAGTAAAAATGTTCTTTACTTACTTCTCCTGAGCAGCTTTGTCTCTTGCTGGCTGTCATGGGGGGGGGGGTACCAGGAGAAGCAAAACCCATCAGGGGAACAGGAGGAAAAGGGGTGGAAAGTAGAGAAAAGGGGTATACAGACCCCTGGAAGACCAGGGAAGAGCGAGGAACCAGACCAAGAGGGTGAGACTCCTAAGTCTTGGCTGCAAGCAGGCTCCTCTCCTCTGGGACAAGGCAGAGGCCTTCTTAGAGCCCAGGTGCAGCTACCTTTGAGGAAAGAAAGGGTGGAGCCGGCAGGGAGAAGGGAGGAGGAGATCATGTGAGATCTGGGTCCGAGGTGTGGGAAGGAAGGGGCAGGGCTAAGAGGTCTGGCTAGAGGGATAAGAAGAAGGGAAGAGACAGTGGAAGGGGGAGGATGCACCTTCCAGAGCTCCCTGGAGCAGGGATTAGGAAGGGGCAGAAAAGGGAGAAAGGAGATATCTCTAAGAGAGGAGAGGCTATCCCAACTGAGAGACATCCCAGAGTGGAGAAGAGCCCAATACTCCAGCCCCTGGAGGAAGGAGCTACCCATAGGCTGGGGAAGAGATCCCAGTCCAGAAGATGTTAGGGACAACTCCTGGCTGAGTCCAACAACCATTGAGAACCCAGGGGAAAGGAGGGCCACCACTGGACCCAGCCCCTTGCCAAGAGAACCCCAGAGCTCAAGACCTGAACTACAGAGAACAACCCGCACCAGACAACTTTCATGGTGAGAACTGAAGGGGGGAGATAAAGGCTCTTGGGGTGATGGGCCACTGGGGTCCTGGATTGTGGAGAGTCTGTTATTGAGCCAGTACTTGGGGGAATGAGGTTTTTGTGAAGGAACAAGACCACCCCATGAATGTAAAGGCCACAACCAGATTAAAGGAAGTAAGCAAGTCCTCTTTGTTTGCTCCTCGTTCCTCGCATCGACCCTGGAGAGACTGGGCCGGGCTAGAAGAGGCAGGTGAGCCAATACCCTGAGGGGACATGGACATCACACTGGCCCACAGCATGCAGCATATTGTCTGGAGGCAGCATCACACACTCTTATGGGGGATAGGATTGGGCTGTGTGACTAGTAGGTCTGTCCTCCATTAATTTGTCCAATCCCCTTTTAGCTATCAAACCTAGTGAACATCATCACCTCTTGAGGCAACACATTTCACAGACTGATTATGCACTGTGTTAAGAAATAGCTCCTTTTGTCCAACCTAAATTTCTGGCCAGCCAATTTCATTAAATGACTCTGGTCTGAGCACTGTGAGAGGAGAAAAAATATTATCTGTCTCCATACCAGGCATAATTTTATAAGTCTGATGCTCTAATCCTATTCCCTGCTACCTGCACTGATGCAGCCATGTCATGGAGCTGCATGCTGCAGCCTATGGGGGTGGGGTGATGAGGAGGCCTCCTTGAGGTAAGGGAAAGTTTTCCCTTACCTCCAGGTAATCCCCCTTTGCCCCATGGATCTATGGAGATCTGGGCCAGCAATTTGGCTGGTGCATGACCAAGGGGGCTTGGAAGACCATAAGATATTGGTAGTGACTTGCCTCCAAAAACCACCCCTTCCTGCCCCAACACACCTCGCAAAGGCCCTAATCCTTGACTTGATCCTTCCTGCTTTCCATCCACCCCTTGCACCAACTTACTGTCACTGGGGGAGCAGAATGAGTCACTGCCACATGGCCAGTGCCACTCATTGTTGAAGCAATGAGCAACAATAGCACGCAATCCGGCCCAGTAGCACACAATTGTGTTTCATGTTTTGTGACATTGCAAACCAGGCTGCACTGCTGGAATGTGAGTTCTGGTAGCACAGATGGGAGATAGGATTGGGCAGTCAATCATGTAACAGGTTGGGGGCAGGGGTAGGCAGATTGGACCTGGTCACCTGGGAGAGGGGCAGGATCAGAAGTGCTAGCCTGTGCCATATCCTATCCCCCTTCCCAGGCCTAATCCACTTATACAGATCAACTTGGACTTGCACCAGTAATATTGCTGGTATGGGTCTGAGTTGACCGCTTGAGCAGTCTGGGGCTTATCCAGGGGCAAGGGGACAAATGTTCTCTGACAAATGTGAGGAGATTTTCCACCTGCTAAAATTCCCTGCTGGATGCAGTGTTGCATCATTGCACCGTTGCATCATTGCCAGGATGTTGGGTAGGATTGCGCTGCCCATCTCATGCCCAGATCCTCACAAAAATCTAGCCAGTCATTTATATCATTTACAAAGGGTTGTTTATGTAAGTATTTCATCCCAGTGATTAACTGCCATGAAAGAGATATTTGCCTTTTAACTTTTTTAAAATGATGTACAGTATATGCATTGCACATTCTGTTGAATCAATAGTCCTGTTGGAAAACGTTCATGTGCGAAGCAGTTCTCCTTGGGTTCAAGTGTTTAGGACTGTGGGTAAGACAACCCTTCTCTGTTTAGGCCAGCTACGAGATCTCTCTTCCACTCTGTTTGTGTGCTTAAAAAGAGGCACTGCTAAAGCAGATTTATTAATAGTCAGGAACAATCGTTGATCACAAGGGGCGTGTGGGCCAATTCGCCCAGATCCAAAGAACACCATTCACACTTTCTCTCCAACAAAGCCCCATTTAAAGCCTCGTGTTTGCTCAATGGTCCCATTGAGAGTGTGGCTTGTTTTTCACAGCAGACTTTCAAGAGGGGACAAATAGATTGCTAATGAGGGGGGCAAGGCAGGCACACACAACTGGCTATGGGAAAAGGTGGGGGCTTTTATTATTGCAAAACTGAAATCTTGAGAAGTTGCCAAAGATGGAGATTTCTTAAAAGTGCTGTCCTTATATGTGTCTGTTTTTGGCAATGGGAACTGGATAGGAGCCTGAAACCACTATGTAGAAGACAAGTCCCATTGATTTCAGTGAAACCTCTTTCCACATCAACTTGCTCAGGATAGGAGCCTTATTCTCGGCCCAACAACTTGGGAGATCACAGACACCAGGAACCGAGCTCCTCAGAATTTTCTTTTTTATAAAACACAAAAAGAGAAGGGTGTAAAAAGCATATAATAAACATTTCCTTATTCCAACGATAAATTAAACTTACTTATAACAAGATGATACTTGAAAACATTATGAATATACCTCACAGCTGGTTTCCAGAGCATCATCTTCATATAATTATTACGTCTTTGATATGCTGTGAGTTTTTCTAAATGAATTAGTTCCACGATTTTGTTCAAATGCTTTCTCAAAGATGAAAAGTTTGTTTAACTCATTAATGTTCGTGTTCAATTTAAATTTTTTTTTGGGGGGGGGGGGGCTAATATCAACATTGCTTGTTGGAGAGACAGGTCCTTCTGTATTTGGTGGAGTCACTATTTGGCTTGATAAACAAAAAGCAGTACAGGGTCTGGTAACAGTGGCGTAGCTAAGGGGGTGCAGAGGTAGCAGTTGCACCGGGCATCAAGCTTTAGGGGGGCAACAAGCTGATCTTGACAGTAGTGACCAAAATTGTGACAATCTTGGTATGTATGAATCATACCATCATGTTATATATCATTGGAAAGGTAATTTAATGTTGAATGCAATGAAACAAACTGCATTGGAATATCGGTATTCTATCAAAAGTTATGGCCAATTAACCAGAAAATGAAAATACAACCGCCTTATGGAACAAAAATTGCATTTTTCAAAACTGACTTAAGACTGTTCTGAGAGCTAATGATGTATGATTATGTTATTGACATGTTGCAATGACATGTTATGATACAGCATGAAACCAATAATGAAACCAATATGAGTCAGCTCTCATTTCCATGCATCATAAAACAGTTACCCCTGCTAACTGATTGCTATCAGTCCCTAAGTATTGAGATGATCTGACTTCGGGCCCAATCCTAACCCATTGGTGATGGCACTGAGCTCCAGTGCTGATGCTGGGTGTCACAAATGTGCTGTAAGGCATATTGGTGGCAACCGGAGAGGAGGTGTCCCCGGCACTGGGCAAGTGCCAGTCAGCGCTGAGCCTCAGTACTGCGTGAGGGCCAGCTGGCACTCCTGCACTGCTGGCCAGCACTGAATTTTTGGGGGTGGGGAAGGTGGGGGGTGCACAGCATGGGGTGGGGGAGGGCATGATGGGGGAGGAACCAGCCTGGGACTATACCCCCGCTATACTTGCTGTAGACAAGGGAAGGATAATATAGAGAGAGGAAAGAAAAAAGTAATAGCGATAGCACGAGATGAGTGAGAGCAAGTTCAGATATAATCAACGTAGGCTTGATTTCAGTTTTGAATGCAGGATAAGGGACTAATCTATAGACTTTATGAAAGAGGTTGTTTTTAAGTTGAGAAAAAGACACAAAGGTGTTCTAGGAAGGAATTGCAGGCATCAGGGGCTAGGGCCAATTCAAGACCTCCCAATACCTGAGGCAGCATGCCCCTGTGCTGCCTCATTCCCCTCCAAATGCTGCCTCTGTGTAAACTTACTTGCGTACACACCCCCATGGATGGAGTCGAGGGAGGGCATGTGTGCCCCATCCCCACTTCCCTATACTTAGCAGGAATGCAGTCTGTATCCCTGCTCCGTGCTTGTCCTGATAGGAATGTAACCCATGCAGTCTGGGCTGCTGCCTGTACCGCTTCCATTCCTATCAAACAGAATCACCTCTGAGCAGAGAGGTTGCAAGCCTGGTAAATAAAGGGAGGAGAAGGAGAGTGGGTGGGTTCTCAATGGCTTGCCCCAGCCTACTTGGTGCTTTGTAAGCATCAAGTCAGCAGAAGTGATTTGGAGCTGTAGCAAGCTTCCCTCCCAAGGCCGCTTCCTGACACTGCTGCCTTCATGGGGGGCACACATACATATCCCCCCACTCCAAAGGAAAAAGCTCCTTACTTCCTCTCCATGCTTCAGCTTTGCACAGGGTTTAAAGGAAGCAGGCACCTTTAAATGATAAGCACTATGCAAGTACAGAGGAAAGGGAAGGGGTAGTGAAGGACTTCTTCATTGTGTGGTATTTTAAGTTTAAAGGGACACATTTCCTTTAAACTTTAAAGCCCATGCAAGGATGGAGCATGGGAAGGAAAGTGTCAGTCCAGTGCCCGCTTGAGTTTAGCACATATGGAGCTGACTGATGCAGCTTACATCCGTCGTGGGCTCGACGGAGGCAGTGGCAGAATCAGGGTGAATGGCACCCCAAATCTGCTGCTCCTGCCACCATCCTGATACAAACCATATCAGGTCACTACATGGCTAGCAGGGTAAAGGACGACAATGGAGAATGGGCAGAGTTGCTTTAAGAAAGCAGGCAACTTTTGGACAGCTCAGAATGATAGAACTGGAGAAGTGAAGGTCACACACAGGTATGTATTGGTATAAGAGAGAAGAAAGATGGATGAGATAGTGGAGATCTTTAAGGAAAAGGGCAAGGAGCGCTTTTGTGCGTGCATGCTTTTTTGTATATTTGATACTGTTAAGAGATGTGCATTGTAGCATTCAGGAAAGGGATCCCATAGTCCTGAAAAGGAAAAAATATAACATAAGGAAAATAGTTTTGAAGTGGAGGGGCATTCCAAATTGCATGGGTAGATGGGAGAGGGACTTCAGATGTGACTGACAGTGAGGTCACAAGTGCATCTGATAGCTGTCCACAAGCAGTGTTTCTATGCCACAATAGCACAGGAATAGTTGTAACTATTGAGGGAGGAATAATTGATTTAGTGGTTAGGGTGCTGAAGAGCTGTGATTCCTCCACAACGGAAGCACTTGTTGGGACAATGTTGTCTGGGCCTATTAATGACAGCTGTACAGTCCCCCATCTGAAAACAACAGTGCTTTCTCTTCTCCTACCCTCCCCCAACTTGTTTTTATGTGAAAGGAAGCATTGAGCTGAAAACCTCTGCCCAATGCCTGAATACAAGGAGTTTGTTTGCATGTCCATTGTTCAGTGCTGTCCTTTTGCTCACTGTCCTTGGCATTTAAAAGTATTGTGCACAGAAAAATAAAGCCAATTGTGCATGCACAATTCAAGCCAAGCCTCATGAAAACAGGCAAGTTGCTTCCGTTCCATTTAGTTAACTGTCCTTCCTCTGTTAACCTACAAGATGAAAGCTGAAGTGCAAGAGATGTAGATTATGGCAGACGAACAGAGGTGGGCCTCTAATAAATTGTCCAGGTGCCTCTGTTGGTGGCCATGTATATACTCCTTTGATGACAGAAACATATATATGCTAATGTGCTGTGGGATGGCTGTTTTTGTTCTACAGTATTGAACTCTTCCAGTTTCACATGAGAATTTGCCATGTCAATTAGCCTAAAAGTCAAATTAGATGTGAAAATAAATAAAATATGCACACAAATGTGTGCTAAAGCAGCACACTTCCAACCAAAACTGTTTCTTCTTTCACCCTGGGGAGGAGGGGGGAGTTTGACTGTTTCGCCTTGCACTGTTTTGCTGCTGAAAAATTTTCCCCAAGTGGTTGTTTCCTGCAAATAGATCCCTCGGACACAAATAGCCACTGGAAAGAAATTTTCAGTGGGAAAACATGCCGCAGGGTCAGTCCCCTTGGCTGTTTTGGGTAAAATAAGAGGCAACTCAAGTTGGAAACATACATCTTTAGCACACATTGACATAAGTTTTGGTTTCACACAGGCATCGCCTGCATCAGGCCAACATTCATCAAACCAAACTAATGGCCCAATCCTAACTGCACAATATGCCTGTGAAACAGGCATTCCACCAGAATAAGATTCCTTCTGGCTGTCTCAAATGCAACAATGCCTGGCTGCTGCTGGAACCTAGCAAGTGGCCAGTTCTGCACAGTGACAGATGCCTACCACATCAGGTAAGATCATGCAGGGGTTGGGAGGGAGGCAAGGAGTAGGTGGAACAGAGAGGAAATGGGGTAGGGAGCAGAGTGTATCAGGCCTAGGTAGGGGATGGGTTTGTTGGTAGCCAACTGAATCCTAATCCCTTTTCCAGAGCTGATCCACCTTCACAGGTAAACGTAGACTTGTGCCTGCGATATTGCTGGTGCAGGTCCAAGTTGACCCACTGTGTCAGAAGCTTATCCCAGGGGAAGGGAACCAATGTCCCATTACCCCGAGGAGGTCCCCTGAGGCACAAACCTCCTTTCCACAGCAAATGCTGTGTTGGTGCCAATGCATCATCACAAAGGGAATTAGGCTAGATTGGGCTGCCTACTTACCATCCATGTATGGCAGTCTACCAGGGACTAAACCATTCCTTCTTCCTGAGAACTTCAAAACAGGGAGGATTGTCAAGCAAGCAGTGTACCATAATAGGATCAGTGTACCATAATGTACCATAATGGTACATTATGTACCATATGTACATATGTACCATGAAATCCTCTGTCTTTGCTGGAGAGAAGGTAGAGTACCTCAAGACAAGAGGGATGCAAACATCATCACACTGTACAAGAACAAAGGTGACAGGGGTGACTGCAACAACTACTGAGGCATCTCTCTCCTTAGCGTTGTAGGAAAGGTGTTTGCCCGAGTTGCACTAAAGAGGCTCCGGGTACTTGCAGAGAGCATCTATCCAGAACTGCAGTGCGGATTCCGAGCCAACAGGTCCACCACTGATATGGTATTCTCCCTTAGACAACTGCAGGAGAAATGCAGGGAACAACGACAGCCACTCTTTATAGCCTTCATAGATCTCACGAAGGCTTTCGACCTGGTCAGCAGAGACGGCCTCTTCAAGATTCTCCCCAAGATCGGATGTCCACCCAGGCTCCTCAGCATCATCAGATCTTTCCACAAGGACATGAAGGGCACTGTTGTCTTCGATGGCTCCACATCAGACCCCTTTGACATCCGAAGCGGAGTGAAGCAGGGCTGTGTTCTTGCGCCAACCTTGTTTGGGATTTTCTTCGCTGTCCTGCTGAAGCAGGCCTTTGGAACTGCAACAGAAGGCATCTATCTCCGGACCAGATCAGACAGAAAGCTCTTCAACCTCTCCAGACTGAGAGCAAAGTCCAAAGTCCAGCTGAAATGTCTGCATGACTTCCTCTTTGCCGACGATGCAGCTGTCACTACCCACTCTGCCAAAGATCTCCAGCAGCTCATGGATCGTTCTAGCAAGGCCTGCCAAGATTTGACTGACAATCAGCCTGAAGAAAACACAGGTCATGGTCCAGGATGTGGACTCACCTCCCTGCATTACAATCTCTGTGCATGAACTGGAGGTTGTCCATGACTTTGTGTACCTTGGCTCAACGATCTCCGACACTCTTTCTCTCGATACCGTGCTAAACAAGCGCATCGGTAAAGCAGCTACCACGTTTTCCAGACTCACAAAGAGAGTCTGGTCCAACAAGAAGCTGACGGAACATACCAAGATCCAGGTCTACAGAGCTTGCGTCCTGAGTACATTTCTGTACTGCAGCGAGTCATGGACTCTTCGCTCATAACAGGAGAGGAAACTGAACACTTTCCATATGCGCTGCCTCCGATGCATCCTCAGCATCACCTGGCAGGACAAAGTTCCAAACAACACAGTCCTGGAATGAGCTGGAATCCCTAGCATGTATGCACTGCTGAAACAGACGCCTGTGTTGGCTCGGTCATGTCATGAGAATGGATGATGGCCGGATCCCAAAAGATCTCCTTCATGGTGAACTCGTGCAAGGAAAGCGCCCTACAGGTAGACCACAGCTGCAATACAAGGACATCTGTAAGAGGGATCTGAAGGCCTTAGGAGTGGACCTCAACAAGTGGGAAACCCTGGCCTCTGAGCGTCCCGCTTGGAGGCAGGCTGTGCAGCATGGCCTTTCCCAGTTTGAAGAGATACTTGGCCAACAGTCTGAGGCAAAGAAGGAAGGCCCATAGCCAGGGAGACAGACCAGGGACAGACTGCACTTGCTCCCGGTGTGGAAGGGATTGTCACTGCCGAATTGGCCTTTTCAGCCACACTAGACGCTATTCCAGAACCACCATTCAGAGCGCGATACCATAGTCTTTCGAGACTGAAGGTTGCCAACAACAATGTACCATAATTGTAGGTAACAAGCTGTGCAGGCCTGGTCTATAAAGGGCTTAATTTTTGAATCAAAAGATATCAAGTATGCATCAAAATAACATCTGCTACAAACCTTCACATGTAATTCCAGTTATTTGCAGGTTGGCTGCAATTCTGTTGTGGAAAAGGCAGTCTGGGCATGGTCAGATGCATCATGGCTGGCTCAAGACTTCCTGCTGCCTGAGGTGGTCTGCAGAATGCTGCCTCCCTTACCCAATGAAGTGCCAGCCTTCTTCTCTCATGCTCCAATGTTCTAGCTCAGCACTCCCCTCCATATTTATTCTTCCTCTGTCTCCCTCTTCTAATCATAGAGAGTGGAGGAGCAGTGGAGGCAAATAGGCAGACAGCTATGCGTTACCTCTTCAGTTGGTCTCATGGATGGGTCAGCTCTGAGTGGTATTCTTATTGAGTCCCGATCTTGAAAACTGCAATGGCTGTATTGGAATCGCAAAAGATTTGGAAAGGAGGTAAGATGTGGTGTCAGCAGTGGCCCCTTTAAGGGTTAAGGCCTGGACATTCAGCAGACGTGTGCTGCACAGCTGCAGCCACTTGAAGGCAATAGGGCCCTCAGGCATAAGAGCACCTGAGGGAAGGGAGATTTTGGTGTGGGTTGTAAGAGGAGGAAAGCTTGGAGATGGAATTAATGGTTGATTGGACTGTGGAGGCTACTGGAGCAAAAACTGCTGGAGACACTGAGATTGGTGTTTGGCTGCCATGCCCAAGACTTGTGGAGGACCAACGTGCTGCTGTAGTAGTGGGAGGAGCTGCTGGCAGGAAAGGGGAGGAAGGAGGACCTCTGCAGGTGGAACAGGTAAGCTACCTTGGTGGTGGGGTCCAGCAGTGTTGCAGGGCAGAACTAGGGTCATTTTTGAGGGAAGAATTAGCTTAAGGTGGGCATAATTCTTCAGGCGGAGCTTGGAACTTGGCAGAACAATAGCTCAGTTTGAACTAGATAGTTGCCCCTTAAGAAAAACACGGTTTTGTGCCTTTCCTTTTAATAGCAGCTTGATGTGAAGAAATGTAGCAGATAAAAGGTATTCCTATCATTTATCTCCCTGCTATGAAAACCTTACTGTTAAATTTCTTTCTAGCTCTTCATCAGGCTGATTAGTAAACAAAAGTGAGGGAGAGGAAAAAAGTCTGTTTTTTAATATCCAGGGGGCATTTCACAGTATGATCCCATCACCTGAAATGGCATTATACAGAACTCTACCATCTTCATTCTGTGTAATGGATGTTGTTAAAGGACCAGGAATGAAATTAGATAAAACAACAGAAGGCAATTCCTATAGAGCGTCAGGTGACTGCAGGGCCACAGTGCTGCTTGATTTTCTAGTGCAAGACCAAATGATCAGTACATTTGGGAGATGGGCCACCTGCAAATGTTTCTCAAGATTAGGGAGAGAGAGAGATCCAAATAATGGCTGACTTTTGTATTTTCAAAGGAAAAATGTTCATTGAACTGGGGAGAACTGGTGCAAGACCCCTTGGGATCCCCTTACCTGGAGATTTGACAGCTTCTGCTCCTCTAGCTCCCTGGATTGAAAAAGGGGAAATGGAGCAAAAGTGTGTAAGAGAATGGTGTGCTTCCTCTTCCTCTCTGTCCCACTCTTCCTTTTCCAGTCCTGGGAAGTGGCTGGAGGTGAGTGGGCTGACAGAGGTGGGCAACCCCTGCCAATCTGCTGCCTCAATCAGCCTCATGTTTGTCTCCTTGTGCCTTGGTGTAACCTGGGATCTTTTGCATTTAATTAGCCTACAAAGAACATCCTGATTTTAAGATCCTCACTTTGTAGACTTATTTTTGCCATGCCTTTTGTCAGCAACATATTTTGCCCATCCATCACCAAAAGAAGACCCCACATAGAGCCCTACATAAGAGCTGAATGAGGTCATAGGCCCATCTAGTCCAGCTTCCTGTATCTCACAATGGCCCACCAGATGCCTCAGGGAGCACTTGAGACAACAAGAGACCTGCATCCTGGTGCTCTCTGGTGAATAAAGTCTGGTGAGAACTGGTGAATAAAGTCTGAGGAGAAATGTGAGGACCTAGAAATGCGGTATATCAATACCTGTATTATTATTATTTTTATTCTCTCCCTTGAATCCAACATTCTGAGATTGCACATTCCACATGTCATGTCCTGTAACCCATGATGGACTTTTCAACAAACAATAAAAGTCAACAAAACCTTTATTAGGCATAAGATGATGGACTTTTCCTCCAGAAATTTGTCCAATCCCCTCTTAAAGACATCTAGGTCAGATGCCATCACCGCATCCCGTGGCAAGGAGTTCCGCCCTCCCTGTTCTCTCTTTTAAAATTTGTTTCACATTTGAGTCTGAGGGCAGATTAGGTAGGGACACAAAAGGCAACTGGCTACTTAGTGACTCTGACAGCCCAATCTTATCTGCACTTTCCTGGGAGTAAGCGCCATTGACTCTAATGGGACTTACTTCTGAGTAGACATGCCTAGGCTTGGGCTGTGAGTTGGTCTCACTCAAAGGCAGTGTGCGGTTTTGTCTCCGATTGCATGGGGATGGCGAAGGCCAGAGTCTGGTCTCTGAGGGAGCTGCATGTGCAGAGCGCCTGCAGGTGGGCCCAGGCAGGAAGAGAGCGTGGCGGGCGCTGCTCCGGTGGGTCCGTACTGGTGATGGGCAGGCGGCGCGCACGGCGGGAGCGGCTTAGTTGCGAGCTCCCGTGGATCGGCCGGCTCTGCGCCTAATTAGGGCCGTCAATCTCATCAGGCGGCGTCCCTCGCGGGCGCGGGCGGCGATCAAAGCCGCGCGGAGCGCCTCTGCGTCCCTCCTCCTCCTCCTCCTGGCACTCGCGCAGCCTTGGAGAGACGCGCGGCCTCCTTCATTTGCGCCGCCGCCTGCTAGAGAAGCAGGCAGGCGTAATTAAGGAAAGTTAAAACAACATCCCTGTAATTAGCAAGCCAACTCTGAGCACAAGGAATGGAAATTAGTCACAGGATGATAAATGAGCCGCTGCATACATTACGTGGCCGTGGGCACCCCCGGGGCCTGGCGCTGGCAGGCTTGGGCGTGCAGCCCCCCTGCATCTCAATCAGGCAACCGGTCCCTGGGCGATTCAGCCCAAGGATTTTCCAAGCGGAAGGAGTTGGTTCCTCGGGTGGGAAGGGGGAGAGGATGCAGCCCCTAGGCTGCATTGGAGATGTACACATTGGGAGAGAATGATTCCCTTTCACGCTTTCCAAGGTGTTTCAAGATCCCTGTCTTGTTTTGGTCCTTAATTAGAAGCAGGAGTTGAGGAACTTATTTCCATGACCCCAATCTTTTTGTGTGTGTGTGCACCATTTTCCTGTCTCTGTGCAAGAGAGAAAGGAGGAGGAGGAGGGAGGTGTTGCTTGGAGCAAGGCAGGAAATTGGACTGGAGCAACACATAACGTAACATTTGCATCAAAATAATACAGCAGGCCGGAGAAAAATCACAATCACATCACTCGGAAGGAAGGAACTGAATACAAATTAAAGGGAAGAATGTAAATTTGGTGCCATTAAGCTTCAATGGCCATTGGAAATGGTGCAAAAGCACAAAAGGGTTTTTTTTTAAATATATATGAGCATCATCCACTTTGATTATTCATACTTGTGTTTCTGCTTGAATTAAAGCAGGAGTGCTAGAGCCTGTTACAGCAAAAATATTTGAATTGGTAGTGAACTCTCACCTTTGCTTGCATCCATTTACTTTTCAAATGAATACCAGATAAGTTAGTGCATTTTCTAATCGGCCTGTTTTTCCAGTGAGTGCTGCCATTACATACCAATTTCTTTGAGAAGTGCCTCCTAAGAAACATTAAATACTTACAAATAAGGATGTGTCCATCACTTTCAGCTGGGCTGCAAGAGCTGCTTGACTAGTGCTCCAAGACTCCAGGAGGGAACTGCTGTTACTTGCCCCTTCTTTGATTGCCTTGCTCCAACCTTATTTGCATCTGCTTTTGTACAGGCACAGTTACTATCTTTTTCTTAAAAACACACACACACACACACACACACACAAAACCTGGCCCAGCCTGACACACAGAATAGAGCAGGTGATGCTTTTCTCATCATGCTGTGTACCAGGAAAACTGTCACCCACTTCATTTCAGTGCATGAGGCTCAAGCACCAGGCCCTGTGTGGGGCTTTTTTCAGAGCACACTTCAGGAGCCTGAAGTAGAAAATCCCAATGGTTAGGACCTGCCTGCCTGTGAGGTGAGGTTTGGTAGCTGCCTCAGGCTGTGGGTGGCAGGCTCCCCCCCCCTTCAGCTGCCATGCCTGCCTGCCTGCCAGCCACCTATCTGGCCTCAGCTTGGCTCAAGAGTCCGCTTGGTTTCAGGCAAGCAGGAGTGGCAGTCTCCTGCTTGCCCTCAGAACCTGGGAGGAATTGGTACCTGCTGCTCCAGCCCATCATCAGCTGCTGTCACCACCACTGCAACTTTAAGATGTGGAGAGTAGAGAAGGGACACTCTAGGCCACCCTACTCAATTTGCTTCACACTGGAAAGAGGAATGCCAAGGTAGGATAATGCATGTGTGTTAGTTGTAACACACACACACACACCAACACCAACACCAACAGAAGGACAGGCAGATGCTTCAGGTAGTGATAGTGGATTGAGCTATGTTTACACATTATGTATTGGGTACGCATATGTGATTGGAACTAGTAAAGAGACTGAGCTGTGAACGTCTAGCCTAGACGCCTTTAAAAGGGGATTGGACAAGTTTCTGGAGGAAAAATCCATTATGGGGTACAAGCCATGATGTGTATGCGTAACCTCCTGATTTTAACCCCTGCTAATTGGGTAAGAGGCACTTTTTCAAGTGGGTGCTCCTTTTTTTAGCAGGGGGAGAGTAACTGGCCCACCTCACCCCAGCACTGTCTGTTTTAGTGGCTGTCTGCTGGCATTCATTTGCATCTTTTTAGATTGTGAGCCCTTTTGGGACAGGGAGCCATTTAGTTATTTGATTTTTCTCTGTAAACCGCTTTGTGAACTTTAGTTGATGAGCGGTATATAAATACTGTTAATAATAATAATAATAATAATAATAATAATAATAATTTTAGAAATGGGTTATGTTAGAATGCCAGATGCAAGGGAGGGCACCAGGATGAGGTCTCTTGTTATCTGGTGTGCTCCCTGGGGCATTTGGTGGGCCGCTGTGAGATACAGGAAGCTGGACTAGATGGGCCTATGGCCTGATCCAGTGGGGCTGTTCTTATGTTCTTATGAACCACTCCCTCCACCATATGCACTATGGGAATAATAATGTACAAAAAGGCTTTATACAAGAGGTAGCCCCCAAGGGCCTACAGTTACAAGCCCCCAATTACAAGTGAAGGGTAGAAGCAACAAAGAGTTCCTAAAGTTCAAGGTCCTCTGTAGTATGAGAGCTTTCTGAGACAAGGCTTGTGAGAAAGGAGATGAGGAGAACTGTCTAAAAAGAGAACTTCTGTTCTGACTGGATCCATATTATCACTGAAGAACAATCTGCCTGACTGAGTTGCTTGATTAAGGGCATAATCCTAACCAACTTTCCAGCACCAAGATGAGGGCAATGCAGCTCCGAGGTAAGGGAACAAACATTCTCTGTGACTGCCACCCAACTATAGGATGCAGCACACACCTCATTGGTACAGCTATGTTGGTGCATGTGGCTCTTTCAGCTGTCTGCTGTGGCTCCTCCGGGTGAAAGTGGCAAAGGGGGTAACAGGAGGCACCTGCATTGGGAGGGAAGACTGCTTCCCTCCTCCCCCTGAGCTCACTGCCCTCCTCTCCCTTCACCCCCACCTGCCCGCATTGGTTTCCCTTTTCAATTTTGCCCTTTCTGCAGGCTTAAGCTCCCTGTTTTTCCCTTCCCCAACTCTCCAGCAGGATGCCCTCCTCCTCAGCCATTGCGAGCCCTTGCAGGTCCCCACTCAGTGCAAGGAGAGGCTTTTCCTCCACAGCAGAGGAGACACCATGTGTGTCTACTCAGTAGTAAGCCCCATTACAGCAGATGAGGCTTACTCCCAGGAAAGGGTACCTGGGATTGCAGCCTTGTAGCCTGCTCAAGGCCAAGCACGAGTGAGTGGGAGCCCAAGCCCGGCAGGTCTGTTTGCGAGCAAGCCCCGATGTAGTCCCTGGGCTACTCCCAGGAAGGTGTGGAGGGCTGTAGCCTCAGCCTCCTCCTGTGCAGGTCTACTCACAAGTAAGCCCCACTGTAGTCAGTGGGGCTTCCTCCCAGGAAGGTGTGGAGGGCTGCAGCCTCAGCTCCCTCCTATGCAGGTCTACCCACAAGTAGTCAGTGAGGCTTCCTCCCAGGAAAGTGTGGAGAGGACTGCAACCTGAGAGCTCCAACCAACTTGTCTGCTCAGAAGTCCCATTGTAGTCAATGGGGCTTACTCCCAGGATAGTGTGGAGAGGGTTGCAGCCTGAGTGAGGGAGGACAGGCAGGCAGGCAGGCAGGCAGGCAGGGCAGAAGCTGGCCTGTGGCTGCCCCCACCTCCCGCTCTGGCTTCTTCTCTTCCCCACCTCTGGAGTCTGTGTCCTTTTTTCCTTCCAGCAGGGTGCCTCTGGAAGGTGGGGGGAGTTCTTTAGTATCCATGTAAGATAAGCAGATGTCATAACTGCCGTATGTATTGGAATCCTGGAAGATCTGGTGAGGAGGTAGATGTGGTGTCAGCAGTGGCCCCTTTAAAGGTAAGGCCTGGGCATCCAGCAGAGTGTGCTGCACAGCTGCAGCCACTTGAAGGCCATAGGGCCCTCAGGGATATAAGCAGCACCTGAGGCAGGAAAGGGGTGCAGGTTGGAGAAGGAGTGCAGGTTGGAGAGGAGACTGGCTGACTTGGCTTATTGATTTTGATTTGGATACTCTGACTGATTTGACTGACTTACTTTGGAATCTGACCTTGGACTGTGACTTGGCTTATTGACTTTGGACTCTGCCCTGGATACTCTTGACTGACTTTGTGACTAATGGAGTGCTGGAGACACTGGAGTTTGAAGTGTGGCTGCTGTGCCCAAGACCTGCTGAGGACCAAGGGGCTGCTGTAGTGGTGGGAGGCTGCTGGCAGGAGAGAGGATCTCTGCAGGTTGAACAGGCGAGCTACCCTGGAGGTGGGGTCCAGCAGGACTGCAGGGCAGAACCAGGGTCATTTGTTGGGGTCTTTAATCATTTGTTTAAGATTTGCTTAATGTGGGCATAATTCTCCAGGCAGAGAATGGCCTTGGAATCAGGCAAAACACCATAGAGGACCAGGCCTCTGAAAACACAGGACAAGAATGTATGACAAAACTAACTAAAAGCTACAAGAGGGGGCTACATTATAAAAATGGGACCTATAAGAGCATTGTTGGCATCCTTCAGTCTCGGAAGACTATGGTGTCACGCTCTGAATGGTGGTTCTGGAACAGTGTCCTCTCCAGTGCGTGAAGCCTGGGTAAAGTAGGTATGGAGGATAGGCTGTTACCCATGCAGCAAATCCCCCCTCTCCACGTCGCTGAAATGGTCCAATAGAAAGGCAGAGGCCAATACGGTTGGTTCCAAGCAGCGTTGCAGGAGTTGCCAGAACGTGACTGTGTTCAGCCATGAACTGCCTCAGGGACTCTGGCTCCAGATTTTGCCTCAAGGTTGACTCCTGAAGCCTTTTCCATAACTGGATGTAGCCACAAGGCAGTGGAGGTTTGGGATCAGAGTTTTCCTTCTCTCAGATGAGCTGCCTTCCCAGGCTGACGAGCCCCATCTACCCAGTGGCTGTTTAGTCGCCTCTTACGACAAGTACAGCCAAACTGAGGGCCTATTCTTATCCCCAGCCCCCAGGGGACATATAAGAGCATAAAGTTAAAAAAAAAAACCAACTATATATGCAGTGTTATCTTCATTTTAGATGTCAAAAGGGTTTTGTGGCTCCTGAGGTTTCTTTTCCTCCAGAAAACGGGTCCAAATGGCTCTTTTAGTGTTTAAGTTTGCCGACCCCTGCCTTAGCCTGACCTGCCTACCTGAGAGGGAGGAGCTACCCACAAGTGGAGGACTGACCCTGCCATGTAACTGACCCTGTTACTGATCTACCTTGTATGATTGTTGTAAAGATGACTTATTTGAAGTGCTTTAACCATCATGAAGTGCTATAAGAAATGCTGATTATTATGAGAGGAGAACACCCATAGCTCCAGAGTAGAACAGTATGTATGTTCCATGCAGAAAGTCCCTGGAACCACCTCTTGAGCTAAAAAAATGCAGGATATAGAACCTTGAATGACCCTGTAGAGCTGCTGCCAGCCAGAGCAACCAGTACTACTAAATGAATCATTAGTCTGACTCAGTATAAGGCAACTTCATCTGTTGATATAAAAGGACACCCAGCAAGAAATATACCAGTTTTGAGAGCGATTTTTAGAAGTTGTGCTATGGCTTTGCAGATTTTTCATCTCATCTTATTTTGATTTGTGATGTAACTTGTTTTGTTGGTTCTCTTCTTCTCCAGAGCTAGGGATTCTAGCTTCCTATTTGGCCTTTGAATACTTCAGTGCCTTCTAATCATTTAACAACAAAGGCTCCCAAATTGCTTGTAGGGCATTTGTTAAATCAGAAATTTCTGATAGGGAGATTGAAGCCTGAGCGCATTTCTTCTGCCACAAATAATGGTTAGGAATCATTCCACTTGACTAGCTGTGGAGAAAAACTGGTCTGATAGAAACTATTTTATAATAGTTGGGAACTTTTATAACAATGCAATACAATTGGAGCTTATTTATTCTAATGTGCCAGTGTGCCGAATTGTTATTCACTAAAGCAGAAAATGGAGCTGGTTTTCCAAAGTGTTTAAAATCAAACATCTCTGAAGTCACGAGCTGATCACTGGAGTAATCATTTGGTGGTAAGGCAATCAGCTTTCATTATTGAGTGGTGCTCTTCTCCAAAGTAATGAGCCAATCCCTACCCCCAGAGGAGGGTGCCTAGGCTCTCAGGTGCTCTCATTATGATGTGGTCAGTTAAGCTGCATTGCAGCCTGCTAGCAAAATAATCTGGGTAGATTCTGAAGAGCCATCACTAGGGTAAAGTCTAACGTTAATCTGGTGATCCTAGTTTCTAGGGCTAGAGCCTAGTTTTACTCCCTCAACGTTATCCCTTCAGTCTATTTACAGCGTCCTAGAGAACCTAGAGTCAGGCCCTAGTGGCATAATCCTACCTCTGTATTTTCATAGCACCACCTGGATTCTATCTCTTGAGATACCAACACTAGCTTTTCATCATACAGATGAATACACATTACTTGATATTAAGGTGGGGGGTTTGCCCATTGTAATGTTAAATGAGATCTTAATACTGCATTAGTCACAGGATAAGGATTTACCTTATTCAAATTTAGCAGATAACCTTCTTCCTTAATTCTAGGAGGCCATTTGTTGTATCATGTATATAGAAGGGCACCATGGCCATTTTTTGTGTTACAGTTGATGTCTGAAATTTGGTGAATGTCCACATGTGAAGACTGACATTCACCAGATTTCAAGTCCAGAAAATTTGATCAATGTCTAGAAGCTTATGGCATAATCCTATCTGGCCTCTGCTCTGGCAGAGTGCATGCTCCTCTGGCACAGACTGTTGTAAAGGTGCCATAAAGCATATTGCCTCAGCGCGCCAGTTAGTGGTGCTGAGAAGAATTCTTGAACCCTCCCGCCAATGCCAGTACAAGGAGCAATGCCCACCAGAGCAGGTAAGCTCCTCTCTGAGCTGCATAGGGATGGGGGAACTGTGGGGAGGGAAAGGGTAGGGAAAGGGCAGCAATATGGGCAGGGGTGAGTGGATGGGGCTTGAGGGGGGAGGAGTTGGTGATACTGGCTGCATCATATCCTATCCCCTTTCCTGGGCCTGATCCACTGACTTAAGCATGAAATATTAAAATCGCTGAAATATTAATAAAGTGAAGTCTTGACACCGTTACTTACTAGTGCTTAATATTATTCTTTTGTCTCTTATATCAAAAAGTTACTATGTAATACCAAAAAGAAACAGCCTCGGGCCTGTTCTCAGTGTTTGTTCACATCATACCTGAAGATCTGTCTTTACACAGAGGGTGGGATTGTTTTCTTCATGGTTCAACAATCCCTTGTGAATGTCATTGATTGTGCCCATAATGGACAAACTGTGCCACTACATCCAAGTTAATCAAAATTCAGTCTGTATGTGAAAGAAAAAATGGTCTATCCATAATCTTTCAATACATTAGTGTGCCTTCAAGTTCCCGTTTTCCTATATTCAGGTCATATCTCATAATCCACTGGGGTTCCATTCTAGAACTTTCAGTTGATTAAAAAAAATCAGTGGATACTAGATCAGTGGAAAAATAACTTTTAAGACCCATGTCCAGGTTTCTTGATCTATGCCGATGCATTCTGGGCTGACAATGGAGCAGCAAGAAACCCAGTAATGGGTCTCTTAAAGCTATCTTTAGCCCCGAGAAGCTTGCAACCAGGGCAGTTTCACAGCATGAAGGTAGAAAATGGGATTTTGGCTTTTTTTTTCCTTGTTACAAGACCTTTAAAGGAAGACCCCAATATCAGTGGTGAGTTAAATCAATGGATGCCAAATCAGTGGATAATGTGGCAAGGTCTGTAATAGCAAGTAAGGGTGCAATCTTCACTGTGCCTTGGGCTGGCACAAGGCCCTTGTGCCGGCCCAGGAGGGTTGCAAACATGCCATAAAGCACATTTGCGCCTCCCTCGGAGTAAGCTGTGCCGGCGCATGGAGGTGCACTGGCCTGCAGAGGTCAGATCTAGCCTCTGCGGTGGAAGTAGCAGGTGATTCTGTACTGGCCAAGCTCAGCCAGCCCATGGATCTGGGGGTGTGTGTGTGGCAAGGGTGGGGAGAAGGCATTTTGGAGCAGGAGGGTGGGCCCATGGGCAGGAAGATGGAGAGTAGGAGGTGGGGCCAGGATCTGGCAGTTATGCCAGATCCTAACCGTTCCTGGGTGGCGCAGAGCAGCTCCTCATCAGGTGGTGCAGATCCATGTAGATCCTTTGGGGCCCACTGTGGCTCTCTCCATAGTAAGGGGCAAAGCCTCAGCCAGCCCCAAACTTGCACTGAATACAGCACAGGCCTGCTGGCCTGCGCAAGTTAGGACTGTGTTGTAAGTGTTCACAGAATACAGTGTAGGATTCCGAGAGCTGATTTAGATCTGCATGAAATGTAGGGATATCAGATGTATATGTATGCTTTTAATTCTCCACTTCCACTGTTGGTAGGAAAACCCAAAACATGGGTTTTTTTTCAGGACCACCAACATGTATGAAGGGACAATCTTGTGCCCCCATCTTTCATGCCATTTATGTTTATTCTCAGTAGCACCAATGTCTGTGACTACTAAATTTACAACCCAATCCTATTTTTTTCTTGCCATAACATTCAGAGCTGTGCCAAAACAGACTATGACACATGCTATGGGTGGGCAGTGGAGGGTGATCAGGAGGCTTTAGAGAGGTAAGGGAAGATATTTTCCTTTACCCCTTCATAAGCCCCTTGACCACCAGTGGGTCTCCTAGGACCTGTGCCAGTACTTTAGCTGGCACAAGTCTAAGGAGACAAAGGTGGTGTGTTGGCTGCCTCTGAAGGGGATAGCATCCAGTGCAAGTCACTCACTCCAGGTGTCACCCATGCCTGCTTCCAACATGCCCCTGGACCTCCCCCAATCAACTCTGATCTACCCACCCCATGGCCCTGTGCTGCCCACACCACTGACTTACCAGCATCAGTGGGGCTCCTCTTCACTGCTGCTGCATGCGGGGTCCTCCTTGCTATCTGCAGCAGTGGTCCAGGAGCAAGAGACTATCAATGCTTCTAGACTGGGATTTACAATGCCATAAAGTGTGTGCCACCACTGGGACACTAGTTCCAGCAATGGTACAGCCAAATATGATTGGCTGTTGATGGGTTTTCCACTGAGTAGTGTTTAGTGGAGGTATTTTGAAAATGGTGTTATTTACTTTACTCAGAAGTAAGTCCATTGTGTTCAGTAAGACTTAGGCTGTAATCCTATCTTACTCACCAGAAACTAACACCTCTAGTTATAAGCAATGAAATGTGTTCATGGACTACATGTACATACTAAAGGCACAAATGCCTTTAATGCCATTGTTCAAAAAGAACAATGAGAAAGGTGACTATAGTTATGAGACAGAATAAAGAAAAGAATTGCAACAAACTTTTACTTGGTTGGTTTGTTTGCAATTTAATGTTGATTGTATTGGGGGGGGGATGACTTGCTGAATTTTATTCTTATAGACTAAGCCTGAGGTATTCAATCTGTATGTTAGGCCTCCCTAGGGAGGTGTGGCTAGTCCCCAGGGGCATCCTGAGGCATCTTGGGGAGAGAGGTGGCCTCAGCTGCACATGCTGCCTCTCTACTTGCTGCTTTTCTGTGAATGAGGTGGGTGGGGCAATGTGAGGTAGGGAGGGTGTGTGAAACATGGTGGGGGGAAGTGGTGGAGCCTCCCTGCCAAACCAAGAGAAGGCTGGGGGGGGATGCTGCATCTCATCAGCACAGGGTGCGCTCCTGGCAGGCTTCAAACTGGGAGGGAAGCCTGACCTAGAGAGAGCAGCGCAGCACTTTCCTCCACTTGGGAAGGAGGGAGTTCAGCCTGCTCTTAGTGGGGGGGGGGAGTGTCTAAATGCCACAGCCTGCATTCCTCCATCTTGCCTGGGGGGAATAGGGGTAGCATCTGCATGTTGGAGTGTATGTGTGTGAGCATGCCCCCATCTACTTTAGGGGTGAGTTGTAAACTTGCTCTGTGTGTCTGCAATCCTATCCACACTTTCCTGGGAGTAAGCCCCATTGACTCAAATGGGACTTACTTCTGAGTAGACCTACATAGGCTTGGGGTCTGTCAGCTTAACCAAGGATCTTCACCTTTCTCTTTTTCCTCCCCCTTCAAAAAAGAAAAAAGCCACTCTTGATCAGCCAAGCTTTGTCTCCAAAAATTGGTTAAAAAATAAAAATACCCATTCCTTTTCAGCCACCCCCCTTTTTCCTCCTGCCTCCTTTTGGGGGGGGGGGCATACTTCCCATGTTGGCTGCTATTATAAGACAAAAGGCACAATCCTAGCTAGGTCTACTCAGTAGTAAGTTCTATTGTGTTCAATGGGACTTACTCCCAGGAAAATGAGCTTAGAATTGCAGCCAAACAGTCTCTGGGTCTCAGTTTCACATCAGTTTGCAATTAGCAGATACACACAAAACAAAGTCTCCCCTCCCCCAGGAAATTCATCACTTCTCTCACCCCTCCCTTTCTAAAACCCTCCAGGTGAGCTGCTAACAAACTCAGGGTACAATCCTAACCAGGTCTACTCAGAAGTAAGCCCTATTTTGTTCAGTGGGGCTTACTCTCAGGTAACTGGTCAGGATTGCAACCTCAGAGTGCTGGCAGTTGTTTTGTTTTTTTGTTTCTAATGTATAATTATAACACCTTCATCCCCATTTTGGGGGTAACTGAGGTGAGGTGATGTAATGGGGAGCTGTGGGCCGGAAAAGTTTGAGAACCACTGGCCTAAGACGTAGCAGTTCCTAGCTGAGACCTGTATTCCATAGCTAGCTTCATGGGATCAAGAATGGCAGGTCCCTTTTTCTTTGATAACCTCTGGCCCTTCTATCTTTGGATTGATGGAGGAATCGGTATCTGGCCTGATCAAACATCATTTCTGATCTCTGACATTATGCCTGTTGGACATTGTCTTAACCAGCTGACTGGTGGAAGAGTAAAGAAAGCAATGTTTCCTAATATACCTTGGGGTTGCTGTCTGAAGTTGAGAACTGCTGTCAGCTATGGATGGCTGAGGGAGGTGTTAAGACAGGGATGTCAACAAATGTATGTAGGGTTTTGTTCTTGGGAGGTTTTCCATAATACACATTGACGGTTTTGAAATTGGTCCTGTGTCGCCCAACAATGAGGGACAGTGCAGCTTACATAGCAGAAAATCCATAGTCTGTAGACACTTGCTTACTACAGAAGAATCACTAGATGTTGACCTTCAATTCAGTCTGCACTATGAGCTGATTCAGGCAGATAACCGCAACTAATCTGTCAGTCTTCTCTTGCTTTTTATTGACTTACTGACACATTGTTATTTCAGTGTCAGTGTCAGCTGTGCCATGGTGTCACGAAAAATACAATTCATATACCTATTGGGTGTTTATTGGACCTGATTGAAACCCTCTTATCTAAAAGACCTTCTTTAAAAACAGCAGCATTTTGGGATGAAGTGAGCCTGTTAAATGGCCCAAATTTTCTTCCAGTTTCTTGACATCAGTTAAACTCCTGAGTGCACTTTGCTTATTTATATTTATACTATGGCGTTACATTAGTTTTAAAATAATATGAACATTTTCATGTCGGCTCCTTGCAGGTTTGAAAATAATTCCACCAAGGCAATATTTCATGGAGAGGTAGAGGGCTCAATACTGCATCGTAAATCAATTCATGGCAAAACTCAATGTAATGTTATATTTGAAATTTATTTTTCCAACAAATAAAAATGAAAGTTATGGAACATCGGGGTCCTTTATGGAACTTCCCAAGGAAAATTTATTGATGGGGCCGTATCTGTGAAAGTCTTTTATGTACTCGTTACAGTATCTCAGCTGGGTGCCATGTTGCAGAGCGATGGTTTACAAACAATTATTTGAACACTGATTCACCCAGACACTAAAAAGCAATTATTTCATAGTTTTTGTTACTCCATTTCCCCCCCCAGCACACTTTGTGCAGCTCAAGTTGTTTTATGCGGTAAATTGACAAGGTTCAAAACTGCGACTCCTCTGAACTTTTTAACCTTCTATGAAAGGGAAGAATTCTAAGAGCAATGGATAAAATTCAATTAACTGAGATGACAGAAAATAATCTACTGAGCAAATACATCAGGCAATTGGAAGCTTTCAAAAAGGAAATAACCTATTTCTTTCCTTGTTATCTAATGATACAGGAGTTTATTTCTCTAGTAGCAGTTACAAATCTATGTAATGTCCCCTAAATACTTTGGCAAGCAATTAAGACCTTTATTGTGTAACTAATTCATTGAGTTAGCAATTATTAGCATATAGCACTAGCAATCTGTCTTTGGTATCTAAAGCTGAATGTCTGTGTGCTTGTACTGTATATTCATATGTGTATATATGTACATATGTAAATATTTGCCCTGATTCATCTAGGGGCGCATATATATATGTATAAAGTAGATCTCTACAAGCATATTCTTATCTGCATTAAGAATTGCTCTTGCAAACATGGGCTGCATGCATGATTCACAACAAGATCTAACAGTGATATTACAGGTAGGAGTAAGAGGTGGGACTGATTCCCTGCTCCTAACAGCTGAGCAAGGCTATTACAAGCTATTTTAGGGCATCTACATATACAGTTAATAGCCATGATACCTGCATACACATGTTGAATCAGGGTTATTTTGTGTGTATGCTTATGAATATTTACATATGTCTGTATTATAAGTGACAATTCCTGGTGGAGAGGGAGAAAGAGACTCTCCCATTCTCCCTTTTCCTGTTCTTCCTCCCACTGCAAACTTGAAGATAGACATCAAGCGATTACTGCTCCCTCTGCAGTTGCTACAACCACAGGCTCATTTAGCCCAGGAGCTTCACAAGTTGAGTAGGTGTGCTTCCATGAAGGCAGCGGTCCTTCTGAGCCAGGGTATGACAACCCATCCATGAGGCCAGCTGAAGCAGTCACCTCAGGCAGCAGATTGGCAGGTAAGCACCCACTTCCATCCACCGGCTTGCCTCCACTGATCCTCCTCCTCCCATTCCCTGGATTAGAAAAGGAAGAGGAGGCCAGAGCAGAAGGGTGGAGGAAAGAAGAGTAGCAGGCTAGAGTGTCAGAGCAGCAGAATCTGACACATCACCAAATAAGGGGGGGCAGCATTTGACATGCCACCTCAAGCACAAGGAGGTCCTCTCTTAAAATATTATCACCATCCTACATGGGTAAATTGAGCAGTAGCTGGGCATCACACAGAAGGGAGGAATGAGAAGAACTAGGCCTTACCATTGCCACATTGTCTCTCAGTACCTTCCCTACTTCTGATGTTCTCCAATGTATGCAGTGACTTAATGGTACCTGTGATGGACTCTGGCACCAAGAAAGTAGTTTAGGTCTGCTTCTTAAATCTCAGTGTGGAGTAGTTATCTCAGTAGTTATCTTTGTAACCATCATGCAGAAAGGAAGAATGAGAAGGACTAGGCCAACAAGGCACATATACAAACAAATGCATTCCTCATCTTTTCCAAGTGTTTGATCATGTTCTACATACTTTTTACCATTGTCAGTTTATTTCTCAGCACATCTCCCCAACTTCTGATGCTCTCTAATATATGCTCCTCAGAGGAGCACCAACCAGTCTGTTGCATTTACATAGTGGTATCCGTAAAGGACCCTGGCATCAAGCAAGTATTTTGTGCCTGCTTCTGAAATCTCAGTGTGGATCAGGATAGAAGCTCCTTGTGGTTGCAATGCACTTAAGAATATCCAAGCACGATCCAAGGAAGAATTTGGCAAGCCAATGTGTCGCTGGCTGTTCCTTACATTTTATAATTGATTTGATTGAAGTTGCAATCAGACTCACTAAGGAAGATCCCAAACTGCATAATTGTGAGCCTGGTCCTGCATTGGTTTCAGCTCATTAATGAAAACGTTGTCCATAATTATTATGCCTAAAAAAGCATTTTATATGCACAGTGACACACTTCAGGGTGTGTGATCGCTATGTCATAGACACACTTCTCAGGTGCTGGTAGCACTTGAACTTTGACCTTGCTCCTCACAATTTCATCTCAGGCATGCTTCGATGGCATTATAGGCTTATGCTTTCTGCTGATGCCTGCGCACTGAACTCCCTGAAGTAGTCCCACAGGCTAGTGGCATTATTCACATATAAGGTGTGAGGGAGTTGTTCTGCGACTATGTAGCTATTAAGATGTGTAGCATACCACCTTACTAAAGGCTCTGAGTGTGTGACAAATTTATGTAAGTTATTAAAAGTCCTGACATGAAGGTTCACAACCTAAAACACAAAGAAAATGGGAGCACAAAGAAAGGAATGATTGGACAGTAAATGAATGAAACTACTCTCAAGGACACTGTTTAGGGAGGGAAGGGTTGGGCAGTCACTAATCCTCACCCCTACCCTGGGTTTCAGACCATATGCAATTATTCCTCAAGGGTATCTCTTTCTCTTGCTAGCTCAGGGGTCCAACACTCATAGTGACTATTGTTATAAATACACATAAATAGGCCTGTGATGCAGAGAGAGAGAAAGAGAGTCATAAGTCATCACAACCCTTCTTGGCCCTGCTGGTCTAAAAGATCCAATTTTCTATGCTAATGCAAAGTATATACTCTCTCTCTCTCTGTGTGTGTGTGTGTGTGTGTGTGTGTGTGTGTGTGTGTGTGTGTGTGTGTAGAAAGGGAGAGAGAACATAAGAAGAGTGGTATAAAAATCTTTTAAATAAATATAGGGGTTTCACCCCTGTGTCAAGAGTGAACGCAATGCCAGTCTCAACCCATTAAAAATCATGGCCAAATGTCACATATTAATTTTTAAAATATGTTCAGGTTGTGTGTCACTCAGATTTCTTCATCTTTCAGTGCCATGTATGAATGCTAAATGCAAAAGTTCCTTTGTGACATACCCAAAAAAAGTGCGTTTTGACCCCCCCACAAAAGGGAAGAAAGCTGGAGCCACACATTGGCCAGCTACAGCAACACTGTTTCCGATCCAGTCCTGTGAGGGGCTGTGGAAAGCCACAGCTTGGTTGTCCATGTGATGAGGGCACAGCCCCTCACCACCACCCCCAAACTGAAATCTTGCACACAGTGTTTACCATGTTATATTTGGCACAGGAAGTGAGTTAACTGAGGAGGAGTCTGCTCTGAAGACCTGCTCCTGAAGTAATGTAAATACGGAGCAGGAAGAGAATGGCACAGCTGTCTCCCAACCAGTTGTCCTCCATCACTGAGGGAGGGCAGGGTGGCACAAAGGGATAGCAAAACACTCGTCCTGAGAAAGTCCAGTTACCTACACTGATAAAGCCCTAAATTGTTTGGGAGCAGGACTGGCTTCTCACATACATAACTGCCTGTAAATTGAGATCTTCAAATGAGTATCTCCTTACTTTCAGAGATTAGGCAGATGGCTATAAAGGGCATGTTTTGTTGTATCGCCCTGGCTCTGGAATCCTTACTTGGCAAATTCACTTGGCACCACTATGATTACCTTTTAGTTCCCAAGTGAAGGCTACTGTGGTTGCCTGACCTTTTAACACTAATTAGCATCAATTGTTAATGTTTATGAGCAATGGGGGGGGGGGGGAGGCAGTGACTGACTAAATATTAACTGCCTGGCTGTTCCATTCCAGGATGAAGCCAGTAGGAGTGTATAGCTGGCACAGCAAGACTCTAGAAGAAGTTGCAAGTGGTTAGGACCACAGAGAGCTCACTTTGAAGCTGGTTTTACAAAGTCATATATGGGCTATAAGTTAAAGCAAAGAATATGAGGCGTTATTCCAGCAATAGTTTGGGGGAACTGTGTTTTTTAAATCAGCCTATAGCTAGGCAGGTGTCTCAGGCACTCCTTTCTCAGTGGAAAACTGGGCTTCAAGGGGCCCTGCCATATTCAAAGCTGGCTAAGCCAGTAGGGCTGGAAAGCCCCCAATGCCCCTGGGTATGGTGTTGTAGTGTAGGGCTGTTGGGTTGGGCAATTTGCAAAGTTCTAAGGAGCCTGTCCTTGTTCTCCCTATGCAGTCTTGTGTGAGCTTCTTATCTTTTCATATACCATTATTAAAAAGCAACTTCTATTTTGGAGTTATTATAAACACTGGAAATGTCTAAAGCAAAGCATTACACTTTGGGAAGAGTGCCATTTTTGTGGCTGTTCTCCTGTCAACTCCTGGAGTATTTTATTTATTTATTCATTCATTCATTCAATTTATATTCCGCCTTTCTCCCCAAAGGGCACCCAAGGCGGCTAATTTTAATTTTTTCTAGTCCCCATTTTTCTAAACTTTAAGCAGAACACTGTGGTTATTTTTTGATAAAATCCACATGTCTCCCCCTTAAATAAATACCTATATATTTCTACTAAAAATGTATCAAATTCTGGTTTTATAGGAGATCCAAGACCAGGATTTGATACCATTTTTAATAGAAATATATAGGTGTTTATAGTTATATGAATTGGTTACACGTCTGGTGTGGTCCTCCATATACAAAACTTCTTTGTTATTTCTGTGTGGTCTTGCATAATGGAGTCACTAGGGGTGTGGCCTGCATTCCGTGATGTGCACAGGAGAGGTGATGCACACTGGGGGAGGTGATACCGCTAATGACCAAAATTGCTAAAATTGCTGTTGTAGGAATAATACTATCATGTTATATACCATTTGATGCATAATTTACAGTAGAATGCAATGGGGGGGGGGGAAATCTCCATTCTATCAAAAGTTAAGGCCAAAAAACAGAAAACAAAAAATGCAACTGTCTTATGCAGTGTTTCTCAAACTGTGGGTTGGGAGCCACTAAGTGGGTTGTGAGCCAATTTCAGATGAGTACCCATTCATTTCAATATTTTATTTTTAATATATTAGACTTGATGCTTACATGGTATGTGACTGCATTTGGGGAAATGTTACAGACCTGTACTTTTAACAAGCTACTATGTATATTCTTTTATCAATGATAATAAATGGAACTTACTCCTCGGTAAGTGTGGGTAGGATTGTAGCATAGGATTGTTAATGTCTGCTTGATTTCTGGTCATGACATCACTTAGGGTGGGTCCTGACAGATTCGCATTCTAGAAAGTAGGTCCCAGTGCTAAATGTGTGAGAACCACTGGTTTTATGTAACTAAGGGCACAATCCTAACCAGGTCTACTCAGAAGTAAGTCCTATTATGTTCAATGGAGCTTACTCTCAGGTAAGTGTGGTTAGGATTGCAGCCTAAAAAGTACATTTCCTTAATTCAAAATGGAGCAGTGAGACTGAATGTTTGAATAGCAATGAGATGTTATGACACAGTATGGAATCAATATGATGTTGGTATGGTGCTATCCTGGAAGGGGAGTGAACCACTAGTGACCAATAATTGCTAAAATCATGCTTTTTAGGAATAATACCTTCATGTTATATAACATTCAATGCATAGTTTACAGCGGAATGCTTTAAGAGGGCAGAGGCCAGGGCCCTCAGTCTGGGGTGTCGTGACACCCTAGTTTGAGAAGCCCTGACTCAATCCCTTTCCAACCACTGCCTCAGCCACATTGCTAAAGGAATATTTCTAGCTTGTCCTTCTCTCCCTCACCTTATTTGACAGAAAAATGACAATTTTTTCCTCGGTTTTTAGTTTATTTCTTTGGCAAGTTAGTGCTTTTTCATCTCATGATACACTGAGAAGGCTCTAAAATGGTAAAGGCACACCATCCTTTTCTTTTTTTAAACAATTGGCAAGGTACACCACACTGCTGTCTGGGGGCTCACATTCCTAATATCCCTATTAATATATGACCTTCAAACTCCACAGCACACCTGCAGACCATTCACAATACACCATTGTGCCATGGCAAAAGTGATTGAAAATCACTGCCCTAGAACAAAGGAGTTGGAGGGAACAGGTGAGGGCAAATTGGAGCTAGATAAGGCAATGGTGGATGAGTGCAGATGCTCTCTGTGTTCATTCGTTACCTGGTCCTGGTGTACTGATGGAGGGACATCAGCATGAGGGAGGACAATCAGTTACCAGCACAAGGTAACTAAATATAGTTTTTACTTACTCTCTGATACTCCATTGCCTATGGGTCTCTTTGGACCTACACCACCCATTTTACTGGCATATGTTCAAGGACAGAGAAGGGGCAGGGCAGCCTAGAAAGAGGGAAAATGATCTAGTACACACCAGTGCCACCAAGATTCACCCCTTCCTCCTCCTCCCTGCCTCCTGCCCTCCTTCTGATCCTTTCTTTTTGGATTCCAGACTGTATTCCAATATATGTATATTTATATTAGATATACTTTATTTTATGTATGTATTTTAAAATGCAAAGGTAGGGTTAGCATTAGGGCTGGGATAAGATACATAGATAGATATAAAACATGGGATTTGTTACCCAGTTATAGTTTGTTGCCTAGTTATGGTGGGATGAAAATAGCCAGGATGCAAAAAAGCCCACAGATGCTAATGTCCAGGGATGCCAATGACCAGGACACATTTGACCCAGGACGCTATCATCCAGGTTGCAAATACCTTAGTACTTAGCGGCAAGAAACAGGGCCTTCTCAGTAGTGGCACCAACACTATGGAATTCCCTTCCCATTGACCTTTGGATATTATCTTCAGGCAGATGGAGGCTCAACCCTCTAGACCAGTCCTCCTGCCTCCTGTTAATGTGTTTTAACCTTGTTTTGTAAGCCGCCTTGAGTCCCTTCAGGGAGACAGGTGGGGTAAAAATAAAGTATAATAATAATAATAATAATACTCCATTTGCAGCATTGACCTAGAAGCACTTGGTGGTGGTTTGGCTTTTGTGTGTCCGTAAAGGGCCTCTAGCTGCCAGAACACTAGTTCTAGCTGCACAAGGTCCCAATAGGATTGGGGCCTCAATAGGGCTGCCCACTTCATTAACATTGATTTTTAGTTCAAATCATATTCTAGACAAAGGTTACAATTACCATAGGCACTGTAATCTGTGCCTACATGTAATCAGTACCAAACCAGGATATGTAAACAAATAATTCAACAATTCACAGAAACTATCAAACAATTCAGGAAAAGCAGCTGACACCATCTTATTGGGCTCTTGGCCTGCTGGACCATTTGGTCACAACAAAAAATAGTTGGGGGAAAACACCAGAAGCAGTTAGAGAACAATTCTTAAAAGATAACCACACGTTTCACATTCAGCAAACTGTGTTAAGTAGAGTAAAATAACATGTAGAATGAACAGTCAAGATGTGTTCCAAATGCATATCAAAATCCCTCTTCTATCCCACAATGGGCTGAAAGTTCTCAAACTGTGGGTTGGGACCCATGTGCGGGTTGTAACCTGATTTTTGGTGGGTTGTGAAACTGATAGCTGATAAGGAAAATTTATTGAGCCCTATGGAAACCAAAATGGAGCAGCATGTTTGTGTTTACTCATGAGTAGGTGACTAAGCATTGGTCCACTTCAAAGGGCAAGCTGAGGGGAATGCAATGTCACCAAAATGGTCCTGTTCCAATGAACATAGGCCCCAACACATTCTTGAGAAAGAAGTTCCCCCTCCAAGCTGATTAGGGAAATGTATTGAGACCTATGGAAAGCAAAACTGAGCCGCACGTACTTGTTTATTCAAGAGTAGGTGAATGTGCCTCCGCTCTTATTGAAGGCCAAGTAAAGGGTAACATAAAGATATCAGAAGGATCCCAATATAATGAACGTGGAGCTCAACAAACTCTCCAGAAGGTGGCTCCGCACCATAGTCAAAAGGATAAAAACAACTTGAGAGGCTGGTAAAGTGAAACTTTTTTCACCTTCAAAGAGCTAGGTGCGTCCTGATAAAGTGTCATTTAAAAAAGTAGGCCGCAGGTCAAAAAAGTTTGGGAACAAATGCACTAGTGCAGGAGTGGAAAATCCACAGCACGAGTGCCACTAGTGGCATGTGCCATGTGGATACTTCCTAAGTGGCACACGCAAAGTCGCTTGTCATGGCCATGCTGGTCAACACAGGGCTCCATGGCTGTGAGTGCCGGCACTTCTCCAGGTGCGAAGCCCAGAAAGGGAGCAACAAGACCAAGGGCGGGTGAAGATAGCAGAGCAGAGACTAGTCAAATCATGTGAGCTGGTGAAACCACCTGAGCTGCTACAGAGAGGGTCAAAATAAGGTGGAGTGGCATGTTCTTGATCAGCCATTTTCAACCACTGTGCCGTGGCACACTAGTGTGCCATGAGTGGTCCACAGGTGTGCCACAGGAATTTGGGGGAAGATCATTTATTAGTAGGGCCAATGGGGATGTGAGCCCCCTTGTCAGTTGTCAAAAACCTGATGGTGTGCCTTGACAATTTTAGTGCCTTGTCAGTGTGCCACAAGATGAAAAAGGTTGAAAATAGCTGTTCTAGATTCTGTACATCAAAAGTGGCACGTAGGGTGCTGTGGGTTGGCCACATCTGGGCTGGATCATTAGAATGAACACCATTAGGGGCCAGTGTATGGTTTCTTAGGGCTTAAGCTCCTTTGTCCCAGAAGGCATCTGTTTAATGCCAGTTGAGTCTCCTACTGGAACTGGTGTGAACCTAGATTGGACACCCCTGGGCATTTGGTCAGGGTTTGAAGATAGAGGAGGATGCCCTGACGTGATCAATGAGGCAGAATGGTGACATCATTCAACAAAAAGGTGCATAAGATTAAACTGAAGGATGTTCTTGACTCTTGGCCCTGACTCAGAATGAGAGCCTGGTGCTTTGACCGGATTCAGCCCAACTTTGGGGAAGATAGGTGCTGTAGCAGATCGGAACCCATCGGGAATAAGATTAGGAACTTGTTTAGAAAAGTTTAGAAAATTGTGTCAGATTTTTGTTTATTTTGCATGCTTGTTTCTACCTACTAGCTGTTGCATTGTAAGGACTAGCTACCTTTTATCCTTTTTATCTGTTACCTCTGTTTTAATAAACTTCCCTCTTATTTTGATCTTTATTTTGCCTGGCCTGCTACCCATTTACTGCTGCATCCATTTTTGGTGATCTCCATTTTTGAATCTGGACCTCCCACCATGCAAGAGGGTGGGAAGTTTTCCATGGCAGCCCCTCTCTGCCTCTTTTTATCCTGAAATAAGAGTTAGGGCACAATCCTAACCACGGGTAAGGCTGGTGCAAGTTCTTTGTGCCATCGTAGGAGGGTCACAAATGTTCTGTAAAGCATGTTCACACCTCTTTGGGATCAAGACATGTCATTGCATGGAGGCTGCATCCAGCTTCAGTGGTGGCTTGCAGCGGGAGTCTTGTGTTGCCTTGGCTTGGCCAACAGAAGGCTCTGGGGTGGGCGGGGAGGAGGCAGGAGGAAGGCAGTGGGGAGAGGGCAGGCAGAGGGTGCCCTGGGACAGTTGGGGAGCGGGGGGGGCAGGGCTGGAATCTTGCTGTTATGCTGGACCCCAACCCCCGTTCCCAAGCAGCACGGAGTGACTTCTCACTACTCCACTCTCCTCTGACTTGTGCCACCTCCAGAGATGGCACAAGTCCAAGGAGACTTATAGGGGCTGCAGTGGCTTATTCAGGGGTAAGGGGAAGAGTATCCCCTTACCTCTGACTGAGCCAGTTTGGTGCCCTATCTCGCGCTGGATACAGCACAAGCCTCCTGGCTTGCCTGTTCCAGCGCAAGATAGGATTGCACTGTTAGTTGAGGAGAGGGAGAAGGGTATTGGGTGCCAAGTCCCCCTACTGACCATCAGAACTTGTGACCACTGTTCAAATAATCCCCAGAGGGATTCAAGTCAAAAGGGACTTGAGAGCGATGGTCAGTTACAAACAGTGCCTTTCTCTTTTGATGTGTGGATTTAACAAGATAGTTTGAATTTCACCTCTGATATGGTATCTTCCTAAGCTGGATCATGCCTGTTAAATGACCTTTGTTTTGCTAGGAACTAATGATTTCTTTTTCTGAAGACCTTGATTGATCCTTGTTTGTTAGAATCTCTGAGATAACTAAAATGGTCAGAATTCACTGGTGCAAGCATCTCAGGGTTCTTCTGTTTTAATATCTTCAAAAGCTTTCCCTTCATACTGGATTTTGAGTATGAATCATATATTTCCCTTTATATGTACTTGTGATCCAAAAGAGAAGCTCATGTGTATGAGAGATTTGTTTCTTGCAAGAGTATGATAATTGACTTAAGAGCCTTTTTCCTATGAAGAAGAAGAATCTTTTATTACGGTCACTGACCAGTACATTTCCTATGAAGGCTTTCTGATGATATGCCTTGAAATATGAGGCTTCTCATAACAAACAATGCTTTGCATTTGTTGGACCAGGACAGATAGACATCTCCTAAAAGAGAATTTAATAACAGTGTCCCTCAATCTCTTTTTTTCTTACAGGAGAAAGGAGTCAGGGACCAATGGGCCTCTTCAGTGTCCATTTCAGAGAATTGCAATCAGGCCATTGACCACTAAGCCATTGACCACTAAGACATGACTTTCTACTCCTCAAGGCTTTTCATATGCATGTGCTACATATTCTCCAGACCTTTGAGTTCTGAAATTCCCCTCAGTTCTATAAATTTTCAACAAACGTCTCTTGCAGCCCAATGGCAGGCTTAAGGCGGCAGATCTGAACTGCCACTCTTAAGTCCTCTTATGGCACTGTAAATAGCACATGCTAATGGTTCCTGGACTCCACGCAGGTGCAGATAAGGTAGTGGGCAGGGGAGGTCCAGAGGAGCTTCAGGGCAGAGAGCAGGGAGAAATTTAGGGGTGGGAAGGGTGGATCTGGGCAGCACAAGCACACACTAGGATCCTATCCCTGTTTTCCCAGACAACACACCCCTGCTTTGCCTCAAACTTATTATGCAAGCAAAATAGCAGGTGTTGGGTCCAAGGAGACTCATTGACAGTCAGGCATTCTATAGAGTAAAAGGCAGTCTAAGTAAAAACATTGTTTTACTTACCTCTCCCAGGTGATCTGGTCACTGTCCCCACTATCGCATGCAACACATGCTCCTGCCGGGCAGCTGCATTGCATAGGATGATGGAGAATAGGATTGACACCTTAATCTAGATGCCTGTTTCAAATACCTCATCAGTTACTTCTCCCTCCTTTATCCCTAAATGGGCCAGTACATACTTTGGATCACCACTTTTAGGAACCAGTTCATGGTTTATTGTTTCAGGATTAAGTTCTTTCATTCCAAAATGTGTCGGCTTAGCATGCCTCTTTCTGTTTTGCCAGCATTTTATTGAAATGTTTGCTTAAGTGGGGTTGTTACAAGATCCCACCCCAGTTTGCTTTATTTTCTAAAGAAGGCAAGCTACCAATTTGGCTTTATTGAAAATAATAATAATAATAATAATAAAGCACAACCTTGGGTCAAAGCACAATTTTTATTGATCCAAGCCAGTGCCAGATCTGCTAATGTGGATTTTGTTACATCTAGGTGGGCAGTGGAATTCTCAATTTATGTCTCAGTCTTAGCTGGATAATGTTGCCCCCTTTCCCTTTCACTACATGGCACCTCTCCATTATGATCACCTTTGGTTACATACTGATTATTTGGAATTGATTACTTCTTTCCAAGTAAATATGCTTTAGGACTAAAGTTTAAGATACAGCTGTGAAAACCACCTTTGGAAACTGTTTAATATTATGTAAAAAGAAGTGTTTACTAGGAGTCGATCCTAATCAAGAGTTGCCAAGACATGAATAATAAACAATGTTCAGTATGACCTCCATATCGGAGTAGTTTTTCTGTGTATCTGCAAATTGCTGCAGGATTGCTGTGTATCTGCAATCCTGCAAATATTCTATGCAAGGTCTAGAACAATACTAGAGAATGCTTGTTTCTTCCCAGATTCCTTCAGCCCATCTGCCAGTTGGGGGCATGCTGAGACAATGGAAAAGCTTTTACAGTTTAGCACAAGCTCTCAGTCCAGTCAAAGGGAGCAATTTCATTTCCAGTGGGTTTTTCCACATGATTAATTCCAGCAATCTAAAAAAAAGCATTTATTCTGAAACAACGTTTTAAAGAGACATTTTATATTTTTCTCTGTGTAAATGAAGAAACATGTGTGGCTCAGGGCAAAAAAAAAGTGTTTCTGATATTATTTTTTAAACCAGTAAAGTTAAACCAATGCAAAAGGCCAAAGAAAGATCTTATTTTGGCTTAAGCCAGCCAGGCTTTGTGTTTCATTCATGGGTGGATTAGGATAAGATGAAACAGGAGATGTTTACCCAGATGGCACTAAATTTGAATCAAGATACATACTAGAGGTCACTGGGGCTTGCTTACTATACTGGCATAAATTGTATGATGTACCTTCAAAGTTGTTCAGTGGAACTCCAAAGATCTATACCAGCTGGGGAGCTGGCTGATGGATTTTGTCTACAGTAGCACAAAGAAACTGTATAGAGCTCAGGGAAACAGGTTAATGTGAATTATCTGTTGGTAGTAATAATGGTCCTCATTCCTCCCTTCCCTTTTGAACCTCCCAGAGTTTTTTCTTAGGGTTAGGGAGGACACTTTGGAAATATTACCCAATACTGGAACTGATTTCAGGAGGAAATGAGGGATACTGCCCCCTCCATACAGGACCCTTTAGTGGTAGCTGGGCCATCCAGTATCAGTTGTGCTATTTCTTTCCCCAAAACATTATATCTAAGTGTAGTGTTTTGCATGCACTCAGAGATACCATATGGGATGGGGGTTAAACATGCTCTTGGTGATTTTCAGTGTTTGGAGTCATGAATGAATTTTACCTCCTTCTCAGTAGCTCCCAAGATTGAAGCCTGGGCAGACTGTTCCATGTGACTCAATGGCCACTGAGAACCAGGTCAGGTCCTATCTGCATAGCTTAATTTCTTCTTCTGCATTTCCCTGTTCCTAGTCACTAACTAAAGACCTTTTGATGGGTGAGCAGAGATGGTGCAGGAATGGATAATTCCAACCCTTTGTCCCATCCCACCTACCTGTATCTGCTTCCTAGAGATGCCAATCTTTTGTTCTGCACCCCACCACTATGACCCACATTTCAATAGTGAATGGGCTGGCAAAGAGATGAGGGTGGAAAGTTCTTCTTTTTTTCTAGCTCCTGCTTTCCCATTTTCAATGGGATATTTTCACAGGAAGAGTAAATGGATGGGGTTAGACAGGCCCTGCCTTTGTTGCTCCAAACTGACCATAGGCCACCAAGTGGAGATGAAGTGTAGAAACAAAGTGCACAGCTGGTGCCACTGACCTTTCTGCACATGCTTGGATGCACCCCAAGAAAACAGAAAGGGGTAGTTGCCACCCGGAAGGGAAAAGGCCCCCAAATACTAGGTACCCTGCTTCCTTCTGTTTGTGAGGGCAGGTGCCTAATTGCTGAGATCCCTCATTTCAAAAGCCATGTGTTACAGGAGTGACCCAGGAAACCACTGGCAGGGACAGCTCAAGCCCCTTAGTACCTGGGTAGAAATCAGCGGCGGACTTAGCACTTGGTGAACAGGGCAAATGCACTGGGTGCTGAGCCTGCATGACACTAGGACCACGAGGGAAGCCTTACTGAGGCTCCTGACACAATTGGAAACTGTACTTCCGGTTTTCTGGAAGTACAGTTTAAGACTGCGAGGAAGCCTCAGAATGCTTCCCCATCAGTTTCAGTGTCGCAAAAGGCTCCGTTGTGCTTGGTGGGTGTGGGGGGATGGCATCATGCAGGGGGTGCCATCGCAGACCTTTGTCCCGGGCTCAGGGTGGGCTGTTACTGGTAGCAATAACCCTGGAGTGATCTGTCAAGGTATGAGGGGTATAGCTCTTGGCTCTGAGCAGAAGAAAATGAGTAAGTAGCTTGCAAAAACAGCAACAGTTTGTAAAGAAAGACAAAAACAAAAAAGGGACATGAGAAAAGGTCAAACAAACAAAAAAACACACTTGAAATGAGAAGCAAAATGAAAATTAATTCTAATACAACTAGCTAGACTCAGGGCTCAATCCTACCTCCTGCCAACACTGCATGCTGTCTGTGGAGAGGGGGAACAACACATCCCAGGAGAGGTTAAAAAAAACATCTTTTTTACTTAACTCTGCATAGGCTGCCTGGTCTCCAATGGGAACTGGAGGTGGTTCAGTGGATTGCTGTTTGCCTACACACTGTTTCCAGCTGTTTGCCTTGGAGGCCAGAGCCCTCTATATGGTGGAGCAGCTTTTTCACTGTTGGTCCAGAACTTACACTGATGGATCACAATATCTGTCAAAGGAGCCTAAAGAGTTACTCAGGGCCCAATTTTATCCAACTTTCTAGCCTGGACACATCTGCAATGGAGCTCCAAGGTAAGGTAACAAACATTCCCTTACCTTAAGGAGGTTTCTCTGACTTCCACCATTACCACAGTTTCTTCTACCACATGCCCCGCTGGCGCAGCTGCATCAGTGCTGGAAAGTTGGATAGGATTGGTCCTTCAGTTACAGTTGCTCAGTTCACTTTGAAGGAGCTAAAGGGACAGTCAGCAAGGTACAGTATAAGTATCCTTTGTCTGTAACAAAATGCAGATTAGAACCGGCCAGTTGTTTATATGGAATATCATATGGAATTGGTTTATATGGAATTGGTTTATATGGAATTTATATCAGTGGTTTACCCTCCTGATAGGCTAATTCAAAGATGGGTTCAGCCCCTTGAACCTCCCATTGACCATGGTCAGATGGATAGTCTTGACTAATGTCCAGATGTTCACAAAACCCAACAAGGTACTAGTGGTTTCTGCCTGACCCATTACTTCACCTAGGTGAAGATGAGACACCCTGGCATGCCAATATACACTCAGGCCTTCCTACTGAATGTGCAGGTTACTGAGACCAAAATGGAGATGCTGCCCAAGCTGATTCATCCCAGTCAACACCATGTGACACACATATAGAGATTTTCTGTTAAGATGAAGGGTCCTCACCCACCACACCCTGCCTGAGCCCAGCTACAGAATTTGGAAGGCAGCTCCAAAGTTGAGTAGCCCATGCAACAGCTCCTTAGTTTTTGCCAAGAGCTTCTTGCATTTGGCACAGTGCTGCAGTGGCTCGCATAAGAAAGAAGCCTGTGATGGATAGTTGGGCCTATGGAAGAGAATGTTTGTATCCTTATAGATCTGTGGATGAATGACACAGCATATGGATTACAGGAGTTAAAAGACCACTATTCCACCTAGAAGGTGATTATAGAACATTAGCATGTACTGTACTTGGACAGTTTAAAGTACCAAAAATTGATCTTGGGGTGCATCCTTGTTCAAGTGACTATGCATTAGCAAGGTTAGGACCCATACTGTTTACAGTGTTGATTGAAATGTAATTAATCCTTGAAGTCAGCTTCAGGATCCAGTCTTATTTGGGAACCTAAGAAGACACAGGTTCATTTAGGGATGGAAGTGGAATCGCTCTGTTTGAAAGTGAATAAATGGGGACTGCTAAATCCATGGATTATGTAGTTGTCACTCATACATACAGGGCTGACTTACAATGAATCTTTCTGAAAATTTCATTCAAAATGAATATGAATACAAAACCAAGTACCATGTATGACTTACAGTCCCAATCCTATCTGGCAGCTGCATGACCAGAATACATGTTGTGGCGGTGTAGTGCACTTTACAGCCATTGCAAAATGCAACGCACCATAGAGTGCTGGCCTGCTGTGATAAATGGTGAGTGGTGGCAGTCAGGCGACAGCAGACTCTGTGGAAGCCTGACACTGGTATGTTCCTGTAGCATAGCTGGTAGGGGGGTGCACCATGGTGGTAGGCAGGTGGAATGGGGCAGGGGATGAGGTGGCAATGAGTGGTATAGCGAGAAGGGATGGCAGCAATTCAATCATTACACTATCCCCCTTCCTGGCCTTGATCCACCTACCTGGATCCACACAGACTTGTACCAGCAAACTGCTGGTGCAGATTCAGATAGAACTATTGGGACAGTGGAGACTTGGTTCAGGGTAAGAGAACAAGTGTTTCCTTACCTGGACAAGACCTCTAGGACCGCCCTTCCCCACAGGATGCAGTGAGCACTCTGGTGGTGTGGCTGCATCAGTGGGGGGGGGGATTTCAATAGGACTGGGCCAATATCTTTGGCCGAACACTGCCCACATTTCACTGAGGACAGTTCAGTTCAACTGACCTTGTTAAGCTCATAATGTGCCAACAGTTACATGGAAAAAATGTTAGAAACATGACAAATATTTTTGCAACCCATTCCTAAGCATATTTACTCACAGTTCTTACGTCCATGTGGAAACAAAATAGGATCAGGTTTTAGGCATTAATGTCATCAAACCATCTGGGAACTTGTAAAGTAAAGAAAAGTATTTACTGTATAATGTCTTTTCCATCTGCCCTTGCCTTGTTAATTAGTTGCTTTGGGGTTTTGTTGTTGTATTTTGTTCTAATTTTTTTATTGTATGGTTATTGCACTTTACATTTCATTCCTATTTTGGCATTTTACTTTTTTTTTTCTTTATATATATATATATATATATATATATATATATATATATATATATATATATATATATATATATATAGTATGCCACCTTGATCACTCTATATATTTGGAGGGAAAAGAGGGATAAATATCATATAAACAAATAAGGTAGTGGCTGAACATATAAGCATCAGCAATTGATAGGCCACTTTCATTACTCTATGAAGAGCATTACTTATTTGTCCATAAGATGACCCAGTACTTTGCCCGAGATGTGCCAGGAGTACAGTGGACTGCCCTGGGGACATCAAAGGTCCTGATCAGTCTCCAAAGCCTTTGTTTGACAGTCCTGATAAAAACATATTTATTATTATTATTATTCTAGAAAGCATGTGCACTGTCTGCTCCAAACCAGCTTTATAAACTGTCAGTGCCAGTTCCATGCCAGTTTCTAATCAGATGTATGTCTGTTACAGCAGCTTGAAGCACCTTTCACATCTTTAGAGTAGAGGTGGTCTTTTCTACACTAGCCTTCGGGACCAAGTTCTTGGATTTGGTTGGGCTGTCCATGCACATGGTTTGAATGGCAAAGGCAAATAAGGGTGCATTCTCAGTGACTAACAGCAATTTTGTCATTCCTTTCCCCCTGAAGTTCTATCAACACCTGAACCAATATACTGTCTGGGGGCCCAAGCCTATTGGGCCAGCACTGGCCCTCCACCAGTGCTGAGTGTCGCAAAGGTGCTATAAGGTGCTGAGCCAGCGCTGGGCAGAAGCCAGTTGCAGACCCCCTGGAATTATGGGCAAGTGCAGGGCAACGGAGGGGTGAGTGAAGGTGGAGGGAGGTGTTCCAGGGCTGGGGAAGGCAGAGGGAAGGTATGGTGGGGGAGGGAGCGAGGTGGGAGGGGGCGGAGATGGTGGCAGGTTATGCTGCCATATCCTAACCCCCTCCCAGCCTAGGAAACACGACATGGTCTCCTCGATTCTTCACCTGCTCAATAGCGGGCGCAGATCCAAGGAGATCCATTGGGGCTGCCTGGCTGGTACATGGGGTAAGGGAATGTGCAGCTGCTTCCTTGGCCCCACTGGATGCAGCGGTTGCAGTTTCAGCACCACTGCAGCCCTGGGTGTTGGAAAGCATAGGATTGTACTGTGGGAGAGTTATAATTTAATGATTAGGATTATGCAGGGTAGATCAATATTTGTTCTTATTGTGCTTTGCTCTATTTTTGTAATCTGCCCCAAGCTTTCAGGAAGTGCAGAAGAGACATTGAACAGGCACTGCCATCCTCTGGTTAGGCAAAGAAGGGTAAAACCAGGCCAAAAGTTCTGCTTGCACAATCCGGTAAGGATTCTGTGCTTCCCAGCAACAAAATCAAAAGCACAACAATAGCATTAGAGGAAAAAAGACCATAGCAACAATAGCCATGCCCACAGAACCCCTGGCAACTAAATTGCTGCCTACCAATCATGATGAAGCTCTTTGATGCCCCCACATTGTGCCCACATGGCTAATCAATACTCAGCAACATCAGGCACACTGGGATGACATTCCATTATCCATTCTATATCCTCTTCCACATAAACTGCACAAGGAGGTTGCCTGGAAGAGCTAGCCCAGGCTCTGATAGGCCCATATGTAGAAACTATCAGGGGCAGGTCTCCCAGAAAGAGGGGGTTCAAATCCTGATGTGGTACCAATATGGATTCCTCAACAACTAAAACTGTGTACAATAGTTTTCAATTCATGTCTGTGATGGGATTCAGGTTTTGCATTAAAGAAGAGACCGGCCACATTGGCAAGGAAGAATGGACATCACGAGCAAAGTCTCAATAGGTAACACAGTGACATAATAAACACCACTGGCTAGTTGTTCAGTGGGAAGGAATGTTGCAAGGGAATGTGGATGGACCTTTGAGCCTAAAAGAAGCTGAGGTGATGCTACAAAGAAAAGCCTGCCTTTTGGATATCCTACTGGGAATAATTCGGGGTAGAAAAAGAATAGACCATCAGGATTGGAACTCAAATCTCCCACATCAGAGCACAACATGTGACCACACAGTCACAGAAGAACACTACTCCTTGGACTTCTCAGAGGTGTTGGACCTCAGCAGGGGCCCAGACCAGACTGTTGGGTGCCTTCACCCAAGGACACTGACCATCAGAGAAGATAGGTCAATGTCCAAGAGACAAGTGCATAGTCATGGCCAGGTGGGTACTGAGATTTGAGTTAGCAGGGCTTGGGTAAAAAGGCCAGAAACAGGTTGCAAGATCATCAGATGGGGATCACTACCCAAGGCAAATGGGAAAAAGTAGTCATATCCTGGAGCCTGATAAACATGAGGGAGATGTGGTTGGATGTCATGAGGGGGTCTGGGCAAAATAAAAGGCATCCTGGAGTGTAGCTGCCCTACTGATCAGGTAAGATAGGAAGTTGTATTCAGCTGCTGCTGCCACTGAGCAGTGACAGAAAGGGCCCTATGCCCTTACTGGTGGGTGTCATAAGGTAGCAGCAGAGGCAGAGGTAGCTGGAATCAGCACTGCACAGACTTGCCACTACTGACTGACCAGCAGCATCCAGTGAAGGTACAGGCCAATGATATCCAGTGTGACACCTGGGAGATGTGGGGAAGGATAGGGTAGGGCACGTGAGGAAAATCTTCAAAGCAAGGGTGCAGTGCCTCAGTATCCAGGGGAGAGGATGAGAAGGGAGAGAGTTGGAATGCCACCCTAGTTCCCCTCCTCCAGACTGGTCAGGTCTGCCTCATGGCTCAATTACAGGCCACCAACACTTCTTGGCCTCAACTGGACCCTTGGATCCCCAGCCACCCTCATTATTGGCTTTTAAGCCACACCTCTTGTTCCACCAGCTCATCTGGCCACTCCCAATCCTGCCATCCTCAGATGCACTGCCCAGTCCACCACCAACTTGCTGTGGTACCTTACTTTTATTTGCTTGTTGCTCAGCAAGAGTAGCTGGGAATGGAAATTTGATCCTGTTTGTTTACAGGTGCAAAATTCAGTAAAGATTATGTACTCTGTAGGTGTATAATTTCCCAGTATCCTAATTCAAATGAGAGATGTTTCTGTTTACTGATTGTGGGAATCCTTTACTTTTGTAATGTTCAACATCCAGGTAAAATTCTGGCAGCTACTAGGTCTCTCTGAGTCTTGCTGAATAAACTTGGTGGGAGGAAACAGCTCTGCCCTTGAAAAGTTCCTCATCCATTGATATGGTTCAGTAAAATATCATCTCTGTAGACATTCCAAGAATACTTGGACTCTCCTCTTCAACTACAAAAGTTAAATCTGCCCAAGTAAATTATCTGTGCCTTGTTTCCTGCACCCCCACCCTCTTTTTAAAAAAAATTATTAAAAGATTACAATTCTGTGGGATTATTCTGAGTACAGGCACTTCTATTTCACACTTCCATTTCATTTCAATAAATATTATGCAGGAGAATTTTCCAGTGGATTTTACTCTTTTGCTGTTTTTGACCAAGGATAAAAGAATAGTAGGTATCGCATTGGGCTGTTATTTTTCTTTCTAGTGTGTTTGTTACAATGACTTATTTTGTGCCTGCTGTATGAGTTACCCTATTCTATACGCTGATTATGTTACTAGGAAAACACTTTTTTATAGCGTGTGCATCTTTTGATTATGAATGAGTGCGGTGTGATACATGCAGGAGTGTTTATTATTTATACAAAATATATAAGCAGGAAGAATTGTCATAAATCACAAGCCAGTATTATCCTTGGGGTTCATGACAGCCATATCTTTTTTTATATACAAAACCAGAATACATTAAATAATGTAGGCACTGGGAAAAGATTTCAGAAACTGGATGATTGTTGCATTTGTTCCATTCATTTTATATATAGCATTTTAAAATCTGACTCCATATAAATCAATCTTTGGAGAAAAAAAAAAAAACTACCAAGAAGAATTATGAGGAAGGCCGTTCTCTCTGTCCACGTTTGCTGTTCTCTCTGTCCACGTTTGCTTTGTGTTTTGTTACCTAAGAATGCAGTAAAAACATTTGGCATCAGACACATGGGAGTCACTCTTCTGCACCTCATTTGATGGGGAGTTTGGAAAATGTCTGCTGTGTAACACCAGCAGCTGAGCAGCAGCTTCTCTAAACCCAAACTGTATGGCAAGAATACATTTCTATGCTTAACCGGTACCTAACAATATCGATTACAGAGGAGGCTTACTTAGGTTGCAGTAGTCAATAGTACTTCTTTAGAGTCTACTAAACCATTTAATTAACTACGTTTATCTTTTAAAGGAAAATTCATTGCGTGCAATTTAGATGGTGGTGTGCTGCAATATTTTTTTTTTCTTGAGGTGACTAGTGCTTTTAACCACTGGCTAAAGTGCATCCAGTGTTAATTAGCATATTTATGATTAAGTAGATTTAGCATACAGTAATCATTCTCTAATTCAGTAAGAACTATCTCTGGTGAATAGTGGACATTAATGACAGTCGCAAGAGCTTAGATATTACATAATCACTAATTACATTCTGCACAATTAGTGGCGACTCCTCCATGTGCATCGCTAATGGCTGATTCATGTCATCAGACTATTCTGGTGGTAAGGAAACATAAACAGTCTGCATAATTTTCTGATTGTATTAGCATAGAGAAGGGCATTATTAATGAAGTTTGGGGAACCATGAAGAGGTTTTTATGTATGCAATGGACAAAAGCAAAAAGGCTCCCTCATTCTTGTACTACTTTTGCCTTGATATACTTGTTGTTCCTCGCAGACCAAAAAACACCACCACCAATGTATGGAGTTTTTAAAAATGCATATATCAAATATATTTATCCCCCATTTACAAAATGCACATGGTAGAACAAAAACAGAGAGTTTTCAATCTAAACAGTATAACATTATCAGGAAAATAATAACCATTCAAAGCTGCTGAAAACTTGTTTTAAGGCAAATAAATAGAGCAAGTATTTTCAATGGGTGCAGCATATAAGAATTGGTAGGCTGTGAGACACAAACAAAATGGAATCTGGAAGGCAAAATATTAAATATGAGCATTTTATCATATTCATTTGAAAGGATGTTGTTGTTAATTATTAAAATTATTATTGTGCAGAGTGGCTTACATTTTCAACTTAAGATGTTATCTTTCAATAAGCAGAAGATCGCATTTCCCTGCACTGAAATATTGCATGCTGCTATCTGTCCATTCACCCAGAATGATAGCAGGGATTGTGCCAGGCCTCTAAAAGACAATAGGCTCACTCTAGAAGGACCAAGAGAAAAATGTACTCTGTATCTATAGAATAAGTATCCCTCTGGCAACTGCTCTATAGTCATAACAGAAACACTAAAGAAAATTGAGTATCTGTGTTGTGCATGATTTCAAACTGTGGGACTTGGGAAGCTGATGTAGATGTATTCCAGAGGTAGCAAACTCCTTATTCATCTGAATAATCCTTATGCATTTGAGAAACATTATACTGTGTGACACAGGTATTAAAATGTCCTCAAAAATTCTTGTTGAGCTAAGTAAAGGATGCAGAATGGTATCTTTTGTATTATCTCATTTAGGTTTACATTGCACAGAGAGGTTGCTGAATTTTGGAAGGGACTCTAAATGCATATGTACTGAAAAATCAGCTTCTTTCTGAATTACCAAAATCAATATTATTAAATATAAGTGAACATTATTTTCTGGGGAGGGCAATATAATGTTTAACTGTACTAGCATCAGTTCATCTTTAAGCCTTACGTACATGTTATGGCAATGCCCCTAAAACAAAACAAACTGTATTTGGTGAGAATACTTTGCTGTTGATTTTTATTGCTCACATTTCCTGCTAACAGATAACAGTGATTTTTAAATCCTTACTCCTACAGAAGTCAGTGACAAACTCTCATTGATTTTAATAAATCTGGCTTGCAGCTCTTGTCATTTATTTTCCCCAATGACTATCACTGCTCCTTTTTTAATGAATCACTGTCATTTCAAATTGATCAAGATTCATTTGTTTCACCTATTTTGCACAACGTTAAGTCAAGTAACATGCTTCTTCAGATAGATATATTTTCCAACCAACAGCAGAGAATTTTGGGCCAATGGTTTCTGGCAACCAAGGGAAGCAAGACTTCATACTTGGAAAGATGTGGATTACTGATAAATAAAGAGGGCTATTTCAATGAAAGCATTATAAAGTTTATCACGTCAGATAAAATATTGCCACAAGAGCTACTAATTGCAACTGAGATCAACATTTCCTTCTTCTTCTTTTAGAATTAAGGTAGGTTTTAAATCAATATGTAGGTTAACAAAAATTATTGTTTGAAACTAGAAGCCAATGTGTATTTAAAGAGCTATTGGATTGTAAGCCCAGTTCAGCAAAATGCTGACAGCTATAGGAAAGCATCCTTTGATTGATCAGAATCTATTGTAATGAGAGTTTGCTTCAATTCTTTTCAATTTGAACTTTTAAAAAATTCCTTTGATTACTGTATCACTACAAGACACATCAAGAATGAATGACATTTAAGAAGATCTGTGCACTGTGTGAACCAATATGTAGGCCCATCACTGTGGAAGAGGAAGCAGTATGCTTTGGGATAAAGAGATGATGAAACAGCTGAAAGTCCAAGCAGAATTCAGGAAGGAAGAGGTAATTAGGCAAGTCAGAGACACTGGTCAAAACAAAAGCATAACTAAAATGCACAAGGCTGCTCTCATCAGGCCTTGCATTTGCTTACTTCCAAGTATATCTGTATGGAATACAGTATAAAATTGATCCACAATTCTGTGCCAATCCATGTACATTAATAACAGTATCTATTTTCTCTCTCTCTCTCTCTCTCTCTCTCTCTCTCTCTCTCACACACACACACACACACACACACACACACACACACACACAATAATGGCACACAGTCACACATCCAACCCTATGTGTCTCAGAAAAGCCATGTATAAACTATGTGTTACAGAAATTTCCAATCAAAGACTTTCTCTTGAAAGATTTAGCAGGATGACAGTAGAAAGTGACATAACTTATGCGGTCCTTCTGAATATAGTCTTTGCACACTGCCTGCTGAGGAATCTGTAGTAACTCCACCAATGAACACCTAATTCAAAAGTCTGCATCTTGAATAATATAGCTTACCATGGAGTAGTTGCACCATTGGAGCAAATTGAGTGGTTAGGTTCCATTGATCCAGGTATCCCACATGGATGCAGGAACTTAAGTGGGATCCCAAAAACCACACAGGCTTCCCCATTCCACAGAAGTGAATGATTCCATATACGAGGTAGATAGTATGTTATCCATCCACTTGTGTTAAGGGAGCTTGTGCTTGAAGGATAGCGCAAGATTCTTGAGTGGAGAAGTTCAAATGGAATCCTCACTTTGTATAATATATCACGCAAGATAAGAAACATAAAATTGTCAGTACTTCATTGTTGTGCAACTTCCTCCACACTTGTTTTCACAACTATATGTGGAACAGCTCAAAGACCATCAATATTTCCACATGTGCTCTTTATTATATAACTCAATACCATTGTATTATACAGCACAGAGAGCTGTGATTTTTAAAGGGCAAATACAAAAGCTACAATCGCGACACTTGAGTTAAGCATACCGCAGATACTCGCCTATAAGTCGATCCCACAGATAAGTCGAGGGCAGGTTTTGAGCCAACAATCATGGAATTTTCTATGACCCTCAGATAAGTCAGGGGTTAAACTTAGGGGGGTGTCTGACTATAGTTTTGTCTGATTTTACTCAAGGCCAGATCCTGAAAAATAACCCACCACTAACTGTTACCTAAGAACTGTAGTCTCTAATTTATTAAAAACATAGAAAAAGATCATAAGATACATTTTTATTCTTTTTAAATTCTGGTCTTCATCACCTTTTTGTAAGCACTATCAGAGTAAGTGCACTGTAAACCCATACCAGTAAAACAGTGGTTCCCAACCTGGTATTCATGTACTCCCAGGGTCATTCAACAGGACCTTTAGGGGTACTTGAAAAAGAATGGAATAATGGTAGAAAAAGGCTGGTCATGCTCCAGAATGCCTTGCAAGGACCAACAAGGCAGGAAGGGAGGTAGCTGGTTGGCTGTGAAAGCCCCACCAATGTGAAAGCTAGTTTTTGGTAATCAATTCATGTATGAACCAGTGATTGAAAACCAGCACAGTAAAAAAGCTGAAACATAATATGGAAAGTGATCAGTCACCCAGAATTTCTCAGCACACTTCTGGTGCAAAATAGTGCAAAGGCAGAGTCTTCTGTTCTTCAAACAGATAAAAAGAGAAAACACTGTAATAAGTACATGAAGTCTGGGCTTTCATATAGAGGAGATGAGGGCTTGTATTATTAATTACAAACATTTTGCTAATATGAAGGGTACAATTTATGAAAATGGGCTGCCCAGGGATATGCAAGTGAAAAAGGTTGGGAACCACTGCAGGAGAACCAGGAATCAAATCCTCCTTTAAGGTGTCCGGTGTGTTAAGCCAGAAGCTCTACGTACAACATACAACCCATAACACATAACTGAGAGTGTGCAATTCAATTCACAGCAGAGAGATGCAGCTGCAAATCTTTGCAACCCTTTTTACTCAGAAGTAGACCCACTGCTTTCCATGGGTGTTATTCTTAAGTAAGGGTGCACTGAATCGTAGCCTGCTTCAGATGGAAAGGAGGATTCCCATCCTGGTGTTTCCAAAAACAGACCTGCTTTGCAAGCATTTGCCAAGCAGAACCAGGCTGCAGCAGAAGGAAGGAGAATAAAAGGTTAACAAATTGCTTCTAAGGAGCTGTGCCTGCCTACTGCTTGAGAAACTTGGCGCCTGCCTGTCTGCCCTTGAGAAAGGAAACTGTTCAGAGTGGAAAGACTTTGCCCTCTGATTGACCCGGAGATCAGAGGAAGTGATAATTGGAACTTGATTACTTGGCAAAAATTTCAGGTACTATAGGCGAGTATCTATGGTACTTTATGCATTGTTGTCCTGTTCTGGGTACCATTACTGCTTTATCAGTAGTACAGGATATTACAAGGCAGGAGTGAATATTTCTAGCAGAGGTGTAGAGCAGACTGAAGGTGTGAGTATCTGCTGAGGAATGCAAGTTGGCTACCCACACAACTTCCCCTGAGAAGCCTGCCATTGCTCCAAAGGGCCTTCACCACATTCTGCAATTGTGGGCGAATGTGGTAGTTCTGACAGAGTGATAGTGGGAAATTGGTTCCCTTGCATGCTTCCCAGGGGAGTCTTTGTAGTTGGAAGAGGAGGGTACAGCTCTGGCCATGGAGGGGGTAATCCAGGAGTGTCTTCCCCCTTTTGCAGGAATTCTTTCCCCTAAATATGTTTAGGCCTCCTCGGCTGCATTTGCCTCATTCCCTAAATGTGGAGGTTCTGTTCCCAGGACCACATCAACTGCTTTCAATGGGCTTGAATGTCCCTAACTCTGTGGTGAATTGTGACCAAAATATTTTAAATTCTGAAATGACCAAAATATGCCAAAATGAACCCAGTCAATCTTTCACTGAAGCCACATCTTTTTTTTCTTATTTAAACTGGCTCATCCAGGCTGGGTGTGCAGTCTCTTAAACGATGCCTCTTGGCCAGGCAACTATAGGCCTAATTTAGCATGTAATCACTCTAATTTCATGCCTGTTAGATTCTATAGAAATCAGTGGTGTCTCCCTGTTGTAAAACAAGAATCAGACAATGCCACCACTGGATTCGCGTGTCAGCTGTGTTATCGGGAGCTGGCTTTTAACAGGGTCTGATCATACAATTTCCTCTGTTAAGAGAAGCCTCACACTACTCTGGAGGCTGCCAAAAACAGCTAATTGGCAATTATTCAAGTAGATAAATGCTTTCATACCAGTAAGTTCTTACAGAAGGAAAATAAAATCCACTCATGAATAATAGTTACCTTGGAAGGAGAATTTCCAAATCTCTAATATAAATTGGGCTGGGATTACATACTCTCCTTTTCTGCATAAAAGAGCGAGTCATTAGATTTAGTTTCACATGATCAGATAAGATTTAAAAACAGTTTATGACATTTCCAGTGTGTATTTTGAGACAGCTGACAGATAATATAATCCACCCCCCGTCAGAGAGCACTAGGTTTTAAGGATCAAGAAACAGTCTTCAGAGATTAGTGTTCTGCTGTAGCCTTTAGGTTCAATGGCCTGATCCTCAGCTCATGCAAGTCCAAGCAGCTCCATTGTAGATATGGCCCCGATATGCATACCTACCCATAAATCAGTGTGTAGAGTGTGTATGGAGGATAGATTTAAGAAGAAGCATTAAGAATTGTAATAGAAAATGTGACCAGACCGAACAAGTGTTATCTCCCTCCCTCCCCATGCAAAAACAAAATAAAAAAATAATTATGCATTGACTGTTTTCTAGGGTACAAAGACTGCATTCTCTGTTGATGAAATGGCTAATAATGTCATTGTTTTTATTTTGCTTCCAGGAAAGGATATTTAGAGGTTTCCCTTCTTCCAAACACTGCTCTCTTCTTGGGTGTGGATTAAATGCAGATCTTGGAATTGAAGGGAATTTACATAAGTGCTGTTTGTCAAAGCAGAAGCTATTCCTTACATTATCACCCGAACATTTAAATCTTAATGACGGGCATTGTTGCCTAAAAGATGGCGATTTTCCTGCTGAGAAACTGCATTAGATTCAAGGGACACAGCTCATTTCCATTCACTCAGCAGTCTCTCTAGAAATGACATGCAGTGCTTGAAACTGTTTATTTCCAAATTCAGGCCTCCTCCGCATCAGTCATCAGCTTCAATTACCAGTTTTCCCGGAGCCGAGCCATCAGGCAGCCTGACATCAGGGTCCAACCTAATTCCCACCTTCTCCAAAGTCAAGAGCATAATGTGCAGATGAAAAGGTGGGAAATAGCCTGGACTTCATTAGCATGCAGAGCCTGCTTGTTCATTTGCTTGCTGCGAATGAAAGTTCTGACACTTGGGTGCTTTCCTGCAATATGAGAAAAAGGCCTCTTCAGAGTATATGATGTCCTTACTGGCAAGGAAAGGTCATCAAACAGGCAGACACTGACCTTGCTCCCTGCTCTTCATGACTAGTTTATTGATTCCAGGAACACCTCATTACATGCTGGATCAACATATTATTGCCATGTTCAGTGACTGAATTGTTTACAAGTGTCTTTATCGCTGGCAAAAGCCGTCCACATGATGCATGACTGCACTCATTTGGATGTGACCTGCCAATTATGTGTTATCCGATATGTTGCTGGGTGTCTTGATCCTTGACCAGGTCTGTTGCCCTGCATCAGCGAAGTCCCATTTACTACTTCTTTCTAACCGCTCTTTGGGAAAGTATCCATTAGCCTGTCAGTGTGTAAATTTGTTTTCTTACCTCCGCTACAGGAAACCGGGAGCGTTATTGCGCCGTCATTTGCTATGCATGAGGTTCATAATCAGTTGGGGGAAGGAATTTTTTTTTTATGGTGTCTCATGATAACCTACACAATTTGCAGTCAGTATGCATGGCGAGAGAGTAATGGGACTTGTTACAGAGCCACACACATAGGCCCTACAAGAGAGACCTGTCATATTTTATTCAGGCACCGCTCCTGAAAAGCTGTGCAAGGCCAATGATTTACTGGCTGGGAAAAAAACCATAGAAACAAATCGCCCCCCCCCCTTGCCTCACCATCACCACTACCACTGCTGGTTGCCTTACCACACAGGGACATTTCTGCCCTCTGTGTGTGTGTGTGTGTGTGTGTGTGTAAGTTTGCACTATCTGCTAAATATTAATATCTGCTAAATATATATTTGATTTTACTGTGACTGGAAATGAGTAATACTGGTAGTAGCAGCAGCAGTAGTAGTGGTAGTTATATAGTATCATCAATGTACATGAAGCTTAACAGAGTAACAGAAACAGAGGACCGGTTCCTGCCCACCCTGACACTCTTCAGAACATCATCTCATAGTATTCGCATGAAATGAGAGCCGGTACAACATGCCTCATTCAATGTAATATTAACAGCCCTAGGTACGTAGGAGGAGCCTGTGCCATGACTCCTCCCTGTTGTCTCCCCCAGAAACTGGGCCAACACAGGGGTGCGGGAAAGAGTGGGGAGACAGAAACCAAGGCATGAATTCAGGGTGTATACAGATTTCATTTCTTTTTACTATTTTTTACTATTTCCTCGACCACATTATCCAGAATTGTTTTTAAATAAGGACACATCCAAAGCGCTTCAGCTCTGGGACTCTGACATTTCCAGAAAGTGAAAGGCATGATACCAATATGACTGATTACTAGTCATATTACTTGGTGTACTTTCTATTCATCCTGGCTTGCCTAGATGTAGGCAATCTGTAATATTAGATCTGTAATATTAGATCTAATAGAATCTATTAGAATCTGTAATAGAATCTATTAGATCTGTAATATTAGAATAGATTTACCCATCTGTAATCATAATCCATTCTAATATTCATATTTATTATCAGTTAGTACTAGTGACCAATAACCCTTTTTGCCCTGCAGAGATCATAAATTGTTCAGCCATTTTTTTTTTTTCCATGAAGAGGTTTGTCCTTATTCAGTAAACTCATTAAAGTATTTGTAACCTGAGCAAATTGAAACCATTTTGGTCCTTCCCTTCCATTCTTTCCATCACCTCTTGATAAGTCAAGACCTTTTCTGGCTGAATCAGATTGAGAGTTGATTCAGATCATGTTTATATCTGGTAGTAATACCCCCTAATAGTTGTGGAGCATGATCTCTGCACTTAACTGTGTACACAGTTTGTTGTTTTCCTGAGACTGTGTACGCTGTGCACTGTGTGCACTGACATCACGGCAAAGACATATTTTGTGATATATATCAGGATGCTTTTGGACATGCACTTCTCATTATGTGTTTACGTTTTAGCTTGTTATCAAAAACCATTGGGAATGTGCATTTTGTACTTGGGTAGTGCTGAGCATATACACATAAAAGAAAACGGCAGCTTCCAATGTGGTGAGTGCCTATATGTAGGTTGCCCTCTGTCATGCTATGCTACTATTGGTTGTAGTTTTTTTATGTATGTGAAAGCCGGGTCGCTTTGCAGGGTTGGGTCACATTCAAGCATCATATTAAGTAACAGACCCCAAAATCTGGAATATGTAGATGGAAGGGACAAGGATATGAACACTGAGGCTGACTAAGGGCCCGGTCCTATCCAATTTTCCAGGGCTGGTGCAGCTGTACCAATGGGGCACGTGCTGCATCCTGCAGTGGGGCGGGGGGGCAATCACAGAGGACTCCTCAAGGTATGGCAACATTTTTTGCCTTGCCTTGGGACTGCATTGTGGCTGCACTGGTGCTGGAAAGTTGGATAGGATTGGGCCCTCAGTTCTCCATTCATCCCTTTATAAGTTCTATTTGACAATATAAATGAGCTGCACTCTGTGATACATTTGAAAGAGTAGAAAACCTGGTCCACACCCCTGATGTTTAAGTCATCTGGATAGGAGAAGGCTTAGCCTCATTCCAATAGTAATTTCAAATGCACCCACTTGCTTTCTTCCATATAAATGAATGACTGTCATTCATTCGTAGTGGAACAAAATGCAGAGTCTATGTAGATCCATTGCAATTCCCCAGGGTCTCTACAATTTTCAGGCCTTCCCTCCAAAACAAAAAAAAACCTAATTACATATGACTGTGCTGCTCCGTCAGTGCTGCATTCGGAGCACCTGGCTGCCTGCACAAGCAGGTACGGCACTGAGTGGCGCAGGGATGTGGGAAGGGTGTTGGGGAAGTGGGGAGGAGGCATTTTGGGTGGGAGAAGGCCAAATGGGGACAGATCCAGCCCTTAAGGGATTGGCAGAGGCCTCCATTGCCATATTGTAACCCCCTTCACAGGGTAGGCAGCCCTTCACAGGGCTACTTGAATTTCCACCAGCTAAATAGCTGGTGGAGATCTGAGTAACCCCATAGGGCTGGCTGGGGTGTTACTTGGGTAAGGGGGAAAATATCTCCTTAACCCAAGGAGACGTCCAGCCAGCTCCCAACTAGTACTGGATACAGCACAGACCAGGCAGCTTGGCTGTGCTAGTGCTAGTTAGGATTGGGCTGTTAGTTAATTTATGAGGTGCCAATTTCAGTATTAGGCTGTAATCCTATACACATTCACCTGAAAATAAATCCCATTGAACTCAATGGGGCTTTTTTAGTAGATATGCATAAGATTGTGTTGTTAATGAATGATGATTTTAATTGGGAGGACTAAGATGAGGAACACACTTGCCTATTTGTGAGGCTCTTTTGCTATCAGTATGTTATTGAAATAGAAAGCAAAATGGATATTACAGATATCCTTTGCTTCTAAAAAAGAATAGCATCTTGCAATTTTTTTTTCCACTGCGATTTTCTCACACTTCTTTCAAGATCTCAAAAACTATATTGAGGATTTGGTAATATGAAAATATATTTAACTTCAGTGGGTCAGTTGCTTAAATCACAACTATTTAATCAACTAAAAATTCCTTGCTTATCAGAAAACTCTATTTTAAGGGAAAGCACTTCTGTACAATGATCAATGTAGCAATTAAAGCAAAAGCTTTGTTAAGTTAGGAACGCCATGTGTAACAAGATCACACAGGAATAAAGTCATCCAATCTGTTTAGGTATCTCCAAGTCATATTTTTCATGCATAGCTTTTCATGCTCAGCTTTTGTAAACCCTGGGCTCTGTTTTCTTGCTGAGAGGAAATGTTTCGCTGACACTGATGTCAGTGCTTTGCTTTATGTGGATAATTGAACATACTGGCATTAAACCATTCCTTTGGAAATATTCGCGGTCTTGCATCAGGCCCAGTGAAAGAGCATGTCTAAGAGCAAATCTCAGGCCAAAAGCATCTTTCAATGTATAATCTTGCCCAAGGGAAGTTGAGAACACTTTATCACTTTGTGTTATCAGGTTCCAGGTCCAATAAGAAGATCGACTTGCATGGAATTGAAAATTATTTTTGATTGATTTGAAGATTGGCAGATTGTTAGTCCTTTCAGGCTCTCGGGGTCTGCCATTTAAGGCTTTTATAGCTTTTGACAAGTTGAAAGGATTGTTGGGTCATCCAGGCTCAATTAAACACTAATTATCTACGCCATGCACCTTGTGCTCCCAAGCAAAGCTGCTGAGGTCATGACAGCAAGTTTGATCAGGCAATAAAAGTAATTATAGTAAGATACATAGCCTAGTGGTACAAGGAAAAAGAGAATATCATAACAAGGAATTATACAACTGAGGATTTTTGCACTCAGTTTTTCATGTATTTTAATGGGGATCACAAACACATATCCATTGTTACAGGATCTACAGTTATGTCAAAAGAAACTGATAAAAATAAGTATAATGGCTGAATTTGGATAGATGCATTTTAGTTCTGGTTTCAGTGGATTAGCATATGGTTGTGGACAAGTCTGTGTCTTAATTAAGACAAATGGAGATGATGCTTCATAAGGTATGCTTTTCAATTATTTAAAAGTCTTGAAAAATCACTGTGTAGACATGGGTGACATCAGGAGAGAGCCAGGTCAGTCACTGACCAAGTGTCCATGCCAATCAGAGGGCTGGGCCAGCCCCCCCCCCCCCAGCCCTGAACCCACCAGTACTAGTCAGCTGCTGCAGATTTCTCTCCCACCATTCAAGAAAGAGGAGGGTGGGAGAAAGTGCTATCTACTGCCAGTAAGCTTGGCCAGGGAGGGCAGTGCAGGGTGCCAGCACTGCAGTAACCTGGTGCCAGCACTGTACATAGAGCCTGATACTTTAATTGTTATTGCACCGGCAAACACTACTTGCATTCTGCAGGCCCAGATATATTTCTGACTGCCTGTGCCAGTCGCAAAGTATATGGCTGAAACATATGAAAGAAAGAGCCCTACCACCTTGCATTGTGTTAAAGATGCATCTCAGCTTGTCTACTATCTCATGCTATGGTAGTCTTCATGCTGCAAGTTTTGAGTGGGTGGGATGAAATGTCCCATTTTACTTTTTTCATTGTTATGGAAAACCCTATTTTTGCTTTACGTTTGTTTGGAATGAAAATAACTCACTCACCTCTGTATATATTTTTATTACATTGGGCCCATATAATATTTGGGGATTTTCTTGTCTGCCATGTTAGCAATAACAAACATAAGTGAATCAATAAGCAATAAATCTTTGGGAGAAGCTTTCAGGTCCCCATTCAGTGAATGGCTGTGGCTGTATCAATACTAAACTCATGGCACAAAAAAAGCATTCCATTGAAGGCATCCTGGCTGACAGCGCAATCCTAACTGGCCTTTGAACTGGCGTAGCTGTCCCTGTGCCATAAACTGGGCCATGCGTGTGGTTACTCATGAACTGGCAGCGCCCTGCACCAGCCTGCCAGTGCTGCATCCTGGAGCAGCATCAGCCAGCACAGGAAAAGTTGCACCAGGCAGCATGGGGTGGAGGCTAGAGAGGGTGGCATTAGGGTATTCTGGAAGTGAGGAGGGGCATTTTGGGGTGGGGAAAAGGTGAAACAGGGATGAATCAGGCCCAAGAGGGGAGCAGGATTGGCAGAGCAGGCCTCTGTCATATCCTCCCTCCTGGTCCACCAGGTGTTAAACTGGGCTTCCTGGATTTGTGCCAACTAAATACCTGGCATGGATCTGACAAGCCCCATAGGGATGACTGGGGCTTTACTTGGAGTAAATAAGGGGAAATAAATCTCCTTACTCTGAGGAGACCTCCAGTAGCCTCCCAAACTGCATTAGATGTAGTGTGGGCCATGTGGCCTCACTGTGCCTATGCAGTTTAGGATTGGATTACCTGTCTCTTCCTTGCTGTGCTGTACTACTTCCTCAGTTTCTGTGAACTGAAATAGTTTTTTGAAGTACCATAACTCTCTGCCACCCCCTTGCACCAAAATCCCACTCACTGTGTTTATGGGGACTTACTCCCAGGTAGGTGTGTGTATAAGATGGCAGTCATGACCTCTCCCTTCACCTAGGTCTTAAATTAAAAATATAACCTTGAGAAAAAATTTTTATTTAAACCCAATTTTACCACCCTTCTCCCTAGCTTATTAAATCCTCCCATCTTCATTCCTTCACTCTCTAAATCTTTTTCTCTTCCTGACCCCATCTCTATCTGATTACCTGTTTTCTTAGCAGCAATGAAATTAGTATTTTGAAGAAGTGTTTCTATATATGCTTCAATATATCTGTCCTAAAAAAAGTACCTTGTTATGAAACGTATTTTTAAACTATGCTGCAGTTATATGCTGTATTACAGGAATCCCGTTTCTTTTTAGAAACTGCAGAATTCAATACATAAAATTAAAAAATAGCAGAGAGTCACTCACCAGAAGCAACCTAATCACAATCACAGTGTCTAGTGTTTTCCACCACATCTGTCAGCCATCACAAAACTAAGGAAATATTCAGCTGTATCCATGGAAACTTAACCCATCTTTGTATACATTTACTGTTGACATTGTTTCACTAGGAAAATACTATGGATACAAAACAGTGATCATATTTATTCGATGGTTGAGGTATATATTGGGCTTTGTCACAGTAAGCAGGAATACCATGCAAACAATTCCATACTCTTCCATTAAGAAACCATGTGTTTTTCAAATTCACTCCAATTTAAAAAGTATTTTCACAAAAACAGTTACAACCTTGGTGAAATACTACTTCCTGGTGTATGGGCCTGGCCACCAGTAAAAAGTGCTGCAGGTGGCAATCTCCTTCCCGTCATTTTGAATCCATGGCTACACCTTCAATGTTATCCTACCATGGCAAGGCATTGGAAGACATGCTGGGAATCAAGGCAAACATCTATCCATTCTGCTTATATCCCACAGGAGGGAGGACCACAGATCCAGTCCCAGATGTCCTCCCAAAGGACGAATCAGGTGAAAGGGAGTAAGGCAATTCCATTAAAAGATAGCAGTCTAGGAAGACACTGGGGTAATTGTTGAGGGAGTACTGTATAGATCAAGGAGTTCCCAGTTCAAACCCCTGCCATAAATACAGTAATGGTCTTAACAACCACTGTCAACTTCAACCCTCCATCTGCAATATGGAAATAATAATTTCTAATCAATATTATAGAGAAATTGTGAGGATTATAATGTATGGAAGAGCTTTGAACATTTTTTTGTGTTTTCCCAAGTGATAAAAAAACTCACTGTGAAAGACTTGTTATCAAACCTGCTCTGTGGTGATGGTGGACATTCAACGCTCTCTGCAGAGGCCTACAGTTCTCCATGGTTCCTCAGTGGAGGCCATGGGGGGGTTGCTAAACAGTACAAGGGAAAAAAACACAAGCCAGGCAGGAACCACTGCTGATCTAGCAGCAAAAGCAACAAGGCTGGAGGGGGTATAGCTTCAGCAACTTCCAAAGTACCATACCACCTAAAGTTTCAGACCTACCTACCTTGCCAGCATCAGTCTTTTGCAGATGCACACCCAGCAATATGGGAGTTTGAAACCATCACTCTTCCCTCAGCTCTTTGATATTACAGACCCTGGCCCTATGTCCCATAGGAATTTTGAGGTGGACAAGTTTTCTCTTCAGATCCTGTCAGGGCATGCCTTAAGAAAGGGTAAAATCTTGGGTAGACATCTGGCAACCCAGGCGTAAGGCAGCAATTCTATACACACCGTCCTGGAAGTAAGCCCAATTGGAAAGTATGGGACTTACTTCTGAGTAGACATGCATAGAATTGTGCTGTAAGTTGTATAGAATGCCATTTTGTCTCTGACAGGATCTGAAGAGAAAACTTGTTCACCTCAAAATTCTTATGGGACTTATGGTCAGAAACTAGACTATGAGCGAAAAGTCTGAATTTCAAGACCCAATGCTGACAGTTCCCTGGAGAAGAATGCAGCTGAGGGCCAAGACCATATCCACATTCCCCATCCAAGTTCTTACCAAACTCTTATTCAAGATAATTAGAGTTCTAGAACTTTCTCAAGATCAGCAAGGGTAGGTGGGGCCCTCAGGCTTTGGCCCAGAGTTCTGACAAGTCCTTTGAAGTCCCATATGCTCTGTCTCTCCAAAATGGTCAATGAATAGCTGCCTTCCCCAGTCCAGGGCCAACATAAAAGCCAAGTTAAAAATTCATTCTTTCCGCAGAGGCTCTGAACAAGCTCAGAATTTTTTGGTGGATGCCCCAGTGACTATCCTGAGCTCTGCTCTGTGTCATTCCCACTGAGAGCAACTGGCTCCAACTGCACCAGTATGACAAGTCCATCGAGGCACCAGTAGCATAGCTGCAAACCTAGCATAGCTACAGCATAACACAGCACAAAGTTTTGCAGGGTACCTCAACACATGTCATGCAAGTTGCCCCTCCCCCTTGCTGGCAGAGCCATTCCAGGAGGTGAGAGCAAAGCAGGAGCCCTACAGAACTTAGTACTTGTGCCCCCCCCGCAGCTATGCTACTGTGGGCAGCATCCAGTGTCCGTCATACTATAATCTACAATTCTGAAGGTTTCCAGGGAAGAAGGCATTATTTCTAAACCGGGTTAGGTTTAGGTTTGTAATGTAAATATACCCTTACACCACAATCCTAGCTACAGTTACTCAGAAGTAATTTTCATTTATTCAGTGAGACTTACTTCCAAGTAAATAAGCTTAGGATTTTATAGTAAGTTCTCCAAAGCCATTTCCTCCCCCCCCCCCCTCCCAGTAGCATATTGGAGATTCTGCTGCACACCTGCTGTGCCTGCCCAATTCATTTTCTAAAGCTTGACGGCCTTGGAAAAAAAATTCAGATTTCTTGGCACAATAATTACTAAGGACAGCTGAATAACAAAACAATGCTAATATATGTTTTAAGCCTAGCTAAGATGACATTAACCTCCAGAATCCTTCCGGAAACCTTGAGATCTAGTTTTATAATACAATTGTTCAGCAAGCTTTTGGATATGAATCATGGAGGCGAATAGAGGGAAATGAAAGAAAGACCATTTGTTTTCTGCAAAACAAAATGCTGGAGAAAATATGTGGAGATATGCCTGCAAAATATAGAATGTGGAGGGCCTTGCTTCAAAAGACCCAATGACCAAATAAGTGAATTGAAAGGAGAATGGGCAGGAAATATAATTAAGACTGTTGAGAGAAGGTGGGAGAAGCAAACTCTGGAAGCCGAGGTAGAAGTAGAAAACTTTAACATGGAGGGACATCCAATATAAAAACTGCACTGGAACCAACAAATGGGGAAAAAAATAGGATCTGGAAGGAGATCCAAATCGCACTCTTCTAGTTAATTTGTATTAACCATCCAAACAGAAGAGTGTCTCCTTCCCAATAATATACTGGTTAGTAATTATTGCTATAATTTTAATTTTTTGGCTAAAGAAAGTAGCAAAATAAAACACACATTCCTGGCATGATTTGCCCAAAGTTAGGCTCTTTTAAGTTCTGTGGATTTCAGTGGGAAACTTACAGCTCAGTCCTAAACAAATTCCCATATTGTGGTGCAGTGAGGCTGGTGCAGCCTCCGCCACATCCTGTGTGGGAACTGTGGCTACTGGAGATGTCCTTGAGATAAGGGGACCATCATCCCTTACCCTAGGTAAAGCCCCAGCAGCCTCTATGGGGATACTCAGATCCTCACCAGCTGTATAGCTGGTCAGTGGTGTCACTAGGATTTGCATCACCCCATGTAGTGGGTGGGGCAATGCCCCAGGTGGGCATGGTGATGGAGCATCACCCCACCCCCACCAGTTTTTTTGGCTGTACCTTTTGTTGTAACATGGATATTTCAACGTGGTTTGTTTCATTGCATTCTGCATGAAAGTACGCATTGATTGATATATAACATGATGGTCTTATTCCCCCAAATTCTGATTTTAGTGATTTTGAAAACTTGTAGAGTCACACACACACCCTGTATCAACTTACTAACACCTTATTGCAGCAGTTCTCAAACTTTTAGCACTGGGACCCACTTTTTAGAATGACAATCTTCCAGGTCCCATTGGAAGTGATGTCATGGCCAGAAGTGACATCATCAAGCAAATTAAAATAAATAATTATAAATAATTAAATTAAAATAAAATAATTAAATAAGAGGAGCCAGTCCTGTTCCACCAAGTGAATCTACTCGGAAGTAAGTCCTATTGTGGTCAATGGGGCTTACTCTCAGGAAAGTGTGGGTAGGATTGCAGCCTGTGAGCCCAATCCTATGCATGTCTACTCTGAAGTAAGTCCCATAGTGGTCAATGGAGCTTACTCTGTAGCCTGCCTGCAATAACAACCCCCCAAAAAGAATCAGTGAGCTCTTCAGCCCTCCCCAGTGCCCAGTTTAAAGTTCTTCTATTTCAGGCATACCAATACAAAGACCCTCCTGGTTTTGCAAATGCAAACTAGAAAACTTCCCCTCAAGTCTCTTTTTTGTCCTTTTTAGTGGGGGAGGGGAACGGGACTGCCTTCTGTTGCACTCCAGCTCCATTGGATCAGGACCCTTCTGGTGTCCTCACATTCCCCTTTGCCTGGCCTGACCACCAGCCAAGGCACATCTGCCTGCTCACGAGTAAACATGACTGTGAGGCTGCTTTGCTTTCCATAGATGGGGAGGGAGGCAGCTGGGAGGGAAGGACCTCCTTCTCAGGTGTTTTTGGGGGCTGCATTCATTGGATAAGGACCATTGACATCCTTGGAGGCTCCAAGTTGGAGCCTCTTGGCCTGCCTCGACTAAGGCAAGTCCCCCTATGCATGAGTAAATGCAACCATGTGGCTTCGTTTTGGGCTGGGAGGGGGGAGCTTCTCCAGTGTTTTTTTGGGGGCTGCATTCATTGGATCGGGACCATTGTGGTGGTGTTGGATTTCTCTCAGCCTGCCCTTTCTGACATACTATGGCAAGTATGCCTATTCGCAAGTTAACGCGCGATATGGTTCACTTTCAGTTTCCATAGGGCTCCATGCATTTTTTCCTTCCGGTTTTTGGGCCATAACTTTTGAATGAAAGGAGTTATTGCAATTCAGTTTGTTGCACTGCACTGGCCATTCCGCATCCAGTGGTGTATGGCGCGATGTGGTAGCTCCTAATCCCGTGAAGTTAGCACGTCCTCCCCCAGAGCGCGTCCTCCCCACCCCCGTGCGTCACCTGGTGTGGCCCGCACCCCCCTAGCGACGCCAGTGTAGCTGGTACAAATCTGGGCACACCATGTGGGACATTCAGATTCAAGAGAAAGGATAGGATATGACAGAAGCCTCCTTCATCATCCCCACCCCATCTCCTGGGTCTGACCTGTCCACCTCCTCACCTTCCCCCATCCTCTCCCCATCCCGACTTCCCACCATCCTGAGAGTACGTGTGCTGGTCTCCAACTAGTGGAGACCAGCACATTTCCACTCTGGCACAGCGCATGGTTGTCTTGCAGGTGCAGGCCAACATACATAGGATTGGGCTGTTAAGCACATGCTTAAATATCTCTCATTAAAACCAGTGCAACTTAAATGTGTTTCATTTTGATTATATCATGTCTTACATTGTTGGGTGCTCTTTCAAACATCATCATAATTGGACAGTATAGAAATATATATAAAATTGATGTGTATATATAATTCATTAAAACGCTCCATTTTTGCAGCTACCAGTTATTTACGTAATTCAGACATAAAATTTTACCTTTTTTCATTGTTTTTCAGTGTTGCCAAGGCAAAGGCTACCACCATTTGAGTTTGTCCTATCCTAATTTTCAACTCCTGCCGACTACGCCAATTTGTCCCATCTGAATATCTCAATTCCCTTCTAATGCCCGCTTTTTGGTTAATTAACACCCTCTTTATCTCTAGAACAACCGCTGTGGTGTGCAAAGGAATGAACACAGAACTCCTTATCTATAGCAACTACTCAAATTTATTGCTATGAACACAGACACTCCCTGCAAGTCCTCTTGTCCAGAGGCTTTCCCTCCCCAAAACTCCACTTAACTCAGTGGGTAAAGGTCTGAAGCCTCCAATTCAAGTCCAATCTGGTCTCCAAAGCACAGTCCAGTCTTCTGTGTCCTCCAGCAGAGTCCTGGCAGTCCCCTTGATTGATTACAGCTGTGGAGCCAGCCCTGCCCTTCCCAGAGCTATCAAACAGCTGTCAAAACATGGGATCACTGTCAACACCACATCATCCTTCTGATGATCTTCTGATCTTCCATTACAAGTTGTTTCAGGATTTTCAATGCCAACCTGGGAATATGGAACACTTTTTATGGCCAACATACCAAGAAGAGATTATATGAAGCAGTACTAGCCACCTAAGGCTGCAATTCTATACACACTTACCTAGGAGTAAGTTTCACTGAAATAAGTGGGACATACTTCTGAGTAGACATGCCGAGGTCTAGATTCAACCTCCAAGAAAATTTTAACCTGGCCCCTTGCTCGCTTACCAAATGGTGGTCAATGTATGTAAAAAACAAAATGTTTGTTTATGGTTAGAAAAAGAAGCATATTTTCAAGTTGTAACAAGCATGTTCCACATCTGATTAATATGTCTCTCTTTTGGACTGCATGTAAAGCATTTTGTGATGTTTCTTTGTTGAAAAGTGGTATACAGTAGAAATAAAATAAGAATAAATGTAACAATATGAATCGGTATGTGCATCCACAAGGCTGAAAGGTATGCGATGAGGGACTCCTTCAGCTAATTTCTCCTGAGCTGCAAATACATTTCAAACCATAGCATTATTTTTCTAGGCATTTTTGAAAAAGGCACAAACTGTATGAACGGAGACAAACAAGAGAGGTATGAGACTCCAGGCACCAGGGCCTAGGAGAGGGCACTAAAGGGAGTAATTTGTACCCGGGCCCAGGATCAAAAGGGGGGCCCAGGAGCCAACTGAGGATGCTGGGGAGACTACTGATGGGTTGGTAGGCTTGAGCTCCAAAGACTTTTCCAGCTGTCTCTATCCTCCCCACCTTTCTCCCCTCCCTGCCCCTATTCTGCTCTCCTGTCACAACCCTCCCCCGCTCTGTTTCACCCTTTCCCCTCTGCAAAGGGGCCCAAAAGAAACTTTGTGCCCCTTGATAAAATTCCTCTCAGAGGCCCTGCCAGGCACAATCCTAACCAGTCCTATTTTGTTCAATGGGGCTTACTCTCAGGAAAATGTGGTTCGGATTGCAGCCTCCATGTGGTTCAGCACAGGCCTTCAATATACTTCACCCAGTTATGGTCAGGAATTAGTTAAATATAAAGATGGTGTTCCAGTATGATTTGGTTTGATTCCTAGAGCAAAAAATGTCCTTCAGTGATCTTCCAATTATTAGTAGAAAAGCAGGCCCACTGTAAAACTTAATAACTGAGTTCTGATCTCTCCTGTAACTACCACTTGTTACGTTCAGACAAAGCAACTGAATTAAACTGTCAGGGCTGCTTGCAAAGAGGTAGGTCAGGGCCTTTCCTCTCCTTTTTTAATTGCCTGTGTACTAAGGCTTTGGAAAAGGACTTTTGGGAGATTTATCCCACTGTTGGGTCATGCTGTGTCCCGTTTGTCTATACAATCTGTCACTTCTAGCCCAAATACAGCACTTAAGCTAAAGAGCTCAAATTTTGCTTTCCACAAGAGTTACAAGATGAGAACTTGATTTCTCCAATGTCTGCTATGAGCAAATACAAAAGAGAGATTGAGGACATCATCCGGGATTCAAGTGAACACTCCTGGCAATTTTTTTGTTTTGTGATATTCACCCAGCTCTAATAAGCTAGGTTTCTCTCATTCAACCACATGTCTGACAGTATGATCTTTTAAAAGAGAGGTCTGGAAAGTGGTTTGTTATTACAGTCTTCTCTTGAAGAATGTTTGCTGGCATTTAAGGATCAGCACTACCATTCTCTCATTAAAGTGCAAGGACATCCAGTTTATTTACTTCTTATTCAAGACTACTCTGAACTTGGGTATAGTCTTCAATGACTTCAAGTATCCATCCATCCAGTGCCATATTTAAGATGGCAAAGGATTTTTTTTCTTGTGTCTATCTGATTTACTTGTAGAACAAAACAACAATATAGTGACTTGCAAACTTATGAGATGATCTAGCCATAGTTATGAACTTTGAGCCTTGTTGATTTCACAAAAAGTTGAGCACAAACCTAACTCTCTCCCATTAATCTCAAAGAGATTAAAAAAAAACCCAACTTTATGTAGGTGTAGTTATATTAATATACCAATCCAACCCTATGTAGGCTTACTCTTGAAGTAAGTTCTGCTGTACTCAGTGGGGCTTACTCCCAGGTACATATGTATAGGAATGCAGCCTTAGCTAGATTGTTCCCAATTTGCTATATAATTATATTTAAACTATACTTTTACTATGGAAAAGTTCCAGAGGCGCAACCATGTTTGTTTCTTGCAACAAAAAACTGAATGGCCTTGTGATACCTTAAGAGACTAAAAAATTATTGTGGCATAAATGTTCATGGACTACAGCCATCATGTCTGATGTAATATCATCTGAACAGCTGACAAAGTGCAATGGCTTTAGTCCTACCAAGCTTATACCACATAAATCTGTTCATCCTCAAGGTACCACAAGATTCTTTGCTGTTTTTGCTATGGAAAAGTCTCTGTTAAAGGATCCTGTCAATTACCATGATGTGCCAGTTTGCACACAGATGTGTAAACTGCATAATCGATGACTGTCAGATGAGTGTGTGAACTGACTCAGTTTGAAAGTATTGCGTCCAGATGAATATTATTTTATTTTCTTGTTTTCTTATCCCACTGTTCAGTGGAGAGGCACTAACAAAGATTCAAAAGCAACAAAATAATTAAACTGTCACACTAAAAATGAACAGAGCAGCCACAGCACAAAACAACAGTCTATAAAATTAAAGTTGTTAAAAGAAAGAGTCAAATAAAAAAGTCTGAGTGCTCAAGCAACATCAAACTTGGTACTAGGTGAGACCAACCTGTGGATGGTTTTTCAAAGTCAGGGCATCACAACTGGAAAGTCTGCTATCTCCACTCACCACTTACCTCATCTCCAAAGACCAGGGGACCATAAAGTTCATGAGTTCATCCTTGTTCCATACTGTTAAGCATTATATGAAAGCAGTGGCGTAGCTGGAGGGAGGGCGAAGCACTCAGCCTGGCAGGGAGGTGGGCGAGTGGCCCCTCCCTTTGGAGCCATTCCCGGCGGGAGGGGGGAGGCAAAACGGAGCCATATGGCTCTTCCCCCCCCCCGCCAGGAATGGCTCTGAAAGGAGGGGCCGCTCGCCCACCTCCCTTCCAGGCTGAGTGCTCCACCCCCCCAGCTACACCACCGCATGAAAATCCAGTGCATAAGATTAGATCCATGATGATTAATTCACGCATGCAAGTCATCATTTGACATTGCAGTCATCAAGTGATGAACATGCATATGTGAACCAGACATGGATTTTTCTCCTGAATGCATTATAATTCTGGATGAACAAAGGCTTAGAAGGAACACAAAGGAGCTGAACCTGGAGTCTTTCCTTAGTCATAAAGCTTGAAAAATGAGGGAAGGCCTACATGAAGCCCCTTCTCTAGGGTAGTGTACTGGGTGAGCTGTTTTCTTGTCAAAGCAGGGCCAACTCACATCTACATGTACATGAGCGAATTTCTCATAATTTGATTATCCAGTTTTTAATGGCATGCAGCTGAAGGCATAAACTGAATGCTTAGCAAAGCCTGGCACTGGAGGTAATAGCAAAAGTCTGCCTGTGGTAAATTCAACTGTGATGGCTCATTCAGATACACAAATACCAAAGAGGAGCAAGCATGTCTGTCACAGCAAAAATGGCATCATGTATTCAGTGCCTTATATATATATATATATATATATATATATATATATATATATATATATATATATATATATGAGCTTGCATGGTACACACGCACATGCAAAAGTTTGAAAGAAAAAATATTGTCTAAAACAGTAGAGCTAAGATTCCCAAAATGACATGGGTAGCCCTAGCCTGTCACATTTCTATGCAGGGCCCAAATGCATATACAAGATAAGAGCAGAGTGGTCCCTTCCCAACAGCAGTAGCTGCTATCTTCCTACATAGCCTGCTACTTTAGTACCTGTAGGGCAGTGGTTCCTAAACCATGGGTTGCATGTAGATGTCCTGAGGATCATGGGAAGCAGCATTCCAGCAGCACAGCTGGAATTGATGTCCCATGCAGTTTCCCTCTCAGCTCTCTGGAGCTCAACAACTTCATCATCATTAGAATGTATACCAACAGCTTGGGTCACTGGATTGAGAAAAATATTGTATTTAGAGCAATGGTCAGTAATGTTTAGGAAACACTGTTGTAATGGGAATGCCTCAATTAAGGGGCTTCCAAATGGAATAAAATTGAATTTGCTGATACTCCTGCAGAGAGGCAATAGCTCAGCAGTAAAACACCTGCAAAAGATCCCAGGTTGTGGCTCTAGCTCTTACAGGTAGGACTGAGCAGGGCTGTCCCTTGGAGAGTGCCAGGCCCAAGACAATCTAGGTCTCACCAAAGTGGGTCACATGGGCAGTCCCTTGAAGCAGTTTCCAAATTCTCCTCACTGCTTTCCTAAAGAGTTCCCATATCCCATCCCCACTTACTGTCAACACCACCTCCTCCCACCTCTGTGATCCCAGAACAGGTGGGCATAGAAGGATGCTGGGAACAGAATCAGTACCCAGCCTGATTGTAAGGAGTAGGTGGGCAGTGGGGGAGTGAAAAGGTGGTGGTGGTGAAGAGTGGCTGCAATCCTGTTCCAGTTACTCTACAAAGGTGATTGGAACAGGATCACTGTGGCTCCCTCCCTTCCAACTTCTCCAGAGCAGCTTCCATCTTGATCCATGCACCTGCTAAGGACTCTGGAGCTTAGGAAGATCCCCTCTGAAACCCTGGGGAGCTGCCGCAGGTCACTGTTGACAATACTGAACTAGATGGACCAGTGATGCACCTCTGTAGACAACAGCTGGTTGTTGGCTGCAGTGATCAGGGGATGCCCACGAGAGCCAGCACTTAGAGCACCACATCAACAAGGGCATTTTCTTGCCAATCGGTGGAAGCTCTTGGAGCAATCTTATTCACAAATAAGAAGACTGAACCCTTCATAAGATTGAGCCCTTCACACATAAGAAGTCATCACTGGATGTTGCAACAGTCATCAAGGGATGACCATGCAACAGTCATCAGTGGATGACCACTTAGAGCATGGTGTCAGCAATGGCACTTTCTTGCCAAGGGGTGGAGGGATTGCTCCCAGAACAGCAATCCTTCCACCCCTTCACACATAAGAAGTCATCACTGGATGTTTGCAGCAGTCCTCAGGGGATGACCCTGGGAGCCAACACTTGCAGCATGGCACCAACAAGGACATTTTCTTGCCAAGGGGGGGGGATTGTTCCTGGAGGGTTTCTCCCTTGCAGTGGGGCTTGTGTTCTCGAGTCCCCGGCAGTACCCTGTCATCCCACCCCACCCGCTGATCCCCCTCCCCCCAGCGCCTGCAAGCATCTTGAGTTCAGCCCAGCGGGGCCCACCCATGCGGTGAATTGCTGGCCACTGCGGGTGGCGCCTGTCCTGGCCGTGGCCACGGGGCGCTTGTTGCCAGTCCCTGATCAGGGAGATGCAAAGCTGCTGGGGGGAGGCGAGGCCGCCTGGGCGCCGGAGCCTTGCCAAGCGCCCCCCTGCCTTGGCAGATGATTCGGAAACTATTTGTCTGCGCCATTTATCAGATGCTGAAGCGCACAGATGTTGCTGGGCTGAAGAGCAGCTGAACCTTCCCGCTGCCAGCCGCGGAGACAAAGGTCTGCGCGCGGAGCGGGAGATGTGCGCGGAATAGGCAATTAATGGACTGCTCGGGATTCTTATGCTAATCCTGACCTCTCCTCCAGCCGATCCATTACCCCGCGCGGGGGAAGGACCAGAAAGCCCGCGGAACAGCGTCTTCTCGGGGGAAGGGAAAGCGGGGGGGAGGGCTGCAGGGGAGCGCCCACTGGCAGGGACAGGGCTAGCTGGCTGGGGAGGGCGAGAGGGTGCTGGCAGAGCAGCGCACGAAGAACTCCCCCCCCCCCGCGTAGTTGGCAACACCATCGCCGGCTCCCTCCCACCCCCCTCAAGAAATGAACCGGGGGGCCTTTCGGTGAAAAACCCCACGATTTCTTTCTGCGTGTCTGAATGATCCAGACCCGTGTATGTCTGCTCTGTTTCAGGGTCCCTGGGCAGCCTCGGTCTGAAGCCAGCAAGCGGCACACACCCGGTCCGGGTCTCTGGGGCTTGAGGTGAGATGATCGGGGCTGCGATCCTATCCACACTTACCGGAGAGTAAGCCCCATTGACTAGAATGGGGCTTACTTCTGAGAAGACATGCATAGGAGTGGGCTCAAACTGAGCGCAGAGCAGAGCCCCCACCGGGATCAATCAGTGGGACAACTGACAGCTTCAGGGTGTCCGTTCCTTCCTTTCTCCACCCATGGACGGCGGCTGAATATTTGGGGCCTTCCCTGTGTTTATTCCTCCCTTTCCCACACCGGGCTAACCCACCTTTTTCTGCCTGCTTTTTAAAATATATGGAAGCCTGCGAGAACAACAACGAACTAGAAGAGATTGTCTCCAGTATTTTAGGCAGAAAGAAAGAAAGACCGCACAAGGGCCAAAAGACATTTATTTCGCCTTTCAAAAAAATAATAAAGTTGACGTCACGACTGCTATGACGTCATCGCATGTGGGGGAACATAAAATTGCGTTGACCTTGGGGAAAAAGTTATTTGTCTCGTAAGCCAGACAGGAGTGTGAAAAGAAGAGAGATCTCTTTGCGGTTGTTTACTCAGGGTGAGGATCTCCCTCCCCTCCCCACAGCATTTTGTTGGGTGCTTGTTTTGTTTTGCTTCCTCCTGTTTTCTCCTAAGGGGTAAATAAACAGGACGAGCAAGTAGGATCCGTCTCTTCCCTCCTCCCCCGCGGGCGACCTTTGGAAGACCTCGGCGGCGCAGTGAAGCCTCTCCAGCGCCGCGACTGGGCTCGGGAGCTGCGCCCTTTTCAGCTCTCCTTCTCCGCAGCGGCAGCAGCCCCCCTTCGCCAGAGCGACCCCACAATATCAATTAATCATGCGGCAGGCAAACAAGGAGATTTATTCCACTACAAATAGCCTCTAAGAGAGCTGCTGAATGGGGGTGATTAGCATGAGAAAAGCGGAGCAAAACTCCACAGTTCAACAGCTAAAGAGCAATTTGATGGGGCTGGGATGGGGAAATTACTTGATTAGCGTCTGTTGCGAAAGGACCACGCCGAAAGCGCGCCGCCCGCAGCCCTGCGCTCGGAGGGCCCGGGATCAAAAGGCAGCGGCCGACCACCGCCCTGCAAGCTCCTCGGGGCAGGGACGCGGCGGCCCCGCAGATAGAACAGCAGCAGCAGCAAAGTTTTAAGAGGCGCCAAGAGCACAAGCTTGTCTACTCAGGAGTAAGTCGCATTGTCCTCAATGGAGCTCACTCTCAGGAAAAGGCGAAAAAGGATGGCAGCCTCACAGCCCAATCCTAGGCCTGTCTACTCAGAAGTAAGTCCCATTAGAGACAATGGGGCTTACTACCAGGTAAGTGTGGACAGGATTGTAGCCTCAGTCTCACCGGGCGGGAACGGAAAGCCAGTTGGATGTAGCAATGCCTCCCGCACACTCAGTAGCCTAGGCACACGTCCTCGGAAATAAACACGCGTCTGCCCACGTCCATCTCAGTAGGTGTGCATAAAGTCACAGCAGCTCTCGACGTCTATACTCCGCACCCTTTAAAAACAAATGACTGGCAGCCCAATCCTAGTCATGTCTACTCAAAAGTAAGTCCCATTATAGTCAATAGGGCTTACTCCCAGGTAAATGTGCATAGGATTGTAGCCTGGATTGTCAAGCCAATTCAAGCGTCCTATGCACTTTTTTTTCGGAATAAATCCCTCTGGAATCAGCAGGGCGCAATCCCGAGTAAGGTGCCTATCAACAGACAGCACGACTAGCCTGTAGTCGAATCCTACCATTGCAGGCCAATTCTACCATGTTGACTCGGAAGTAAGACCCATGCAATTCAGGTGGTGTGGCTTCCACCCAACTGAACCTTGGGCGGGGTGTTGGGCACGATCCGGACAAACTTAAGGCCCAATCCTATCCAATTTTCCATTGCCGGTGTAGCCGTGCCGATGGGGCGTGCGCTGCATCCTATGGTGGCGGGGAAGTCACAGAAGCTTCCTCAAGGTATGGGAACATTTGTTCCCTTACCTCAAAGCTGCGTTGCAGCTACATCGGTGCTGGAAAGTTGGATAGGACTGGGCCCTTAAGCATCCCACGGATCTTCGTAGGCACATACTGAAATCGAGCATCCACACGTTTACACGATAGGGCTACAGTGATTAAGGGCTCAATCCTATCCAACGTTCCAGCACCGGTGCAGCCCCGAGATAAGGGAATAAACATGCCCTTCCCTTGAGGAGGCCTCCATGACTTCCCCTCTACCATTAGATGCAGTGCACGCCCGCTGGTACGGCTGCATCAGTGCTTGAAAATTGGATAGGCTTGGGTCCTACGCCTGCAATCCTGAATAAGTGTACCTGGGAGGCAGTCCCATTAAATTCCGTGAAAAGCAACTGAGTAAATGTGGACCAGGTTGCATTTTGGCTCAGCCATGCACATTGCGTAGTCAGTAAGTGGTGTTGATTCCCCATGTTTTGTTTGCTTCAGTCGAATCTGTGGGTCAGGCTGATGGAGTGGGATCCAATCCTGCCAACCGTGTGTGTTTAATTTGTAGTTCAAATTAACCACCACACCTCCCTTTTCTAGAACGAGATGAGGAAAAATCTTCTTGGGGTGGTGGCCTCTATGTCTCGCTCTTAGCCTGTGGCAGCAAAGACAACAGATTCTTTAGAACCCTTGAAGGCATTGATTGTGGTAGAAGCTGTCATGATCAGAGCTCACTTCATCAGATGCACAAAATGGTCAAGGATATATGTACCATGATTAGGGACATTCTTTTTCCAGGTGAGGCCAAAGAGTCAACCCATGCAAGGGAGAGCAGTGATAGATGCATATGGAGAGCTCGGCCCACAAAGATGCACTCAGGATAGATGTGGCCCAATCCAACATGGAACCACTGGGTAATAATCAGGCCTGAAGTGACTGCAGTGTATGTGTGATATGCAGATTTTTTCTTTAGATTCACAGGGCAGTGTGTGGTGTGGTTTTACATACTATACATAAACTGCAACTTCCTTTCATATATATAATACAAATGGAAGTCATATCTTATTGTCGTGGATTGTAAGGGATGAGTTGCTCTTATGCCAAAGTGGATATATACCATGGGCAGAAAACGAGATCGCAGTGCCCAGTTTTCAGCAGCAGATCACACTGATTTCTGTGGAAGGTGTTGCCGGATCCCAGTCTTCACATCTTCCCATCGTTTCATCCTTAAGAGGTACACAGCAGCTCAAGAGAGTGGATTGGAATTAGGACTGCACACGCCAAAACGCATGGCAACCAGGAGGAAATGGGCAAACTCATCCAACCCGTGGCAAGGGGCAGGGACGAAGGGACCTTCTTTCAATGAGTGTGTGTTCAAAGCTGGTGTGACCTAGATGCGCACTGGTATCTGGTTTGCGTGTTGTTCCCAATCTAGACAAGGAATCCGGTTTTTGTAGGGTGTATCTTCTCTTGTGCTGGAGCCCCATGTATTTAGCTTAGGAAATGTGGAGGCTTACGAACCTGGGGAGTGATCTATCCTAGCTTTTTCTCCGTTACCTTTCCTTTTCCTGGGGGCAGGGAGGGAGAGGGAGAGTGTGTGTGTGTACACAATTATAGCAACGATGGGGAATCCTTCCATCCAGCATACCATCTTTCTCCAGAATTTTATTTCAATCAGATACAGGCAGTTCAATAAGAAGAGCGGTTTTTCACTCTCACAACACTGAATCCTGTGCACATTTTGGCTGAGAGTGACTTTCTCTGAGCTCAGTGGAACACTTCCGGGTAAATATGCCTGGGATCAAGCTGCATTGCTGAAACAAACGTCGTTTAAAGCGCAACCTTTCGAAATCAGCAGGCAGGGTGACCTGATCCAATGGAGGACGGAGTGCTGTATAGGGCATTTGGGCAGGTGCAGCTTTTTCAACCTTCCATGTTGAGCTGCACCTGCCCCAATGCCCTCTTCTATATACAGTGGTTGAAGGTAGAGGCACCGTGTCTTCCATTGGATCTGGTCACCCTGCGTGGGTGTGTGCTGGCGCTGGAGTACTGCACTGGCGTGTGCAACAGAAAAAACCAGGGCAGTCATCTTCGCGTTCATAGGGAGCTGCTTTATAAGGAACGAGACAACTGGTGTGCCTGGCTCCTCGGCATTGTCTAACTCAGGTGGCGACGCCTCCCACGCAGGGGCTTTCCCAGCTCTACCTGGGACTGAATTTGGGAACTGACAAAGCCTGCAAAGCGACGGGATCCATCCCAGCCAAATGTGTCTGTCTTGTCTACGGTGCAGCTTTCTCCCAGACGATCTGCAGAAGCTCTGCTCATTTTAAGGGACGTCATCACGGGTTAATAAGGACGCGGTGTCCAGCCTGTGCATAAAAGTCTATTGTGGTCTGGCAAAAAGCACTGAGTGTTCTGCAAAGAACCTTCAAGGCCCTGATCCGGAAGGAGCTGAATGGAGACCAATGGAGACCTCACCAGCCATCAACCTCTATTGGGGGTGGGGGTGGGGGGGTAGTGGTAGAAATCAATGCACTGAATCGTCAGAAACATCAGGCTCAGGTTGGACTCGCCTTTTCTTTCCAAGTCTCAGGGCCACAATGTTCTTTCAGCCAACGAATGCAATGACATCGCCGCGCTGTCTGTTCGAGCTGAAGGCTTGTCAACCTGGGCTTTGAAATGAAAAAGGGAGGAAGAAGATGCTTTGCAGTCCTCGCTCCAATGAAATGCGACCTGCCAATCGCCTGGGACCCGTTTCCTGTCACTCCAGGCCTTCAAAGTTCTTGCCTCTCTCGATTCCGAGATCGTGATGTGTACCTGGTGTCGCTTAGGGGCGAAATCAGAAATCAATTCTTCAGAATATCTTCCCTTAGAACAGGGGTGCTCAAACTTTCAACTTTAGGGATGCTGGACCTTTAATAAGTGTATAGAAGAGAGAATTGCAGCAGGTGCAGCTTGTCATCCCACAGATGACAAGCTACACCTGCTGAAATTCTCTCTTCTATACACTTGTTAAAGGTCCAGCATCCCTAAAGTTGAAAGTTTGAGCACCCCTGCCTTAGAATCTCGTCTCTGTCCTCAATTCCCTTAGAGCCCAACCCTATGCATGTCTACTCAGAAGTAAGCCCCACTATAGTCAATGGGGCTTACTCCCAGGAAAGTGTGGGTAGGATGGAAGCCTTAGGCCAGCTACTCATCTCTCAGCCTCGGCTCCCCATATACAAAGCTGAGACAATAACGTTGGCCTACCTTGCAAGGAAGTTGTAAGGATTTCAACCATAACCTTGAAGCTATATGAATGTCAATCATCGGTTTTGGGGGGAGGGGCTTTAGGTCTGTAAAGTCAAAACCTTACAGCTCACGACCTTATACACATTTACTTGGGAGTAACTCTCATTGGGCCTTACTTCTGAGCAGACGCATAGGATTGTTCTGTCAGATCGCAATCCTGTCCACACATACTTGGGAGTAAATCCCACTGAGCTCAGTGCGACTTGAGTTGCAATTCTCTTCATGCTTACTTCCGAGTAAGTGAACACGGTGCGTATATAAACATACGTAGGATCAGACTGCACGTGGGGTCCTCACCCGGACATCCTCCCTTCCATGCCCAATGAGCTTCTGTCCCTTATTCGAACACGATTGAGCCAGAATTCTGACCACATGGTCTTCTGAAGATTTGAATTCACAAGAAGCATCTCTTCGGGGAGGCTTGATGCCTTGGAGAAGCATGGGCCTAAGTTCCTCCCATTGCTTCCTCTTCCGTGGGTCCCTCACCAGGGCAAGAGTTTTCTTGTCCCTTAGCTCTGTGATAAATAAAAGGCCACCCCTTCTGCACCCATCTGCGCAGGCTCTGCCCTGGCGCACTGAGAACTAGTGCAGTGTAGCTCAGGTGTGGCCAGAAGGTACCCTATCATTTTTTGGTAGACCACCTGGTGCCTGCTGGTTGCTGGGACTTGGTGACAGAACGCTGCCCTGTTTGGGTCTCGGTTTGATTCAGTAGGACTCATTTTGTATCTTACGCCGGAGCTGCAGACGTAGATCAACTTGACATAAGTACCTTGAGTAGGTTGTGGATTTAAAATATCAGTGAGGTTGGGGTGTGCGTATGCCTAGAGTTGACCTTGAACACGGTGCCCTAGGTTCCAATCCCCATTCAGCCCTGAAGCTCTCGAGATGTTTAGTCAACTTAATTCACTTCACAGGGTTGTTGTGAGGATAATGGGGATTCCTCCCATTATCCCCCCATTATCCATAGAAGTCTTCTATGGTCCCTATGGGTTAAAAACGTGATGAGGAGCTGCCCAATTTGAAAACAGGCGGGGTCAAGGTACTGGAGGTCCTATCAATGGATTTATTTATTTTTTTTAAATAAATGTGGAAACGAGAGAGGCCAGTTTACCTAAAAAGAAGCCCCTTGAACTCTGTTGCCTACACTGTCATGCAGATGGACAGGATCATGGATGCTGGCTGTGATATACGTGCAAAGCTAAGCATGTTTACTGGGAAGTTACTAGGAAGAAAAACGCTGTGTTCAATGGGACTTACTCCCTGGAAAATGTTATAGGATTGCAGGCTTAAATCCAAATACTCTCTCTTGGTGGACGCGATAGACGGACTGGTGGTGATTCTGTTTACTTTGAAGTTGGACTGCCAGTCTGCTAAAAAAGGTTTATGACAATCCCCTTGGCGACGAACGGGGAAGCAGCTGCGCATGTGCAAAGGTTGCTGAGCTTGGAATAGGTTCCTATCCTGGCACTTGTCAGCGTCCACAGGGAAGTGCTTTCTCCAGAAAGTAAGGGTGGGTTAAAACAGCTCCCCCCCCCCCCTTAGCTTCCATCCATTCCTGGAAGTACAATATTCAGGACGTGCTGGAACCCAGTAAAGGTTGTCCTTAACCCATTTCTGTCCAGCCCACAGATGCACATATTTGATCCCTGTTGCGTATATTCAACGTTAGGCAGAAATTTAACTAACCTTTGCTTAACTTTTTGATTCACCGTTGGGTTGTCTACTCGAATGGGTGGATCAATCGATTTAAAGCCACTCAGGGCAATCCTAAAGGTTTACTCTGAAGAAAGGCCCTTATGTTTCCCAAATCTCTTCCCAGGGAAGTGTGTATATAGCATTGGAGCCTTAAACGGAACTCCGTGAGATTCATTTTCGAGTAAACACGTATAGAATTACCCTGCTACGCCGATAAGGCGAAGAGGCAACATTTAATCAATGCAGTTAAGAGTTAAGGACTTCACGTTTCATTTCTAATGCTATTTTCGTTCTATGTGCTGCTGTATTAAGGAATGCAAATGCTAAATAAACCTTTTGTTTTGTACCTAAATGGTAACATTGTCTCGCACGCTCTTTAAAATCCCAAAATGTCATTTTTAATTAATGTTCCCGCAATGAGCAAGTGGGTTTAAAATCAATGATCAAGTCGTCACTGATGAACCAATTTAAAATTCTTTAATATGTGAAGAATCCAAATGTATTGAAACCTGCAGGCCCCCAAATGGTGTGGGGGTCTTTTGAAGAGTGATTTATTGTAGTGATATTGTGATGATTTTTTAAAATGTTGGTAATAACTAAACAATGCAAAAATATAGTATTTGGAAATTAATCTCAAGCTTATACCCAGAATTAAAAGAAACATAAACGGAGGCTGCAATCCTAGCCACGTGTCCCTGGGAGTAAGCCCCATTGACTATAATGGGACTGACTTCTGAATAGACATGTCTAGGATTGAGCTGTTAGGCTGCAATCCTATCCACACTTACACGGGAGCAAGTCCCATTGACGCCAATGGGACTTACTTCTGAGTAGACATTCAAAAGATTGGACTGTGAGTTGTTTAAGAACTGGGCCAGGAATACCACGGAGTGAAACCCAATGAGCTCTAAATATTGGTGCAGCTAGAGTGGTTTTTCCTGGCCTAATCAGGATGACCAGATTCAGTGGAGGACAGAGTGCCTCTGCCATTAACCACTGTATAGAAGAGAGAATGTTGGCAGTTGCAGCTCAACATGGAAGGGTTGAAAAAGGTACACCTGCCCACATTCCTTGTTCTATACAATGGTGAAAGGTAGAGCCACTCTGTCCTCCGCTGGATCTGGTCGCCCTGGGCATAATCCAAGAGAGGTTCTTCTTTGCAAGGCCCACTGCAATGAATGGGAGCTACGCCGGACCAGGCACAACATTGGTGCCAATGCACGGGGACGTTCTCTTCATTAAACTGGAATGAATGGGAAAGCGTCGTTCTTGCGCGACTCCCCACGGATTCCACGGTGGCTTGCGCCAGCCAGAGATCTCACCGGGTAACTGGGCGCCTTGTCCGCTTCTGTTAGTTAGTTTGCGGTGTATTCCAACGCAAAAAAAAAAAAAAAAACAGAGGATGAGGGCAGAGATACCAGTCTTCGCAATCAAGCAATTTGTGCGCATGCGCTTCTTGACTCCTTAAGTTTCCAAGGTAAGGCCTTCAAGGGGTTCTTTGCATGGAAAATAAAAGTTTCACGTGGCATCACACTGAATTTTATCTCTTTTATTTTTAAAAGACACATCTCTTTTATTTTTAAAAGACCAAAAGGTGATAAGAATGACGAAAATAAAAATCTGTTTTATCCTAAAATAAATAGGATAAGATGATCTTTCAGACAAAGAATGATGCTGGATTTCTAGATGTTGGGCTCTTCTGAAGGAAACGGTCCCAAATCTCATTGCTCCCTGCAGGATCAAGGATTATTTTGGAAGTGATGGGTTGAATGTCTTGGAGATCTCTAACCCAGGGCAGATGGTTCCAAACAGAGAACCAGACTAGAGGGTAGGAGTGATGGTGAGGCATACGCACGACCATTCCAACTTGAGTACTCCATAACACATACTCGTAATCCCTGCCTAGTTGAGTCCTAACAGGCTGCAATCCTAACCAAATTTACCTCGGAGTAAGCCCTATTGACTATAATGGGGCTTACTTCTGAGTAGACCCGCCTAGGATTGGGCTCTCAGTCAAGCAATTTGCGCGACTCTCAGAAACAGTGAAAAGGGTGGAGAAGTCTCCTCTTACGAACGCGAATGTGTGTAGGGCACTGTCGTTGGAGGTTGCTAATCCGCGTCATGTGAACTTGGGTAACCCTACTCCTGCCCTTCAATGAACTAATTCAGTCTCTAGCCAAGCCTGGATGGTCGTCACCCCTTGAATTTCCTCGCCAGGGATCGCGATCCAGCGTCTGGGGAGCCTTACAAAGACGTCTGCTGCATGCCCCGAAAAGAGGTTTTGCAGCCACGGGAGGCAGATCACGGGCAGAAAATGTCTTAACTCCCTTGGTGTTTGAGGCTGAGCTGAGAAGATCAGCTGCAACTGCTCGTAGACTCAGAGCGAGGTGGGAGAGATCCGGCACCATGTTAGATTCCAAGTTGTAGACGAAAATGGGGTCTCTCTCTCTCTCTCTCTCTCTCTCTCTCTCTCTCTCTCTCTCTCTCACACACACACACACACACACACACACACACAGAGAGAGAGAGAGAGAGAGAGAGAGAGTTTTCTTACACTCCTCTCCTAAATCACACGTGCAGCCGAAGCCTCTGCATGTTCACTTGGAAGAGAGTCTCGTTGAACTCAGTGATACTCATCTGAATGTGGACAGAATTGCTAAAGCTATTCAGAGCAAACCTTCTCATGTTTTCTTGGAAATGCAGCCTGGTGTGTTCAAAGGTGTGTTTAGTCCATATCAATGAGCCTGGACTGCAGACTTAGGTGGAAAGAATTTCCACTGGTGGCTTTCTGTAGGAGGTATGAGTAAAGGAAGCATTTTTAAAGGCTGCCATTGTAACATAGCAATGGTCTTTTCAGAAGCATCCCATTCTGTTCAGTAGGACCTACTTAGGGGCGAGCATGTCTAAGACACTGAACTCCGCGCCTCAGTGATTTCAGTGTGGGATCCCGGCAGGTGCTCGGCTCTTCTCCCATTAAAATCCATGGGATTTCGTTTGACTCCAAAGTGGAGTCAGGGGAGGGGGAAAAAAAAACCGACAGACGCTGCTTTGCGCTGAACCGAAGCAATGGGAAGACTTATGCAGGCTTACTCAGAAGTAAGCGCCTCTCTGATTTCCATGGGGCTTCCTCCTTAGTCAGTGTGTGTAGTATTAGGATCGCATCCTCCAAGACCCTCAGACTTCTTTTGGGAAGTCTGCCCTGCCGGTTTCAGAGGGACTGACGAAGTCTTCACTTCAGCCTACTCAGAAGTAAGTCCCATTCAGTTCAATGGGGTCTACTCCCAGGAAAGTGTGGCTAGGATTGCCGCCTGGGTCTGCTGGAAGGGCGCTTGGATTGCTCAGTGTGCCCAGCCAGGGTGCCTTGGCTGTCTCCACTCCCGGCAGGCGCGCTCCAGGGAGCTCCAGGGTGGGTCACCCCATCTCTTCTGCAGTGGGGGGGGGGCAACGTTAAGGCAAAGGGCGTCAGGAAGCCTGCCAGGCTCAGAGGGATGGAGCCGAAGGAGCCCCCTGCCTGCGCTGTGCCGGGGAACGGCGCCAGGGCGAGAAGAGCCCAGCCAGGGAGCCTGGGCGCAGGGGAGGCGCGCGCACCTCCGGCTGAGCACTCCAAGTTGCGGGGAGGGGGCGGAGGAGCCTTCGGAGCGCAGCTTATCTGCCTCGGAAATGTCACCCACGCGCATCTCCGGGGAAGCTGCGGAAAGCGGCGCCGGGAGAGGAGGAGGAAGGAGCGGCTGGAGGAAGGGTGGGCAGGCGGACTGACAGCCAGGACGGAGCCTTCCATTGCCGCGCGGGGGACCCTCGGAGACCAGCCAGGCACGTCCAGCCGCCGTCCCTCGGAGAGAGCGAGAGCGAGGCCCTCTTGGCAGAGAAACCCGGACGGGCCCAAGTGTCTCCCGCTCAAGGAGATCCACCAGCAGCGCCGCCGCGGTATGTGTGGGGGTGGGGGGGCGGAGCACTCCCTCTCTCTTGGCAACTGCAAGCCGAGTGAAGGGGGGAGCGCGGAGGAGGAGGAGGATTGCAGCCTGAGGGCCCAATCCTAGGCCTATCTACTCAGAAGCAAGTCGCACTAGAGTCAATGGGGCTTACTCCCAGGAAAGCGTGGCTAGGATTGGGCTGCGAGAGCCCAATCCTAGGCCTGTCTATTCAGAAGTCAGCCCCATTAGAGTCAGTGGGGCTTACTTCCAGGTAGGTTGGGATAGGATCTCAGAGACCAAGCCTATGCATGCCTACTCAGAAGTCAGTCCCATTAGAGACAGTGGGGCTTACTCCCAGGAAAGTGTGGCTAGGATTGCAGCCTCAGAGCCCAAGCCTATGCATGTTTCCTCAGAAGCAAGTCCCACTCTCGCCTATGGGACTTACTCCCAGGTAAATGTGGATAGGATTGCAGCCTCACTGCCTGCTGCAACAGAGGGGAGACCCAGCGTGCGCGAGCAGCGGAGTTTCCCCGCGCGCTCCCGCACCTCGGGCTCCCCACCTCCCCCCCCCCTTTAGTGCAAAGGCTGACTTAGGGGGCCCCCCGGCAGGCAGAGCAGCGCAAGCCCCTTCCCTCCCCGGAAAGGTCTGCTGCAGAAACCAGGCTCCGGGCGGAGGCTTTGCGGGTGGAGCTGGTGCGCCTCTTTCCCGAGCGGCTCCAGCGCGCGCTCCGCTCCCTTCCTGCGTGTCCAACGCTGCCCGGGAGCGGCGGCAGCCGAGAGCCGGCGCGCAGCTCGCGCAATTTGGGGGCGAGGGGGCGGCTTTTCAGAAGCTGGCAATTTGAGGCGGCTGGGTGTTATTTAGTGCAATATGAAATCAAATGATCCTATTTCTGAAATGACAGTGTCTGTGAGGGGAAGTGAAGGCCCTGAAAGGGGTAATTGTCTCCTGATGATATTTCCATTATCCCCAATCTTGGCCTTAAACGGCATTCAGCAGCAGGGCTGCGGGGGTGGGGTGGGGGGAAGTGTGTGTGTGAGCTCAGTAACAATCATGGAATCCAAAGAGACCCCCCCCCACACACATTACAGCAAGTTAGAGCCCAATCCTATCTGTCTACTCATAAGTAAGTCCCATTAGAGTTGATGGAGCTTATTCCCAGGAAAGCGTGGATAGGATTGCAGCCTTACAGCCCAATCCTACGCATTCCTCCTCAGAAATAAGCCCCATTAGAGTCAATCGAGCTTATTCCCAGGAAAGTGTGCATAGGACTGCAGCCACAGACCCCAATCCTAGGTCTGTCTACTCAGAAGTAAGTCCCATTAGAGTCAACGGAGCTTTCTCCCAGGGAAGTGTGGATAGGTTTGCAACCTTAAATGGATTCCCTGACTTCTCTTCCCGTCTGTGGCTACAATCCTAGCCACACTTGTTTGGGGAGTACGCCCCATTAACTATAAAGGGACCTACTTGGGCATGCCTAGGATTGGGCCCTCAGTTATTCCCTCTGGTTGAATGCAACTGAAATAGCCTTTAGTGTTTGTTTTGCCGCCCCCCCCCCAAACAAGGGGGGCGTTATTTCAGTACAAGACCGATTTACCCTTGAAAATGCTTCAGGACCCTTTAGATTTATTAAAGATGTCATAAAAAAAAACACCGAGACTTCTGTGGCCAGCAACCAACTGGAAAGTACAAAATTCACTGGATCGAAAAAATAATAAGTAGGTTGAAATGAATGGAAAAAAAACCCCAAAACAACACAACCACAACAAAGAAGAAGTGTGTTTTCATGGAAAAACATGGTGCAATTTTCCTATATTAATTTCCAAACCGGTTTCATTCCAAATTTGATTTTAGGGTGGGATTTTTGTGTTTGTGAAACCAGCCTCTTACTGATTTGCTCATTTGGGGGTAAGTTGAAAGCAGGCCCTTTCCTTCACAGATTCCTCTGTTTTTTTCTACACATTCCTTGATGTTGCATTTGAGACATAAGATGCTCCAGTAGCGACGGTTTCCTCCGCTCTGGTGAATGCACTCACATACAGGATCAGTGCGTAAAGCGAATTTAAAGAGGAGTTAAACGAGCATGATGATGATATTATAGGTCACATAAACGATTAAGGAAATCTAGAGATTTGGACTTGAACATGCATGCAAAAACAAGGTAGATTTCCACATAGTTTGCACAATGCTGATTTATTTATATGGCTGCTGCTGCTAAAACGCATTTCTTTGCAACTACAACCCAGTTGAATCGTTGTGGTATTTTGAGCTGAAACCTGGATCTGGATTTTCCCCTTTCAAAGCGGGTCTGTCGGAAACAGCAAAGGCGCGGAGCCCTTGAGATTGACTAGACTGGCGAGGAGCTGTCCACTGGTTCAGCAACGCCCGTTTGCTTTTGCTGACTCCAGTACAGTACTGTATTTGCAAAGGGCTTTGCCAAAGAATTCAGACCCTTCTCATACATTATCATGGGGCGATTTGCAGAACTGGGGAAGGGGGTAGTTAAAGTTTGGACTCCATTTTTTTTCACCTTATGGTTTGCAGAGATTTCCCCTCCCCACCCACCCCCAGCTCTGCTGCTGCTTTTCTACCATGGAAATTACAGTGTTTTAGGGTTTCAAGAGCACGTAGAGCTTGGTGCATTTTTTTTTTTAGAGTGAGTGCCGCTGCGCTTTATATATACACTTATAAGTGCATTGGGGAGGGGGAGAGAGAGAGAGAGACTGTATTGAGGGGTTCACACTGCACTATAGATGCTCTCTGTCTTTCCTTGGGCATACCTAAAAATGGCCACATGGTAGAACGCCGGCGGCTGTTGACAGCACTTTTAAGTCAAGGGCAGCATCCACTGGTGTCACTTCTCTTTTCCCAAGATTTACAAAGCGAGACACAGAATGATCCCCTGGATGTCACCAGACCGGGCATTTGTGACCTTCGCGGTAATGTAATTACGCACACACAATTACTAAGGAAGTATCGCCGGTGACCTGATTTACAATATATTCTAATGCCTTTAAGGGCCCTGCGCGCCGGTGTGTGTGTGCCCATGCATAAAGACGCACGAGGAATAAATCAGGCTTTTCGAAATCCCAGCGAGCAGTGTCATGAGTTGGTGCAACTCATCCCTGCACGAACCTCATTGGAATTAAGGGGAACTACTCGTGCTCCGCTAATCATTCATTTCAATGGGGCTGGTGGAAGAGAAGCTTCCGCTGGATGGTGCTCTTCGATTTATGTGCCTGCCCTTCTTTCGGTGCCTTTGCCACTCTCCCATCTAGAATTCCTCGATAGATCAGGGGACTAAAGACTGTAAATCAAATGCCTGCACCATTTCCCGCCCCCCCGCACATCCCACCCTCAGTGGTCTCCCACCCCAAGCATGTCCCCCCTCCCCACCTTCCCACTCTCAAGGGCACTGAGGTGCTTTCTCACCGTTTTATGCATGTTTAAATTCCGGAGTGTTTGCAGCTCTCAAGTACAAGAGCCCTGCAAGTTGTTTTCTTCTCCTCCTCTTGGCAGGTTTCCCATTCTTGGCCCAGCCTTAATCCTAATCTATTTAATCGAAGTAATCCCATTAATGTTAACGGAGTGGACTTCCAACTAAGCATTCAGTTTAGACTGTGTTGGCATAAACACTGAGTCCATTGGCGTCAACTCTCCTGAGTACCATGAAACAAAGATACAGCTTGTGGTTGGTTATAGTCTCTTACATCAAATATAAAAAAAAAAAAACAGATGTAAGGAAGTGTTATACTTTCTTACATCTGATTTTCTTTCCCCCTCAGCCAGGAATTTGGAAGCAGATTCCCATGGATTTTCATTAGGAAGTAGATATGGGGTGTTAACAAAAAGAGTACGGAAACCCCCACAAAAGCGTGCATTGCTTTTGACAGCAAAATGTTTAATTTCTCAAATGCAGCGTGTTTGAGAACTGCTGGCCCTCAAAACCAGATCCAGAACTGACTTGAAGTCCCTGAACAACCTGGAACCGTGACTGCGTTCTCCATAAGGCCCATAGCAGAAGCACTCTTAAATCACATCGAAGAAAATGGGATTAAACACCCAGAAGTGGTTTTGAATTAGGCGCCACTCGGTTTACACTCGAAGCGTTCTCTTTCAACTGGATTCCCTTATTTATCATTATTTACATTGCTCCACAACGTGCACTTTTTACAGTGATGACATTACCAGACTTTTTTTTTAAAAAAAATTAAATTTAATTAAGCGAAATAAAGCAGAACAGGAGATCTCCAGAGAGTAGCAAACACTCCCGATACACCAAAGCTGTAAAAAGTAAAGGAGATCCACCTGAATGCACTCACACCTGAATTAATAACCTCAGTTCATCAAAAGCGATGGGGGGGTGCAAGAGAGATCAGACACACTAAACTTCTCGCGTTTACTCGCCCATTTGAACGGAAAATGAGCCCCCACCGATTCAGGGCACAATCCTACGCATGTCTACTCAGAAGTGAGTTCCGTTGTGTTCAATGGGACTTACTCCCAGGAAAGTGTGGATAGGACTGCAGCTTCAATGCCTAGCTAGAGTGCACTGCCCGCCCCCGCCCCCCCAGTATCAACTTTCCGACGGGGAGGATTAAAACGCGAGCCTGTTATCCTGTCTGGTCCTGAAAGAGCTCAGCATCAAAACGGACAGCCAAACCAGCTTTGCCGGCAGAGGACCCAACGCTGCGAGTGGAGCTTCCGTCCGCCCCCCCCCCCCTTTTAAACAAAAGTGTCTGCCCGTGGAAGTAGTAGTGGTAGCAGCAGCTTCTGGCGAGCACTCCCGAAGGAAGAGATGCGTAATGGAGAGAAGGCAGGCAAACCTCACCAAAGCTCTCCACCAAACGTCAGCCGAAGACTCGTTTGGACATTGGAGGCCACGCTGGCGATCTCCCCGGGAACAGGACAGGGAGCCTGGAGGGTGACCCCAGAGGAAGGGGGGGGAGAGAGAGAGGAGAAGGGGCAAAGGGCCCTGCTTCCTGGTTCTGGACGATGCCCATCTCTGACAGCAGCACATAGCAAACAGGAGGCTGCAGCGCTACCTACCTCTTTCGTGGCGCCTTTGGCTTAACATTCCTGAGTGCAAACAAAGCCTAAGCACGAGTAAGGGCATTTGCGCACATTCATCCCCTCTGATCCGTGCCTCTCCTCCTCCTTTTGCCTCCCCCCCCCTCCCCGCCGATAGACTGTAAGCTGCTGGGGGCAGGGACCTGTCTTTTCTGCCTCCTGTTACTCTGTACCGCGCCCTGCACGTTGATCGAATAACCAATAAGAGGACCACACACGTTGAACGGTGTTTGCCTTTCTCCCCCCTCCCCAGTCTCAATTCTGAGCTCATCTTTCTTTTCCCAGACGCAGGCAGGCAGGCACACACTTCTGGGCTCTTCCCCTGCCTGGGAATGCCTTCCCGGGGATGTGCTCAGAGAGCTGGATGCAAAGGAAATGGCACCTTGGCTGAAAACTGGGGGGTGCAGGAAACCACCTCCGAAAGGGAGGCTGCTTGATCTCCTAGCCTAGCCCAAGGCGATGACCTCAGATTTCCCTCCACCTCCTCGCTTGCTCTTGCCCCGGCGGAGCAAGCTCGACCCAGGGGGGCTGATTCACCACCCAGCAAGCCTGAGTGACCCCAAAGCAGCCTCCTGGTGGAGCGTGATGACGACCGCCTTCCCTCTGTAGTCTGGCTTCTCCCTGCTGGAAGCCAGGAGCGTTTCTCGCTCTCCAGGAAGGAAAATGCCCAGATCTCCATCTGCTTAAAATTGAATTTTAATTGGTATTAAACTATCAAGCATTTAATTAATTAGCCCACCGTTAAATTTTAACACACAAACAGAAACAGAACAGGCTTCTTGCTGTCCTTTTGCAGGTTTCCATTAACAGGGATTCTCGTGATACTGAGGGTTGGAAGGCTGGTGTAAAACCGATTGCCTAGGCACAGACTGCCACTCACAAAACTCAAAGGAGGAGCAACATCCTTTAGCTTTAGCTGTCTTTGGACTGGCCTCTTTTCACCTTTCTCACAGGTATTTTTTCATTTGCTGGTTTTCTTTTGCCAACGCAGAATACTACTGCTACTGCTATCCCCCCCTCTCTCTCTGCAGTTCAAGGTCTGAATTTATATATGTGTTTCAATTATACCCTTGCCAACAATACCACAGCATTCGTGAGATATTTTTTGGGGTGGGGGGGTCAAAGTGTTCCATACACATTTTTCTGGTAATCCTTAAGCAATTTGATGTAAGGTAGAGAGCATGACTGTTATCCCCATATTGCAGGAGTGGGGACAGGCTTGAAGTCTAGATCTAACCACTTTCTTGCTTATTTATTTAATGAATTGCTTTTCTTTCTTTCTTTTTTAAAGGAAATATAAATAAAGTACCTGTACAAGTCCAGGTAAGTTAAGGTACTGCACAACCTGAATCAATGACTGAGGCAAGATTGACTTGCCAAGTTATTTATGTTGTTAATTGTTAAAGTAGAAGGAAGGCATTTGTAATGAAAATGAGCATTCTGTTAAATACTAACTTCCCATTCCTATCATGACTACAAGAGCCCTTTTCTGTCTCAAATGCTAAGGTGCCCTGTTGGAGGAATTTCTTAAAACTGGTTTCCTCTTTAGGGGGGAAGCAGAGTAGCTTCAGCAGCAGACCCCCCCTCTTGCTGGGAATCAACCCAGGGAGCCTCCCACACCTGGCTGACTGCTAATCAAGAAAGACAAACAACATTGGCTGGTTGAAGTTGCAAAGAAGATTCATTTACTCACGGTTCATTAGAAGTATGGTTACAGCATCTGATTGAGATCAGAGGTTACTCTAACTTAAAAGATAACAAGGCCCTGAAGCTGCCTCGTCCTGCATGTGCCATGTGGGCAAGATGGTGACACCAGCAGAGCCCTGCTGCATGCCATCTTGTCTGGTCAGTGGTCAGTGAGGAAGAGAGAGCGTGAGGAAGAAAAAGGGTAAGTTATAGAGTCTGGGCCACGCCCCCACATGGGTCATCCAAAGGGGACAGGTAAAGTGTAGGGTCATTGGGCTATGAGGTCAGAGTTTCCTTCTCTTAGATGAGCTGCCTTCCTAGGCTGACGAGTCCCATCTACCCGGTGGCTGTTTAGTCGCCTCTTACGACAAGTACAGCCAAACTGAGGGCCTATTCTTAGCCCCCAGCCCCCAGGGTAGGGGGGCTAAACAGCCACCGGGTAGATGGGACTCGTCAGCCTAGGAAGGCAGCTCATCTAAGAGAAGGAAACTCTGACCTCAAACCTCCACTGCCTTGTGGCTACATCCAGTTCTGGAAAAGGCTTCAGGAGTCAACCTCGAGGCAAAATCAGGAGCCGGAGTCCCTTAGGCAGTTCATGGCTGAACACAGTCACGTTCTGGCAACTCCTGCGACGCCGCTGGAACCAACCGTATTGGCTTCTGCCTTTCCATTGGACCATTCCAGCGACGTGGAGAGGGGGGATTTGCTGCATGGGTAACAGCCTATCCTCCATACCTTCTTTACCCAGGCTTCGCGCACTGGAGAGGACACTCCAACTTCGCCATACGGCGTCGGCACAACACGGGAAGCAGCAGTTTACCGGTTATAAGTCTTTGCTCAATTGGCGTAGAGCATGACGCCAGGGGCTGCTTCCGACGGTGGGAGAGATCATTGCATCTCATTGGGCAGCTACCGCCCGCCTTAAGCTGGGCAGTCCCCAGCCAGTAAGGTGTTGCCTCGCCACGGTCCGTTAACCTCATGGGGTGCGTGGGGTTTAGGGTGAAAACCGACAAGCGGATCGACAACTCTGCACCATGCAACAGAAAACAGAAAACTACTGCCCTAAAGCTGGGCACCTGGAACGTTAGGACAATGACACCTGGCTTCTCTGATGACCTGCAAGAAATAGACGACGCACGCAAAACAGCTGTCATCGACATGGAGCTGAGCAGACTGCAGATGGACATCGTCGCCCTTCAAGAGACTAGGCTGCCAGATTCCGGATCTGTCAAGGAGAGAAATTTCTCATTTTTCTGGCAGGGAAAACCACCAAACGAAACCAGGGAACATGGCGTTGGCTTTGCGGTCAGAAATACCCTGCTGAAATCCATCATCCCACCTACTGTGGGAAGTGAAAGAATTTTGTCCCTGCAGCTCCAGTCATCAGCAGGACCTATCACTCTCATCAGTGCTTATGCACCGACTCTGTCGTCTCCGGCAGAAGCCAAAGACAAATTCTATGATGACCTGGCCACCACTGTCAAGAAAATCCCTGTAAAAGAGCCATTGTTCATCCTCGGCGATTTCAATGCTAGAGTTGGTGCTGATAACAGTTCATGGCCCACTTGCTTAGGTCAGTTTGGCACTGGGAGGATGAACGAAAATGGCCAACGCCTGCTAGAGTTTTGCTGTCATCACGGTCTCTGTGTCAGCAACACATTCTTCAACACAAAGCCCCAACATAGAGTCTCTTGGAGACATCCAAGATCAAAGCACTGGCACCAGCTCGACCTGATCCTCACCAGACGCTCCAGCCTTCCCAGCATCAAGATCACACGCAGTTATCATGGTGCTGCCTGCGACACTGACCACTCCCTGGTGTGCAGCAGAGTGAAACTGCAAACAAAGCGACTGTATCACATGAAAAAGGAAGGAAGACCTCGCATTGATACCAGCAAGACCCGGGATCAGAGAAAAGTGGAGGAATTTGCACAAGCGCTTGAGGAATCTCTTCCAGGCCCGGCCGACGCAAACGCATCCAACAGATGGGAACATTTCAAGAATACCGTTTACAACACCGCCTTGTCCATATTCGGCAAGAAGACCAACAAGGCGGCAGACTGGTTTGAAGCCCACTCTGAGGAGTTGACACCTGCGATACAAGGACATCTGCAAGAGGGATCTGAAGGCCTTAGGGATGGACCTCAACAAGTGGGAAACCCTGGCCTCTGAGCGGCCCGCTTGGAGGCAGGCTGTGCAGCATGGCCTTTCCCAGTTTGAAGAGACACTTTGCCAACAGTCTGAGGCTAAGAGGCAAAGAAGGAAGGCCCATAGCCAGGGAGACAGACCAGGGACAGACTGCACTTGCTCCCGGTGTGGAAGGGATTGTCACTCCCGGATTGGCCTTTTCAGCCACACTAGACGCTGTGCCAGAACCACCTTTCAGAGCGCGATACCATAGTCTTTCGAGACTGAAGGTTGCCAATACAATTGGGCTATGGCTTAACCCTTTCCAGGACAGCATCCTGCCACCTTTGGAAGCAGACGGAGTTGTACCAACTCCAATATGCCCCATTAAATAGTAGAATAGATGTATACAGATCAGATGTATACAGATCAGACATTGTTTATCTTACACATTTTTATACTACCTGTCCTCCAAGGTGCTCAGAGTGGTTGGTGTACATTGTAACTCCACTCCTTTTGCCTTCACAACATTGCCATTACAACCTTGTGAAATAGGTGAGAGATAGTGACTGGTCCATTAACAGAATATACCACCCACCCACCCACACACACACATTAAAACACATACATATTTTTAAGCACACTAAATGGTTTCAACTAGCCCAAACCTCCTATGCTAGTGATAATCATGTAGAAGAAGGTAGGGTTTTTTTTACACTATCTGCTACTGTTCATCTGTGAATATACTCCACTCCCTAAAGCATTGTCACTCTTGACTATCATGTAAATAGGGGAAAGTATTGTAGGAGAAACTGTGCTTACTATATGCTTGGCACTTAAGCACTTTGTTATTTTTCAGCATTTTTGTTTTCACACAACAAAAACCTTTAAAAAATTTTTTTAAATAATTTCCTCAACCAAGGAACCATAAAAAATTGTTTAGAAAATGGAGTTCCTCTTTTTCAAAGACTGGGGCTGCAAACCTATCCATACTTTCCTGGGAGTAAGTCCCATTGAGCACAATGGGACTTACTTCTGAGTAGACATGCATAGGATTGGGCTGTCAGGGTCCAATCCTAACTGGTCCTTGGGCCAGTGCAAGTCACATGCGCTAGCTTGGGGATGTCAAGAAAGCGCTATAAGACACTTTTGCATTACGGGGAGAGGAGAGAAGCCGACCTAGGCCCAGAGGAGCTGGTGCAAAAGTAAGATTGCAGTGGCTGAGTCAGGCCAGTACGAGAGCTTGGGGAGAGTAGATGGTGGATGGACCTGTGGGCAGGCTGGGGCAGAGCTGGGGGGGGGCACTATTTGGCATTTAGGCCAGATCCTTATCCCACTCCCAGGTGACCTGGCACATCTCCAGGCTGCTTGGATCTTTGCCACCTATTTAGGTGACACAGGTCCAAATAGCCCCATTTAGGCTGCTGCAGCATTACCCAGGATAAGGGGAATGCATTGCTCTTGCCCCAGGTTGTGCTACAGGCAGCTCCAACCCCGTTCTGGATATGGGGCAGGCCAGCAGGCCTCCCTGTTCCAGCATGGGTTAGGATTGGGCTGTCCTTGACTCAACCTGTTGCATACCTGCCCATAGGTAGTGTCTGTTGTAGTTGCTGATTATCATTGTGAAGTATGCCACCACCCTCTCCCCCATTTCTGGTCACCACATCTCAAAAAAGATACAGTGGAAATAGAAAAGGTGCAGAAGAGAGCAATCAAAATGATTATTGGGCTGGGGCACCTCCTGTTACGTGAAAATCCCCCTTTTCCCTTCCAAGTTGTGTTTTTATATCTAGTTATGTATTTTGGACTATACAGACCAAGCAAGCAGGCCACTCCTCCCCCAGCACATGTTTCTAAGGGGCCATGGCCAAGCTACAAACACATGAATTACACAAACCCCCAATTCCTTGCAGGTCAATGTATAACCTAATCACCTTGTCTCCTGATTATGCAAAACAAGCATGCACCTATGGAGGAGGAAGTCTATTGTTCTTTTGTTGTAGCTTTAACACTCTTAAGCACCTTATGCAAATTGCCTCCCTCCCCCAGAGCCAAACTTTTGCTGATAACTGAGTTCTGGACCCTTCCACCTTTTCTTTACATACTCCATGTGTACCATTGTGTGTTACTGAGCATGCCCACAGCTCTGGGATACTTCCGGTCAGTTTAGATCAATTTCCAGGTCCAAGACAAATCTTATAAGAGAGAACTCAGAGCACATGGGCTCTCTCTCTGACTGCCCACCGGCCGGAGTGGCCAGACTCTTCCTCCAATTCTCCCCCCCCCCGACAGGTAAATATATCGTTGCGTCTAAACTCCCCCCCCTTCTTCCCTACCTATTCCTCCCTGCTCCCCCATCTTTAGTCAGCAACTGGGTTTAGCAGATTAAGGAACCCCTATAATAACTCCCTACTTCCTGTCCATTTCTGATTCTTTTTCGGATGCACCCAAAATACACAGCACACGCATCCACCACTAGTTAGGTACACCAGACCAGTACTAGAAATCTATACTTATCGATTCTCTATGTGTATTATGTTTTACCTTTGTGTATTTTTGCAATAAAAATATAATCCTTTGATTGAAAGTTACCTTTCTCCCAGTCTCATTAAGCTAAACAAGAGATTTCTTTGCTCTACGCTGTCTTGTATCCGGCCTATGGTCCCGAAAGTTTCCAAAAGGCTAATATAACTAATTCCCCTAAACAAAACAGCCTTTTTGGTAACACTCCCATATGAGGAAAGGTTACAGTGTTTGGACTCTTCAGTCTAGAAAAAAGGTACCTGAGGGGGGACATGATTGAGACATACAAAATTATGCAGGGGATGGATAGAGTGAATAGAGGGGTATTCTCACACAACACCAGAACCAGAGAACATACACTATAATTGGGACAGTTAGAACATACAAAATAAAATATTTCTTTCCCCAGTATGTAGGTAGCCTGTGGAACTCCTTGCCACTGGATATGGTGATGGCATCTGGCCTAGGTACCTTTTAAAAGTGAATTGGACAAATTTCTGGAGGAAAAGTTCATCACAGCTTACAAGCCATGATAGGTATGTGCAACCTCATGGTTTTAGAAGTAGGCTACACCAGAAGGTCAGATACAAGCGAGTGGCACCAGGATGCAGGTACCTTGTTATTTTGTGTGCTCCCTGAGACATCTGGTGGGCCACTGTAAGATATAAGAAGCTGGATTAGATGGGCCTGATTCAGAGGGGCACTTCTTATGTTCTTATGTTCTGTGTTCAATGGTCACAGAAGCAAGAATGTACCCCACTCAGCACTACAAAGATCAAAAAAGCACCAACGTCCAGTAAGAAACCAGTAGTTCCCATAGTTTTTTCATTAGAGGTCTTGTGCCTTTCAAAAGTATATGACAGATAGAAATGAAATAGGCACAAGTGTTGCCAGCATGCAGGGAGAAGCTATGCCTATCACTGCTCTGTCAGGGCAACACGAAATGCTTGGGGAAACTGCTTGTTCATTCCATTTGCTCCTGCTAACTGGGTAAGAGGCACTTTTTCAAGTGGGTGCTCCTCTTTTATTCAGCAGGGAGAGAGTAACTGGCCCTCCTCACCCCAGCAGTGTCTTTTCTAGTGGCTATCTGCTGGTGTTCTTTTGCATCTTTTTAGATTGTGAGCCCTTTTGGGACAGGGAGCCACTAGTTATCTGATTTTTCTCTGTAAACCGCTTTGTGAACTTTTTGTTGAAAAGCTGTATATAAATACTGTTAATAATAATAATAATTTGCTTATAAAGTGGGAGAAAGGTCTAACTTCTTCTATCAAGAGCAGCATGCAGGGAGAAGGACAAAACCCCGTCACCAAATGATTTCAAAATGCTCAGGTGTTTTAAGCAGTTTTCTCCCGAACCGGTTCATTTTCAATGGTTGGCAACCTTCAGTCTCGAAAGACTATGGTATAAGCCTACAGCACCCGGCATTCCCAGGCGGTCTCCCATCCAAGTACTAACCAGGCCTGACCCTGCTTAGCTTCTGAGATCAGACAAGATCGGGCATGTGCAGAGTTATTTCCTTAGTATATTGCTGGAGAAATATATCTTAAAAGCTGCAGAGCATGGCAATGCAAGTATGTGGGTTTCACTCTTCTCTCTCAAATGAACTCAGGTATAAAAAGTAACTCAACTACATCCTTTTTAAAAAAAAATGCTTTATTTTATTTTATGCAAAAGTAAAACACACACACGCACGCACGCACGCACGCACGCACGCACGATCATTATAAATTTACCAGTTAAAAAAAACAAAGCACATGGATACATCAACAGTCTCTAAAATATTGAATAAATGGATCTACATGCTTCACGCGGTTTTAAGTGATTTGGCAAGGAATGGTCTCCAGAGAGGGTGAACAGATGTCATAAATGCAAAAGAGGACAAGGCACCCCAAAATGTAGGGCACAATAATAATAATAATATTAGAATAATAGCTGTAGTTGTTATAATAAAATATCAGTATTTATATACCGCATTTCTTCTTGCATTTCTCCTCTGACTTTATTCAAGGTGGTTTACACAGGCAGCCTTACTAACAGTCCAAGCTTATGCATGTCTACTCAGAAGTAAGTCCCATTAGTGTCAATGGAGCTTACTCCCAGGAAAGTGTGGATAGGATTGGGCTGTAAATCCCCCATAGGGATTTTTACAATAACGAGTTCTATTTTTCAAGAATGCCTTCAGTCCAGGGGTGTCCTTCATAGTGTGCTTCTGGCTGCATTTGCCTCAGCTGCATAGCTGACACTCCATTCCACTCTCACTGGGGGGGAGGGGTGGAAGGGCCACCCCTGCTTCTCTCTCTAGCTGGGATGACTCAACTCCTCAACACTTCCTGCAGCTCTGCAGTTCTGGGACACTTCCGGCTGTTCTTTGGGCTTCATAGGGGGCAGCTCTACCCCCTGACAGACCTCCTGCCCAAGAAAAATGTAGGACATGACAAAATAAAAGCTAAAAACACTTGTATATTGATCTCATGCGGTTAATTTAAACATTATATTATTAAATTTAAAGAAATGGGCTATGTGAGAATGCCAATGCAAGGGAGGGCACCAGGATGCAGGTCTCTTGTTATCTGGTGTGCTCCCTGGGGCGTTTGGTGGGCCGCTGTGAGATACAGGAAGCTGGACTAGATGGGCCTATGGCCTGATCCAGTGGGGCTGTTCTTATGTTCTTAATTTATTACATACAATTTATTAATTACAAGAAGGCTCTGCGCTGCCTGCTCACAGGGAAAAGGAGGACATTGAAGTTCTTTTCCAGGACATGAGGCTAAAACAGAAGACATGTTCTAGAGAAAGAGAACATCTGGTCACAGTGCCTCCAGATAGTTTCAAACATCCCCTGTCCTGCTTTATAGGTTAAGAGAGCATGCCCTTGCAGGGATATGTTTAACAAACAGGCAGCTGACTCCAACATGCATCTAGGCCCTCACACAAGCAGCTCTCAAATGCAAGAGGAAGCTACAAGCAAAGTAAGATAGGCTCTTACATTCTCAGCCAAGTGGAGGAGAAGTTCCACTGTAATCTGATTCCAGATTAGTGTGTAGAGGTCATTCCCATGAGGGTTTTTAAAACTGAGCCCTGTGCAGTTTTAAGAACCAGCAGCTGACACAGCTGAAAAGCTCAATTAGCAGCCCAATCCTAACCCAACCGTCTGTGGTGAAATGTGGCGAAGTTAAAACGGCTGCTGCTGTATCCAGCATGGGCAATGAGGCAGCTGGAGGTCTCCCCAAGGAAACAGAACTTTTGTCTGCTTCCCTAAGGATAAACCCGAGCAGCCACTATGGGGCTACTCGATCTTACATCAGCAAAATCGCTGGCGCAGGAACATGCAGCCCCATCTTGGTGGATTGGGCCTGGAAGGGGGGTTAAGATTTGGCTGGAGCCTCTGATGCTGTCCCCGCCCCCTTCCAGACCTGGTCCACCCACCCCTGCATCACCCTTCCCCTCCTATCCCAGAATGCCTCCCTGCTGTTTGGCAAGGAACTTACTGCTGTCTGTGCCCAGTACCTCTTCGACTGGTGTGAAAGAGCAGCACCCCCACTGGCCTCCATGCCAGCACTTGCCTTTGTTCGGCTGCCATGATGTGCTTTATGACATTTTTGTCATAGCTGTTGCCAGGGCAGTGTACTGGAGAACAACCCTGTGGCCCTGGTGGATTGGGCTGTAAGGCTGCAAGCCTATCCACACTTACTTGAGAGTAAGCCCTGTTGACCTGAATGGAACATAGTAGTAGTTGGCAACCTTCAGTCTCGAAGGACTATGGTATCGTGCTCTGAAAGGTGGTTCTGGCACAGCGTCTAGTGTGGCTGAAAAGGCCAATCTGGGAGTGACAATCCCTTCCACACTGGGAGCAAGTGCAGTCTGTCCCTGGCCTGTCTCCCTGGCTATGGGCCTTCCTTCTTTGCCTCTTAGCCTCAGACTGTTGGCCAAGTGTCTCTTCAAACTGGGAAAGGCCATGTTGCACAGCCTGCCTCCAAGCGGGCCGCTCAGAGGCCAGGGTTTCCCACTTGTTGAGGTCCACTCCTAAGGCCTTCAGATCCCTCTTGCAGATGTCCTTGTATCGCAGCTGTGGTCTACCTGTAGGGCACTTTCCTTGCACGAGTTCTCCATAGAGGAGATCCGTTGGGATCCGGCCATCAGCCATTCTCACGACATGACCGAGCCAACGCAGGCGTCTCTGTTTCAGTAGTGCATACATGCTAGGGATTCCAGCACGTTCCAGGACTGGAATATAGCTCTGAGTAAATGTGCATAGGATTGGGCTGTGATTTATTTAAGTGCATTTAAACAGTTTTGAGGAAACCTGAAAGACAGTATAGTATACAAATAAGTTCAATCGATCGATCGATCAATTAGACTGTAGAACTAACCATCAGAGGTTTGGATCACCTTTGCTTCAAGGAAAGGCTAAATAAAGTTGGGCTTTTTAGCTAGGATTAAAAGAGGGAAAATGGTTTAGGTTTATAAAATTGTGCATGGTGTGGAAGGAGAGGCTAGAGAGAGATTTTTCTCTTTCATAATAGAACTTGGGATCACCCAGTGAAGTTGATTGCCAGTAGATCCAAAGACAGACAAAAGGAAGTACTTTCTTCAGACTATACATAATTCATTCATGTGGAAATTGCTGCCACACAATGTGGTTACAATCAATAGCTTAGTTTTAAAAGGGAATCAGACAAATTAATGGCAGATTTTGATGGGGGTTTTGATAGGATTGGGCTCCCTATGCAGTTACACTTGCACCTGATATGGTGCAGCCCCCAGCATTATTCACCAGTGTAAGCTTCTGGACCACCTTCAGAGGCAGCCCTGCATACAGCATGTTGGAATAAACCTTCATAGAGATTATCAGAGCTTGAGTGAGAGTGACCAAGCACCAATCCTGATGTATTATATGAAGAGCACAACTCAAAATCATGCTCTCCCTTTGCTTTTAACTGCCATGCAGGAGAAAAAAATTCCTATCAAACTGTTTTGGATCTCCCTCTTGAAATTTCATCAGTCAAGGAGTTCCAACTGTCTAAATAGTAAATCAAAAAGAAAAGAAAAAGATTAATCTAGGAAAGTATATGAAACTGTTATGTGAAAATCCCCTTTTCCCTTCCAAGTTGTGTTTTTATATCTAGTTATGTATTTTGGACTAAAATGCAGGCCTAAAACTTCTCTTTCAGGCCACAAAAGGAGTCAAATCTTAAGCTCACTCATTTCTCATGTTGTTTGTCAGTCTGGGAAGACTCATTTCCTCTAGAGACACTGGAAATGTCTTTATTGTTTAAGTCAATCACTGAATATGCAAACACCTTAAAGGAGGAGGACTTTGGCAGCAAAGTCTACCACCTATTGTTAACTAAATCACAGCCATTAAGCCACCTCCAGACTCCAAAATCCAGTAGCAACAGGAAGTAAGCTACTCCCCCTCCCCCAGAGTCAGGCTTTGCTGATAGCTGGTTGCTGGACCCTTCCACCTTTTTTTTCACCTGGGTGTTACTGAGCATGTGCACAGCTCTGGGATACTTCCGGTCATTTCCAGATCAACTTCCAGGTCAGACAACTCTTATAAGAGAGAACTCAGAGCACATGTCTCTCTCTTTCTGATTGCCCTCCTGCGAGAGTGGTTTTACAAGGGACTCTTCCTCCAACTGCCCCCCCCCCACAGGTAAATATATCTTGCATCTAAACTCCCTCCCCTCTTCCCTATCTATTCCTCCCTTCTCCCCCATCTTTAGTCAGCAACTGGGTTTAGCAGATTAAGGAACCCCTAAATACTTCCCTACACCCTATCCATTTCTGATTCCTTTTCGGATGCACCCAAATACATGGCACATGCAGCCACCACTAGCTGGGTACACTAGACAAGTACTAGAAATCTATACTTATCAATTCTCCATGTGTATTATGTTACCTTTGTGTGTTTTTGCAATAAAAATATAATCCTTTGATTGAAAGTTACCTTTCTCCAGTCTCCTCATTAAGCTAGACAAGGAATCTCTTTGCTTAACGCTGTCTTGGTATCCAGCCTATGGTCCCAAAAGTTTCCAAAAGGCTAATGTACTAATTCCCCTAAACAAAGCAGCCTTTTTGGTAACAAAACCATGGTAAGAAGTTTACTGAATCTTCTCCTTTTTCCCTTGAAATGTGAGTAATATTTGTGAACACAGCAATTAAAAGAAGCAAAGTTATTTTTCTTGTTATGTACCATGCTTACAACCAGTAAATCTCATACTGTAATTAATGTTGAACTACAGGATATACAGCATTTAAAAATGCAGTGCCACAATTTTCATGACTAGGCTAGACTTAGTCTTGCCCAAACCTCTTAAAATTGTAAGTGGGTATGCTGAGCAATATAATGTACAGGTATCTTTAGACTGTATGAAAAGCACTTGCTTAAGTCTTCCACTTCAATCCATTCTACCTCAAAATGGATTAATGCTGGTTGGCTTGTATCCCTTGGTAGTTACTCTCTGTCTTGGCAGTTTCTAACATAATATTTACTAGTAGACTTTTACCACTTTGCACAGGCATTGCCTTGTGATCTGAGGCAACAAATCAATCTTGCTCTGAGCGATACATTAATGAGCTAATGTATGGGGAGAAAATGTACAGCAGCAGCCCTAATTATATATCTTCCAGAATTCAATTGGGGTGTTCTACACTCTGAAATAAGAGTGTAAGGCCCAAATCCTAACCCTCTTTCCAGCACTGGCATAGCTGTGCCAATGGGACGTGTGGTGCATCTTGCAGTTGGGGGGCATTCATGGAGATCTCCTCAAAGTAAGGGAATGCTTGTTTCCTTACCTAAGAGCTTCATTGCTCTTATGTTCATGCTGGAAAGTGGGTTAGGATTGTGCCCTAAAGGACTGAAGCCTCTTTCCATTATGACAAGGGGGCAATAGAGAATTGTTCCACCTGCTCCATTTGGCTGTTCTTCTGCTGGGTACAGGCAATGACTTCAGGGAGAGCCCAGAATGGTGCTTAACACTGCAAGTGAGGACTTGGTTAACCTTCTGTATTCTAGGCAGCACATGGGAGGCCAGAACACTCAAAACTGCATGTGGCAGTTCAACTGGAGGTGGGAGAGGCCTCAGTAGTTCCACCTGCTTTCACCCCAATGCCTAGCTGGTAATTGGCTGCTGTTCTTCTTTTTACATTCATTGTTAATGCTGCTAAGCTCCAACTGTATGTCAAATGCTTCTGTTGTCTCCAACCTTTGTTAGCTTGGTGCACTTGTTCAACCTGGTGAAAAGTGGCAGACAATTATAGATAACATAAACCAATAGAACTGGAGACATTTCACACTTTAGAACATAATTCAGTCATATATGGGGTAATTTATTGATGCTCTTCTCATACTGACTATTATTCATAGTCCTGATATTCTCATTGTACAAGAGCATTCCATATTCAGGAAATATATTATCTTTCTGTGTAACGACTCCATTAATCAGAAGAGCCAAATCTTTTTTCAAGGTTGGGGTTTGAGATTTAAAAACAAAACAAAAAACCAAACACAACACCAGTGTTGTCACATCTCATTCCTGTCAGTGTGAAAAGTGTATTAAAATGTAATTTGGATATAAGGTTGATAATAAGGATATAATTCAGACAGAGGAGTAATTCACATCACACAAACCATAGTTTGTGGCTGTAGGAAATAAAGTTTGGGCTTTTGTGTTCCTTTCTCTCTGTTCGCATTCTAATTAATTGTCATTGCCAAGTGACAGTGCTACTCTTGTTGTTCTTCTGTGGACTACCACCATCTTCCAAAAAATCTCTACCCATTACAGAACTATCAAATACATCTAAAGCCCATGTTACTGTTATTTGTATATTTATTTCATACATTCTGTTGAACCTCATTGGAATAAATTGGGGGGGGGGGAAATGTTGAGAAGCTGATGGTGCCTCTTATGGTAAATGTAAAACTGTATCAAACACTGTCTGGAAATTTGAGGTCATATGCCTTCTACTGGCCTTTGGGAAGCAGAAACTGCTGGAGAGAGGCAAGATGGTGGCCTTTGTTTTAGAGGTCAGAGCCTTATGGCTTACCTGTATACAGTATTTGCAGCAAAATAAACTCTGTTCTTGATCTAACCTGGTGGTAGTTTTTATTAATTTTTTTATATGTTTTAGAAGCCAGAGGACATCTCCAGAAACATTTTACAATGCTAGAAAATAAATCAAATAATGGACCGTTTGCTACTCTTTAGTCCACAATCTGATGCCTGAAGCAGCTTCCTTGCTGTGCCTCAGACCTGCACACACCTTGAGACGCACCAAACCAAATGCACTGCTTTGAGACGCACCAAACCACTGCTGCCTGAGCATGCTCAGTGGAATTGCTGACTTTCTCTATTTGAGTGACAGATCTTCATGCCACGTGGCAAACTGCTTTCCAGAAAGTTTGAAACTGTCAGATGGGGCAGTTTGTAATATGGCACAGGAATCAATCACTCAAAAGGAGAACACCAGAGACTCCACCGCATGGAACAGCTCTCTGGCAAGCCATTATAAGGCTCAAACTAGATGTGGCATACGAAATCCATGCAAAGGATCTCCTACATGTTTTTCAAAGTTAATACCAGCCATGCAGTAATCAGATTGGAGAAGTGACTGGAATCAGATTTGAGAAGTGACTGGGTATTTAACCCTTTTTGTGATTTAAATTTCTTCTTCATATGCTATCTACCCTGCAAAAGAAAGCATACAAGTATCTGTATGGTCACCCCTGTTGGTCAAAAGTCAGTATCAGGGGGTTATTTAGAACAGCCCCTACTGTTGGGGGTGGGGACAGGGGTGGGGAGGAGGCATTCTGGGGAGGGGGGAGCCCAGTGGGGGGCGGAGAGAGGGTGGGGAGGAGGTGTGACAGGGAGGTGTGACATGTGGAGGGAGGCAGGTCCGTGGAGCTCCTCTCCGCAGGATCCAGGGCACTCGTGTAGGGCTGCACGGCCTACACGAGCGCCTTTGCATAAAGTGAAGTGAGTAGCCCCATTGCGGGGCTACTTACCTTAGCTGGGAGAAAGGGATGAAAGTCCGCTTCTCCTGAGGTGCCTCCCACAGTAGCTCGGGATGTGCAGGATCTGGTGGCAGCCCTTCTCGGTGTTGCCGAGCCTGGGTGGCCCAGGCAGCTCAGGATTGGGCTGCCTGGGAGCAATCCTAACCAACTTCCCAGCACTGACCTATCCGCAATGCAGCCTCAAGTTTAGGTAACAAACATGCCTATACCTTGAGGAGGCCCCCTTGACTGCCTCCCCACAGCAGGATGCAGTGCACACCACATTGGCACAGCTATGTCAGTGCTGCAAAGTGGTTAGGATTGTGCACTCATTCATCGAGCCCCTAGTGAGCCACCATGCATGTTGCATTTGTTTTGGTGGGACTCAAATTCTACACACTCTCCCTACTTCATGCACCATATACATTACCTTTAAAAAAATCACGCTTTTTCCATCTGTTTTGCCAAATCCTAATCCACTGGGCCTTGTAAACCAATCCAATCAATCAGAGTTGCCAATAAGCCAAGTTACTATCCAAAGTCAGGTTCCAGGTAGGTCAGTCCAATCAGTCAAGGTATCCAAATCAAAGTCCAAAGCCAAAGTCCAGTCACAATCCAGTCTGATTCCCAATTCCATAAACCAAGTCAGTCAGCCAGTCTCCTCTCCTACCTCCAACCTGCACTTCTTCAAAACCCACCAAACCCTTTCTGCCTCAGGTGCTCCCTATATACCTGAGGATCTCCTTATGATCTAGTGGCTGCAGCTGTGCAGCACACCTCCAGCTACCACCTGGGCTTTAATCCTGCATTTACTCAGAGCAAGGGGCACTGTGGACACCACACCCTATCTCCTCGGTAATATCTTCCGCAATTCCAATACACCATCCTAAAAACAAATCTTAAATGGCTTTGAAAAAAAACAAAAAACATTTAGGGGGACAGAGTAGGACATATGCAACTTCACAGTATGATTGCACAGGTCTGCAGTTTCTTTATGTTCTTCATTCATTTCTGCTGATATGGAAGCGTGCGGCAAAGCAAATGATTTTTATCCTTTGCGCAAAACAGAGGGTTATTTTTACTGCTGTACTCACACTGTTTGGATCCAATCATAATTCTATTGATCTTTCTGCCCGTCTATACAGCTATATCACCAACATGCACATACACATTTAAAAATATGTTCCAAACTGAGGGCCCAATCCTATCCAATTTTCCTGTACTAGTAAAACTGTGCCCATGGGGCATGTATGGTGGTGAGGTGGCAGTCTCAGAGGCCTCTTCAACATATGGGGACATTTGTTCCCTTACCTTGGGGCTGCATTACAGCTACACAGGTTCTGGAAAATTGGATAGGATTGGGCCCTAAAGCTGCAGTCCTATACACACTTACCTGAGAGTAAGCTCCACTGAATACAATGGGACTTACTTATGAATAAACATTTATAGATTGATGTGGCCTTTGTGCCAAAAAGTTTGGAGATGGCTGCTGTAAAATGAAGGATTCTGTAGTCAGAAAGGGCACAGTGACCAGCAACTAAAATATCAGAAGAAATCTGTGAATGTGTATTTGTTGCATAAAGATTCAAATGTTCTTTATGTCTCAGTATTGAGAGAATTGCTTCAAGCTGGCATCACAGTGGCCACTTACACCTTGGAAATGACACAGGATTTATGGTGTGATTGAAGGTAGATGTCGGTACCGTAGCCGTTGGTACCGCTTCACTCATCCAAATGTTTTGCTCCACTCAACTTCCTTAGTTGATAGGGGACCCTAGATTCACCTGGACATTCTAGCCAAAAAATTCAATGGTAACCTTAGGTCCAGGCCTTATCAACTTGCCAATTGCATGGAGGTATCCTTGCTCATTCCAATCTCCAAAAAGGGAGGATTTCTAGTGCTGGGAAGGATTTCCAGCCACCTTGAGTGCCTTTGACTGTAGTAGAAAGGTGGGGTATAAATTCAATAAATAAATAAATAAATAAATAAATAAATAAATAAATAAATTTCTAGTGCTAGTTAGAGATCAATGACTGTAGCAGCTCAGCACAATTATCTCACCAGTAGAGATGTTAGGCACCCTGATAAATTATGCTAGTCTTATCAAAACTCTTTTTGCTTCCCTCAAGATTCCTCAAATAGTTGTCCTGGGCCAGGTGTACAGGAGTCATGGAAGATATTGCAAGGAGATAGGATGTGACGTTGGCAGTGGCCCTTTGCTCTGGTGAATCTGGGGAACATAGGGTTAAGGCCTGGGCTTTCAGCAGAGGGTGTGCTGCACAGCTGCAGCCACTAGAGACAGCCAGGTCATTACAGGGATGAAAGCAGCAGCACCTGGAGCAGTGAGAGTTTGTAGTTGAAGAGAGAGTGGAGGAGGGAAGAGGAGACTTGCTGGCACACTGACTGATGGACTGGAGGATGGACAATGAACTGGCACACTGCCTGATAGACTAACAAATGAACTAAACAAACAGAGAATGTTGAGTGGTGGAGAGCTGAAGTGGTGGTGCTGCTGTACCTGAAAGAAGTGCTGTTTGGAGAACGAGGAGGAGGGATCCTGCAGCCTTATAGGCTAGTCACCTTCCTGCTGGAGCTTGGGTTCAGCAGTAGGTGTCTATGCTGTGACAGCTAGCTGTGCTTGAGCTGGAGGAGGGGCTAATTAGCATGAAACAGGCATTAAGTTCTCCAGGCAAAGGCTAGGATAGGAATGTGGCAAAATGGCAGGAACCAAATCTGCCTTATGAATTTGCACTACATGACATTCATTACAACTTTAGTACCAAGTCATGATGGAGGGAGTCAGAACACTCAATGTGCTGGAGTTGCTAGTGTATTGGACTGTGGTTTGTGAGACTTGTAGTTAAATTCCCCCCCTTTTGTCAATTGGATGATCTTATGCCTGTTGCTGTCTTCCAGATTCACTAACCCCCCCCCCCCCCAAGATTGTTCTGAAGTTAAAATGGGAAGGGAAAGCTACAAACAGAATAGATAAATTTACAGGAAAGGTAACTTCCTTTCAGCAAAGAGTAATTATTCTGGCAACGTGGGAAAGTCCAGTCTTCTATGTATGCTTAATAACAGATTCGAAACAGAGCTATCCGAACTGCAATTTTACTAGCTGGATGGTGTGATTGGCTTAAACTTTGTGGGGAGCTGCATCAGTATCTCATTTGAATTGATGAGCCAAACAGTCTTTAGTTGTCAAACAGCATCCGCAAATGTATTCTGCAATGGATGACTATCTTGTCAAGAGGCAGTTCTTTTGGCTAAGTCCTCAAGATTCTTATAAAGCATCTGAAGATTAAAATAAATATAGTCTTATCATTCATGTTTCAACACTCACTGCTTTTACCATAAGCTTCTTCTGAACGAAGAACCAGAAGAGCTCATTTGACTGACATTATGCAAAACACACTCCCCCCACAATATATTTGCTGTTTGTACATCAGAAGACAGCAATTATTGTAGTTTTAAGCAACTGCAACCCAGAGTGAAAGCATTTCACTGCATTAAAATTTATTAAAATGCAAACATTACATTCAACATATTAATTAGGACTATTTCCCATGCATTGACATTGACAGCAGGAAATGGATCTCCACAACTGCTCTGCAGAGATATGTTCACTGGTCTTATTTGCTCTTTGATTACTAGCATACTCATAGTGCTCTTCATTTAGGTCTTGATTCATTAACAAAGGTCTTAAATTGGCATTATGGAAATTTTGTTGTATGTCAGTTACACAGCTATCAGGCCAAGCATTATGGAAGGGAAATGAAAATATATTGTTGTATCCTGACTGGCATGAGAAGTTAAAGTGGCAATCCTTCATACACCTACCTGGAAGTAAGTCCCATTGACTATAGTGTGATTTATGTCTGAGTAGATGTGCCAAGAATTGGGCTGTTAGTTAAAATCCCAGCTGCATATCAAAAATCAAGTAAAGAAACACTTAAAAAAAGTTATTTAAATGGATTTATGCAAATTCCTGTTTTACAAATCAGAGTAATATAATAGTTTACTAGAATTAACCAACACTGCACTCCTAAGCAAGCTTATTCATAAGTAAGTCACAACTTACAAGTGTTAAGTAGATTTAGGGCCTAATCCTATCTAACTTTCCAGCACTGGTGCAACCTCAATGCAGCCCCAAGATAAGGCAACAAATGTTCCCATACCTTGAGGAGGCCTCTGACTGCCTCCCCACCACAGGATTCAGTTCATGCCCCATTGGCACAGCTGCAGTGGCCCTGGATAGAATTGGGCCCTTGAGAGTGCAATCCTAACCCCTTATGTCAGTGCTTTCCAGCACTGGCATAGTGGTGCCAATGGGATGTGTGCTGCATTCTGCAGTTGGGTGTCACTCATGGAGGCCACCTCAAAGTTAGGGAATGTTTGTTCCCTTACCTCAGAGCTGCATTGCCCTTAAGTCAGTGCTGGAAAGCACTGACATAAGGGGTTAGGATTGCCCCCTAACTCTCTAGTACAGTAATTGAATTTAGGCTTGTAGCCTAAAGTCTTGGCACAGCAAATATAGATTTAGATTGCCCTTCTTGTATGTATTTTGTCACTACCAGGACATGTGTTATGAGGGGTGGCAGGTGAGGAAGAACCACCTCATCAGAATCCTTCAAAAAGTAAAACTGCCATGGCTGTGAGTTCACTAGCAATCATAACCCATATGCTCTAACCACTGTTCAGAGCGTGTGGGTTATGAGTTCTTGCGCATCTCATACGGTGACAGCAATGGTGGTGCTTTTCAAAGGACTCAGGTGGGGCAGTTCTGCCTCACTTGCTGCCACCACAAAGCATGGCCTTGAGTCCCACACTTTACTGCTCCTGCTTTTTTTAAAAAAATCTGTTTTCTGTTCAAAGTCATAAGGTAAGGTTATGTGACCATGTCAGGAGGGCAGATTTGCTGTGTCAATTTATCTATCAGGCACAATCCATTGGGAGGTTCTGCTGTGCAGTTCCCTCTGAAATGAATACCACATACTCTTTTCCAAGACATGCTTATTGATTATGATTTCAAGGCACACTAGGCAATAATGTAATATATTTTTACCCATGAGAATAACATTGGGTATTGATACATGGTTAAGATGGTTTATCTCCAAAAAGATGATCAAGTATACACTAATAACGTATTCCAGTTGTCTGGGCAAACAACATTGTCAATATTATGTGTTTTCATTGTTATTGCTGAATTCCATCCTGGATTTTGGAATAAATCATGAGATCTGTACACCAAAGCACCTAGTTATTTACTCTGCCATATTGCTTAGACTGGTCCTTTTATTTCCCTTTTAGAAACAATTAGGAGCTGAAATGTCTGTTCCAGGACAAAGTCAAGTAACATGAGAAAACTGCTACAATACTGAGCAGGGAGCTTGGAGTAAGAAATTCTGTGAATGGGTACATGGATCAGGTAGAACTGCAAACAGAAATGTTAAAAGCAACATTGACAAGATAGTAAAGACTTCAATGGGAAGCTTGGTAGGCTCTAGTCAGGATCCCCCATCTTTCCCATGAGATCAATGGGCTTTCTACTGTGAAGAAAAAGGCTATTCTAGTTTGAATGTTTTATTAATAAAAATGTACCAATTTCAACAAAGCAGTTTACATAGTAAAATAAATAAATAATTCCTTGTTCCCAAAGAGTTAACAATTTAAATAAAAGAAGAGACACCAGCAAACATCCACTGGAAAAGATGCTATGCTGGAGTGAAGAGGGACAGTTGCTCTTCCCCCAAGCTTGACCAGATTGTTGTTCTCCTCTCTTGGTTTCTCATGAGGTGCTCTCCCTCTCACTCACACACACACCCTACACCCTTATGCAGTTCTGCATTGTGATTTTATGGCGACAACTGCTTAGTTGTACCTCTGTATATGGTCTTGTGAGTTTTTATCCACAGTCTTTGTGCAAACGGCATTTTGCTATAGTTGTGTTATAAGAACTGGAACGGGCTCCACCCAGGAACATTCAGTGCCCATAGAACTTTGCTCCAGGAGATAGGACAGCAAGAGCCACAGAATGCCATTTGCACAAAGGCTAGGCAAACACACATAAGAAAATCAACAGAGGCACAACCCAGCCATATTAGACATTTTTTCCATCCAAAAAACATTTATGTTTGGAGCCAGATCAAAGTGTTTTTGCAAGGCAATTGTTGTCATGCATGTATTTCTATACTGTGCTATGGCAACACTCCTGCTTTGGGCATAATGCTGTGTCCTTTGATTTGTTAGGATCACCTTAGACACTGTTTATGGCATGGTCTTCTGTTTCCATCAGTAGCTGAAGAGACATTTTGGGAAGAAGAGTTGCTTTTTTTCTCATTTTCTTATACCAAGCCTACTGCTGGGGTGTGGTTATGAAGTACACCATATATTGGATGGGTAACTCAGTACACCAGCTGACTCTGTGAATCAGAGGTATGTAATGTTGGCCAAGTTGATAATATGCAGTAACCATTTCAGAGACGAAAAGTGGCTACAGTGGTATTCTACACCTTTTCATCTTCCAGTAGTGCCGGGATGCTACTAAGAATATATGAATTGCCTTTTATGAGGTTGTCAAGAATTTCTATAGTCCAGCAGCCTATTTCCAACAATGGTTGGCCAGATGCTTCCAGAAAGCTGCAGTACTAGCACTTTCTAATTGATTCTGCAGTTTTGGCAACCAATAAGAAATACATTAAGCTAACTGCAGAACCGCCACTACTACCCAACAACCACAGATGCTCCAGCATAAAGCTTCAAAAGAATAATGCTTATGAAAACAATCTAAATTTCATGTAATTTTCTAGGACCTGCCACAAACTCCCAGTTCTATGAGGAACAGCTGCATCATCAAGAGCTTTTTTCATGCTCCAAACTAAAAATCTGCCTCACTAACCCAGAATCATCCATTTGTTTCTGCAGAGCTCTAGTACCTTCACCAGACTCTCCCATGCCTGCCCTTCCACAGACATTTATACTGAGCATCAGGGCCTAACTGCACATTATAGAAGATATATGGATGCTGTTGACCTGTGTTCTTTTTCTTCCCTCTCTGAACGTGATAAAAGAAACATGATGCAATGGCACCACATAAAGTGTTTCTTTGCAAGTGGCAGTCAAACTGGCAAGGAAATGTTAGACATGATGAGATCACATCATATGTTTCTTTAACAAAAATTATGCAGAAGCTTTGGGAGACAATGGTTGGCGGTAGCAGCCATGTGTCCCTCAGTAACATTTAGGCTACAATCCTAGACACTTTCCTGGGTGTGAGCCCCACTGAATACAATGGGACTTACTTCCATGTAGACATGCATAGAATTGTTCTGTTTGACATGCACAGTAGGGACCTAAATATTAGCAACAAGCATGAGAGATGCAGACATCTTTGTCACCTTCTAATCTTGCAAGAATATGTTTCATGAACTTGCTGTGATGCATTTAGTAATAAAAATTATAAACAGGCTTCCATATCAAATGCTCTAAACTTCAACTATATTGAGATCCAATCAATTACCATGATGGGAATAAGCGTCAAAATCTTCTTTTGCATTCCCAAAAGATATGGAATGACCTATTCGCTTTTGTGCATTAACATGTGTAGTAGTTTTTTTTTGCAAGAACAAACATAAATGCCTTTTATAAGGCTCAATAATGAAAGCTTCTCAGTTTCTAAATTGGTTGACTATTTTGAATTTTATAGTGGTTCTATAAGGTTGCAATCCTATACTGGGAGCAAATTCCATTGAACTCAATGGGACATTTCTAAGTAGATATGCATTGGATTGCGCTCTAGCAGTTGGCCCTTTAGCTATAGTTAGGCAAGTGACAAAGCTAATTGTGAAGTACTTAATAACACCTTATTCTTTCAATGGACAATTTAAAAACGAACTCCCCATGGACCTTTAATAGCTGAGAGGTAAATCTTGTTATGTCACCAGGTGCTCAGTGAAAACAATTTAGCAATCAAGTCCTACTACTTCAGCTTGTTTTGTCTGTGAATTTGACTGAGATGTCCTTTTGCCCAGAAAAGTGTTTTTGCCCCCCAAAGGAGTGTTTTTGTTGTTTATTTTTGGGAATGGGGGGGGGCAATTTTGTGACTCATCCAACAGCAAAATTGTTGAATGAATCAATGAAGCACTTCTTGTAACAATTTCACTGCGGAAAGCCTCACATGAATTACAGTGCAATCCAAGGCACTCAGGAGTAAGTCCCACTGTGTGCTCAAGGGGCTTACTCCCAAGGGAGTGTGGATAGGATTGAAGCCTTGGGGCCCAATCTCAGGCGTGTCTACTCAGGAGTAAGTGCCATTCTAGTCAATGGGGCTTACTCCCAGGAAAGTGTGGCTCGGAGCGCAGCCTCAGACAGCAGCCCTCTGCACACGTGCTGGGGGAGTGGAAGCGACTACTCCTGGTCTCAGTGGGCTTTACTCCCGAGTAAACAGGCAGCCTGAACCCCCTGCTTGCCAGGCAATGCAGCCAACTGGAAGTCCTTTAAAACGCAGCTGATTCCACTCAGGAAGAAAGAAGGTCGCAGAGCTGCAGCGCAGCCCCACGCACGCCTCCTCCAGCCGCCTTCCAGGCCCCGCCCCTCCTCCGCTTCCACACCCCGACGTTCAGAACGAGGGGGCGGGGCTGTGACGCCCCCTTGCCGGTGATTGGCTTACGGGGGGAGGGGGGAAAGAGGTGGCCGCCGTGCATGTCGGGAAAGAATCCTGTCGCGTAAACACCGAAAAAATAAAGGAGGGGTGGGTTGGCCTGCCTGCCGCGCTCGTTCGCTGACCGGCAGGATGTGCGGGGCCCCAAACCCTTCCTCGGCCGGGGGTGGCAATGGGGATTTAGACTATGTGGAGAAGCTCCGTCGCCTTCAGGTGCAGATCAGAGACAGGTGAGATGGTGGTGCTGCCGAGCGTCCCCCCCTCCGGGGAAAATGGTAGGGCTGGCCTTAACGGTTTCCTCTCTCCCCTCCTTTTAACTGTACCTCTAGGGGCGGAGCTTCCCGTTGCTACGCGACGATCTCTGGGGGCGGGGCTTGTCATTCCCGTTGCTAGGCGACGAGTTAGGGCAGGGTAAGCAATAGCACTCAGCGGGGGGGGAATCACCACGAAGGGAGGAGTAGCAGCAGACCGAACAGAGCTCTCAGGAAGTGTCTCCCGCGCAGCATGTGAAATGGAACAGTCCGCTTGGGCAGTTCTGCACCTGCCACCACCACACTCTGCAGCGTGTCTGCAGGTTCCAGAGAGAAGCCCGTGAAGTAGGAAGCGGTGGACTGATTTGGGGACTTGCAGGACTGTACCATGTTAGCCTTTGGGGGGTGAGCATGTTTTGAAAAGCCTGCCATGTGAAAATCTTCTTGCGTGTAGGAAATTTGGGTTTCTCTCTGATGCTCTGCTTGGCAGCAACATGCAAGGCGTCTTTCACATGGTGCAAAAATATGGCCCCCCAGCTACAAAAGCCACCCGCAATCTTGGCACCTGCATTTGAATGAGTCAGCCCACTCATCATTATCACCCTCATCATCATCATATGAATCTATATGACTTTTCAACAAAACAAATTCACAAAGTGGTTTACAGAGGAAAAAAAAACAACACAAGTAAACTAAATAGTCCTCTGCCCCCAAAGGGCTCCCAATCTATCATGTGTTCTCTAGCAAAGGTGTAGGCAAATTCACATGTCTATCAGAGGCTATTGGTCATGATGGAACTTCTCTCCTCCGAGGCAGTTTGTTCTGATTCTGGTGACAAGTGATGGGAGAAGGTTTTGAGGTTGGATTAACTAAGCCATTTCTGCCCAGCAGGGATCAAATGTGCACACCTGTGGGCTGGGCACAAATGGGTTAAAGGATCCAGTATGGCAAATTTTATGTTCAGAACTGGACCGTGGCTCTGATGGACACATTATTGTAAATATGGACATACAGTGATCCTCTTCATTCACTACACTTTCTCCCCCCCCAAAAAATTTATCTGGTGTGCTGGTTGATACTACTGAGAAATTGTGTAACTTTATCCAGGTTCCGGATACATGAGAATTTAAGTATAGGCAACTTTTAATATGTATGTTTACAGTTTGCCCAGTATTACTTGTAAAAATGTTTGTATGCATTCAGACTACTTTGTGTTTTGGCATATTCTAGGAGGCTGAAACTCATGCTAGCACTCATGTTTATTGTTGTTGTTGTTGTTATTATTAACAACAATATTTATATACTGCTTTTCAACAAAAAGTTCACAAAGTTACAGAGAAAAAAGTACCAATACTATTTTGATGTGGACGAGTTGGTATATCTTGGCTGCATAACTTTTAAAGGATCAAGTTAGATGCGACCTGTTAGGTGATGGATGGACTTTTAAAAATTATGAAACTGTTTGTTATTACTAATACTTATAAAAGCTAGATGAACCCTCTTTTTCATTTTCAATGAAATCTGCATTTGATACAAATATCAGCAAATACCTACAATTATAATCTTGTAAAATGGAGTCAATTACCCTCTTTTTAACACAATATCAAATAACAAACATGAGTTAAATGCTGTTGTCTAGATAACAGACTGTAGAAAACAAAGTTCCACTTTTTGAGGTAAAACAGAAATGATGTCCTGTACTGTATTTATTAGGTATTTGATATTGTAGGGTGAGAACTGACAAAGTTATTGCAGATGTTGAGATCCCATCTGTGACTCCAGGAGATGCCATCCTGCATCTCATCACTGTAATGTAATGAGCCACCCTGGATAAGTTTGAGTTTTTAATTGTTTAAGTTCTGCAGCCCTTACATTCAGGGTTGCCAACTCTGACTGAAAATATTCCTGGAGACTTTTCTTTTTCAAAAATATAATGTTAGACATTTCTGGAGGCCTTGTTGAAATTCCAGGTTTGCAGTCACTTGGATATTGATGCTGATTTTCTGGAGACTCCAGAAAATCATACTTGCATTTTGAATATGCGACTCTATTACCCTTGTGCATTTACTTTTCATCTTATGAAATACACTTCTAGTCACATCCAAGAGGTCTTCTGAGATCTTTCAGCTGATGGTTCTGCATTGTGAATGCCGAACCTGCCAATAAGGAAAGCCCCTCTGTAGTTAGTTTTTGAAAGTCCATCTGCTTTACTGATCTGACCAAGTGGTTACATTGCTCCTCCTGATTTTAGTCATCTCTCTTTCTTCTCCAGGAAGACATTAATGAATTTGAATCTCCCAGTGCCTTTTGGGGCCACACCACACAGCCATTCTGACAAATTCCATTAGCACATCTTTACAGTTAGCTTGGTCTGTCTCAAGATGTCTAGCACTTGGATGTATGGTGGAGGAAAATTTGAACATATAAATATGGCGTGAAAAAATGTTCTGAAATGTCTTCCATGTGGTGGTATTTTTTTAAAAAATCAATTAGAAAACAAGCATAGCAAATAACCTCGAAAGAGATTCACTTCATTCTGTCACTGCAATAACTATGAAAATGGTAAATGCATATTGACTCTGACTGAATTTATTAACAGGGTCAAATAGGCACTATGAATGGGAGATAAAGTAGGTAGGATGCTCATAAGGCAAATTAAAATGCTTTCATTGAAGAAATGTAATAATGTAATTTCTTGCATATTACTTGAAGATGGAAATGTCTCTCTTGAGCCAAGAGAGATCCACTACCAGTTTAAAAATTGTGTATGCCTGTATTTTTTGTGACTGATAGGCTGAGACAAGCCACTACTATGCCAGTAGGCATTGTTCCAGGTCTGATGCTGGTAGAATGAATCCCAACGTTATGCATGGCCAACAGCAGAATCAACAACGCAGTAATAGCTGCAGGAATACAAACAAATGTAACAACGGACACTGACCCAGTGTCCATGGCAATTTTTCTGCTACTCAGTAAGAACAGTGTTGATGTGCAATGGCAATGTCCCCAAGTTGTCCAACTGCAGAAGGTACCAGTTCATACCAATCAATTGAGGCACAAACAACTCAATGACACCGCTCAACTAAGAATGCTTCCCCATTCCCTGCACAATCAGGCTGTCTCTGTGAGTTGTCAGGTTAGCGTTTAACATGAGAACAAGGTAGAGGTCACATACACAGGAAACTTGAGATAATGTAGTATGATATCCAGTCAGTATGAGCACTTCTGCAACAGGAGGCAGTGCCACAGCTTCGCCGCTGGATGGGAAGGAGTGGATCTGGTGGCAGTGGCACATGCTGGATCCTATCCTGCCCATTTCAAACCTCTCTGGCCCTTTTTCTCTCCACGGTCAGATGCCACCAAAAGAGGTCTTCTTGGAAGACCCATAGTGGGCTCCAGGACTTATGCAGTAGTAATTGTAAATATTTTATACTTCCCATTTGCCCTTGGATTATCTCCCACTGCTGGTTACAGTGTGCACATTTTTGGTGCAGCTGCATTGGCGCTGCTGTGGGGGATAGGATTGGGGCCTTTGTCAAAATCACTCAAATCTTTTTCACTGTGCAGGAGCCATGTGAGGTGCAGTAGTCTCCAGAAGACAGATCATTCAACTGATGCATGCCTTGTTTCTGGTAGTGTTTGTGAATAACTGTACAATGTTCAGTATGCAAATGTAAGACCGAATCACAGAGTTTACCTGTTCAGTGGTTTGAAAACTTCTAGCTGGGTCAGTTCACATTTATGATCTTGATTCCCAAACAAGCTCTTTAATTACTCAGTCTGATGAGACAGCATCCCCTGTTCTATTGTAGGGATAGCATCAAAGACATGTGCCATTTCTACCTTCTTGGGGTTTAATATTGGTTTAAAAGCTGTTTGGAATAGGGAATTGAATTTGGACAGTCCACTTAAAGATTGGAATGGTATTGGGAGCAAACAATCCTTTTAAATTTCAGCTCTTATTAGGGAATATGCTTTTAAATTGAGCATTCGTATTTATACTCCTTTAAATGAAGTTGTATTCAAAATCTCAGCAATGCTGACACGTATGATCGGGCTGCCTGTCTAAGTATGTAAAATGCTTGTTTTGTTTTTGCTGTTGTATTTATTTTTGAGAAATGAATGAAATACACACACACACACACACGCATATATATATATATATATATATATATATATATATATATATATATATATATATATATATATATAGCAAAAAGAGTCTTCTTCTTTAGATTTCTCAGTCTCCAGCTGTTCCCCAAGAGTGTAAAATGGGTTGGCAGCTTCTGTGTGAAACATCAAATGTTTCTCACTGATTTGGAAACTGCTGGAATTACCTTGCTGCTAAACTTAATCAAATGACATTACAGTTTGGGTGATGTATTGCAAAACAGACAAACCTTGGCTAAAACATATATGAAAAGAAAGTCTGCTTCATATCTGCACGCGTCCTACTCTGGTGAATTCTATTTGTTGTAATGCTTCTGTTGCTCTTTTCTGCTTACAATAAATGGGGAAGTTCTTTCATGTGTTCTTTCATTCCATGCTGTTTGGAGTTCATAGCTTAGCAAGGGGAAGGGGAATACAATACAAGTAGTGAGGTGAAAAGTATGGTTTTGTGAAAGTGTGACAGTCTGATGATACAGTGTTAGGTCTGCCATGGGTGACTGGTCCTCCTTCAGAGATGAGTCCTACCCTCAAGCTCTGACTTTCATTTGTCTAGACTAGAGGAACGCTTTGTGAATAAACACATTACATGTGGGGGAAAAAAATGCTTCCATCAAAAGTGCTTATCAAAAATATTTGTAGGAAAGCATCCATAATTTATAGCAAATCTACAGGGAGGAGTGGTGTAATCACTAGTTTGTTTGGGCCATGTTACAGATCAAAGACTTTGAACAGGATTTGAACTCTAAAATACACCAGGGGAGGTACAGAAGAACAGTTAGGGTAACACCTTACTTTTTGTATTAGCCATGCATGGCAGTTCTAACGTGGCCTTTCTTCTCTTATAAAAATCTTACTTTTCACATGAATATTTTTTTGCTTGCTATTGGGGTGTGCATGTTCATCAGAGAGAGCAAATGGAGAATAGAGTGGGGTGCATGATGTTTGAACACTTTTAGGCTTTAAAGAAAGAGGTTGGAAGACCTGATCATGGAACTCATGCACAACAAAGGCAAGACCCATGTTGGGTACAGAACAGGTCCATCCTCCACCTTATCATTCATGACCTGTTGTTGCTATTAATGGAAGTGTCATAGAGTACTGATTATTACTTTAAATTGCAGGTGGAGAACCAGTGGCTTTTTTTCCAGTGAAATGGAGACAGGGACTAGGAAATTCTAGAGAGATAGAAGAAAGGGATGGATTAGTAGTAGTGACAAGAGTTGTGGCAAAATTAGGGATAGAATGATGAATGGGTAGACCTTTTAGTGAACCAGGGTGCATTTTATAAAAGGGGAGCTGAGTAGAGAAATGGTGACTTACTCAAGGCCACATGAAGACCTTGGGCTAGAAACTGAGTTTCAATCTACAACTATTCCAAGTTCACAGGACAAAGCTGTGGTAATCTATACAGGTTGGGCATCTCTGAAGTCTGAGGGACCAGAAGTGTTTTGGGTATTGGATTTTTTCAAATTTCAAAATACTTCCATATACATAATGAGAGATCTTGAGGATGGGACCCAGGTTTTAGCACATAATTCATTTATGTGTCATATACCCCTTATGCACATAGCCTGAAGATAATTTTAAACAATATTTTAAATAATTTTGTGCATGAACCAAGGTTTGTGCATGCAACGCAGTTTGTGATTTTTATTTCTTTAGGAAAACAGTAAAAACAAAAGTTATGTTGGCGCTAAAAAATGTTCTGTATTTTGGAATATTCTTTATTTCAGAATTCCAGATTAAGGATACTCAACCTGCAGTTCAGGAAAACTATATGTTAAAATAAATTTATTCTCTGAGGTGCCATAACTCTATTGTGTTTGAGCAGCAGATCAATGCAGCTGTCTCTCTGGAAAGCCAAAGCTGGTTCACACTTTCTTTTTTTCACTCTGCCCTTGCAGAAATGTGTGGGCAAATCAACATTATCACCATTGCAGTTTAAGCAACTCCCATGTATTTTTGCCAGGGTTGTTACTGCATTAATATTCTGATGCATATTGGGGGCTGTGAGTGTGGATAAATGAATGACTTCAGTCCTATAGACACTAACCAGGGAGTAAGTTCCATTGAAGTCAGTGGGACTTACTTCTGAGTAGGCATGTCCAGGATTGTGGTGTCAGTCAGGGCCATCTAGGAAGTTACTAATTAAGCACACTATAACCTGCTGAAATAGAAGTGGTACATTGGGGATAAATATAGATAATACCAGGTATGTTGAATGGAGGAGGAGGAGGATTGGAGTAAATAAGTGGCCCATGGGAAAGATGGCAAAACTGGGAAGCTGACTGGGGTTTTAAAGCAGGGTGTGGTGGCAAGTAGGCAAGTCCCTCCTCTCCCAGTGCAGACTTCTTTCTGTGGGCATGGATGACATGCCCATTCTCATAAACTGAAACTCAGTGTCCCATGAGGCACTGAAGCCAAACAAAGCTGCCAGGAACAAACCAAACAAAGAAGGGCACCACAGCCACTGTGGTTGTATGTTCTTTTTAATTATACAACACGCCACCTTCATCTGTGTGTGCACAGGCTAGAAATAGACTCACTTCTTGAAAGTTCCTTATGAACATATTGAGGTTATTAGTGCTCGGTTTTAGAAGATTCTAGATGGAATGGAACCTAGTATGCACAATGTTGTTGCACAGGCCCAGTGGACAGAACCTTCTCCATTATGATAGTGGCAACCAACATGCATAATAATGCCTCCTTGAATCTCCTTCAGTGTGGGAGAAAGTTGGCATAAAAATCCTATAAATAGGATGTGTGAAATGACCTTTGTTGATCAGTTATCATGGTCTGAGCATTTATGATGTGTAAGAGATGATCACTTACTCTGTTTAGCATTTCTAAACCTAAGTACAGTGCACATGTAATCAGGTGGGACCCAATGTCAATAGTGTATAGTCGGATGGCTGAAGTTCATTTGTGTATTTTGTCTGGTTCCCTGTCTTTCTAACAGGTAGCAGGATAGTATTTCTTCTCTTTTCCCCACATGAACCTGTATCTAGATGCTAAGATGACCCCATGTCATTGCAAGTGCTTACAGGGAGCAGTCCCCAGAGGGGGGACATGATTGAGACATACAAAATTATGCAGGGGATGGACAGAGTGAATAGAGAGATGCTCTTTACACTCTCGCATAACACCAGAACCAGGGGACATTCGCTAAAATTGAGTGTTGGGAGAGTTAGAACAGACAAAAGAAAATATTTCTTTACTCATCGTGTGGTTGGTCTGTGGAACTCCTTACCACAGGATGTGGTGATGGCGTCTGGCCTGGGTGCCTTTAAAAGGGGATTGGACAAGTTTCTGGAGGAAAAATCCATTACCGGTTACAAGCCATGAGGTGTATGTGCAACCCCTGATTTTAGAAATGGGCTATGTCAGATGCAAGGGAGGGCACCAGGATGAGGTCTCTTGTTATCTGGTGTGCTCCCTGGGGCATTTGGTGGGCCACTGTGAGATACAGGAAGCTGGACTAGATGGGCCTATGGCCTGATCCAGTGGGGCTGTTCTTATGTTCAGTATTTCCCAGTGAGAGGCAAAAGAATTAAAATTAACCAGCACCTCAGGCTAGATAAGCCTAGATAAGATTCTGGCCTAGATAAGATTCTAAAGTGTTTTGATTTAAAAAGGTATGACTTTGGTAGCAGAAAATTAAGGCCATTTTAATTTCTAACTCGTGAAATTTGATAAAATGCTTACCTCTTCTTTAAAGCAATTTATAGTGTTCCACTTGTATAGTAACTTGATAATTCTGTGTGTTTTTTCAGTGAAACAAAAAGGATGATGTTGGAAAGAAAAATGCTTGAGTACAGCGAATCTGACACCTCTGTGTAAGTCTGTTTAAGCAGCATTTGTTTTGTTTTAATAACAAATTTTGATGATTTAACACAAGGGTTCTCAAAGTCCTATTTGGTGTTTGAGAATCCTGTAAGTCAGTGTTCCTCACACTGTGGGTCGGGACTCACTAGGTGTGTCGCGAGCCAATTTCAGGTGGGTCCCCATTCATTTCAATATTTTATTTTTAATATATTAGACTTGATGCTCCCATGTTGTGTGACTGCATTTGGGGAAATGTTAGATGTGTACTTTTAACAAGCTACTATGTATGTTCTTTTAACAATGACAGTAAATGGGACTTACTCCTGTGTAAGTGTGGATAGGATTGCAGCCTAGGATTGTTAAAAATTTTCCTGCTTGATGATGTCACATCCGGTCATGACATCACTTCTGATGGGTCCTGACAGATTCTCATTCTAAAAAGTGGGTCCCTATGCTAAATCTGTGAGAACCACTGCTGTAAGTCTTTGTGGGGGGGGGCAGCAACGTAATTGCCATGATCGTGTTCCTGCTGGGAAGGTTTTTTCTAACTTACCCAGGGGTTGCTATGGCTCTCTGGAGGGTCTAGAAAACTTACTGTTTTCATTGCAAAACCGGAAGTTGTTTTTTCCCCTTTTTACAGTACTTTGGAGGTGCAGAGAGGGCTGCAGAGGGGTTGCATGCTCCCCAGACCTTCCAGAGAACCATAGCGACCTCTAGGTAACTTTAAAAAAGCTTTCCTTCCCAACAGCAGTACTTGTGGGGATCATGTTGCTGCCAATTTCTTGGTCACTCCCCTTAAGGGGAATGACCTTTTTCCATATCCCTTGGTGCGTCGTGACCCACCAGTTTAGGAACTACTGATTTAACTTATTATGTACTTCAGAAATTTTGAGTACTTAGAACTTTTCCACTGTGATATTTAAATTTTTAAAATTTTATTGAGAACTATTACAGTACTTGTATTACCATGTTGGTTGACCCATGCCATAAATATTGTGGTATTGTTCTCAGATTTTGATACTAAATGGTGAAATATGTTGGACAGAAGAAATCTACAACACATGATTCAGAGTTTTGAATGCAACAGCGCTGTTGGTTTTTCATAGTGTATTTCAATTTTTTAAATTGTTATTCAGTCAATCTTAACATCACAGTATGTTTTCAACTCTGAGAGTTAGACGTGATCAGTTGTGGCAGATAGTTGGGGGAAATCTTGTAAATATTTCTTCGTACCCTGAATTGAAATATTGCAAAAACTGAAATTATTTCAGAAAATAATTGTCCAGTAATTAACAGTAAAATCAACGTTGCCTCTGTGTTTTACTCTTCATTGGGAGGTACTTTATTTTATTTTTAAATAATTATTGTTGTTGTTATTCTTTAGTTCTTTTGCAAAATAAGGTAATAAATAAGGTAATAAAAACTGTAGGCCTGTGAAATCAGGAATATTTGGAATCAGTTATTCCATGTACAGAAATATATAGTCCTGCAACACGCTATTCACTCCTGCTAACTGGGCAAAGAGGCACCTTTTAAAGTGGTGCTCCTCTTATGTTTAGTAGGGGGGAGAGCAAGTGTCCCTCTTCAGCCCAGGATGCAATCTTTTGAAGTGGCTGTTGCTGGTGTCACTTCTGTATTTTATTTTTTAAGATTGTGAGCCCTTTGGGGACATGAAACCATTTGATTTGCAGTATTGTACTATGTAAACCCTTTTGTTAACTACTCTTGTTGAAAAGTGGTATACAGTATAAGCATTCTTAACAACAGCAACATGAGAGAAAGGGAAGAAGATGGCTATGAGTTTTAAATTTTCAGTTTTCTCAAATGTACTAGAGGTAAGAGATGGGTTTGGATTACTTGTCCCCAGTGCTTTTTTTGTAAGAAAAAAAGTGCAGGAACTCACAACTTGTTGATCATTCATTCATTCATTCATTCATTCATTCATTCATTTATTTATTTATAAACCATTTTTATTGGAGAAATAAAATATTTTTTATGTGCTTCCCCCCTAAAGATGAATTTACTTCTGAGTAGACATACATAGGATTGGGCTGTCAATCTCCACATGCCCTTCCCCCTAGCTACTTTTTCTACACATGGGGAAAAATACTGTACAGGTGCACTTGTAGCATGTAGTATGTAGTGTGGCACTACTTCCAGGAGAGGAAGCAGTGAATGGATTCCGAAAAATGGTTTACATGAGTTCCATGTAGTAAAATTACTCTAAGCAACTGTGGGAGTAAGAACAAAAAAGGAATTCTTACACGAGAGGGGTCCTTAGGTGCACATAGAAACAGCTACGTTTGCAAACAAGCGATTAAATATGGTTTAATTCAGGCATCAGAATAGTCTGTGTCTTTGGGAAGGCGCTTGGCATGCAATTGTATGTTCTCTGCTGCCCTGAGCAGCTGCTGTGCATTGCTGGAGAGGAGCTGCAAATGCTGGCTGGCAGAGGGCATGCTTGTGGGGGAAGGATGAGGAGGATCTCTGGCAAGGCTGGACAGCACATTGTACAAACGTAGAATCCCTTTTCACCTGCCCTTAGCATGTGAAAACGGGTGCAGATATATATCTCTGCCAGGATTAAGAGCCCAATCCTAGGTATGTCTACTCTGAAGTAACTCTTGTTCTAGTCAATGGAGCTTACTCCCAGGAAAGTGCCTAGGATTGCAGCCTAAGACCCCAATCCTATGCATGTCTACTCACAAGTCCACTTTAGTGAATGGGGCTTACTGTGGATAGGATGGCAGCCTCAGGGCCCAATCCTGTGCCTGTCTCCTCAGAAGTCAGTCCCATTAGAGTCAATGGGGCTTCCTCCCAGGAAGGTGTGGAGAGGACTGCAGCCTCAGAGCCCTTCTTCTGCCTGTCTACTAAGGTTGCAAGGCTATGACACTTTCCCCGGGAGTAAGCCCCATTGAACACAAATGGAACTTACTTCTGAGTAGACATGCATAGGCTTGGGCTCTCAGGCTGCAAGGCTATGCACCCTTTCCCAGGAGCAAAGCCATTGAGCACAATGAGACTTACTTCTGAGTAGACACGCCTAGGCTCGTGCTGCAGATTGGCATGGGGGCTGCACCAGCCAGCTTCCTTTCCCTCCTCCTTCACCAAGCCAGTACCTGGGCGTTCCGTGGGTGCCGCAGCCCGTCTCCCTGGCTGGCTGTCCGTCCTCCTCGGCGTCGGCACGTGTCCCCCACGCCCTCCACCGGCTTGGAAGCTGCATGGGGAAGCAGAGCGCGGGGGGAGGGGAGGCGGGCTGGGCTCAGGCGACAGTTTGGGGATGGGGGCAGGAGGGGGTCGTTGTGCGGTCAGGCAGAGGCCAGGTGCACGCCCACCCTGCACCCCCAGCACCCACCCAGTGAATGCCTCTGTTTTGCTCCCCCCAATGCCTCCGAAGGGGAGGGTCCCCTGCAAAAGGTGCCGGAACTCCGTCCCCCCGCGTTCCATTAGAAAAAAAGCCCTGCTTGTCCCCATCTTTCCTCAGCTATTGTATAACTATACATTGCTACTATTGTATTCTATGGCTAGTTTTACCTGCAACATGTAATATGTTTATTCAGTGGTATAGCTAAGGGGGTGCAGGGGGTAGCGCTTGCACCGGTCATCAAGCTTTGGGGGGGGCAACAAGTTGTGCTTGACACTAGTGACCCAAATTGTGAAAATCTGAGTATGTATAAATAATACCATCATGTTATATATCGTTGGAAAGGTAATTTAATGCAGAAAGCAATGAAACAAAAGGCACTGGAATATCTGTTTTCTGTTGAAAGTTATGGCCAATTAACCAGAAAATGAAAACACAACTGACTTGTTGAACAAAAAGTGGATTTGCTTAACTCCAAACTGACCTATGAGACTGTTTGTTCTGAGTGGAAATGAGAAGTCATTGTGATACAGCGTGGAACCAATAACTTTTTATTTAATTAATTAAATTTGATTTTGTCATGCAGGGGAGCTACAAAATCTTCTTTGACCCCAGGTTGCAGATAGATGCCTTAGCTATGCCACTGACTGGGGGGAGGCAGCAGAGCAAGTGGGTGGTGAGCTGCTGGGAGGAGTAGGAAGGTTCTTCCTAATTTTCACTTTTTAAAAAACCTAGGTATGATGTCACTTCCAGTTGTGAGATCACTTCCGGGGCTTCATTTTGAGCTTTGCAGCGGGCTACATGATCATTAGCTACACCACTGTGTTTATTAAAATGAAGCCTGGTGGATAACCACAACATTTTAGATAGTAATTCAGAACATTGCCAAGTCTGCTGCTCTACAATATTAGCTGCTGCATATAAGAAAGACAAGCAAGTTCTCTTTCCTATTTCTAAACTTCAAGGATATTATCAAATTTTAAATGGATAATCAAAGCAGATATTACACATATTTTATTTCCCCCCAAATGTCTACCCCCTTTCTTTTGAAAACGGAGGAAAGGAATCATAACTTTTCCCTATGCCTTTAGAATACTTGGAGAGCATACCTATTATATTGGAAATCAGGCACTTTTTTTTTTTTTAATGGGAAATGATATGGGTGATAGTGGGAGGGAAAAAGATTAGCTGAGGGCAAACTCTTAGAATGTTTCTATTTCCTTGCTTTTAAGATCCATTTACTATACAGGTATAACCTAATTATACACGGATTTTTCATTTGCCGTTTTTTCACTTGCAGTTTTTTCCTTTAAATTAAAGGAAAAAAGTTGTTTAACAGTAGCCTTGTTAATGCGAGAGGGGGCAGCTGGCTGACAATCCATCAATCATTCTCTCTCTAGGCACTTAGAACAGCTTCATTCCCAGACAACCCACCCTTCCCTTCCCCCTGAGCATGTGAAAGAAAGATAATCACTTTGCATTGGTGAAGGGAGGGGTCCCTGGCTTGGAGTGAAGCATTTCTAAGTGCCTGGAGATAGAATGATTGATGGATTGTCTGCCTAATGACTCTGTCTTACATCACAAAGATCAGCAAGGCTGTTTTTAAATTGTCTAAAAAAGGGACATTGTTTTTTAAATGGATTTGCTTTAATGTGAATTTTGCCATCCATGTGAGTTCTGGGAACCCTCTGGAATAATAAGACTAAACCTGTACACACATAAATTACAAAGAGCCCTATAGTTTTTTTCCTTTTAAAAAACAAATTTACATGTATGAAATCTACCCAGAAACTTAGAATAAGGCAAGATGAAAACCTAAAAAGTCTATTTGTGTGTCAATACAGCCTTTTACTAGAAAATGGAAGTATATGAATTTTCAAAGATGTGGGAACTTAGCTGAACTAAGAATCAAGTACACAAATACTGCTATATTTAAATGTGGATGTATGCTCAGTTTAGCTAGTCATTTCAACAGATTTTAAACATTCTTGGGGCCCAATCCTAGCCAACTTTCCAATGCTGATGCAGCTACAATGCAGACCTGAGATAAGGGAACCAACACTCCCTTGCCTTAAGGAGGCCTCTGTGACTGCCCCCCCCCCCAATGTGCTGGAGTCACTAAGTGTGAGTCACAAGTCAAGTTTTAAGTCTTTAAGATTTGACTTGTGAATCATAGTGCACAGCCCTCATGACTTTAGTAAAAGTCCATGTCTTTCGAGTCACAAGTCAAAGTCATTTACAGCCCAATCCTAAACTTCCCTAGTGCCTAGGGCTCCAGTGGTGCCAGAATGGCTGCTGCTAAATCCAGTGGGGCCAGGGAAACAGCCACAGTTCTCCTCAGGGTAAAGGAATGAATGTGTCCTGACTACCCGCGCCCTCTGATCCCTCCCACACCTCATGCAGCCAAAACAAGCAAACAAAAAAACCCGGAAGCCTTCCTCCTTCCCTCATTGCACTTCCCCCCCCAGCCCCCACATCCTGGAACCAACCTACCTCCCACCACGTCTGCTGATGCCGTCCTTGTGTATGCCTGCTTACAGATCGCCCATAAGGTCTTGCAGTGTGACATGGAAGAGGCAAAGAAAAAAGTAAGCAAGAAAACACAAACCATAAAGATTGGAACTCAAAGCCATTTTGAGTCCATAGTCAATTTACAAGTCACTGCCTTCAAAAAGTGAGTTGAATTGGAGCTTGCCTGTGGCTACTCAAATCTTCAAGGGTAGTGACTTAAGTGCGACTCTGAGTCAAGTCACCCTTTGAGTGCCCGTCCTGCCCCCCACTGTAAGATGCAGCTCAGCCATGTTAGCACAACTGCATCAGTCCTGGAAAGTTGGATAGGATTGGGCCCTTAGGTATCCAGTTCTGAGTGTGAGTGGAGTTCCCTTTGCCCTGTGCATGTTACATGTCCTCTGGAATATGAGTAACAGGAATGACATGGAGATAGACCTCCCTTTCCTCGTAATGGCCTCGTGTGCTGCCTGTGCTCTTGTTAGGGAGAGGGACTTGGTTGGTAGGACTGTATTAAACAGTGCCAGGAATCCTTTGATCAATAAGCCCATGCTTTGAACAGACTGGGTTAGGGCTCTTAATTTACACAAGAATTTTATTTTCTTAATTGTAGCAATGAATATTTCATTGAAGAAATTGATATGCATTTTTTTAAAGTGAAAAAGAATAAAATGATAAACTGTATTGGAATTCTTCTTCCATGAGCTTTTCTCAGATGATGGTTTTGGGCAAGATTTCCATGAGAATTTTCTTTGTGGTGAATATTGTCTTTCAAAAATAAGCAGATATATGTGTGTGTATATATAGTGTGTGTGTGTGTGTGTGTGTGTGTGTAATTTTTTGCTGTGTATATATCTTTCTCTTTGTGTAGAACAAAACTGAAACATGTGAAGCTTAAAAAATACTTAAAAGAAATATGTGAGCGTCAGAAGAAGTCCCTGCTCCGCAACCAAGATTTATTGAAGGAATTTGATGGCATTGAAGCTTGCATTAGGAAGTTTGCTTCATGTTCAGAGTCACTTCAGAAGCTGAAGGTATTCTTTTCTGTGTTGTAATAAACAGTGTCAATAATGGGGTAAAAACAGACTGAGTACTTTGAGACTTTGGATATTGATCAGTCCAAAACACCTTTCTTCAAATTTTGTTTGTTGTGTAACCAATGTAGAGCTCTCAAAAGTGCTGAGTCAACGTGTCCCTGTAGCTTTTGAAACCAGGAAAAGTTGAGGGCACACAGTTTCTTGAATGTTCCCACAATATTGTAGCGACTTGTTGGTTTTAAGAGCAGTAAAACTGGACCAAAAGGACTAAGGAGAAATATCTCTTGAAACATCGCTACAGTTTTTTGTGGAGCTGTTTTGTGGGGGTGAGAGGGTAGTATGTAATTTTAAAAAAAATTGCACAAGTTTCTGAAGCATTCTGGAATGATCCTAATAGATGCTGGACCTCTTGAGTTCCTTGTTTTCCTTTGATGTTGTCTATTTACTGTTGTTGTATATGAAGCTGGCTGATGGAACTGTTACTTTGGACTGGACCGCATCATTGTTCATTGTTTGGTTTCTGCTTCATACTTTTTGTTGAGATTCATTTTGATGACTAGTTCACAGCTATTATCCTTTTTGCAGTATACAGGCAGCCTAGTCCGATCCTCCCTGGTGCCAGCAGTTATAGCAATGCCAAAATGGCTACCTTCCATTCATTCATCCCCTTCCTCCGAGGAAAGCCACAGGCCCTGCAATGGGGCTACTTGAGTTTGTGCCAGCTATTTTGCCAGCACAGATGTGAGAATCCCATCATGGATGTCCTCTCAGAGCTGAGGCCCAGCTCCAGCACCCCTTCCTCCCTGGGTGCCACAAACTTGCTTTAAGGCACATTTGTGACATCCAGTGCTGGCAGAAAACTCGTACCGTCAGCTCTGGAGAACTCAAGATTGGGCTCTAAGTTTGCAAGATAAGTAGTGGTTCCATTGTTCAGAAGTCGGAATATATGTATGTCAAAACCGTGAGCCCAGCACTATTCTGCCTGTTGAGAAGCATCATGATGGACAATGGCTACACTAAAGTGCTGATGCAGCCATCCGTATGTTGTCGTCCATAACTCGTGTTCATAATTGGGGATTCACTGTATCTGGCAAACACAGTCTTTACCTGATCTCCCCCCCCCCCCCCAAGCATAGCTGATTACATATCTGCTGTCTGAAACAAACTCCTATGCAAATATATTGCAGCCATAGATTATGTGTGGGTGGCAGGCTCTGAAAATGGTATTGGAAGTTCTAAATCTAAACCTTTTACTTTAGACAATATGACTGATATGTTGTCACATATGACAAGGTAATTATGGCCCAATCATATCCTGTGCTTATGTGAGAGATGTAGGGCTAGCATTCTGGTCACTACATCCTTTGTACCATCTAGAGACAAAGCTGGTCTTGGAGCACTTCCAGGAGGTGCAGTGCTGGCCTCCTGGGGGGTCCAGGGAGCCTGCGGACCCCTCTGCAGGGCAACCCAAGCCTCTAATCTTCTTTAAAATATATTTTTTTAAAAGGCACTTCTAGTTTCACAAGTGTTCTGCTGGATGCACAGGAAGTGCTTTTTTGTTCTTGGTTTTTTTACTATTTTAAGAAGTTTGGAGGGTTGGGGAGCCCTACAGAGGGGTCTGCAGGCTCCCCGGATCCCCCAGCAGGCCAGCACTGCCTGAGGTAAGTGTTGAAAAACCCCTTTCACCCTTGGCAGCAGTGCGATTGCAGTGATCACATTGTTGCCTTTGCCCCTCCCCTGCAGGGACTTAGAGCAGTTCAGAAACTCTGAGAGAGTTTGGGAACTGCTGATCTAATGCATTCCCTGACAAAAAAAAGTTGTGTTTCTTTATAAATAATACATAAAAAGTGACAGTTTACCATTATTTCCTCTGCAGAATTGTAAGTCTGATGAGAACAAAATTGACCCCTTTAAGCAGTTTTTTAAAATGGTTTTTAATTTATGTGAGCATGTGCACATGCACACACTGTTTCTGCCCTGTTGATCCTTACCCCAATTTCTGCTGGTTGGGGTTCTGCTGGCCAGAAACCTGCCAGTAGCTGGTCTGTGCTGCTCATGGTACTCAGCTTTCTGATGGCTGTACTGGCAGCAGCAGTGCACAGACTGGCAGAGAGCAAGAGGATTGTGGCCTAACAGCCCAAAGTGTATCCAGTGGGATTTACTTCTGAGTAAGCATGCATAGGATAGTGTTGTAAGTCCAGTGAGGTCAATATGAATAGAGTTGATTTGGCACATGGATTAAATCAAGAAAAAAGGAGAAACTCATGAAATGTCATATAGACCAGCGTAATCATTTTTAGAGGAAAATGTTTTTATTTTGCACAACAGATGTTTGGGGTCGTTACGTTATACCTCTGTATGACAGTCATTAATTGTTTCCCACAGTTCAAAGTGCTAATGCCATTAAAAAATATATATATATTGACCTATGTTACTGTATCAATTTTGCAATATTTTTATTGCCACATGAACCAACCATAGTAAAGCACTTGGAAGATCTGTTCATTTCAGTCGGAGAACTTAAAACATGTGACATGCTTCTCTCCCTCCTGTGGAAATCAGTGGGATATAGACTTCACTTTGACTAGATGGCATCCTCTGCAAATAAATTGGTTGTTTAATCTTAATTTTAACACTTCTCTTTATATTAGGCAGAGTATGAACAAGAAATTAAAAGTAGACTGATCCTTCAGAAAAATAATACATTAAAAGGTGATGTGAAACAGCCGGTAAGTAACATCTTTTTTCAAGCGTGTAAAGCACATCCAGCCAGAGCTAAGCTCTTATAATAAGTCCCATTGATCTCAATGAGAGAGTTAGAAGCACATCTTAAAGTCTCTCCCATTTGAATCAATGAGACATAGAAGTGCCTAGCTCTGGCTTGATCATACCTGTAATCTTTATTAATTGAGGTGCTTTTTTGGTGGCTTTTTATTTTATGCGGCTCAAAAAGCAAAACTTGTAAAACTTCTGTAGTTATTTTCCACTGTGCAGTTTAAACCGTACAACACTGTGAAAAAAGTAGAGTCCTTCATTGTGTAATTAAGCAATGGGAAGAATAGCTTCCTCTTTAGCTTGTTCAGTTTGTCTCCTGCTCTTATGTGTCAAACTCAAAAAAAGCACGGCAAAATTTTTAAACTTAAACATGTAGCATTTGTAATTTTTGTACATTTTGACCTTCTTTCCCCCCAAAAGGCCCCCCTTCCCCTTCAAGAAAAGATTGCATATCTAAACCTCAGACAAAGGCTGACAAGGAATACTTAAATATATTCTGCTATATATCTGCAGTAATGCAGGCTTCTAATCCCTCCTCCTATCTCCATATAAATGATACAGTTCAACACCAGAGCTGTTTTTCTTCCCTAAAAGCAGGAAAGCTCTTTTAGATGAAATGTCTAAAAACATCTTGTAATAACTTGGAGCATGCTGGCAAGAGTAGTCACTTGTGACTATGTGTGAAACCCCCTCAGCTAGTCGATATTGTAATAAGCCAAAATGGGTAGCATCACTCCATTATTCAGAAAAGCCAACAGCATGCTTGTCCCTTAGGCTACAGCATTCATTAAGGAAAGCTTACTGGGCTGAAAGCTGGAAACAGATGATAACAGGATATGATTTTCATATTTAATACATTCCTTGGAAGAGTATGTGTGCTGCAGATTGATAGAAGAATCAACTGCTACTTTACTAAAAGACTTTCTAGTTTGCCCTATAGCTACCGATGGAATCATTCAGCCAAGAAATTAACTTTTCCTCCTTTTACCTGCTTTATGTATCAGCTAAGCAGGCTGTCTTGCTGCCAGTAAATGTTATTATGCATTTAACTGTTTGGTATTTAAGACTCTTATCAGAAAAGAAACAGAGGCGACACTATTTTGTGTGTGTGTGTTTTTAATAGGAGGAGGAAGGTTTTCATTTTTCTTTCTTCATTGCGTGAGCAGACATTAATCTGAGTTTATAGATGTTTTCCCATGCTGTAGATTAAAAAAAGTAGAAAAACCTTGAATTTTGGCCATTCTTCACAGTGTGCAGAGCAATGAGACTCCCCAGCCTTGACCTATATAAGTAGGCTTTCAACAATATATGAATTGTATTTAGTTCAGATGTTTAAGAAATGATATATTGTTGTTAGAATTCTGAAATACACATGCAAGCCACATAAAAGTTTGTGTGTTTTAATGAGTTTGAAAATATTTGTCCTTGGTGTTCTTGAGATCAAAAACTCCATTTTTTTTTTGCTGCTGTAGTTGTATAATTTCCTGCATACCAGAATCCTACAGTTTACAGTATACCTTTAACATAAATTGTTGTCATAGTTGCCTCTTCATTGTTTATTTACTTCCCATCTGTAAAGTGCCATGTATCATGGTCGTGCTACTGTATATCAAATAACCATACATTGAATGTATGGCTCATTCAAACAAACCGATGCATGATTGGAAAGCACTTTTGCATGTACTTGCAGAGGTGGACTTTGACAGTCTCCCCCCAACCCTTCATGGGTTGCATCCTTGTGCTATGTAGTGTGCTGATCTGTAACATCCCTGACCTAGAGGAGCAACTTTTGGGGGGAAATGGTGGACTGGAACATGCTTTGTTCACACAGAAATTCTGTGCGTAGCCCTTTTGCTCCTGGCCTGTTAAGTGCTACAAAATACTTGTATCCTGCCCCATCAATAAGGTTAGGACACTTTATATGTTAACATTTTAAAAGGAGGGGGGAAATGTCTTCTCAAAATAAACAGATCCCTTTATTGGAATTCATAAACCACTGGCAGTTCAGGTCATATTTGTGCTGAGGAAGGGCAATATAAACTCCAGGAGCTGCCAGTCTTCTGTCCATTGGATAGGGGACATGCTCTCTTGTTGCTTCTCTCTTTAACAGACTTCTTACTGCAAGGGGCATAGTCTCTCATTGGCTGGTGAATGCTGAGAGGCTTTGCATTTTCTTATAAATTAAAATTGCACAGGCTTATCCCTCTAGTAATGGATAGATCTCTATTTTCAAAATGTTATAAGTGGCCAATATATTCCTTGTATGCCTTGTGACAAGGGACCTGCCTTGTGACCTGCCATCTCTTGAACATTCAGAGATAGATGATGGACACAGTGCATAAGTATCATTGAAGTGAATGGAATTGGGGCGAAGATACCGTCTTTCATTCATTTCAGTGAGTCTTAAGTGAGATTGGTTTTTGAAGCTTAAGATGCTTTTGCCTTGACCTAAAGGACTGTAGACCAGGTTGGGCAGAAGGTAGATTAGGATCTGCTGGTAGATCTCATGGCCAATTGCAGTAGATCTGCTGGAGAAGTAAAATTGCAGGTTTAAAAAAACTGTACTTGACCTATACAAAGACCCTGTAGATGACCGGCCTTGTGCTAATAATTTCTCTGTTAGTCTCAGTGTTCCTCACCTGTATAGGAGTATTAGGACCCAATCCTAAACCAGCCTAGTGCCGGTGTTGAGCCCTAGCGCCTGCGCTGGGTGCTGTAAACGTGCCCCAAAGCATGTTTATGGCATCCTCAGAGCACTGGCTTTGGGCCCATGCCAGTCAGGTGCCTGGCTCAGTACCGGCAGAAGGAGGATGTGCCGCCGCTGGGGGTGACTGCAACCGCAGGGGGAAGATGAAATGAGGGTGGGGTGGAGGAGGAACCAGGGCAGAGCCGTATCCTGTTGTATCCTGCCGTATCCTGAACTTCGTGTCTGGTTGGAAGGCCCAACATGGAGTCTGTCAAGTCAGAGCCAGCAAAATAGCTGGCATTGAGAAGCCCCATTATGAGAAGCTCCATGAAATTCCCCTTCTTCCAAGGAGACCTCCAGCTGCTTTCCAGTGCCTACTGGATACAGTGGTAGCCACTTTGGCACCTCTGCTCCAGTGAGTGCCGGGAAGCTCAGGATTAGGCTGTTAATTGGCTGCCTTTTCAGTCTTTGGGCAGGACTCTTGGCTGGTTTGTGTTACTTTATGTTAGAATCCCTAATCTGTGGTAACCTGGAGACAGATTTATACAAGTTTATGCAAGTCATCCTATTGTATGGCTCATGAGGTACAGTAAGTACCCTTTGAGTGGGTGCCCTTCGGGGAGAATGGCGGAGTTTAAATCAAATAAATAAATAAATAAATAAATAAATAAATAATAATTATTATTATTATTATTATTATTATTATGTACAATAAAAGTTGTACTTTCCAGCACCTGATGATTCAGAAAGCTCTATAAACCAGCTTAGAAAGCTCACCAGCCCCAACTTCTGGTTTGTAACGTATGCTGCTGATGACTACAGAAACTAACAAGTCTAAAGTGAAATTGATAGCACTGGTAGATTCCAAGTGAAACCGACACTGTTGTGCATGACATTGATAGTATCTGAAATTGACAGCTACACCAATGAAGACGTTCTTATGTCTGGAAAATTATATCTAGCAACCCTTCAGTCCTGGAGGTGCCAGATATTGCAGCACATACTGTAATTGGCTCTACCCCCTGAACCATTGTTTTGCATCTGACTTCATCACCAGCTCATTATTTTGCACTTGGTGCACTTTGGGGTTCTAATGAAACAACAACAAAGTGGACCCTGCAAGACTGAAGCCTGCCCACCTCTGCCCTACACACCCCTATAGCTCTGCCCTCATAGTTCCTGTCCTTGAACTGTGCTGAGAATATACACATGTGCACAGATTCAAAATAGACATAGAGAACCATGCACACACAGTCAATTCCAGGGTTCAATCCCTGGCAACTCTGGTTACAAGAGGGGGGTTAAGTGATTAATTTGTACCCAGACCCACAATCAAAAAGAGTGTGCAGGAGCCAAAGAAGGGGGCCCATAAATTTCCTGGGATCTTATATTTTTCTATTTTATCTGGACTTGCTGCCCACATGGGATGCTGGGTGTGTGTCTGCTGCTACTATTGAAAGCCTTATGAGCTGGGCCAAAGAATGTCTACATGACACTCTAACACAGTCTCAAATCTCGGAGGAAACTGACCTGCTACAGTAGCTCTTAGGCTTGTATACATGCCATGAAGGAGTGTATAGCTGCTGAGGGACACAGCTCTTTGGCTTGTGGATCTGCTTACCATGGAGGAGTGCATAGGAGCTCAGGGATACATCCACGAGGCTGCAGCTGCTGCAGAAGGAAGTTTTAGTGGAAACCGGACACTTACCACTCTAGCATGAGCCTAAATATAATGATGCTAATTTACTGCAATGATTTTCAGTATTTAAAAGATTTTAGATAGGAGTGTGTTTGGTTTTCCGTATTACTGTACCTAGTTGCCCAGTAATGAAAAATTACTTCGTTGATTTTGCACTCTGTTTTTCAGATGGCACCAGAAGGAAGGCAGGCAGGAATTAACACCAGGACAGCCATGTCAAGAGGACTGTATCACACAGCAACAATCTTTATGGGCCGCCAAATGTCAGCTGTCTCAAGCGCTGAAGATTTAAGTTCGCTGCAGAAATCTTCCAAGCTCACAAAGAGCTTTTCAATTTCTGACCCACATTCTTGTAGACAGCCATCACAGAGCGGTTACATGACAGACAGCTGTGTAGTACAAACTAATAGTGATCTACAGCGCTCAAATAAGTCTGACAAAATAGATGGGAAGACATATCTGCCGATGGGTGAGGAAATGCCAGTCACATTCAGTGCATCAGATGAGGATGGAAGAACATGCCGTTTCACAGTAGAGAGCAAGACAAATAATTGCAGTGGTAATTTTGTGGAAAGCAAAATGTCTCCTGAACTTAACTCCCTGTTACATGGAAGATTAAGTCCTGAGAACAGAACCACCGATTTCAAAAGTGACAGTTCCTGCAGATCAGCAGGAGAAATACTGACATATAAGCACTCTGTAGTAAATGAACAGGGATCTAAACGGCCAATCTCACTGGTGTTTTGCCGTGAGCAGCTTGTTTCTGGAAATGAGCACTCAAGAGACAGACTCCCAGGTACAGTGATGATGCGTATGATGGTCTTGCTACGGGTTGGTGGTGAAAAAACTCCTGTCTAGTGGGATTTTTATGATGGTGCCCATCGCTGTAAGATCTAGGAATGCAAAGGGGAGGATAGTGCTCTGTTTTTAAAAACAAGATGGAGAGGAATGCAACTGGGGAGTATCCAATGCTTACATTAACATCTTGCTGTCTGAAGTTCTGTCATGGGACTCCATGCACTAGAGATTTCTTATGTGTGTCTTGTTTGCTCCATTTGGGTATAGCTCTGTGTGTGTATCTGTGGTTCTGGCACACAGGTATGTTTTCTGTTGTATCTGTCTCAGAAAGGATACAGGAATGCAAAACTTGATGTAAGAGTCTTTAAGGGAGAAATTCAACTGGAATACACCTTTATTTGGCTTCTCCAAAGACCCACCATGTCTAATCTGAGTTTTTTTAGAGTTGAGTTGTGTGTTTTTTTTTGAGAAGTCAGGTTTGTTCACTTATTTCTTATGAGATATTCTTATAGTTTTTAGATTGAATTTTCATTGCATTTCTGTGTTTATTCAGAGGGAATGGCAAGATAGAAATAATTTAAATAAAACTGTTTTTTTTCTGTGCTGCTTCTTGATAGCAAAGGCTTAGTCTTGCTCTCTGTTTAGCTGTTTTGTTTCGGTGATTCTCCAGTTCTTGCACATGTATTTCTTACTTACTCATACTTATATCCTACCTTTTAATTTATCTTTTCACTGCTTTGTAATTTTCCATGCAAGGCAGATCAATAATGACCAAGGAATAATGAGAATGGAATGGAGGGGGCGGGGGGAGGAGGAAGATGGGGGGGAAGTCTCACTGGAGATTCCGGGCCTAATCCTATCCAATTTTCCAGTACCGGTGCAGCCATACCAATGAGTCATGAACTGCATCCTGTGTTGGGGAGGCAGTCACAGAGGCCTCCCCAAGGTATGGGAACATTTGTTCCCTTACCACAGGGCTGCAATGTGGTGACAAGCAATCTGGGAAGTTGGATAGGATTTGGGCCCTCAGAGAAGGGCACTTCTAGAGGAGTTCTTTGGTCATGGTGCATAGAGTGCTAAGAGAAATCAGTGCAAGGATTTCACTTTGTGTTCTTTTGGGCATTGTCTGCTCAAGAACAGCAGAGTATCTAAATCTGTAATTTGCTGCTATGTGAGAACTTTTCTTTCCAGTGCTGCAAAATTAACCGTTTTGCCAAACCTAGAGCGCCAGATAACCACACCTTTTAATCAGATGAAAGTTTCCATATGAGGAATATAGTTATTCATATTAAAGAGTGTTGTATTTTCCAGCAGAATGTGAATGACTACCAAACCTGTTTCCAAAATAAGATATGACCAGTCAGTTCCACGTCAGGTGAGTTAGGTGCCCTGGACTGAAACCACTCCTCTAATAATTAGGAGAAGGAATCATGTTCTTCTGGGATAACTTTTTAAGAAGTTCAATAGACCGGAAACATTGGTTTTTGCTAAATGAGGCAACACTTTAGGTCTAGGGAAGAAACCTTTATAGCCTTGATTGAATTCTGCAGTCCAGTTCACCATTCCATCCATCACACAGATGAGAAAAATCTGCTTTCACACCTGCTGTTAGCCAAAACAAGAAAAGCTTTGCAAAACAAGAAAAGCTTTGACTTGCCTGCCTGGTGCGAAGGTTGCGGACATCACTTCTCGTCTAGACAGGCTAGTAGACAGTGCTGGGGGAGAGGTAGCGGCTGTGGTGCATGTCGGCACCAACAACGTGGGCAAGTGTAGCTGGGAGGTCCTGGAGGCCAAATTTAGGCTTTTAGGCAGGAAGCTGAAAGCCAGGACCTCGAAGGTAGCGTTCTCTGAAGTGCTACCTGTTCCACGCGCAGGGCCAGCTAGGCAGGCGGAGATCAGGGGTCTCAATGCGTGGATGAGACGGTGGTGTAGGGAGGAGGGGTTTAGATTCGTTAGGCACTGGGGAAAGTTTTGGGACAAGCGGGGCCTGTACAAGAGGGACGGGCTCCATTTGAACCAGAATGGAACCAGGCTGCTGGCGCATAACATTAAAAAGGTGGCAGAGCAGCTTTTAAACTGATCCCTGGGGGAAGGCCGACAGGAGCCGAGGGGCATCCGGTTCGGGACTCCTCATCCCTATGGGATGAGGATGGGGAGGTTAGAGAACAACAAGACAAAGGCTGAGTAGGAGAAGAAATTGGGAAAGGTAGGGTGATGGGATGTGATAGACGGTTTGGCACAATGAGAGGATGCGGGGACAAAGGAGCGAATAAGCAGCCCATCCTGGGGCATTCCGTGTATAAATGCTTTTATGCGAATGCCCGATGTCTACGAGCAAAGGTGGGAGAACTGGAATGTCTGGTGACAAGGGAAAATATTGACATAGTGGGCATAACGGAAACCTTGTGGAATGCGGAGAATCAGTGGGATACCACAATCCCAGGCTATAAACTCTACAGGAGGGACAGGCAGGGGCGTGTTGGAGGTGGGGTGGCCCTTTATGTTAAGGAAGGGATAGAATCCAGCAAAGTAGAGATTGAAGGTGGGTCCGACTCCACCGTAGAATCTCTGTGGGTTAAATTACCAGGCTTGTGCAGCGATGTAATACTGGGGGCATGCTATCGTCCTCCAGACCAGAAATCTGATGGGGACCTTGAAATGAGGAAACAGATCAGGGAGGTGACAAGGAGGGACAGGGTTGTAATCATGGGGGACTTCAATTATCCTCATATTGACTGGGTCAATTTGTGTTCTGGTCACGATAAGGAAACCAGATTTCTTGACATGCTAAATGACTGTGGCTTAGATCAGCTAGTCACGGAGCCCACCAGAGGACAGGTGACTCTGGATTTAATATTGTGCGGTACGCAGGACCTGGTTAGAGATGTAAACGTTACTGAGCCATTGGGGAACAGTGATCATGCTGCGATCCGTTTTGACGTGCACGTTGGGGGAAGAATACCAGGCAAATCTCTAACAAAAACCCTTGACTTCCGACGGGCGGACTTCCCTCAAATGAGGAGGCTGGTTAGAAGGAGGTTGAAAGGGAGGGTAAAAAGAGTCCAATCTCTCCAGAGTGCATGGAGGCTGCTTAAAACAACAGTAATAGAGGCCCAGCAGAGGTGTATACCGCAAAGAAAGAAGGGTTCCACTAAATCCAGGAGGGTGCCCGCATGGCTAACCAGCCAAGTTAGAGAGGCTGTGAAGGGCAAGGAAGCTTCCTTCCGTAAATGGAAGTCTTGCCCTAATGAGGAGAATAAAAAGGAACATAAACTGTGGCAAAAGAAATGTAAGAAGGTGATATGGGAGGCCAAGAGAGACTATGAGGAACGCATGGCCAGCAACATTAAGGGGAATAATAAAAGCTTCTTCAAATATGTTAGAAGCAGGAAACCCGCCAGAGAAGCGGTTGGCCCTCTGGATGGTGAGGGAGGGAAAGGGGAGATAAAAGGAGACTTAGAGATGGCAGAGAAATTAAATGAGTTCTTTGCATCTGTCTTCACGGCAGAAGACCTCGGGCAGATACCGCTGCCCGAATGGCCCCTCCTAACTGAGGACTTAAGTCAGATAGAGGTTAAAAGAGAAGATGTTTCAGACCTCATTGATAAATTAAAGATCAATAAGTCACCGGGCCCTGATGGCATCCACCCAAGGGTTATTAAGGAATTGAAGAATGAAGTTGCAGATCTCTTGACTAAGGTATGCAACTTGTCCCTCAAAACGGCCACGGTGCCAGAAGATTGGAGGATAGCAAATGTCACGCCTATTTTTAAAAAGGGAAAGAGGGGGGACCCGGGAAACTATAGGCCGGTCAGCCTAACATCCATACCGGGTAAGATGGTGGAATGCCTCATCAAAGATAGGATCTCAAAACACATAGACGAACAGGCCTTGCTGAGGGAGAGTCAGCATGGCTTCTGTAAGGGTAAGTCTTGCCTCACGAACCTTATAGAATTCTTTGAAAAGGTCAACAGGCATGTGGATGCGAGAGAACCCGTGGACATTATATATCTGGACTTTCAGAAGGCGTTTGACACGGTCCCTCACCAAAGGCTACTGAAAAAACTCCACAATCGGAATTAGAGGACAGGTCCTCTCGTGGATTGAGAACTGGTTGGAGGCCAGGAAGCAGAGAGTGGGTGTCAATGGGCAATTTTCACAATGGAGAGAGGTGAAAAGCGGTGTGCCCCAAGGATCTGTCCTGGGACCAGTGCTTTTCAACCTCTTCATAAATGACCTGGAGACAGGGTTGAGCAGTGAAGTGGCTAAGTTTGCAGACGACACCAAACTTTTCCGAGTAGTAAAGACCAGAAGTGATTGTGAGGAGCTCCAGAAGGATCTCTCCAGACTGGCAGAATGGGCAGCAAAATGGCAGATGCGCTTCAATGTCAGTAAGTGTAAAGTCATGCACATTGGGGCAAAAAATCAAAACTTTAGATATAGGCTGATGGGTTCTGAGCTGTCTGTGACAGATCAGGAGAGAGATCTTGGGGTGGTGGTGGACAGGTCGATGAAAGTGTCGACCCAATGTGCGGCGGCAGTGAAGAAGGCCAATTCTATGCTTGGGATCATTAGGAAGGGTATTGAGAACAAAACGGCTAGTATTATAATGCCGTTGTACAAATCTATGGTAAGGCCACACCTGGAGTATTGTGTCCAGTTCTGGTCGCCGCATCTCAAAAAAGACATAGTGGAAATGGAAAAGGTGCAAAAGAGACCGACTAAGATGATTACGGGGCTGGGGCACCTTCCTTATGAGGAAAGGTTATGGCGTTTGGGCCTCTTCAGCCTAGAAAAGAGACGCTTGAGGGGGGACATGATTGAGACATACAAAATTATGCAGGGAATGGACAGAGTGGATAGGGAGATGCTCTTTACACTCTCACATAATACCAGAACCAGGGGGCATCCACTAAAATTGAGTGTTGGGCGGGTTAGGACAGACAAAAGAAAATATTTCTTTACTCAGCGTGTGGTCGGTCTGTGGAACTCCTTGCCACAGGATGTGGTGCTGGCGTCTAGCCTAGACGCCTTTAAAAGGGGATTGGACAAGTTTCTGGAGGAAAAATCCATTATGGGGTACAAGCCATGATGTGTATGCACAACCTCCTGATTTTAGAAATGGGTTAAGTCAGAATGCCAGATGTAGGGGAGGGCACCAGGATGCAGGTCTCTTGTTATCTGGTGTGCTCCCTGGGGCATTTGGTGGGCCGCTGTGAGATACAGGAAGCTGGACTAGATGGGCCTATGGCCTGATCCAGTGGGGCTGTTCTTATGTTCTTATGTTCTTAGGTGTGGGCAAAGCAAGCAGCCAAAGCAAGTCAGTCAGTGCAATAGCATTGCTTCAAGTCCAATTGGGCATGGGGCAGAATCTTAATCTGTGGCCAAGGATTAAGTAATCGTACTTAGAGCCAACCCTATCTGCTCTGGTGGTGCCGCTGGCCCAACTATCGCAAAATGTGCTGTAAGTCACTTTTGCACTGGAAGTAAGGTGCACTGCCAGCACCGGCTCCAGTGGCAGTTGGTGTGGGGCCATGGCACCGAAGGATACATGGAGAGGACTGGAGAGGAAGTTTTGCTGGCAGCAGGGTATTTTGGGGCGTGGGGGGAGGGGGTAGTACTGGGTGGGGGAAGGTGGGGCAGGGGAGGAGTGGACCTGGGAGGGGCAGAGATGGCGACAGGCTTTGCTGCCATATCCTAACCCCCCTTCCAGGCCGGGAAACCCGACACAGGTATCCTCCAATCTGTGCCCACTCAATAGTGGGTGCAGATCCAAGGAGACCTATTGGGGCTGCCTGTGTCTTGAATGGCATAAAGGAACATAAGTTCCCTTTCCTTGAGGAGACCTGGTGGTGCTTCCCTGGCCCCACTGGATGCAGCGGTTGCCATTTCGGCACTGCTGCATCCCTGGGTGCTAGGGAAGCTTAGGATTGGGTTGCCTTTCTTCTGTACAATATGAGGAGCAGATGCAACAGAGGGATCAGTGTCTGTCTCTTGCCTTAGAGGGGAAGAAAGGAAGCAAAAAACTCAAGCTGATTAACATTTATATTTATTTATTTGAGAAATTTACATTCCACCTTTCCCATGCTGAAGGAAATGCCCAAGGTGGCTTTCGAAGCTCCATAGTAGAGTACAAATGAGTACTGCTGGCTTCAGATTCCTCTCTGGAAGCAAGGTCCGCCTTCAAAGGGTGGGGGGAGTTCCCTTGTATCTACAGTTTCATTTAACCACGGGGAGTTCTGGAATGGAACCCTGCGGATTCCAGGGCACGCCTGTGTTGGTTTTCTGTATGTAACTGCATATTGCTTTTGATGATATGTTGGAAAGTTGACAATTTTTAATATATGATATTATGGCCTGTAATAAGTGCAATTATCATTAACACCATCTTACTGTCTTGTTTTTTTTTTGGGGGGGGGGTGGTATATTCAAAAATATTGAAGTTTTTGCAACATAAAGTACTTGTCTTGTAATTTGTTTAATGTATAAGTAACACTGTGACATTTTTCTTACAGTTCAGAGGGATGGTCTACAGATGGAAAGAAATACACTAGAGGAGGAAGATGAAAATTCTGATGGAAGCAGTGACCTGACCATTTCATTGAGCGAGGAGGAGGAAGAAATAAATCTATTAAAAGAGCCGCCAAATGTACCAGGCATTGGCAGCAAGATGTCCTTAAAATCAGTAAACAGCAAGGAAGTTCTATCTAAAGAAGAACATCACTGCTTACAAACAATATTGCATCGTATCTCAAGTGAAGATTCATCTGTTAGTCCTGAAAGAAGGTGCAGTAAAGTTATTTTTACCTTATATTTCTCTCAGTTGCTGTGGCTTTTTCCCCCCTCAACTGATACACGTGCATGTTTGGACAACCTCTTTAGAAGGTTTTGCCACTGTCTTTTTTCCTCCTTGCTGATTCTCACACTGTTTAACCTGTCCACTTCATTCCTCATAAACCTTGTTCACTTCTGAACAGCAAACATCTGCCCTTGATGTCACAGATTTATGCTGGTAGCAGAAGTGGTACTGAGACCAGCTGGTCTGCTATTCATTGCCTCTTGTAGCGAGTCATGCAAGGTTGCAGAGAGAAGGCTGAAACAGTTGCATTACCCTCTTGGGTTCCAGCACAGCATCACAACCATCACCCAATCAACCCACTGGTTTCTTTCAATCTCACCTAGCTATTATTTGATTTTTCTCTGTAAACTGCTTTGTGAACTTTTTGTTGAAAAGCTGTATATAAATACTGTTGTTAATAATAATAATAATAATAAATTCTGAGATGAGCCTGGATCACTGCCTAAGCAACAAATATTCTTACCTCGTTTGTATGGCCCTCTTGTCTTCCAAGAACCTACATCCAAGCTTGTTTGCCTATTCTCAGTCTGCCTACTTAGAGATGCCATCCTACGCATACTTACATGGGAGTAAAGTCCATTCTAATAAATCATAGTTTTATCTCAGTAGACATGCATAGGATTGCAGTATAGGTCTCGTGCAAGCTTTGTGACATATTCCTTATAACTCCAGTCCATTTTCAATTGAATTTTCAACACCCTTCCACAATCTGTGCTCTTGGCTGTCCACACCTCAGTGCTGACAGAGAGTTTATGCAATTCTTTGCAGGTTGTACAGATTATGATTGTCCCTGTTTCAATATTTATGCTGCTTTACTGTTTTAATTTACTTTTCCACTTTTCCAGATAGTGAATTTTGAAAAGAAATCTCTCTCTTTCACAATCACCCCATATTTTAATTGAAGCACTTATGGCTATAGTTTAAATGGTATGTTGTAACAAATAAGTTGAGACAATTTACACAAATTGTTCTATTAAATCCATATCCCCCCCCCCCCCCCACATGTAAAAATTAATGAAATGTTTCAGGCTTGCCTGTTGTGCCAGAGCCAGGCTGCTTAAATTTCATTGACATTAACCATGTTTGAATCTTGCATTTCTACTTCATTCACTAGGCTATTGCAACGCAAATGCTTTAAGTTCTGCTGATGGCTTTGGTATGTAGTGGAACATCCAGATTTCTTCTTTCTGCAGATTTCATTTTTGGTGCTCTGAATTTTCTATAAAATGTTTAAAGAATGCTCTTTTGTAGCTAGCTTCTGGTACTTCCGGCCTCTGTATTATAAGAAATAGTCAGTATTGGTTATTGCAGGGTTTTAAGAAACTTACTGTATGTTAGTATTGCCAAACTAGAGGGGAAAGGTTCACCCTTTACTAGTTCCCATCACTAACCTGTACTTCATTTAGAAACGTTAAGCCTCTTGGATTTAGCACTTAGGAAAATAATGAGTATTTCAAACTCGTGTTTAAGACGAAGCAAGGCAGGGACCTTTGGTTTACTTCAGCTGCATTCAAGAGGACTTAGCACAGATGGATTGTGCATTACAAAATGTAACACATAATTCAAGCTGTCAGCTTAATCAGACTGTTTCCAGGAAGCAACCTGTAAAAGAGAAAGACCCCTTGTTTCGTGACCCTTGATCCATAGCCTGCTGCATCATGTCATCCATTTTGCTTTTCTTTATTTATGTGTCCTTTCCTTCCCCTCCTTTTTATTAATGTATTCCCTTCAAGTGGCACCCTGGAAAGACCACCCAGAGGGAGGAGCACAATAGGGAATGAGCTGGCTGAAATAGAGATTTTGTAAGACTTCAGTGCAATGAAAAGCACTGTTGAACTGCCTGTGTGTTCTGACTGGTTGGATGTGTGTTACATCTAAACTTGAAAACTTCACTCCTGCACCATCTTCATTTTCCTCTGTTCTCAGTCACTGTTGTGGAAGTGCATTGCTGTAGGGTTTAGCAAATTTGAGAGAGCGTGTTACAGCTTCATGGGGGAAATCCACAATATAGACTAAAACTACAGATATTTTGAAAAATCTTGACAAGACTACTGAACTTGGTGGTTGTTGTTGTAGGGTTTATAGCCCAGCTGTGCCTTTGCTTTGTGGAGTTCTGCCCTTGAATGCCAGAACAAAGCAGGCAGGCCCAGATAAAAATCTGAATAGCTATTTACACCTCTGTAAAAGGATTAGCAGTGCCCATTGTTAGAATGTTTAAATCTTAATTTGCATCATTATAGAGGTATCATTTTACTACAATTCCCTTTCCCTCCCAGTTCTGTTTTGTACCTCTGAGCGGTCACTAGCTTTTTTCATTCATATGGATATTGGAGATGTGTATAAAAAGATATGTCATATTATTTGAGTCTTGTTAACGTAACCTTTTCTAATTTATTTGAGCTATAGTTTGCTACTGGTTGTTTCAGTGTTCAAACTTTTGTTCATGATGCATTGTTTCTTTCCTAATCTTGATGGTTTCTATCACTTTCCCTTTTTATTTATTTATTTTTAATAAAATAAACTTGCCACTTCTGCTAGAAAAGCCTAGCAGAAAATAGTTGTAATGTCTATTAGCCATAACATGATTATTTAGACAGATTTAAGTGCTAGATGTGCAGTTTTTGTGACTCTAGGGAATATGAACTCAGGCTGGAGCTGGGGTTGCCACAGGCACATGGCTGCCACTGGAAACAGCAGCTCCCTTGTTGCTTCTCCTATCTCTTCCCTGCAGTGTCTTGTAGTGCTCAGTGTATAAGGTAATGTTATCACCCTGTGGGTTTCCCTGCCCCGCTCTGCAGGCAGCCTAATCCAAACTGCATGTTGTGCTGGTGTAGGTCCCCTTTGCCAGCTCAACTTATGAACCAGCTGCACTGGCACAATGATGTGTGCTGGCCTGCCAGCGCTGGCTCAGACCCCAGAGGAGGTGGTGCATGTGAGTGCAGAACCGGGCAGGGAAGGATGATGGAGATGGTGGTGGGAGGGCATTCTGGGACCTGGGAGGGGAGCGGGATCGGCCGCGATGGCACAGGCTGCATTTAATTTCTGTCCCTGGCCCAAGCAGCCTTACACGGGCTGCTTGAATTTGTGTCTGCTAAACAGCTGGTGTAGATCTGAGTAGCCCCACAGGGCAGGCTGGGGCTTGACACAGGGTGAGGGGAAAAATATCCCCTTACTGCAAGGTGACCTCCAGATTGCACGTAACCTGTGCTGAGTACAGCGCAGAGTACTTGGCCTGGCTTGTTCCAGTGTAGGTTAGGATTGCGCCCTTGGTTGGCTGCTTGTCTGCCAAGGAAACTCACAGCATAATGTTACCTTGTACACTGAGTATCCCTGAATGTCATAGGGAGGAGGGTAGAAAGTGACACGCTGCTCTGTTTTCAGCACCAGCCCTGCTTCTACCATAACCTCTAGTTCCAACCTCATTCATGTCATCTTCTGTCATGTCATATGACAGAAGAGGATGCTCTGAGAAAAAAGAAAGAAGCTGGAACATGGCTTTCATCCAGCATTTCTTTCGATAGCTTCTTTTACATTGACTTCACCAATCAGCAGTAGAATAAGAAGAAAACCTCCAAAGATGCTGTAGAATAGTGTTCTTAAAAGTATGGGTTGTGACCTAGTCCTGGGTCATGAGGTTAAAAAAAAAAAAAAAAGAGGTACATGATATGTTCTTGCAAAGTACATCAGGAATTCAGATTTTTATCAACAATTCACTTAATCAAATACTGTATTAGAGCCCGATCCTGTGGTTCATGCTGCGCCTCTGTGGCGCGGACCACAGTTACAAATGTGCTGTAAGGCACGTTTGTGGGACTTACCGCTGGGCTTCTGCCGGAGCTAGGTCAGCTCCGGCTGGTGCTGAGCCAGCGCTCGGCGGGCGCCCGGGCTCCGCGGCTTGGCGGTCTCCTGGACCGCTGGACCGCGGAACGGGAAATGGGGGTGTGGCTGGGGGTGTGGAGGAGGCGTGTTGGGGGCGGGGGAGAGGCGGATCCGCGGAGCGAGCTCTGCAGGATCCAAGGCGCTCGGGCAGGGCTGCTTGCCCTACACGAGCACCTTTACTTTAGCGGCGACCAACCAGTCGCCGCTAAAGTGAGTAGCCCCATTGCAGGGCTACTCATTTACCTGGGGGAAGGGAGCAAACATCCCCTTTTCCTGAGGAGCCTCCCGCGGTAGCATGGGAGGCGCTGTATACGGCGGGAGCCCTCTGTGGAGCCACCAGGTCCCGGAGCTCTGGGCAGTTCAGGATTGGGCTGCCCGTTATCTTACTGGAGTTCTTCATAATATTATTACTGTATTACTTGTACTTAGTGCCATATATTTGTTTTTATTAGGTATTTATGAAAAAAGTATTTTTAAGTTAATAAGAATATCAGGCAATAATAAATACTCTCTCTCTCTCTCTCTCTCTCTCTGAAATGCATGCGTGTGTTTATTCCCATGAGTCAATCACAGTCCACACCTCACAGTATGTCTAAGCCAGACATTTTAAATTTATTTATTTGTTGTATGTTTAATTATCAAGAATATCTTTAATACTGTGCACCTTGAGGCTTTAAATTAGTGTACCTATTGTTTTATATTGCATGTCAGACATTTTCAGACAGACTAAGTACAGGAATAGGGTCGTGAGAGTATGTGATATTGCAAAGTGAGAAAAAAGGTAGAATGTTTTCTTTTTAGAAATTTTTTTAACAGAGAAGAAACAAATTTCAAAAGCATTTGCATTGACTAAATGAAGTTTCTAAAATCTCTTTCTTTAAGGAGAGTGATGAAGGCACATCACATTTGCTTGTGTTCATCTCGTTCATGTATAAATCGGGTTATGGGAATGCTTCTTCTACCAGAAAGAGAGTAGTAGAGCATGGGAAGCGGATGACTTGGCTCTCCTCACCCATGCTCCTTTTTTGATTCAAAAAGTGGAACCCTCCCCACTCCACCTTTATATATGAACTTGGCAAACATGAATAAACAAACGTAACAGCATTCTTTAAGTCTAATTTGGCCCTAAGAAATGAAGTGTGCATTAATAACTGCATTAAGTGTTTTCACTATTTGAAAAAAAAACTCTTCTCCAGTACAGTGCAAAATACTTTGTATGAGTAAAACCAACCTTCTACTGCCTTTGACTATTTTCATCTTGCTTCTTTCTTTAGCTTCTTTCTTGTTATGCCAATAAAAGGTTTCTGAATCTGAACCTTTTAGTGCAACAGGTATGGAGAGCAACCTTCTGTGGAATGTCCATTGCAAAGAATTAAAAGTTCTCGCAACTTATTTATTTTATTTCAAATTTATACCTCGCTGTATCTCCCTAATGGGCATTCAGCTTATGCTTTCCTCCTCTTCCCTGTGAAGGTTTCAGTTTGCAAGTTCTTTCTACCATAATGAACTGCTTAAAAATTAACAACCGAATCCTATTGGGCCTGTGCACTGCTGGAACACATGCTCTGGTGGTGCAGAGTGTTTTTTAGCAGTTGCAAAGTGCAACCTGCCATGACATGCAACCTGCCAATGGCATGACTGCCATTTTGTGCAGTCATGCCACCTGCAGACGGACCACACGCCAGTGGCCATGGAAGCAGCCCAGGTGCTGGTAAGTTGGTACAGAACGGTGGGTGGAATGGAGCAGGGAGGGGGGAGAAATGGGGCAGAGACCTGGACAGAGAGTGTGTCAAGGCCAGGAAGGGGACAGTATCGGGGGCATTGAGATAGCACCTAGTTCAGCCACCATTGAAAATACAGAGCTGAAAATACAGGATACAGTGCTGCAGGCTCCCCCAGTGGGAGAGAGGCATGGTGCTTTGCCCTGAATAGATGGGAAGTTGGGACACTGGAAATGTGGGAAGGGCTGTGTGGTTGGAGGTGGATCCAAGTCTGTTTTCTGCTTTGACTTCTGAACTGGAATGTTTTGAATTCTGAGCTATGCAAAATAGCAGCATGAGCACACTGTGTAATGAGACCTTTGGCTGATCTTGGCTTAGGTTTGAAACCTAAAATGATTATTTCACTTCCAGCCATGACATCACTTCCAGGTCAATGATAACACTTCTGGTGGGTCCCAATAGATTGTCATTCTGAAAAGTGGGGTCCCAGTTCAAAAAGTTTGAGAACCACTACAGTAGCTAATATTGTGACACGTGTCACGTGTGACATGTGTCACAATACATGTCACAACACTTGGAGGACAGGTAAAAGCTAAAAATCCAAAAACTGCAACATGACTTCTTGTTAATCTCTGTGTAACTCCTGGACACACTTTGATGATTTTCCTTTCAAATTGGCTCACACCTTGAGGCTATAAATCAGAACTGCTGGGGACATACACGTGTGCACTCTCAATCAATGATATCTCTGGATCCTGGCATTCAGAGATCTGCTGTCTGTATTTTGCATAGCTTCCCATTCTAGCAATAGCAGTTCAGTTGAGCCTTTAGTGTAGTTCTTCAGTTTTGTGGAAAGTGGCCAAAGCTGCACACCATAAACACTGTCTCAGACAAGTTTATAGGCCTTTATTTTAAAGGACCATGACTTAGTTCAGTATCACAGATGCTAATTGAAAGATTGCCCACCTGTAGAGGCAAACCCTTTTTGCTTCAAAGTTTAAACTCTATGAAGAGTTGCAGCCAATTGTAGCTTCCCTATCAGTATACCTGCAATTGTTTCTTGCTTTTACACTTATTTAGGTGGATGACTGATTTTTTCATATATTTTTTTAAATATTTTTTCCTCCAATGAGCTCAGGGTGGTGTACATGGTTCCTTCCCTTCTTTTTGTCCTCAAAACAACTCTGGCCAAAATCCTAACCAACTTTCCAGCACTGGCATAGCGGTGCCAGTGGGGCATGTGCTGCATCCTGCAGTTGGGTGTCACTCATGGAGGCCTCCTCAAAGTAAGGGAATGTTTGTTCCCTTATCTAAGAGCTGCATTGCCCTTATGTCGGTGCTGGAAAGTGGGTTAGAATAGCGCCCTCAGTGAGTTAGGTGAGGTTGATAGATAATGACTGGTCCCAAAGTAACCGAGGAAGCATCCTGGCTGAGCAAGGATTTGAACCTGGATCAAATGATTAAAGCATCTTCTGTTTTAACATCTAAAAATGCAGCATTTGAAGTGATCAACATATGAAGGCTTCTTAATACTGGGATAAAAAGTTCCCAAAAGTTTCAATAATGTTCTGCTCTTTCTATGCAGGGGAAAGTTCAGTGCTATGGTGCATCATCTCTTCTGACCTTAAGAGACTTTAAGAGAGAAAACATGTGCCCTTGTAGGTATTGCTGTAGCACTTGTTCTGCAGCTGTACAGGGTAGCACCAGACTCTACCAACTGCTTCTAGTCTCAATATTGTGCTCTGCCAATTATCTGAGCTTTTCCCTCTTGAATTGTTAATCTCTTTTTTGCCTGCATAATCATGAGAGGGCAACTGTATTTAAATAAGCTCAAAGGACTAAAAGGAAACAACCCCACACCCTTCCTTGTGATCTCTACAACAGTATTTTTTTTCTTGTTCTGAACATGTTTCAGACGGAAAAAACGGACACACATGAATACCTGAGCATACAAATCTCTGCTGATTGCTTATCTGTATTTCCGGTCTTTGTGCAAACTGGAGCTGAAAACAGACTAGTGTGTTTTGTGTTCAAACTCTTATGTTCCGACATATAATTTAATTCAGATAAAAATAACACCTAGTCCTTCTCTGTTTTCAACAAACAACCCAATCCTATACTTACCACAGGAAACTGACTGATGCCAGTTCCCCCTTTGTGATGGCACTGATTGTCGTAAAGCAGTCAGAGCCTATTGGAAAAGGCACTCCTACAGTGTGCAATTTAGTGCATTGCCGGGAGTGCTGGTGGGAAGGACTGCGCCTTCCTGCCCTGTCATCAGATGTTTCCCTGCTTACCGGAGCAGGTAAGATGTTGGAAAAAGTGGGAAGGGGTGGCGGAATTGAGGGGGGATGAAACGGGGAGGGGGTGGGCAGATTGGGTGCCAGGAGGGACAGGATTGGCGGTGCCAGTGCTGCTGATGTCCTAACCCCTTTCCTGGGCCCAGTCCTGCAGCACAGATCAAGGCAGATCTATGCCAGCAAAACTGTCATAGTCCCACGCACACCACAGGGGCTTACTTCTAGGCCAGTGTTTCTCAAACTGTGTGTCGGGACCCACTAGGTGGGTCGCTGGCCAGTTTCAGGTGGGTCCTCATTTATTTCAGTATTTTATTTTTAATATATTAGACTTGATGCTACCATGGTATGTGCCTGCATTTGGGCAAATGTTACAGATCTGTACTTTTAACAGGCTACTATGTATATGCTTTGAACAATGATAGTCAGTGGGGCTTTCTCCCGGGTAAGTGTGGGTAGGTTTGCAGCCTGGGATGTTAAAATTTTTTCCACTTTATGAACTTCTGGTCATGACATCGCTTATGGTGGGTCCTGACAACTTCTCATTCAAAAAGTGAGTCCCAGTGCTAAACATTTGAGAACCACTGCTTTAGGTAATAGATTGATGGTTTCCTTACCTAGAAGAGACTGCCTCCCACCATAGAATGCAGCGGTCACCATTTTGGTGCTGCTGTTTCAACAGGTGGTGGAGGGGATGGGATTGGGTTCAAAATCTTCTATATTATAGGACCTTGGGCCAGTCATTATCTCTCAGCCCAACCTACCTCATAGGATTCTTGTGAAGACAAAAGGAGGGAAGGAACCATGTATACCACCCTAATATTATTTTTTATCATATGTAACTATAACATGAATACAATGATAATTATTTGACAATTTTTTTTACTGTTTTAAGATTTTTATAAACCAAATGCATACAGTAGGATAAAAACTGCAGGAAAATAAAACATAAATTATACAATTGAAAATTGAGTGTCTGATCATTGAAATATTTATTTTGAACTTGTTACCATTTTTTGTGTTGAGAGGTTTCTTTCCTATTCAAAGCAACCAAGAGACTATAGGTACAGTAACAGATCACTGCAAAAATCTCTCTGAACCAGTTTTTGGGATGGGGGTCAGATCAACTATCTGGGACAAACAGAAATGTAGATACAGGTGTCCTCCCGTATCCACTGATCCGGTATCCACAGTTTCACTTATCCAAGGATCAGCAGGTGCTGGGGGGATGGGTGGACCTGGTAGTAGCACTTGCAGCATGTATGCTTCTTGCTTAACATTTTTGCTTAATTGGAGAATCTATCATGCAGAAAACCAGCCTGCAAGCTAGAGGGAGACTAACTGAATGTTAGCAGGAAATGGAAACTGTTCACCTTACTGTTAACATTCAGTTAGTTTCCTCTCTGTAGCATGCAGGCTGGTTGCCTATGCATTTGGTTCTTCAGTTAAGCAAGAATGTTAAGCAAGAACCACCCGTGCTGCAAGCGCTACTACAAAAAAACGAAGGTACTGTAATGGGCATGGGGGTGTGTGTGGTGGCCTGCTATTTATAGGGTTCCCTCATATCCGTGGTTTCCAAATTCGTGGGAGGGGGCTGTACTTTAAATGCTTGGGACTATTAATATACTTTTAATCATGTATTTTCTGGAAGTGCTGTAAAAATTTTTTCTTAGGCATTCATTTGTAATTAAGTAAGTGAAAAAAATTCAATTTAATTACATATTCTGTGTGTGTGTGTGTGTGTGTGTGTGTATTAAACAGCTGCTACCTGCCCCAAGTTCTTAGAAAGCAATGGAATATTCACAGAATATGGAAGGTCTGATGAAATCAAGGAATTGGGGAGCTTCTCACTTTTTCCACACGGGGAGATAGAATGAACTGATTTCACTGATTTAATTCCAATTATTTATATCCCATCTTTCTCTCCGATTTGGGGCTGTGCCTTGACATCACAACTTTTATACCGTTTTTGTGCATGTGAAATAATTTCATAGGTTGTAGATAGTGTTTGTTTTTATTTCTACAGAGAATGTTTGTCGTTTGAGGGATTCTCTCATGTGCTGATGTTCATTGAAGAGTTTGTGGCTAGAGAAGCTCCTAAATGTTTGATGTTATACCAGGGCAAACCTGTGAATACAGCAGAACTGGAGACCCTGATAAGGTTAATTTATATTTTCATTTAAATAAGAGAATGCATTAGTATACTGCTTGTCTTAAGTTTAATAACATTAAATATAAATTTGCTGGCTTTAGCGACTGTGTTTGGAATGCCCTTCACAAATACCCTGAGTGATGTGGTTGATCCCACACTGGTTGGGTCTCCATAGTAGAATTGGAGACTGGTCTCATATCCCAATTTGCTTAAAAATAAGTCATGTTATTTCCAGAAAGATTGTTGAGGAAATCTGTGCCTTCTCTTTAATGTTTTTGGAATCTGTGATGGTGGCACTCTTGTTACCAGAAGAGAGTAGAAGGGAGATCTAGTGTCCATCCACAGAGATGGTTCTTTCCCCTCTTTCTGTCTCTGTTGCTACCGCCAGTGTCCATCTCTGCAGGTTGCTTGGGGGCTGTGCAGTTAACTGTGCAGTTAAAGAAAACAAAAATAGTTCCTTCTGGTCTAATTGATAACCAGGGCTGTTTCATAGGGCTGTTTCTCCATAATGAGCACGGCCAGCTATTTCCCCAATACATGCTGCTTCTACCAGCCAGAAAAATTTCTCACCTTCCTGTGGATGGCTGTCATTATCCATATTTGCAAGGAATAGCAGAAACATTTCTTCCTTTCATGTTAGCCAGAGCTAAAATTATTTTCTGGGAACCCTGCTGGCTCAGAAAAATCACTTAAGAAGACCACTGTATCCGAGCTAAACTTAATCTCAGATGTTTGTTCTCGCCTAATGAGGGAAGTGCATGGAAACTAGCTGTACTAGCAAGAACACACTAATAGATGAGAGTGGATTACGTGGTACTCCTGGATCCCTATAAAGACTTTCGGATCAGGCTTCTTGGTGGAATGTGCTTTCCAACTGCTGTAAATGGCAATCCAGAAGTGTACATAGCCACATGCTTCTGGACCACTGCTGGAAACTATGCAGAGGCCTCCCCCATGGCATCAGGTCAAATAAGGCCTGCTGATGGAGGCGAGTCAGTGGAGTGGGTGGGACAGGGTGGGGTGGAGGGATGGAGGTGAAAAGGAATGGCACTCAGGTGACTTGGGCTGGATGGGATCCCCTTCCTCACCTCGGACTTGTGCCAGCTAGCACTCCAAACACTCTAACACACTCTACAAAGATTCCCCTCTCCCTTTCCACTACCTAGATCAGCCATTTTTAACCAGTGTGCCATGGCTGTGGCATGAATGGTCCCCAGGTGTGCCATGGGAATTTGGGAGAGAGTCATTTATTAGTAGGGCCATTGGGAGATATGAGCCCCCCATGGGTAGCACAGTGTGCCTTGTCAATTGCCAAAAAACCAATGGTGTGCTTTGCCAGTGTGCCATGAGATGAAAATGGTTGAAAATCATTTACCTAGGTGCTCTGTATTCTCTGCAGGACAGCAGTGAAGTGCACCTGCTGCGGTCTACAAAAACCTAACTTGCAGGAGAGAGTTACTTCACTTTTTCTCTTTGTGGGGGAAAAAAGGGAGACAATTTTTCTTCTCCAATTCGAACATGCAGAATGTATCAACCATGTTTCTAAGTTGTCCTCTTCGACAATCCAAACAGAAGACAAACAAGATGATCTATCTTTTGTGCTGAAGAAAGGGGGGTGAGGCTTCTCTCTCTGCCAGCTGGATTTTTCATAAACTAGCAAGGAGGTTTGCTGTTGAGTCATGCAAAGCCCAGCTAACGGGAGAGAAGCTACCTTTCTTTTCCTCCACAAAGAACAGAAGAAGTAGCTTCTCCCATGAGTGGGGCTTTTGCTGGGAGTGTAATGGTGCTTGCCAGTGAAGGATGGCCATTGCCACTAGCATGGAAGTAAGGTAACTGGATTTCTTGATGCTTGGTCATGCCTGAAGGTGTCCTCTGGACCAAACTCGAGTTGAAACCATGCCAGATTGTTCCATTCTTCCTAAACAGACAGAAATAAACCAAAAGGATTATCTGTGTGTCTTTCTCTCAAAGGAATGCAATGAACTTGAGTGTGGTAGGCTTGTTTCATGTTTTTCCTAGGTCATTACTTCAAGGCCTACTGTGGATGTGAGCTCTGACATACAAGAAGTCCTTAAGCTGCAGTGAGAAATGGGAGGTTGACCTACAAACAGTCCTCCCAAATGTATCATCAGATTCTTCCCAAAAGGAAACTGTATTATGGATGATAGTCTTCCTTTTTTGAAAATGCTCAGTTGGATAAATGCCAATTTTCAAGTGTGTTAGGTATTGGGGGAATAACGTTTCTTGATCTCAGTTGTCCCATAACAGAAGAGGATGGGCTGGGTGACATTTGACCTCTGTCACCTCTCATTGTTATAGTTCATATTTAATCCATTTGCAATGAGAACTACAATAAATTCCATGGAGAAGAATAGTGTATTACCTCTTATAATGGGTTTAAGCAAACATTTCATTAAGTATCTGTTTTTTGTTTTAAAGCCTCTGTAATCAAACTGGCAGCTTGGAACAAGAAGACCTTGAGTTATGTGAAGCACTTGTCCTTCATCAGCTTCAGAGATTATTGCAAAACCCACCAAATGGATGCCTTTTATCTGAGAAAATGTGTAATAACAAAAGTAGGATGCTGAATGAAAAGCAAGCCAGGTACAATCATTGTTGAGACTCACACAATTCGTGTAGGTCCTATATATGTGTAACATTGAAATTCAACAATTTTCAGAGGGGAACTGCGGATGTTAGGAGGGAGGGGGGAAAGCAGAGTAATCTGTGAATGCACCCCCTTCCTATGAAAAGATATCCCACCATCTAGGCTAGTTGCTACACAGGAGTGGAGGCTTGGTTAAAGTTTCAAAAGAAATACTTTACTCACAGTTCACAGTTGTGTACGTGCATCTTCTGATGGTAATGAGAGGCCCTAATACTTTAGGAAACCCTATAGCTGTTCCCTTTGTGTGGAAGTCTGGTGAGGATGGGAGCCCTGGCAGAGCATATCCTTCTCTTGCAGTGTTCTGGAGAGGAGAGTGTGAGAAGGAGAGTAGGAAGGAAATAGTGTTAAGGACCACACCCCCTCCAAGAACCACAGAGAGGACAAGTACCACAGATACTCAATGCCACAGATAAGTCAAGTTGAGAAAAATCGTGAAATTCTCTGTGACCCTCAGTCAGGGTCTGTGACCCTCAGTCAGACCTCCTAAGTCAGGGGTTAAACTTGGGGGGTGTTTGACTATAATTTTGTCTGATTTTTACCTGAAGCCAGATCCTGAAAAATAACCTACCAGGAATTGTTACCTAAGAACTGTAGAGTCTCTAATTTATTAAAAATATAGTAAAAGATCATAAGATACACTTTTATGCATTAATTTAATTCTGCTCTTTGCAACCCTTTTGTAAACACTGTCAGAGTAAGTGCACTGTAAACAACATACAAGTAGAACCATTAATCAAATACTTCTTTAAAGTGCCTGGTATGTTAAGCCAGAGGCTCTACATGTAACATACAACATATAACATATAACTGGGAGTGTTCAATTCAATTCATAGCAGAGAGACAAGCAACAAGGAATGAGCGTGAGCAAGCACAGCTACACATAGTTGCAAACTGATTTACTCAGAAGTAGACCCATTGCTTTCCATGGGTGTTATTATTAAGTAATGGTGCACTGAATTGTGATCTTGACCTTGTTTAAGATGGAAATGAGGATTATATCCTGGTGTTTTAAAAACCAAACCTCTGCCAAACATTTGCAAAATGGAATGAGGGGTATAGAAAGGTTGGGTGTGATCCGGCCAAAGAGAATGAGTCTTGTTTAAATGGCAGTGTTGAGCCCTGGCTTACTTTTTTCTCAGGAGGAGTGAAAAGGTTAACTTTGGCTGCAGCTTGCACCCTTGTGGCCTTGGAAACTAATTGTACTCTAATCATCTCTGCATTGTTCTCTTGCTCTCCTCTGGGCTTCTTCTGTGCCTGAACAACCCAGACCCCTGAGTGACCTGCAAATAAGGCGAGGAGATTTACATTTGATTTATTGGCAGAAATTTCTCGACTTATAGGCCAGTGTCTACAGTAGATAGTCTCGGTTGACTGGCAATACACTGCTGTCCATAGTCTTGCAAAGTGGTGTTACATCTAAATTCCAACAGAGTTGGTGTATTACATATGAGCAAGAAAGGACCCCAAAGTAGTGGTGGTGCTGGTTGTTGACCTTAACACTTGTAGGGTTGGATCCAGAGCTTGTGTTGGTCCAAAGATGTGCTTGGACATGCCCCAGGGGAATTTGACTTTTTTCTTTTGAGTGACAGATTCCTATGCAATAGCACAAATTGCTTTTATGATAGGGCATGGGGTTTTAATATAATTTATCATGTTTGTGTCCTGTCCATTCTCAGCATTCATGAGGTGATCCTATTTTATGGTTGCACCAGTTCTGTGAGGTGGCTTAGGCTCTGAACTTCATGGGTGAGTGGGGATTTGGACCCAGGGCTCTCTGGTTCAAGTTCATCATTCTGTCCACAATGCTACAGTTAAGATCTGTTTGAAATAAACTGACATTCAAGTTATTCCAATTCATGTCTAGGTGAATGAGCAAAGAAGAGGGGTGTGTGTGTGTGTGTATGCTTGTCTTGGAATAATGAAACTTGCACTACACATCTGGGTAACATTGAAAGTGTCTAGTCTGATTTTTTTTTATTAGTACATGCTGGGTTGTTGAATATATTTACTTTCATCTTTTTGCAGGTCTGAATTGCCACCTTATTTTGCAGTGACATGGGAACGTATAAGCAAGCATGTCTTATTCTTGCAAAAGTATGGTGCCTTACTTGGACAGGAAGCAAGAGACGCGTTTAGTACCTTATTGCTTTTGAACAGAGATGAACAAAGTGAACTGGTCAGTATTTATTTCATTTGCAACCAACATAATGTATCTGTTTTGCCCATGTAAGGTAAAAGACTGTTATCAGGTGCAAGCTCTTAGGAAAAAATCATTTGTAGAAAGTTTCTAATACATAATAGAAGGTTTGTCAAGTATTGGATCTGTAACATATATGCTGAAAAGCAGCCTTCTTTAGGCATTTAACTGATGATTGCTTCTTAGACTATGAGTGTATTTATCCCTATTCAGGATCCCTAAATGCTAGGGAAAGTGTCATTTTGAAAGCAGGTGATGCAGCAAGTTACTACTTTGTTCCTGAGAATGTTCTGAAAATCTGAGATTAGTATTGGTTTTAAAAAATATCTGTTTAAAGGAAGATCCTATGTGGATTTACATAGAAGCTTATTCCCATGTATGTGTGTGATGGATTGCAGCTGAAATTACTTGTATCTCTTACATCAGGGATGACCAATTTTTGTATTTTTGTGTGGGATGAGAGCATGTCAGTTCAGTTCAGTAAGACCTTTATTGACATAAAAGAGAGCACATCCTTATTTTCCAAATACTGGTCTGGGAGTTGGAATTGTCCAACTGTTTCATGGGTCAGATTCTGTAACAAAAACCTGTATCACTTAGCAGCAAGGCTTTCACAGATACAAAGTTCAAATGCTCTGATGATAGGAGGTCATTGATTCGGGACGGGGGTGAAGGACTAATGTACTCTGTGGAAGATTCCTTCAAGAGGCAGATTGGGCAGTTTTGGATTTCCAGAATGCCTGTGAAGTAACAATGCCATAAACTGCATATGAAAAGTCATTGCTTCAGTTAAAAATGTTAAGACAAAACATGAGGGAGCTGAAGCTGATTTTTTTAATGTCAGAAATGTACTCATATTTAATTTTTCATTTATTAATATACTTGCTAAACATTGTGGCACCTTAACAGCCTTTTAAGCTTCTGTTGTCTAAAGGGTTGTAAAAGGGAATAAATGAGTACTTGTTTGTCCTAATAATGTTTTATTTCTAATGCTATAGGCTATGCCAGGTTTGCAAGAGAGCTTCCCAGAAATATGTGAAGACAGATCACTTGCTTTTAGCAATGAAACATCCTCTAATTCTCAGACAAACAGTAGCAAAATAAAACAAGAAAAACCGGCACAAAGCCTTGATAGCAAAGATGCAAAAGAACAAGGTAAAATTCTTTAAAGGATGTGTTTTTAACTTATTGCTCTATTCCACTGGTGCTCAAAGTGGTGGGTCGTGATCCACCATAGGATATTAAAAGGGCCATTCTCCCTTAAAGGGAGTGGCCTAGGAATGGGTGCCCCGGCAGCACCACAGCGATCATTGTGCCGCGGGCACCCAGTGGCTTGTCACCCTACTGAAGGTCTGCAAGCCTCGGAGAGGGTCCGGGAGACCTGCACTCCCCTCTGTGGGTCTCCCCCAAGTGTTGTATCACTCCGATCTGCAGGTCAAATAGCACTTCTGGTAAACTGGAACCAACCTGCAAATCGGAGAAATAAATTGCTTGCTGGAGAGGTGCAGAGGAGACTGTGGGCCTCCCAGACCATCTCCAAGGCTTGCACATCCCCCCAAGGAGGGTGACAAGCCTCTTGGTGCCTGCGGCGCCATGATTACTGCGGTGCCACGGAGGCATAACGCCCCCCTTCCAGTCCCCACCTCCGCCAGCACTTTATAGTGGTTCTCGAAGTCCCGCACAGTTTGAGAACCGCTGCTCTAAATATTCCTCAAAATGTGTTTGTAAAATGAAACAGTGAAACAGCACAAGATATTTGCCAGACTAAGCAGACGGTGGCTCTATAGTAAGCATGGAACTCTCCGGTTCATTTCAGTTATTTTAAATGCAGAATTGTATATGGGTGGAGTGTTCTGTGTTATTGAAATGAATGGAGCAGTCCCTGATTCTTTTGAAGCTTCATGTATGCTGTGGAGACCTAAACCTGCAAAATGAATAGATATGTGTATTTTTGAAGTTGTCAGCTATTTCTGTCTTATGGAAAAAGACCATTTTGGTTTCAGATATAAATAAGAAATGGAATCATGCTTAAAATATTATTACTAAGCATTTCCACAGATTTCATGGGATATATTCTATATTAAGTGTACATAGGATTGTAGCCTGAGAGCCCAATCCTAATGAGTGCGACCAGTTCACCGCCAGCGTGCGCTGTTGCAAACATGCCATAAGGCACGTTTGCAGACATAAGTGCCAGCCCAGCACGAGTCCATGCTGGGACAGCACCAGTTGGCTGGTGGTTCACCACCTGGCAGTCGCTCAGAGCACCACGTGGAGCGCCCAAGTCGGGGTGGGGGGGAGGCGGGGAGGAGGTGTTCCAAGCGGATGGAGGGTGGGGAGAAGGCATGGCAAGAGTAGGGAGTGGGGTGAGCGGGGTCAGAGCTCTGCTCTGCTAGTTCCAGACCCTGTGTCGGGCCTTGTGGCCTGACATGAGGCATCCTTACTCTGCACTGGCTAAATAGCCGATGCAGAGTCAATTAGCCCCATTGCAGAGCTGCTTCCCTTATTCAGGGGAAGGGGGCGAATGTCTGCTTCCCCTGAGGAGGCGTCGGGAGCCGTCGGTGTCTGCCTGAATGCCGATAGGATGCCATGGCAGCTGTTTTAGCACCATGGCAATCCTGCGCACCAGGCAGCTTAGGATTGGGTTGTAAGGGTGTTTTATGTGTTAGCCATCTTGGGGATCAGTGTATGGAAAGGTGAACAGTGTTGATGCAAGAAATACTTGTATATTGTAAAAACCTTTCTTTGCAGATGCATTGAACAATGTATACATAAGGAACACATTTGTTCCTAGTATATCTGTGCAAAGGAAGCATAGATGCATTTCTCCCCCTTCTTGAAAGTAAGAAGCTCTATAATGAGAAAAACATGCACTGGCTTTCCAAATTTTTTTTAAAAAAGGGTTTTTTAGATGAATTTGTTTTGCTCAAGAAAGTACTTTGATTTAGGAGATGGTGACTTCTTTGGTGTGTTATTGTATCAAAGGCCAAAAGAGATGAGCAATTAGGATGCAAACTTCTTGACAGAATATACATAAGCAAACCCATTTAGGTTGCTTTACTAGTTCTTTGTCAACAAAAGAGAAGTACTATGATTTAAACTAATTTGCTAGGTTTTGTTGTTTTTACATGTATCATTTTTTTTAATTAATGGCCACAATGGAGAAGTTATCACTAGATTTAAAAAAGAAGAAAGTCTCAGGACCAAAACTATTCAAGGTATTTGGGTGGTTTACTGTTTTCTTTTGCAGCTGTACAGAGATATAGTCACAGCATATTTGACTAAAGTTCACAGTAGGGTCCTTTTGTAGAGAACTGTAATGGACAGTTTAGATCAATAAACAAGAGATAACAAAACTGAAAAATTAAAGGGAATGGGGCTTAAAAAGACAACAAACTGGTCTGATCACTGTGACTTTGAAATGTGCTTCATTATTGTGTGTATTCACATACAGAAGTTGCAAGCTGGTGTGAAGATGAGAGCAAGGAAGAAAGCCTAATGGAAAAGATTCCTATTACAGGTAAAAGTAATGGCTGCATAATAGCCTCAAATGCAGGGTTTGACTTTATTATATAATCAAAACATTGCATTTCAGTGGCTTGTGAATCCCCCTAATAGTGAGTAAATTCAGCTACTACATACTGAGCACAGAGATTAAACGCAAGATCATAAAGTCCACGCTTATGCTAACATAAACCAAGATGGAAAATAACAGTGCCTATTTTAATTCCTTGTAATCATGTTATGCGTTTTAAACCTTGTGAATATCCTCTGTCATTTTAGCCTTTCAGGTCTTGGTATCGGTGTTACAAAGGTCAGTCTCCATGGGGAAGAATCAGTAATTATATGACAAACTACAGATGTTTCTGATTTGACTCTTTTCTTTTCTGTAGTAATAGAATGTGTATCATTAGAATAAGAGCAGGGAAAAATTTGTGCCAGACAAGAAGCTGAGTTTGTGCCTCTGTTACAAAGGCACTCTGATAATTTAAAAATATTTTGAAATAAGGTTTCATTGGGACTTGTTAAGGTCTCTCTTTCTGGCAGCTGCATTATGTTGTTTCATAAAGAATATCAAAGAAAGGATGACAGTTTGGGTTTGGGGATATTGTAGACATTAGCATCCTTGACAAATGCCCATTGTAGCAAATAAATTAGTAGTTACTTCTGTAAGGAAGAAACACTTTCATTGCCAATGTACATAATGGAATATGAATGATTTATGCTGAGAGAGTTAGCAGAGAGTTGAAGAATATATCTTTAAATCTGTTACATTTTAAATGCTAAAAGTACTTTCAATGAGATATTGGGGTACTGGGGGAAGTTGTCCCACTGGCACCCACGGTTATTTTGCCAAGGTGAGATTATTTATGGATTGCATCCTTCCTCTGCCAGAAGGAGTACCCACTCTCCAGAGGAAGGAAAACCTTTGTATCCAACTCTGTGCATACAAACAAAACAATACAGAACACCATCCTGTGCAAGCCTCATTGAAATGAATAGAATTTGCTTATGGTGGGAATTAATTGTAGCCTTCTTTAACAGGTATATTGATTGAATCAACATAAGGGTGCATTGGCCTTCCAGGTTAAGATTAGTTGTAAAGGTTTAGACATTGCTGTTTCTTTTTCAGAAATAAGGTTTAGACATTGCTGTTTCTTTTTCAAAAATGGAGGCTGCCTATCAATCTATACTAAGTACCAAATGTTTGCATGTCCTCACTAATATCTGGGATTTTTATAGAATTGAATAGAATAGAAACTTGAGCTCACATGAGATCCTAGTAATGAAAGATCCTCCAGTTAGCTGTGTATGTGTGAAGGAGATATCGCTGCATATTTGTTTAGCATGTATTTGACCAGTGATGTGCAGTGAGATCCAGGCCAAGGGAGGCAACACACACTCGCCCCCTCCCTTCCCCCTTAAGCTCAGTCTCTGCGATACCCCACCCCCCGAAAAAAATAAATAAAGCTCAGTCTCTGGAAAACACACTCTTGCCCCCACCAATAATTTTTTTTTTAAAGTCTCATCTCTTCTTCCCCACTCAGAACTGGAGAGAGCTCAGCACAGGTCTCCTGAAGCAACTAGAAAATGGCTGCACCTTGTGCTTTAGAGAGCTAGTGCATTGTGCAGGCTCCTCCCTGCTTTTTTCATGGTTATTTTTTTTTAATAGAAGAGAAGCAAGTCTTCCAGCTGCCTCCCCAGAGCTTGCTGATGTAGGCGTCCTATTTTTTAATTGGCTAGCCAGCCGTCCTTTTTTTTTTTTTTTTTGGTAGCTAGCTATGAATACTGGCCCACCTGCTGGAGGCAGCTCTTCCTGATGCCTCCCCAGAGACGGAGGACACAAGCGTTGTCTTTTTTTATAATTGGGAAACAGAAGTGACTGTCCGTGATTGCACATGCATCCCTGCCTGTTTTGTCCCTTGCATGCCACCATAGTGACTGAGCTGATTGGCAGCTCCTTGTTCCCTCCATGTTTGTGCATTGCTTTAAAAATGGACTGTGTGCTGCAGCAGAGAGAAGCAGCTTGGGAAAGGCAAAAGGTACTTCTTTTTTTTTTTTTTAAACTCCTTGGGTCCTTTACTTTTCTTCTTGCTGGATTAGGTGAGGCTCTGCCTACCCTGACTGTACATCACTGATTTGCACCAGTTGTTTTTCATGTGTTATATCCCAGAATATACTACAAATAGCTGGTATACTGTAATATGTAGAGAACACCAGCTGTTTGTATACTCAACCTTATTTTTCTTGCTTGGGAAGGGAGGGGTCTGCTAAACAGTGTTCAGTACACCAGCACACCTTGTATGAGAGACAATTCAGTCCAGGTTATTCTTTTTTTCTTGTGTACACCCATCTCTGTATACACAGGGAGGCCTTTCATTTTTTTCTTCAACCAGCAGCTCTTTTGTGTTGCATCTACTTCTTAAACTCTGGGAGGTTGGAAAAAGCAACTGTTAACATGCCATCAGTATATGTGGAGATACTATTGCTGTTTGGGGAAAGAAAATAAGCAGCCCTATTGAGCACACAGATTTTCCAACTTGACAGTTTTTTTTCCTGCATGTTTGAAACTGTTTCTCTTCTTATAGCACCTATTTTTTTTTTTAAGGTTAGAAATTGTAAGTGAAATTCAGAGTTTCCATAGGATTAATACGATCATAAATTTTTACATCAATTGCAGCATATCTTTGTATGTGGTGTGAATTTGTCTTTGCCGACGGCATGACAGGCTATTCAGCTAGCCCATTGGCTCAGCTGTTTTTAAATGGCATGTAAATCCCTCTTCTATTTATTGGGGTGGGGTGGGGGATGACCACAAAATCAAAAACATTTTTAAAAATGTTTGCAAAGAAGTTCTGGAAATTGGAGGGAAGGAAGTGGTTGGTGATGTCATATGCAGTACTCAACAGGTACATTCTACAGCTGTTTTCTGCTGTTAAAATTGAACCGTGCTGAAAACTCACAAAATAAGTTATTCACTGGTTGCCTTGGGAAAGCAAAAATACACTCAAATCAACTGCTGTTGTTTCTGAACTACCCTTCTGGCTCTTAAGAAATCTCCATCCATAGGTAATATCCAGTAACAGAATATGGTAAAGCATTTAAATAAACCAGATGGCAACCATGTTTTTGTTAAATGACTGCTATTTAATTGACTCTTTTGTTCAACAAAAAGAAAGAACTAATATGCCACTTTACAAGGTCTTCAAAATTTTGTGTAGAGCAGTGGTCCTTGTGTAGAGCAGTGGTCCTATGACCCACCAACCTGAGAAGCCCTGCCCTTTTGTCTTTAAGGTGCAGGGCAGGGAGAAAATAGCAACATGCTCCCCAGGATTGTGCCACTGCAGGGGGAGGGGAGTTGTTTTTTTTAACTTCCCTTACCTTCTGCTGGGATCTGGGGGGTGTGGGGAGCCCTGTGGAGCGCTCTGCAGGGCTCCCTGTGGCTTGTAAAAAGTGAAAGTTGCGATTGCAACCCACTTCCGGGCTGCAATTCAAAAACCGGAAGTGGATCACGATCGCACCTTTTACTTTTTACAAGCCATAGGGAGCCCTGCAGAGTGCTCTTCAGGGCTCCCTGCATCCCCTGGACCCTGGAAGAAGGTAAAGGAAGTTTACCTACAGTTGTGCCATCCTGGTGAGCATGTTGCTACTTCCCCCCCTCCCCTGCAAAGACTTACCTTGGAAGATTTACTCCTGAGAAGTTTGAGTACCAGTGGTGTAAAGACTTAGGGCCCAATCCTATCTAACTTTCCAGAGCCGATGCAGCTCTGCCAACAGGGTGTGCACTGCATCCTGCGGTGGGGGCCAGTCATGAAGGCCTCCTCAAGGTAAGGGAATGTTTGTTTCCTTATCTCAGGGCTGCACTTAGGTTGCAGTGGTGCTGAAAAGTTGGGTAGGATTGGGCCCTTAGTTTTAAGAGAGAAAAGGCTAGGAAAAGTGCAATAAGTTAAGAAGATGGGGGTGTAAAAAAATATCACAAAAGTATATATGGATAAAATTCAAGGACACAATCATGTTCTTTGTAAAGATTAGTTTTCTGAATTGATTGAAGGCAGAGGGCTATGGAACACCCAGTCTGGATTGGTTTTCTTTGGCTAGCCATTAAAAGCTAGCCCATTTCAACTTCAGATTTTGTCAGAGGCTGCTGACCTGGATAAACCAAATTCCTTTTCACACTATGGCCCTTCAGGGCTGCTGAGCCATTGCTCTTTCACAATCAGCTGGAAGCAAAATTAAAACTGTATTTCCACATGGCCTTAACTTGGTGCTATATTTGCCACAAACATTTCACAATTCAAATCACTGTGGTAAGATCATAAGTATGTTTAATTGGAATTCAGCCCCATTTCCTTTCAAAAGGGTGCTTAGGACTGCAACATTCAATCAGTAAAGAGTATCCCATTGCATGTGGTTTAAAGTGGCTTCTTTTATTCCTGGTCTCAGTGCTGCTGAAATCAGGCCTTTATTTATTTGTTCCTTTTTTACAGCCAGAACAATTCCAGTATTTGCTCATTCCCTTTTTAATTTTTTGTGTGTGAGTGCAATTGCACTTTACTGGGATACTTGTGCTCTTAGTGTGAGCATGAAATGGGACACACTTTAAGGCAAAACCTTGGCTATGAGAAAAGGAACTGTTCTGCAGACATGTTAATGGCAATGCAATAGGAAATGTAGGCCAAGTCACAACACTCCACTCCTGCACTGCCTCATGGACTTCTTGTTCTGCCAATTCCATCAATAACACTTTTTCAATCCATACTGGACTGGCTGATGCTGCAGTTGTGTTTATACACCTTTTCCTCACTACATGAACCTAATCCGTTCCTAAAAACAGATCTTATAGTGAAAATCTGGATAATGAGTACAATTATTTAATTGCACTGGGAAAAATTCTAACTTGTTCCAAAGCCCAAAAATCACTTGGTTCACCCCAAATCACCTGAAATACCTAGCAGCATAAGTAAAAAGGTGTGTGCCATAGTAATATAGAATAGCATTTAATAGCAACATTATACAACATCAATAAAATGTTAAAGCTGACAATGAAAATGTTTTAGAATTTCGAGCGTAATGAGGTTTAGCTCATCAAGCTTTAGTTGCAAACTGTGAGCAACTCCCTTATTTGTTATCTGTTTTTCCATTCCCCCCCCCCCCATCTTCTTCTGTTCTTTAGGACCCATATTCACATTAACTTGTAGAAACACAGCACAAAACAGATACACTGTAAAAGGGAACAAGTGATGCACATGACTTGAAAGCATGGGGTTGCACTACTCAGAAGACACTGAAGGCGGGCACCTTCTCTAGGGCCTCGCTCTGTTCTGAGGTTCCTGAAGAGCACTTCCCCTAAAGCCTGCAGGAGCACAGCCAAGACGGGGCAGTTCTGGACCTTTGTCCTGTCAAGTGGAGAAATCCAAAATTCCATCCAATTTCCTGGAACTCCTCCTTGGGCACATGAGGCAGATTTATTCCTTTCTCTGTTTCTGAAGCTGAAAGCAAAAGGGAGGTGTACTCAGGGTAAAATGGGAGGTAGAACTTGCCTCCATGGGGGGCTTTTTCTTTTTTCCTCCTCCACTGTTCATAGATCTTACATAAAAAATCTTGGTATGGATAAAGAGAGATGGTCTTAATATGTGCAGCATATATAAGTGAAAATTTGTATAGTTAGAGTACTTATAAAGAGGGAAGAGTGTATTCTGAAAAATTGCCAGAAACTAATCTTTAAAAATGGGAAGATAACATGGAAAAACAGAGATTGCAGTAGTATGTTAATGATGGCATCTGAATTTTCCCTAATAACAGACTGAGGCTGCAATCCTACCCATACTTACCTAGGAGTAAGTCCCATTTACTAGCATTGTTTAAAGCATATACATAGTGGCCTGTTAAAAGTATAGATGGATAACATTTTCCCAAATGCAGTCACATATCATGGTAGCATCAAGTCTAATATATTAAAAATAAAATATTGAAATGAATGGGGACCCACCTGGTGGGTCCCAGCCCACAGCTTGAGAAATACTGATTTAATGGAACCTAAAACAGCTTTTGAGACTTGTGCCCTTTTCTGAGTGCTGCTGTAAATGTGGCTGATATAGAATTGAAAGCAGAAGAGAACGGTTTTTAAGTGTATATTTTAGTATAGGCTAGACCACGTATGAATTACAGGTGCTGGACTTGGGAAAATGTATCTAAATGTCCTGTGAAATTGACTTTTTGAAGCAATGCTTCAATTTCAGAGGAACTGAGATGTCAGGAAGGAGAATGGTGTGGTTAAGTATGATAAATCGTCATTCTTCTTATTTGAGATTAGATCTTTACAACAGTAAAGCATTAAAGTAATTTTCAGTTATACAGACATTAGAGTTCTTATTTTTTTATTATCTTGATTTTATAAGCCTGTTTATAGGTTTATACTCTTGAACTTAAAAATCTGGGCATATCATTAGAAAAGCTAGCATGCTTAAATAGAATTTGAGCATAGAAATGGTTTGGGTTTGATGACATATTTCTAGTGTAGGCTGGGAATCCAGAGGAACCCATGAGTTCAACACCTGTTTTCCTTCCTGTGACAGCTCCTCCTGCCCCATGGGGTGCTGCCTCATAGTCCCCCCCTGCAGTTTCAACAGCGGGGGGGGGGGGGAATGAGAGGCTGCCACCAGAAGGAGAGAACTGAAACCTTCCTTGTAAATACAGAACATTGTGTATGATGCTTTGAATCTCGGCATATTCTTTTAAATTATTTTCGTGTATTGGGGAAAATAGGAGGGTCCATCATCTCTATTATTTTGATTATTATTCAGCAAAGGAGTTTAAATTGTCTCTGACAATGCAGAGTATCGGGAGGATCTGTTAGCTAGATATTTCTACTGCCATCTAAAGGAGCACAGTAACAGTCATTTTAATGTAGATTAGTTATCCCTTAATAATACCTTCTTCCTGGAAGTACTTGAAATCGATTCAAGGTTTTAGAGTCTGTAATAAGATGGAATTGGGTGCTGTGCGTCTGGTAGCTGGGTGTGGGTTTTAAAGGGCGATAAGTGGGGGTTTCCTTTTATATTGTTTTACGAAGTAAGTCGCTTGCATCCACTTCAACTGCAGCACCACCTAGTGTCCAACAGCCATTTTGGAATAAAAATTCCAAAGTGTACAGTATAGCTTTCCATCCCACTGCAATTCTCACTGGATTTCAAATGGGTGTGTATGCAGCGGGGAAGAGAGGATGCTTTTTGTAAAGATTTTTGGAGGGACTGAGTTCACAAATCAACCTTCAGAACTGGATAGCTGAAGGACATGTAGCACATCTTGGTTGTTTTGTAGCTGGTAGAAGCTGTGAAAAAGTGAGAGTGGAGGCAGTTTGATATATGTGACTAATTTAAAATTAATTCCTCCTCTTCCAGATTCTGCACTTTTCTTTCATTGTCTTTTGCAGAGTTCTTGCTTGTTTTGCTGTCTGATTCTGACAGAGATCAGATTCTCTCTGTCTGATACGTTATTTAATAAAGTATGTACTGGTCAAGTCTTCCCACTTATCCACTTGAATATCAATAAGAAATGTTACGTTCTTCATTATATAAAATGTCAAAAAAGAGATTTGAAGCATGTTCCAGATGATTTTGCATACTTAGATTTTTCAAAAACCATTTTAGTAAAAACGGCAAACAGATACTAATACTTAAGCAAAAAATGTGAGGTTGGTTCCATCCATGAATTGATAATTTGCGAAAGAAAGAAAAGAATTAACATGATCTCCTCTCTTAGTGGGTCACAGTAGACCACAAAGTCGTTATTAAACAGCACAGAGTAAAGTATAGGCAAAATTTGCATATGACTTTATTGAGCTCTTTGGGGACAGGGAACCATTGGTTGATTTATTTTGTTATGTAAACTGCTTTGTGAACTACTCCTGTTGAAAAGCGATTTATAAATATTCTTACTAATAATAATAAAAGCAGGGGGAAATCATTGCATGATTATTAAAAAAACAAAATGGAGTGACTTGTTAATAAGTGACTGGTTTGCCTACCTTTCCCCATTGGCAGAATGGGCAGCAAAATGGCAGATGTGTTTCAATGTAAGTAAGTGTAAAGTCATGCACATTGGGGCAAAAAATCAAAACTTCACATATAGGCTAATGGGTTCTGAGCTGTCTGTGACGGATCAGGAGAGAGATCTTGGGGTGGTGGCGGACAGGTCGATGAAAGTGTCGACCCAATGTGCGGCAGCAGTAAAGAAGGCCAATTCTATGCTTGGGATCATTAGAAAAGGCATTGAGAACAAAACAGCTAATATTATAATGCCTTTGTACAAATCGATGGTAAGGCCACACCTGGAGTATTGTGACCAGTTCTGGTCGCCACATCTCAAAAAGGACATAGTGGAAATGGAAAAGGTGCAAAAGAGAGCGACTAAGATGATTACTGGGCTGGGGCACCTTCCTTATGAGGAAAGGCTATGGCATTTGAGCCTCTTCAGCCTAGAAAAGAGGCACCTGAGGGGGGACATGATTGAGACATACAAAATTATGCATGGGAAGGATAAAGTGAACATAAGAACATAAGAGCAGCCCCACTGGATCAGGCCATAGGCCCATCTAGTCTAGCTTCCTGTATCTCACAGCGGCCCACCAAATGCCCCAGGGAGCACACCAGATAACAAGAGACCTCATCCTGGTGCCCTCCCTTGCATTTGGCATTCTGACATAGCCCATTTCAAGTTGATATAGAGATGCTCTTTATACTCTCACATAACATCAGAACCAGGGGACATCCACTAAAATTGAGTGTTGGGAGGGTTAGGACAGACAAAAGGAAATATTTCTTTACACAGCGTGTGATCGGTCTGTGGAACTCCTTGCCCACAGGGTGTGGTGACAGCATCTGGCCTGGATGCCTTTTAAAGGGGATTGGACAAGTTTCTGGAGGAAAAATCCATAATGGATTACAAGCCATGAAGTGTATGTGCAACCTCTTGATTTTAGAAATGGGCTATGTGAGAATGCCAATGCAAGCGAGGGCACCAGGATGCAGGTCTCTTGTTATCTGGTGTGCTCCCTGGGGCATTTGGTGGGCCGCTGTGAGATACAGGAAGCTGGACTAGATGGGCCTATGGCCTGATCCAATGGGGCTGTTCCTATGGCTTTTACTATCTCTTTATCTGTCTTTTGGTTGGCACCCACTAGATGGATTGCGAGCCAATTTCAGGTGGTTCCCCATTCATTTTAATATTTTTAATATATTAGACTTGATGCTACCATGGTATGTGACTGCATTTGGGGAAATGTTACAGACCTGTACTTTTAACAAGCTACTTTGAACAATGATATTCAATGGGACGTACTCCTGGGTAAGTGTGGGTAGGATTGCTGCCCAGGATAGTTAAAAATTTTCCTGCTGAATGATGTCACATCTGGTCATGACATCACTTCTGGTGAGTCCTGACATATTCTCATTCTAAAAAGTGAGTTCCTGTGCTAAGTGTGTGAGAACCACTGGGTTAGAGAGTTACTACCAGTCAGAACATGCAATATAAACTAATGTTCTGATTTAATGTAAGGCATGTTCACAGTCAGAGACTGGCAAATTCAGCACAGCTTGACTTGAGTCACATGTCTCTGCCCCTGCGACTTGACGAGTCCCAACAGGTGGACTTCCTGAGTCTCCCAGAGTGTTTTGATGACTCAAAGACTCTAGTTATGTGTCTTTCCCTTTAAAAAGCCAAATGTGGCTCCCCAGAAAAAAAATGGAGTGCTGCTAGGATGTGTTTGTGTGTGTTGGAGTTCTTTAACCACTCCCCTGATGTCCTCATCCCATCTGTAAATAAGGCAGGAGTGGGTGGGATGGACTGCATGAGAATGCAGAAGCGGCAAGAGGGAGGAGGGTCACACGCAGTGGCTGGGCGGCTTACCAGTATGACCTAATTCTTTGCAACTCTACTCAGAAGCAGTCCCAATTGCACAGGTCATTCAATGAGGCTTCGTCCTCCCAAGTAACAACAAAAAGGAACCATGCGGTTGGAAAGCATGATCACTATGAACCATCTTCTCCAGCTTCCCTACCTCCACTCCTTCCCTGGGCTTCTCCAACTAATTCTAAAGCAGGAAACCCTTTGCGCTCCTCCTTTTGTCCTTCTTCATCCAAGGAAAAAAATCAGTCCACCCATCCTTCATCCAATGATCATTGGTTCCTTCAGAGAGGGAAAAGAGCCCACTCCCTCCTCCCCCCTCCGCTTCCTGTTCCATGCAAAAGAAAAACATTCTTCTCTGCCTCCTGGCTGGAATTTCCCTGCTGCTCCCCCAGTCTGAATGATGGCCCCACAAGGTCTTTCATGCATTAAAAAAAGTAAGCAAGCGCACCCAGACACAGGCAGATTTGAGTCTGCATGTGTGGGAACAGAGTGCTGAGGCAGTGGCCTTAGACTCAAGTCAGTGCCAGAGTCATAGACACAGGTGACTCAAGTGTACATGAGTCGGCAAAAAACATGTTTTTGCGACTCAGGCTTGAGTCACCCTGTTCATTGCAGCATTTTTTTGTGAAGATCTCACAAATCATTATTACTTCTTGGATGCCATACTTCCCATTGGTAATAGTATAGTCCTAATTAGTACTTGGGAAATGGGAAAATGAGATTTAAAAATGTTATTTCCTTGCCTGATTAGTTAGGTTTTTTTCCTCTAAGTTTGGGAACACTTTTTCCCCCAAAAGTTTGGGAACACTAGCATAGTCGTTCTTCGTACTGTCTTGCCTTGAAAACGTGTTCTGGCTGCATGTTTGAGGTGTGTTGGAATTGAAGATCTAGGTTCAAATTCTCGTTTAGCCATTAAGCTTCCTGGGTGACCTTGGGCCAGTAACTATCTCTCACCTACTTCACAGGGTTGTAAGGACTAAAGGTCAGCGGAGGGGAGGGGAGGGGGAATGGCAGAATGGAGCATTCCGGGTGGGGGGAGGGTTAGCCCTGGGTGGGGCAGCAGGCAGGCCAGTAGGAGGACCAGGCCCAGGAGGGAGGCGGGACCAGCATCTGGCACTAAGGCTGGATCCTAACCCCATTCCAAGCAACCTGGCTTTTCACTGGGCCACTTGGATCTGTGCCACCTCTTTAGATGGTGCAGATCCAAGTAGCCCCATAGGGGCAGCTGCCATGCGACAAAGGGTAAGGGGAATGAATTCTCCTTAGTTTGAGTTGTGCTGCAACCTAACCCAGCCTTGTTCTGGATGCAGCACAAGCCAGGAGGCCTGCCTGCCTGCTCCAGGTTATGTTAGGATTGACTGCCTGTGAGTGTATAATGTATGTACTGAACTGTGCAAATATGTATAATGTGGCTGAAAGCTTCAAGGGGCACATTGCCATTTGGCAGACTCTGGAGAAAACATTCCAGGGGCACTCTGAGGTCTCTCAACGGTGGTCTCTCTATTGACTGCGTTACAACAGAAAATCAAAATGCCTTACCGTTTGGTGTTTATGATATTTATATACAGCTGCTTTTTAACAACAACATCCTCAAAGTTTACTGAGCAGAAAAAGTGAGAAGTTGCTTTCTTGTTTCTCAAGTGCTCACAATCTTTGAAAAAAAAAAATTCTACAGTCTGAGAGGGATGCTGTGCTGGGATGAACAGGGACAGTTGCTTTTCTTCTGCTAAATATAGGAGAAGCTGCCTTCTCCTTAAAAGGTGCTTCTTTGCCCAGTTAGCAGGGGCTCTTAGAGCTTAGGCTCGGCTGTTCTCCAGTTACAACCTTTGGCACAGGATCCAGGTTAGTTCCCTTTCTATCTATCTCCGCATACTTGCGTAGCTGGGTGGGTGGGGGTGGGCGGATGCTACACTTCTAGACAGCACAGTTTTGCTGCCCAGTCCAATTCTTCAGCACTGACTGTACCCCCCCCAAAAAGCAACCGGAGCGGTGCTTTGGTCACATCCAAAGGGTATTCTGAGGCTCGGGGAGGCTGTGCACGGCCTCACTGGACTTCAGGAGGCCTTCTGAAGCCTTAGGATGTCACTTCCAGTTTTTCAAGAAAAACTGAAAGTGACATTTGAAGGCCTCCTGAGGCCTCTCCAGGTCTCAGAACACCCGCTTGATGCGACCGGAGCACAGCTCTGGTTGCATTTGGAAAGGTACAGGTCGGGGTGGCCTGGAAGGTGTGCCTCGGGGCAGCATTCCTTCCAGCTATGCCAGTGTTGCCACATACTTAGTGAGAGCTCATGCTTCCTTCTAATAACTGGTTCAGCACAGAACATAATGTATAGGTTGGCCCAAACTTCAGAAGAGGATGCAAATTGACTTTGGCAGGCCTTACCCCATTGTAATTGGAATCATAGGACATAGGATTCAACTGATCAGAGTTAAAGAGACTGCAAAAATATTAAAAGATGCAATCCATTAGGCAGTTCTTCTGCACGAGCCACATTTAAGTAAGTAGAAATTGCCCAAGAAAAGGAAGATTGCAATTGCAAAAACTGCAAAAGGATTGTCATGTAAAAATGGGGGGAAAGCCCTTGAGAGTTGGGTGGATATTCTCCACCCAGCATTTCAGTTCACCATTTCTGGTTGCTCCCCGCCCCCCAATCTTAAGAACACTAGGAGTTGTACTGTTGGGGCTATAAAGCATTAACAATATCCTCTGTATACACATGGTTTTCTTTTACATATAGCTTGAATATAAAAGCAATATTCATAATGATTGACAATGCTTTCCCACCCCGGCCTCATTCCTTATTAAAAAATGGGGGTGGGCTAAGGGCCCAATCCGAATGGCCGATAGCGCCCATGCTGAGCTCCAGCGCTAGTGCCAGGTGTCACAAACATGACATAAAGCACGCTTATGGCACCATGGGGAGAGGAAGCGCTGGCACCAGTCAGTGCTGGGTGCAGTACTGGAAGGAGAACACTACGCAGCCACGCAGAGGTGAGTAAAACTGCTGGGTGGCAGTAGAGGCTTTCAGGGCAGGGGGGGAGGTGTTCTGGGGCATGGGGAGGGTGGGAATGGGGAGGAACTGGCCCGGAACGGGGGGTGGGACCGGCAGAGCCTCTGCTGAATCCTATAAACATTCCCTTCTCCCGAAGAGACTTCCAACAGCTTCTCCACACCTGCGGAATACAAGAGTCACCATTTTGGCGCCGCTGTTCCTCCAGGCGTTGGAATGTTTAGGATTGGGCTGCCTTTAGGATTGGGCTGCCTATCTGCTATTGTCAAAACTCTGCTTAGGGTGGGATGACAGTGCCTGATACTCCATCACAATCCTTTTGAGGTCCTCTATTGAGAATGACATACTGACAGTCCTATAAGTGCATGAAGTTTGAACAAGAGTATTCAGGGAGGCATTCTAATTAGCTAGTCTGTGGAATGCCCTTTCCTAAAAGTGTATCAAACCCCTTAAGGTTAGTGACCCAGAAATGGGTGCTCTGATGGTGCCACAGTGATCATGGTGCTGCGGAAACCCAGTAACATTTTAATGTACCTAGGAGGAGGGGTTGTGCAGCCTCCAGGTGGGTCCTGGAGGTTCGCAGTTCCCTTGGCTAGCCTCCCCTCCGCAGCAGTGAACTCCGATCTGCAATCGGACCTCACTTCTGGTTTCGGCTGGACTCCCGTGCTTTGGTCTGGGCACTCCCCCATCATCCCTGACCCTGTCAAAATTTACGAGCGAATCTCAGACTCCCAGAGAGTTTGAGAACCACTGATATATCCCATATCCAAGTATCTCAGGGTGGTATACCTTTTTATCCTTGCAACAATCCTGTGAGGTAGATTCAGACTTGAGAGATTGCCCAGTGAGTTTCATGGTTGAGTGGAGATTTTGATCCTAGATATAGTGCCATACTATACCTGTCTATAGTCTACAGTAGGATTATAGTCCACTATACCCCTCTGCAGGGATGGGAACTCTAGTCAGGTGACTTGAGTCCAAGTAGCAAAAAACACACGTTTTTGCTGACTTGTGTACATTTGAGTCACCTGCACCGATAATTCTGGCATTGACTCGAGTCTGAGGCCACCTCACTTAGCATTGATTCCCCACGCATGCACACTGGAGTCTGTCTGGGTGCACTTGTTTACTTTTTTTGGTGTGTGAAAGACCTCGTGGAGCCATCATTCAGATCGGGTGAGCAGCAGGGAAGATCCAACCAAAAGGAAGGGAAGGGTTAATGCTTTGCTTTTTTGGGGGGGAGGTAAGAGCGGGCTCTCTGATAGGAACCGATGATCATTGCATGAAGGATGGGCAGTCTGATATTTTCTTTGGTTGAGATAGGGCAAGAGGAGGAGCCCAAGGGGGTTCTTGCCTTAGAATTGGCTGGAAAAGCCCAGGGAGGGGAGGAGACGGTTCACGTTTCAATCACGTTTTCCAACCTCATGGCTCTAGTAGCATAGCTAGAGGGGGTGCAAAGCACTAAGTTTTGCAGAGATCCTCACCTCGGCTTACTAACCACTACATGTTGCTTACTAACCACTACATGTTGCTTGGAGCCTCACTACTGGCTGACAGGAATGGCTCTGAAGCAAGGACATACTAGTGTGGGGTGGCATGTGAGGCAGAACCTCCCTATTGTAGTCCATGGAAAAGCACTGCAGCTGCCTCACCTGCTTATACCTGAGGCGTCTCTCCTTACACCTGAGAGAGTGGGTGTAAGGAGAACCTCTCAGGTGTAAGCAGGTGGGGCAGCTGCAGTGCTTTTCCATGGACAATGAATGGAAGTTCTGCCTAATCTGCCACCCCCACTCTGAAGGGTGAGGGACTGCTTGCACATCTACGGTGATGCTCCATGCAACACATAGTGCTTTGCACCCCCTCTTACTATGTTACTGGTAGGATCCATGTTACTTGGAAGGAGAAAGCCTCATTGAATGACTGGCTACAATGGGACTGCTTCTGAGTACAGCTGCAAATGATTGGGTTGTCCTGATAAGCATCACAGCTGCTGCACATGATCCTCCTCCCCCTTTCTGCTTCTGTCCCTTCCTTCTCGCAGTGCATCCCACCCCCACCTGCCTTGTTTACAGATGGGATGGGGACATCAGGGGAGTAGTTAAATAGAACTTTGACACTCACAACCTGGCAGCAGTTCCATTTTTTTTCAACGTCTGGCTTTTTAAAGGGAAAGACTTGTGACTTGAACATTTTTGAGTCATGAAAACACTCTTGGTGACTCGGAAAGTACCCCCATTATGACTCGTTTTTGAGTTGAGTCGCAGGGGGCGGAAACTCTTGACTCAACTCAGGTCAAGCCATGCTGGACTTGCCCATCCATGTCCCTCTGGTTTTTTACATGATTTTGAAATCACTGATGCAGTATGACCTGCAAAGGTACTTTATGTTTGTCACGGGGCATCGTATAAATCCAACTAAGTAGCATTTTGTCATCTCAAATTAGGTTCAAAAATGCTAGATAGTGTGTGCCTAGGTAGATCACAGATGTATAAGAAAGGTTGAGACTAGGTTTTGGATTTGGTTGGCAACCTTCAGTCTCGAAAGACTATGGTATAAGCCTACAGCACCCGGTATTCCCAGGAGGTCTCCCATCCAAGTACTAACCAGGCCTGACCCTGCTTAGCTTCCAAGATCAGACAAGATCAGGGATGTGCAGGGTTTTGGATTTGGAAACAATGTAATCCATTAAACTGTACACTTAGAGGAATACTGTGCTATATAGCAGGACAGATTGCCTGATATATTTTAAGAAAAGGTAAGCACAGAACAGCTTATTGGTCACTATTTCAAAATTTTTGTGCCATCAACTGAAATATTTAGTTAATTTTCGTGGGTGTCAACAGCAATAATGTCCTGTAATGTATTTTGGGATGTAGGCTTATGGAGTGGTTGAAAAAAACACCAAAAAAAAAAGTCAGAGTTCTATTGAGACATCAGTTGTCTTCCCACTGAAGACCAGTCTTGCTGCTTAGTAACCAGAATGCACTGCATCTGCTAGATCTTCCAATTGAATGGGAAAATATTAACACATTATTTGTAGGAAACTGTTCCTAGGTGATTTGAGGTGCCATGCTCCCCAAAACAATATTTAAAAATAATATTCTTCAAAATATGTATTGCAAGTTACTGTAACTTTACCCTATTACTTATGTAGCATCTCTTTCAACATGCTGCTTCAGGTCATGTTACTTTAAGTGCTCTTAATTTAATTTAGACAACAACTAATAAAAGATGTTTTATCCTTTATTACAGGTTTAAATATTGATGGTAGTGGTTTAAAGGAACGGAAAAGCAATGGAACCAGTTCAGAAGCTAGTTTTTCATCTCAGGAAAGAAGAAGCCCTTTGTCAAGGTACGGCCATTAAAGCCTTTCTTTTATGAATCATTTTTAACCTACCGAAAAATGCCTCTAGGAAGTGAACAGAGCTGGCAATAATATTTTGATCCAAGGGCTAAAGTTCAGTTTTGTGTTTTTCTAAAACTACTTAAAATTTTGTACACCTCAGAAAATATTTGCACTAGGTTCAGGTATTGTTTTGCAGCTGTTGTTTTCTCATTTTAAGACTCAATTGACATCTCAGTGAACCACAAATTAGCGTGTACAGCTGCTCTCAGTAGGACTACTTAGAGACCAGACAATAGAAGTTGTCAAGAAAAGGGCAGACGTAAAACATAAAGTCTTGAAGAAATAAAGTGGTGTGTCGTCTTCTGGATGTAGTTGAGATGTAAATGAGGTTCAATTCAATACCTATTTTTGTATCTTCTAAAAGGAGTATTTGATACTAGATTATTTGTTACTTTCTTTGAATTTTCAAATTGAGAGCATTTAATTAATATCCTCATTTTCTCCTAAAGGGGTACAATTTGTTTTTTTCAGTACTTTGAGTAACAGTTACACTTTTTTTTTCTGTTAGCAGCATGAATTAAATAACCAGCAATAAAGCAGTAATAGAAAAAGAAGCATATTGAATAATCATGCAATTTTAAAATGGCTTTAGATTGTTATGTAATAATTATTAAAGTACTTTCATGGCTTGCTTCCTTAGAATCTGCCATTTATGATGCCCAATTTTAAAAAATAGACTGGGGTATGTGTTCACAGTAGTGTTATAATGCCTTTCACTACTTAATATAGCATCATGATTCTTACCATGTTCTATCTTTTAAAGTTCTTAGAATATTTGATTATGAAATACTGACTTTCTGTGCAGGACTGAGGACAGAAACAATTGGCCAGGATGGAAGATCTGCCACCATGTATTTCATATCTGATTTTTGGGAGGCAGAGCTGGAAATAATACCTTTACAAATAAGACTATTGGTAAAAATTTCATTTTCTCCAGGTAATTATTACTTGGGGAAAAATAAATAATTTGAGGAAATAATATTTGGCACCCAAGCATTCAAAATAGCTTTTAGCTATTATTGGGCAGGAGTAGATTGTGTAACCATTTGTCTAGATTTGCCCTTCAGCAACTTTAATGGAAGAACTGGGCCTTGATAATTCACAAATGTCAGTTTTTATGTGTTATATAGAAAAATATATATGCTACAACACTCCTTTTAAAAAAGGAATATTCTGGAGGGTAGTGGTTTGCATTATAATATAAGCTAGCCATTCCTAGTATTTCTGAAAGGCTGCTCATACAATGCAAATTCAGTAGCATTGAAATTATTTTCTGAAAATTTGTATGCATGGCAGATCGAGTTTTGGGAAGTGTTTACTACACCATATGATTTCATGCCCTCAGTCTCTTGGGAGGAAACACATTTCATAGTACAGTATGAATTATTAGTTATTTAAAAATTAATAATGTGCATTTTAGCTTCCTGAATAACTTGGAAATAAAATACCTTTTTAGACCAAATCGGTTGGTAACACTTACTGCTTTACACTTGACATCCATCTTAGAAAGATGTTTACAAGCACATTGTAGGAATAAAATGTGAAAGAATGGGAAATGACTCAGGTGCTTATTTGCAATTGGGACACAGTGAAATTTCTTCGAGGCTGATGTCTGAGGATTCCACTTATTGTAGTCACTTCTTGCGCTTTATTGCTTTTACAAGTGGTCTTGAAACCCTGTACTTGAAAATAAACATAACCGTCTAGTACCACTGTGGTACTTCTAATTTTTTTTTCCTTCGCAATGTTTAGTCACTGAGCTGATGAGTGACCTCGAAAAAAAACCCTGATGGACCTAAATAAAAAAAAATGGCTTCCTCTGATGTCCTACAGACAATAATTATGATGTGCTAGTTAAGCCCAAACTACAGCTGAGGGATTTTACTTTAAAGCAGAGGCTTGGGCGCAAAAATGCATTTATAGCTCTTTGTCTGGCACCTCATTATGCGTGGGCCTGATTCATTAAGTAATTGGTTTGCAGTTGTTTACATGAGTATTAAGGCTTTCTATTCAGCAGTCTTTGAGAGATACATTGTGCAAATGTTGCATGTTATGAATGCAGAATGAGGGGCAGCGGACAAGTCCTATTGGCTAAACACTGCACTCTGTTGAAAAGCAAGAGAAAGAGATTGGGTGCTGCTTTGCATAGCAATGACTTTCTTAATAAGCTTTACAGATTAATACACACAAGCTATAAAAGATGCAAAGAGATACTCTTAGCACATTTATCCATGCTCATTTCACTATTATGGCACTGGAGATGGGAAGAATTGAGTGCTTTCATATTCGTTCTTTTTTCAGTGCAACTTCAGTGCACAAGACTTAATAGAATCCAATGTTTATTGTATTATAAATCATGGGGGAAGTAGGCAGACCTGCAACAGTTTATTATTAAAGATTCTTTCAATGTAAATCTTTTTCCACCATTGTGTGTCCTACAGCAAAATCATTTTGTGGTTGAGTGGGGATGAAAGGCATAATGTACGAAGGAGTGAGTCTTAATAGGAAGCTGCTCTCCGATTGAAGGCCACTTGTTCCCTTTTGTTCAGAGGTGCATGCCACAGCTTCCTCTTCTCCCGCAAATATTACCCTGTTGTACTTTAGCTTAAAATCATTTTCTCACAAGATTTCTGCAGTTTTATGTAAATACACTTAAGCCAATACTGCCTTTTTTAAAAAAAATTTGAGGATTATAATATGTTGTCAAAAGGCACAAACTATGTTTAAAACAAATGAAACGGTTTGGAGGAAGCGGGATCATTGGCTGTGTCTTAATCTCTAAACCAAGCACCACAACACACTGTGTGTGGCATTTTGTAGTTCTGTAGCAATACAATCAGCCAGTGGAGGTCAGTAGCATTCTATTGTTGCAGTTTTTGGCTCAAACGCAGTGTCTTTTTCTTGGGCTTATTTTTTTTGCCACATTTCAACATTATTTGAAAGTTAAAACAAAATTGGAGACCAAAATGCTGATATATTCTACTGTGTTTAAAAAAAAGTGCATTGTTAACATTTTAATCTGGATTCCAGAAGTACACTATTAAGGATAGTTTTCAGATTTGCTCCTTAACCAGAAGCTACTGTTTAAAATATTTTGTGCACTTGAGTAAATCGCTGGTTATCACTGATGGCTGTTTGTCTTAATGACTACAAATTGTAATGTTTAAGGCATCTAACCATGAATGTGTCTCTAATAAGTGCTTTGCAGACAACTGCAGTGGCCATTGGGGGTCACTGTTTCTTTGCTAAATTGCAAGAGCTATAATTCTTAGTCTTGCTTTCAACCACATTAATTTACAATTATGTAATAATCTAAATTATTTAAAATGATCATTGTGGAAATTTATTTCATTTTTCCCTATTTTGCTAGGGTATAGTAGAAAAAGACCGTATTGTATACAGATGTGCCTGTTGAAAATATTTATTTTTCTGTATTGAATATAATTTCAAACAGTGAAAATAATAGACATCTTTATTCCTGAGGAATTAAAAATTTTTTTTGGCTGAGCTAGATCATCATGTTTCATCATATCAGCATCAACCCTTGTCCAGCTCCCCAGTGTCCCTTCTCTATATAATCCTTTCCTTCTCGGTCCCTTCTATGTCTTTCTCCCTCATGCCTCCCTCCTGAGATCACTTTTCTTTTCTGAAGCAAAGAAAATGAGTTCTTTTTTTCTCTCCTATAAAGATATACTGATACAGTAAGCTGACTGTGACTGAATGTTCATAGTAAAGTCTTGCCTTGGCATATGCGTGGGTTCTGTTCCCGGAATCCCCACAGATGCCAAAACCTGTGGCAGGCACCCTGTGATCCTCCAAGCAAACATTATGGAATTCAGGTCCAGACTGATTATCTGCTGATTCAGGACCTGCAGTTTTGTCTAACCTCAGGTTCCGAACTCATGGGTTCAGTTGGACCTGGTTCCTCTGAACATAACCAGAGCTGTGCCGCATCCAGACGGCCTTCTGAGTGCTGGGGAGGCCTCCGTGACCCTTAGAAGGCATTCTAAGGCCTCCAGAAGGCCTAAAAGAGCAACTTCTGGTTTTCAGCCAAAAACCGTTAGCTAAAACTGTGGATCACTAATCAGCAGATAATCAGTCTGAACTTGTACTTCATAATGTTTACTCATACTCTGAGCAGGTGTAGCAGGGTGGATAAGGCTAAAATCTTGTGCACACCTGCCTGGGAATAACACCTGCCTACTTCTGAGTAGACATGCTTAGGCTAACACTGTAGGAGACATAAGTGCAAATTGAAACCTCCTTAGTTTCAGTCTTGCCCTCTGTCATGAAACCACTAGGTGGCTGTAGAAAAGCCCCCTCAACCTCATATTGCAATCAGGCTGATTTATCTCACATTGCAATCCTATGCACGTCAACTCTGAATGCATAGTTCAGTGGGAGGAGATCAGTGGAGTTCATTTAACTCTGTAGTTCAGTAGGAGGTCAATGAACTCCTCTTGAGTTCAATGGGACTTACTCCCAGGTAAATGTGTACAGGATTGCAATGTTACTGAGCTGTTGTAAGGATTATAAGAAGATAACATATGTTATGTGTTTTGAGGACTCAGAAGTGCTATACAAATACTGAGATTTATTATCAAATTTGAGTGGCATCTACCTCTAGGCCATGGCTGTATTGTGGCAGTAAGTTTCATAAATTAACATTGCATGACATGAAATAAACTTCCTTTTTGATTGTCTGGAACCTCCTGCCAGTCAGTTTCATTTGGTGAATCTGAGGTCCATTACATGAGAGAGCATAATTTCTCTCTGTCATCTCTTTCCACACCATTCATAAGTTTATACATCTTTATCTGTTCATGTCCATAATCGTTCCCCCCCCAACTAAAAAGCCCATATGTTTTATCTTTTCTTCATGGGATGAGGTAAACCTGTTCTTGCAAGAACTGTCTTCTTAAGCAAAGTTTGTTTGTCTGTATGCCTGAAAGACTTACTAATGACTTCCACCAGTCTACCTTGAACAGAAGTCAGGCTCACAGTTTCTTGATACCCTTAGTAACATTGGTGCCCTTTTAAAAACCTACTAGTTCACTGGAAAAACTCAGTGTAGGTAGTTGATACATCAAAAACCACAGCAGATCTCCTAAGAACAACAACATATGAAATAAGAAACCCTCATATACAACAGCATGATATATACAAAAAAAAGCTAATATGCTGGATAAAAACTAACCCCCAAAGGCTTTTTAGACCAAAAAAAGTCTTACGTTTCTTCCTTATGAAGGAAGTAACATTTACTGTTGACAAAACTAGTTTCAAAATAGTTTAACAATGCTTATATCTCGTACTGGATCCTGGGCACTCACTTTGCCTCTCTTCTTGTTGATTCAGTATCTGGAAACATTTTGTCTCTCTGCAGTTACTTTGAACTTGCAATTTTATGCATTCAGTTTAAGGTGATTTGAACCCCAGTTTTTCTTCTCCCTGATAGATCTCCCTGATTTCTTTCTCTAGCTCAAGGTTACTGCTTGAGGTTCATCAGTAGAATGTTAGCAGAACTTTAGTGAAATAGTAGACTAAGTTTTTTGACCTAAAATGTGATAGCCAAGTTAGACTAGCTATAGCTATGTTTGTTGTTCACGTGTCTGACCCATTCGCATATAAAGTGTGGAGCAAGAGAGTTAGACATGTGTGGGGTACTGAATTGCCCCTGCCTTATCTTCCCACAGTCACTTGAACCAGGTCTTTTTCTCTTAGCCTGGATCAATTTATCAATCTATTTATCTATTGGGCTGGGCAAAGCAGGAGTTTTAGTATTGGACTGTGGGTAAGTGAGGTCAGGATTTTCAATCTGGGTTCAGCTGTGGCACATTACCATTCTGTCCTGCAGCATCTTCATGCCTGATTGTTGCAGAAACTTGCACCGGGCAGCTGTTTCCACTGCTGATTGCCCCAAAGACTCTGCACCCCAGTTTCCTGGGAGAAGTGGCTGCTTCAGTGCCTTCACAAATTCATTACTTGAGGCAGTTGCCTCAGTTCATTGTGAGGCCTGTTCTGCTGATGAAGGAAGCCTTAAAAAAGTGAAGGGAAAGGAATGCCTCAGTTTAATTAGCTCATTTAGGACAGGATTGCTTCTCAGTTAATTGCATACATCATATGAATGCAATCATATGCTTGTGTAAGAAGTATTTGACAATTCAGAATGACAAATATTACACCAATACAAAATATTATAGGCCACCAAAATGCTAAGAAGTATGTTGTTGGCATCCTTCAGTCTCGGAAGACTATGGTATTGCGCTCCAAATGGTGGTTCTGGAAGAGCATCTAGTGTGGCTGAAAAGGCCGATTCAGGAGTGATAATCCCTTCCGCACTGAGAGCAAATGTAGTCTGTCCCTGGTCTGTCTCCCTGGCTATGGGCCTTCCTTCTTTGCCTCTTTGCCTCAGTCTGTTGGCCAAGTGTCTCTTCAAACTGGGAAAGGTGCACAGCCTGCCTCCAAGCGGGATGCTCAGAAGCCAAGGTTTCCCATGTGTTGAGGTCCACTCCTAAGGCCTTCAGATCCCTCTTGCAGATGTCCTTGTATCGCAGCTGTGGTCTACCTGTAGGGCACTTTCCCTGCACGAGTTCTCCATAGAGGAGATCCTTTGGGATCTGGCCATCATTCATTCTCACGACATGACCAAGCTAATAGAGCTGGAAGAATAAGCATTTTAGATGAGCAGCCCAATCCTAACCCAGTTACCTCCAGTGGAATGGCATATGCAGTGTCACAAATGTGCTATAAGGCAGATTGCGGCAGTGCACAGGATCCTGGCACCGGTGAAAAGGTTTGTGCCAGCCTGCTGGTGCCAACTGGAGGCCATCTCCTGCTGGAACAAATAGGCTTTACACAGGCTGGCAGAAGGGCAAGGAAGGTGGAACAGGGAGGGGCAGGAGAGAGGTGGATTGGGTCCCAGGAGGAGGGAGAATGGCAGCAGTGGATACTGCTGTACCCTATCCCCACTCCTGGGCCATGGAGCTTGCACCAGCACCGCTGCATTACAGCGCGGGACTTCTGTTAGGATTGGGCTGTAAATGTCATAAGCTGCTTACCTGCCCAAAAGGGTCCTCAAAGTTGAATACAGAAAGAAGCAGAAAAATACAGTTAGAATTTAATACTTCAAAAAAAAATAAACAATACAAAAATAGGAACTTAACAACAAAACCAGTTTATGAGGGGGACGACATAACTAATTTTGAAAGAACATTAAAAAGATGTTCTTCACTAGGCATTGAAGTTCAGTAAAGAAAGGGCAGATCTTCCCTTCTGGGGAGAGAGTTCCACAGTGTGGATCCTGCAGCAGAAAGGTTTCTTTTCTGTGTTCCCAAACAGTAACTCTGAAAGTGGTGGGGCATGGAATGAATTCTGCCCAAAAACCTCTGGGGTGAACAGAATCTTTCAGGAATTAGCAGTTCTTTAAATGTCCTCATCCCAAAACACTGAAGTTTTTTTAGGTAAGATAAGCACTTTGAATTGTACTCAGAAACAAACTGGGAACCAATGGGTGGTATCTTAAGGAGTGCACATGCCATGTACAATTGTGCAAGCATTTGCAGAAGAAATTGCACATCAGTGAGATACTGACAATTTTATAGGACATCTCGTACAATGTGTTGTGCAAAGCAAAGTCAGGACTTCATTCTGATTTCTGTGAGCAAGAACCTTGGGCTATCATTTCTGTGTGCACAAGAGCTCTGGTAACATGAGTAGAATAACAACATAGGATACAACCCATTAAAGACTGAATATTATTGTCGGAACATGCTTCATGGAATATGTGCCTGTCAGGACTCTCACTGTATCATTCTACAAAAGCAGCAGTTGAAGAACTTTTCAAAAGGTCCTCTGCAGAATGCGTTAACCTGTGTGTGACCAAGGCATGTGTGATGTGGCTAGGTTCAGCTTCTCCAGGAAAAAGTGCAGCTGGCACAGTAGCCAAAGCTATGCAGAAACATTCTTCTCAGAGCTATCAGAAGCATTCTTGCATAGCCAAAGCTGTGCAGAAGCCACCTAACCCTGTAGGAGAAGAGTTGGGTCTAAGTGTGCTCACAAGAAGTGAGTCTGATGCCTCATGGGGAATGCTACCCCATCGAAAACAGGTGTACACTTGGTCTTGGATCAACGTTCTTACCTGACCAAATGAATCCATGTCTTATCTGGATTAAGTTTCAGCTTCTTAGCCCACATTCAATTCATTTCTGACCTCAGATGCTTATTCAGGATCTCCACTGCTTTCCTGGAATCTGATGGTAAGGAGTAAGTGAGAGAGAGTGAGTGTTGGGTATAATCAGTATACCTGTGACACTGCACCTCAGTCATTCAGATGACTTCCCAAGTGGTTTCATGTAGATCAACTTGTTCCAACTGTGGTATGTGAGCTGGATCTGGTACAACGCAAACCCTTTTCCCATCCCACATGGTGCTTACCATTCTGCATGGCAGCCTTTTATCTTTCCCTCTGATCTCCTCAGAACCTCAGCCTGGGCAGTTGCTTCTGCTGCCCATTGTCCCAGCAGGCTCTATGCCTGGATTTCCAGGCAGATGTGGCTGCCCAACCTGAGGTTCTGAGGAGATTGGAGAAGATACAAGGCTGCCATGCACTACAGGGGAGGGTTTGAAGATGTAGATGTTTTAAATAGTATAGAGGAGGCCATACGTTAATGGGACAAAAACTATCCCCCTATAACTATCTTATGGCCCACAACCCATCCCAGCTAGGTGATCCAGAAGGATACCATGGTTACTGGTTTCAAGTTTCTAAGAGATCTGTTGGAACCAAAATGTCCAGTTCCCAGAAACAAATCATCCACCAGTCCATTTCAGTCCCAAAATCACACTAGATGCCAGACTGAAATGGTTCAGATAAATGGTATCATCCAGGAAAAGCTGGAGTTGGGCTGTAACCATATGCTCAAGCATCTTGCTGAGAAACGGAATGGTGGTAGGTAATTCAATATGGTGGTATCTAAAGAGCGCTTCTTACAATCCAGAACCACCATTCAGAGCGCGATACCATAGTCTTTCGAGACTGAAGGTTGCCAACATGTTCTTACAATCACTTCCTTCAGAACTGTTGGCATCTTTCTGTAATGCAAGGAAGCATTTATAATCTCCTTGCCCCCTTGGCCAGTCCATCTCTGGCTGCTTTAATCAGCCAGAAAGGGCAAGGGTCAAGAATGTAGGTGGCCAGCCTTGCACCTCCAAGAATCCTGTTTACATCCTCAAGCTGCACAAGCTGAAAGGTAACCATAGCAACAGAACAAGTAGAAACCACAAGCACATCCTCAAACTCTCAGCCAGAGTGAAGTCCGAATCAGAATGGACCACAAGTAACGTCATCAAGGTGTTTTTTCAGATTGGTCACATCGAGCCTCTGAGGGTTCAACTGACCTTAATGCAGGCCAAAATGTAACAGGCCTCTCCTTACTCAGAATAGCTCCACTGGTTAACACTGCTGAAACACAATGGTGCAGATGAAGTAAGATTTCTTCACCATCACTGCCGCAAAATAGGCCCCAAATTGCTAACTTTTTATTATATTGTTCATAATTACTCGAGCTGCTGCCTCTGCCATTTCATCATACCTATTCCTGCCCCACCCCCACCCCCCAAAATACCAAGGAACTGACCACTCTCTTACTAGTAGGCTGCTATTACCAACTTGGATCATTTCCCCAGTTTTTTTCCCCCTCTGTGACCAGTACATTAGGCTTAAATATTCCAGACATCAATAAAGATCAAATAAGAACAAGATATTAACAGCAGCCCCCAAAAAAGGGGGGGGAAAGGCCCGCTATGAATCAGCCAGCAAGAAACTGGAATCATTCCTCAGCAAAGCGGCAGGAAAAACCACAGCTTAGTTAGACTTTCCAGAGAAAGGATTCCCTGAAAAGCCATATCTTGATGAGACAGTGAAACAAACTTAAAGGCTTATAATGCACTGCTTATCTGGAGAGGGTATTCCATTATGTAGATACCACAACTGAGAAGGTCCTGCCCTTTTGTGTGGTCCCATTGCACCTTAGTTTATAGGGTAAACTAGAACAGGGCCTCTATTGCTGATTGGAGTCCATGGGAGAAGGTGGTCCTTAAGCTACCTAGGTCCAAGCTATTTACAGCCCAGTCCTATTTGGATGCGACCACGGTGTTGCACAGGCACAGGCACAATGTCAGCCATATCCTATGTTGTCCAGGCAATGCCACGCTAGAGCAGTCTTTCGGTAATGCTGGTGTAGCCCTTCCCAGCAGTCACCTATGAATAGCATCCTGACATTGGTGTGAAGTCAAAAGAGCCAGTCACCACTTCCACTCAGTTCAATGCTGAGCAATACCTCCAAAGAGAACTAAACAGGTAGTAGGAGTGAATGCAGGGCCAATGGGCAGCCAATGCGGGAAAGACGCCCCTCATTTCCTGCCACTAAGGTTTAACAACAGGCACCCCAAGCACCCCCACCAAACAGGGGAAGATGTGTCAAGGACAGCGCACAGCCACAGCATCCCCACTTCTTACAGGAGTTAACAGTGGCTTCAGCAGTAAAGGGGCAAAAGCAAAGACCTGTGACAAAACTCTGGACTCAGTCCCCCTTATCACAAGCACACACATCCAGTGATTACCTTTTTGATCATAGCAGAGCACAGAAAGATAACTCCCAAGGAACATTCACCAGCTGGAAGAAACCCTTTGGCCAAGGGAGCACCTGTGACAAGTTACAAGGGAAGCTTCAACAGCACTCAGGCAAAGCAGGGTTCTGGTAGTTTGCTGCACAAAGACACAGGCTGGAAGCCAGGTTAGATGGTTTCAAGCCCAGCCAAGAGGCTTTCCTTGACCAGCAAGGCATTCACTTTTTGCATGACTGGACAGAAACCCCTATGGTAGGAACAAATAGAAAGAGGGGGAGGCAGGTCTAGGACTCACACTGGCCACTCCACAAAGCTGCTGTCTAGCCTTCTAGCTGCAGCAGGAGATAGGCAAAGAGCACTTCATCCAGCATTGAACCTCTCACCACTGCAAACGGGCACACCTGGCTGGGAGGCCATAGCACATGAACCTATCAGAGCAATATGGGTCAATCATTGGGCTGGCATATGACACAAGGCACCTACTATAGTGCTATAGCTAGCCATACCCATACATATGCCATGCTGAGTGCTTCATCACTGGTACCTAACAGCGTGGCTATCAGTATGATGCTTTTCCTGTCCTCCTGCCATTGTCTGCCATACATCATGGCAGGAGAGAGCAGGAAGCTCATGACCATAGAGGAGTGCTTTTTGTCTGCTTATTTCTCAATGTTCCAAGCATTGGGGAGCCCTGCAGAGGGCTCGCAGGGTTCCCTGCACCTCCTACAATCTCCAGCAGCCCAGAATCAGTAAAAGTAAGTGAAACCACACAACTCCTTGCCCCTTTAGCAATGCAATCCTAGGGATTGCGTTGCTGCCTCTCCCCTTCACCCGTCCCTTAAAGGGATGAGGGAGCCAATATGAGAACCACTAGCCTAGTAGATCAAGGGAGCCATCAGTCAAAAAAGTTCAGAAACCACTGAGTAAATAGAATTACTGTGTCCATGCCTGTCTTATCTAGCAAAGCAGTGTTTCTCAAACTGTGGGTCGGAACCCAGAGCCAATTTCAGGTGGGTTCCCATTCATTTCAATATTTTATTATTAATATATTATGCTGCCATGGTATATGACTGCATTTGGGGAAATGTTACAGATCTGTACTTTTAACAGGCTACTAGAAGGGATTGTCACTCCCGAATTGGCCTTTTCAGCCACACTAGATGCTGTTCCAAAACCACCTTTCAGAGAGCAATACCATAGTCTCTCGAGACTGAAGGTTGCCAACAACACGCAATGTACATATATGCTTTTAACAATGATACTGGGACTTACTCCTGAGTAAGTGTGGGTAAGATTGCGGCCTAGGATTGTTAAAAATTTCCCTGTTTGATGATGTCGCTTCTGGTCATGACATCACTTCTGGTGGGCCCTGACAGATTCTCATTCTAAAAAGTGAATCTTGGTGATAAAAATGTGTGAACCAATGTAGTAAAGGGCACAACAGTTAAACGAGCTAAAGAGATGGGACAGGAGATACTGAACATGGTATATTTTAAGAAACGCTTTGAGATAGCTAGAATCCAGCTTGGTTTTGTTTTGGTTTTCATTCAGGGCAGCTTCACTGTATACAGGTTTGTTTGTTTTTTAAATGTTTGCACTATATTTTATTGACTTTGTAACCTTTCTTGCACACTTCAAAATGTGAAATGTTTCAGTGTCTGGCGAGTAACTGAATCCTCATTTTGCAGTGTTGGTTATAGGGTTTGCCTTTTCTTTTTCCCTTGAATGACATCATTACATCTGATCAGCTCCTCAGCTAATGAATATTCATCAATTATAATTGGGTAGTTTATTGGACACCTCTCTTGCATCAATTAGTTTTCATGGAAGCGACAATTAAAATTCATATGATGAAAGTTGCTGATAATTATGACAGGCATGACTCTCATCTCATCTTTGAAAACACAAAAACCTCTTGTTCTGGTTAAATGTAGGAAGGAAATATAGGTATTTAAATTCTAGCACTGTATCTTGATATGACTAACAGCGCCTCTCTTTACCATAGAGATATCTATATTTGAGAGTGATCACCAGCTCAAAACCGCTTTGTGAACTTTTAGTTGAAAAGCGGTATATAAATACTGTTAATAATAATAATGTAATAATAATTCCCATCAGAACTGCTACCTGTAGAAGGATTGTGTTTCAGATGTTGCTTTAACTGAAATTAGATGGAAGATTCTAAACTAGTATGAAAAAACTAAGGGCCCAATTCTGTGCTGCCCTGGTACTACTCAGTACAGTGGTATAGTATTCTGTGGGGCCACAGCAGCAGCCAGGGCTTTCAGGCATGGGAGGGGAATAGAATCCAGCAGCAGCCTCTGCCTTTGTCCCTGACCCCTCCTGGACCTGAACTGCCCTCTAACTGCCCTCCAGCTCCCCCACCCAGTTTCTACCCCTCCCTGACTTCCTCACCATCCTCCACCCCCAAAATGCCTTCCAGCAGCTTGGCAGGTGCCTTACTAGGGAGTGATCCTCTTGCTTCTCCCATTGGTTTGGAGGGCTAGCAGTAACTGGCACTGGCCTCCCTGCCAGTGCCTTCCCTCTCTTGGCCACCACAATGTGCCTTATAGCCCGTTTGCACAGCTGTTGCCCAGGCAGTGTGCAATCGAGTGGTAATGCCCAGGTAGAAGACTGGGCTGTACGTTGTGTTAGTTAATAGGACTCTATTCCTTTTACAACTTTATGCAGAAATACGAGAAAGAGAGAAAGAGCTCTCTATGGGCTGTTTCACATACTGTACAGCAACAAAGCACACTCAAATGTACACTCAACATGGAGCCATACATAGTCAATCCCTTCTCTCTGATTGTACTTATGATGTGCATTTTTTCAAGCACCTCCTTAGACTTCATGTTTTAAGGGTAAAGCATAGGTATACACCTTAAAATGAATTATGTGAATACCCTTTTTTTAAAAAATGCACCAGTTAGGGGGCTAGAAAGGTGCATGTTTACCTTGCTTCATTCTCATTGGTGATGTACTTGGTTGATGAGAGCTTCTCCTAAACATTTCTGCAACTTTGGGCACAATCCTAACAAGGTCTACTCAGAAGTAAGTCCTATTGTGTTCAATGGGACTTACTCCCAGGAAAGTGAGGTTAGGATTGCAGCCATAGTCTTGCAACTCTTCCATTTGAGTATGGGAAATCTGGAATATAACTCCCCAAAACTCTTTGCAAAATTTTGTTTTGACCATATAGATTTGATCAGCATTTAGGAATTACCAAGTAAGCTGGTTCTATAGTGGTAAAATTTTATTTTAGTTTTTTGTATCTAATATTATGCAGCCATCTGTCCTTGGGTCCATCTCTTCTGAAAATCTATAATCCCTTCAGTGCTGTGAACTGTAGAGCTGTTTGACTAGAGTGTTAACCACTCAGATAACAGAATGATGCCATTTGTTATTGAAGTACCTCAAGAAGGCAGGCTGCCTACCGTTCTACATACTACTTGTAGTATCTCTTCGACTCCTCCATCTCACTTTCTCTAATGGCTTCCTAGACAGTCTTTCTTCCCACTCTCCTCAAGGTTGGAGAGGGCTCTTTCTCACTGCCTCCTTTCAAGAACTGCTTAGATATCTGGTTACTGAACTATCTACTTTTGTTTAGGAGTGGAGTGGGTGGAGGAAGTTTGGTGTCTGAGTGCTGTGTCTCAACCCTGGTTCAACAAAGAGCCTTTTTGGTACAACTGTGACATCAGGCATCCAGAAGGGAGGATGTTGGTGGGCACTGGATGGCTCCGAGTTGACCTGGAAGTGGAAAGAGAGATCTAGGATTTGAGGCAAGCAAGATGGTAGCTTTAAAAGAAGCCACTGTCCAAATGAGAGGTAGAGCTGAAGCTTTAGGGGAAGTGGTCTGTAGGAAATGGAAGAAGTTTGTTTGCCATTCACTGCTTGTCTGGTCCTTTGGAGTATTTGAGGAGGTCCCAATGGAGGTATACATTCATCACTGCCATCATAAAGTCACTCAACATATTGAATAATACTGCATGTCTGTGGGATGGTTATTCTCTCTCTCTCTCCCCCCCCCCCCCATTTTGTGCAAATAGAGGAACATCTCTTCAGCCCAATCCATAAACCAATTAAGTCAGAGTGTTTGGATTGAAAATCAGCATGGGTCAGTTTAAAGTTAATGAGGTCAGTGACGTAGAAATTAATAGAACTAAAACAGCTTCAGTGAAACTGATGCACTTTATCTGGTTTCTGGAGTAGGCTGTGAGATGCTTAAAGATTGCAGTGAAGAGTTCTAGTGGTACTATGCCACCTTAGTGTGCACCTCTTCACATTTTTTACCCATTATCTTTTCAGTTTCTTAACAACAGAAGTGGCATATCGTTTAAGTCTTTCTTGCAGATCTGTAGAGATCTTGGTACAACAGTAATAACAGGTGATTTTCTCTTGGAAATTTTCATTGATAATAACATAATGTTGCTATCTGTTTAAAATCTAACTAGATATAGCTGCTGTCAAGAGCCCTAGTTCAAGAACACTGAGGGAATTAAACTCTGTTTTATCATTATGTAGAGCTTCTGTCCAACTTGCTTTGCAAATTCTGACAGTGAGACAAAGCTGGTTATTGCAAACGTAAACTGAAGAACGAAATCGCCTCTGTTGACACCTACTTCGGGCTAGTCATTTTTCAATATAAAAACAAGAACAGTGCCTGATTTCAGTTGGCACACATACACACACCCCAACTTGAGCCATAGGAATCTTGCTCCCTTCTTCCCCACGAATCTCTGTGGCCTTCCTCTCTTCCCTTCCTTCTCTGTACCCCAGAACTTTAGTTTCCTCCCCCCAGGTTCCTCTGGAAATCCACCTAATCTCTCTCTCCTCCCTTGTTTCCCCCTTCTTTCTCTGCCCTCTTTCTCCTTCTGAGAACTTCCTTTCTCCTCCCTCTCCTCCTCATAATAGCTTTCACAGGACACTATAGTGGGTAAATGATATAGCTTTTCCTCTGGTGCTTGTCCTCCAATGATGGTGTTGCACAGTTCAGTTTTTTAGGCTGGCAATCTGACTTGCACATTGTCTTTCTTGATCAGCCACCTTTCAAGAGCTGAAAGTGTTGGGCTCTGTTTTAACCCCTTTCTGCTGGCTTTGTTCTGCTACTCTTTGTGTCACCCCCCCCCCTTTAACATCAACAATTTGCCAATTTTGGTGTTCTCTTCCTCCTTCCTTGGTGCAATTAGTGACTTTCTGCTACCATTAATGACCTTCCTATGCTCACCCCTGAATGGTTGTTTATGGCACACTGCATCGCCTGCTTTTTTCTTGAAAATAATGCAGGTAGTGGTGCTTTTCCCCCCCAAAGGGATAGAGATGGGGGGGTGCTCAGAGCAGTCACCTGCCTCTACTACTTTCAGAAAAAAGCAGTGGTCTAATGCATGTTGCAGGGGGAGTGGAATGTTGCAGGGGAACCACCCTCACCCACGTGGTGCACACTCACCCATTTCTTTTCAAAAAATGCAAAAAACTGGCAACCGAGTGCATGCCTTGGGAGGCGCCATGGGGAGAGTGGATGGCAACAAGGTGGAGCCTAAGCATGCCGCCCGGGGGCACTTGTCCCTGCTGACACCAGTCGAATGCCTGGTGTACCTACAGAGATGCCAGAGTTTACAATATGATGTCCAGAAAAGACTCCTGCGACTGTCCTGCAAAAAAGACATGTTTTGACTAGCTGCTTGGCAGACTTTTTGAGGGAGTGAAAGAATTGCCCCCTACCTCTGCCCATATGTTCACTGGGTTTTGAGTGATGTGGAATGATTTGGATGGGACATGCTCTTTTAAGCATCTTGATCATCAATGTGGCAAACAGAGTCATCTTGGAGCTTCAGTTGTTGCATTTAGAAAAGGAATTGTAAGACATAGGGGTCTTGAACTAGGGATCCTTGATAGCAGAACCCATGTGACTTTTCTCTGTGTCTGACCATAGTAGCTTACTGGAGATAGGAGAGGCAGACCTGCCCTATGGTACACCATCAATGAACAACAGTTGTTCAAACTATCCATTAGTAGAGGTGTGCTTTTTCTGTTTTATTTTTTCATGGATTTTGTTTTTTTTAACAAAAATGAGAAGTGCAGAAAGAAGTTTATGTGTCTTTATTCCAAGGGCGCATTTTTGTAAATTATAAGTTGGGCAGCCCAATTCTATCCTGTGCTGGCAGGCTGGCTAGCCTGCACTGTATCCTAAAGAGGTGGCACTGATCTGAGCAGCCTGGCATTAGTCCAGGCCTCCCAGAAGGGAGGTTAAAATCTGGCCTAAATGCTGAATCCTGGCTCCACCCCTCTCCCAGGCCTGGTCCACCCATGGGCGCACCCGCTGCCTACACTCCCCCCCCCCCAAACACCCTGACTTCCCCAGACTCCCATGTCAGCCAAGGGAGGCTGGCACAAACTCATGTGGTGCTAGCACACCAGAGACTGAATTTGGCCTCTGGAGGCCAGTGCACATCTGTGTGCTTGTCTGCCTTCTCCCACAGTGATGCAAAAGTGCCTTATGACACTTTTGTAACACCTGTGGGCTGCCACAAGACTTGCGCCAGCCCAACTGGGCCTTTGGATTATGCCCATAATCACTTTGAAAGCATACTAGGTTGGTGACATAGTGTCAGCAGATGCAGCCACATGTCTGTAGAGGTGTTAGAAAATATGTAGAGGTATTTTGTTATCACCAAAAAATACCCCATCTCTATCCGTTAGTCATTATTTTTCCAATACTGGCCAGAATTCTGGTAAATGAATAATAAAAATCTGCAATTCATGCAGTAAGCATTATTTTGGAAAATTTAAATCCCATTTTCTGGGCCCTCTGATTCATACTGAAATGTACTGTAATTTTAAAGCTGAATTTTACAGATTTATGAACAGTCTTGGTGACTCTGGTGAAAAGGTTTAATGTTTGTCTTAGTAGCTTGAGCAGCCTTTGTCAGAAAATATAATCTTTCCTCCACTAGATTTGCCACATTAAAATTGATTGGAGGTCCATTTTTTGGTGCTTTGTCACAAGACTCTTAATAGAATAGTTAATTCTCTTATATCATTGCCCCTTGTGAGATTATTTCACAGCAGCAGCAGCAATAGCAACACAATACGTGTACAACACACAAAAGATCAAAATGATTCCAGCTTGTTTGGCAGATTCAAAAGGGTCTGTGATGCTCCAGACACAAGAGCATTCATTTAGCAGAACAGAACTGTGACTGCATTTGTATCAAGGTAGATCAAAGGCGGGCAAAAGCCTGCAGCATTTACATAGTAAGGAGGGGGAGGGGGAAGGTATGGGAACCCAACTGTTGAGTTCTATCAATACTTATTCAATCAGGAAATAAGGATATTTAAGAGGAAGAAGGTAAAATGGAATTTTCTTCTAATATATTTTAAGATCCAGGTTATTGACTTTTTAAAGCTAAGTTGACTTCAATGTGCACATGCAGAACAGTAAGCAATTGTGAATAATTTTCAAAGCCCTTTTATACTACTTGTGAAGGGGGCCTTCAAAGTTGATGTGTGCTGTCCAAATTAAAGACAGTTTTAATGGAATATACATCCTTAAGTTATTTAGAAGCATGTTTTAGTATTAGGGTGAAGACATGTGACCTTTTAATAGTGTTCACAGTGGGTCCTTCACTTGTGAAGTGATGCCATGGTGCAATTCACAACTATCCTTACAGACACACAATAACATTTCACATACCAGGTCAGCAGAGAGTCTGGCTGTTCCCCTTGTTTTCCAGGCAGGCAGTTCACCTTTTTCAAAATTAAAAGTTTGATTACAGTGGTAAATTAGGTTTAGGTCAGTGGTTCCCAAACTTTGTAGCACCATATCCCACTTTTTAAAAATGATTCTCTATCGGGACCCACCAAGGTTTACTAGACTTTAAAAAAAGGAGATCTAGATTAAATTAAATTATGGCCCAATCCTATGGTCTGCACCATGCCTCCGTGGCGCGGGCCACAGTTGCAAACGTGCCTTAAGGCGCGTTTGTGGGGCTTACCGCCGGACTCCCGCCGGAGCTGGCTCAGCTCCAGCCGGCGCTGAGCCACCGCCCAGCGGCAAACAGGGAGGGGACAGGGGCGTTCCGTGGAGGGGGGAGTCCACCGTGACGTGGGGAGGGGGCAGGGAGGCCAGCATGACACAGGGAGGGGGGCGTGCCAGAGGCGTGCCTGGGGCGGACAGGAGGAGGAACTGCGGAACTCTGCTTCGCAGGATCCTTGGTGCTTGTGGAGGCTGTGTGCCTTACACAAGCCCCATTGCGGGGCTGCGTCCCTTACCCGGGGGAAGGGGACGAACATCCCCTACTCCCGAGGTGCCTCCCGCGGTTCTGAGCTGTCTGTGATAGATCAGGAGAGAGATCTTGGGGTGGTGGTGGACAGGTTGATGAAAGTGTCGACCCAGTGTGCGGCGGCAGTAAAGAAGGCCAATTCTATGCTTGGGATCATTAGAAAAGGTATTGAGAACAAAACGGCTAATATTATAATGCCGTTGAACAAATCGATGGTAAGGCCACACCTGGAGTGTTGTGTCCAGTTCTGGTCGCCGCATCTCAAAAAGGACATAGTGGAAATGGAAAAGGTGCAGAAGAGAGTGACTAAGATGATTACTGGGCTGGGCCTTTCCTTCCTTATGAGGAAAGGCTATGGCGTTTGGGCCTCTTCAGCCTAGAAAAGAGGTGCCTGAGGGGGGACATGATTGAGACATACAAAATTATGCAGGGGATGGACAGAGTGGATAGAGAGATGCTCTTTACACTCTCACATAACACCAGAACCAGGGGACATCCACTAAAATTGAGTGTTGGGAGAGTTAGGACAGACAAAAGAAAATATTTCTTTACTCAGCGTGTGGTTGGTCTGTGGATCTCCTTGCCACAGGATGTGGTGATGATATCTGGCCTGGACGCCTTTAAAAGGGGATTGGACAAGTTTCTGGAGGAAAAATCCATTACGGGTTACAAGCCACGATGTGTATGTGCAACCTCCTGATTTTAGAAATGGGCTATGTCAGATGCAAGGGACGGCACCAGGATGTGGTCTCTTGTTATCTGGTGTGCTCCCTGGGGCATTTGGTGGGCCGCTGTGAGATACAGGAAGCTGGACTAGATGGGCCTATGGCCTGATCCCATGGGGCTGTTCTTATGTTCTTAATGTAAAAATTGCCCTATCGGTCCAGCTCCTCCATAAAAAAGATTCCCTATTATCTCTAAAGTTGGATTCATCCATAACGTTAATCTACAGTGGGAATAGGGATCAAATTCAAACTTCCTTGCCATCATATTCCAAATATACCTAGCTGAGATTACTGTCACAGGTACTTGTCGATTAGTAACGTGTTTAGACCCCAATGCTACCCATTTACACAATGGAGCTAACACAGACATTTCTAACACCACCCATGATGGTATCTCATTTTGCTGGTTATTCCATCTATTGCAGAAAGTTAACAAGTATGCACAGTGATACAGATTAAGGTCAGGAAGTCCAAACCCTCCCTCCTTATGTGACAATTGCATCCGTTTTAATGAAATCCTTGGTGTTGCAGAACCCCATAAAAACTTCCTAAACAAAATATAGAACTTATTAAAATAACTTTTTGATATATATTAAAAAATTGCATGTTGCACATATAATACGAGGAATAATATTCATTTTTAAAGTATTCACTTTTCCCCATAGAGACAGATTTAGGGATGCCCATTTATCAAGATCCAATGACATATCAAGTATCAGCTTATCAAAATTCAATTTAATCATCTGCTTAATATCTCTGGGAATAAGAATTACCAAATACCTAATAAACGTGGGACACCACCTAAAATTCCATACGCTAAATATATCCTGCAAAATACTGTCTCCAAGAGGCAATACTTCGGATTTGCATGTGACCCACTTCATAAGTGTGTCTGAGTACAGTTGCAGGAGTATTGACATAAATGTGTTTACTAACACATTTTTAATACTACTTTTCTTTTTTTTAGAGATGAAAACCAAAGGGTAGTGGTAAATACAACAAAATCCAGAGGTGAGTACAAGTGATAACATCAAGTAGAGTTGCTACCATTTTTTGTTCTGGAAGGGTCATAAGAACAGCCCTGGATCTCAAACCAAGAGATCTTCTACCATCCCGTCACCAACAGTTATCAGTCAGATACCTTCAAGTAGCCCACAGTCAGGGCCTGAAGGCACCAGCTCCCTGTTATATGTCCCCCTCTGCAATTTATATTTCAAGAGTTATATTATAAGAGTAATATTTTACTACTTCCTCAAAATCTGAAGTCATCTAGCTTTCGACTAATCACTTTTGATAGTTGTGCTATGTCATCTTTGTCTTAAATGTGCTGCCAGTCAGTTTCTTTGGGTGACTTTAAAGTCATGTAATATGAAAGAGGGGGAGCCAATCTCTCTCTCCTCCCACTCTCCAAACAACCAATTTTCCAGTGAGACTGACAGCACAGTCCTATCCTTTCCCCCTCCCACTGGTGCAGTTGTACCAAAAAGGTGTGCACTGTATCCGGGGGGGGGGAGCAAATCGGGATGCTTCAAGAGGGGAAAGGGGATCCTGTTACCCCTCCATAAGCCTCCTACTCTGCAGTAGGTCACCCTGGACCTGTGCCAGCTCTTTGGATCCACTTCATGCAATCGTCGCTGGATCCACCTCTTCCCACAGCCTCCCTGTCCCCACTCCATCCAGTTTTGCCAATCTGAATTGGAGAAGAAGAAGGGGTTCTGTGACTGAGCTAATTAAAAACAGGTCACACTCACATTCCTAACCAGATAGTTGCAACATTTGACAGCACCACTAGTTATAAGTACAAATCTGTGCTTATTTTCACCTGCGAAATGGTGGAGGGTATGTAGCTTTTTGTAACTCTTGTGATGTGACCTGATCTCAGTCTGTAAAACTGTATGAATATCTTAATATTATTCCTTGGTTATGTGGAAGATAAAGTGTATATCTCTCCCATGTTCTTCCCAATACAGCCTTCTGGGGTGATTCCGATGACAGCAACTCTGATATCGAAGCAGCTCTGCGTCCTCAAGTGCATTGCTCACGTGAAGATGAATTTGATGACTTCTATGACTGAGGAACACACACACACGCATATACGTACATACACACATGCCACCCCTTTGCAAACCTGGAAATGCAGCTTTGAGATGGAGCAATTTGTAGCAGATGAGGTGCTGGTTTGTTTCTATACATTTCCCCACTGGCTGCTTTCCAACTCCAAATCACACTCAGCAGCTTTTCTGCTGCAGGGTCAGTGACTTGTCAATAGTTGTTTTCTGGGTTCAGGGAGAGGAGGTGCTCCTCCCGCCCCAGGCGTGGTGTTACTATCTCCTCCAAGGTGGGAAACTGCGAGGTTTCAAATCATGCTTGCTAATGGATGTGAAGTATAATTGTGTCCTGAGAAGACTTGTCCTTGAAAACATTTGCTCAAAAGCCTCTTTGGAGGAGGAGAAGCAATTTGGAGCAGCAAAAGTGAGGACAGGGGAAGAGTTAAGGGCCTCCTCCCTAACCTTTTCTCTGCTCTCAATTGCTTCACTGGAAGTGGCTTTTATTGTTCTATAAGGTTTGTTAGATTAGTGTTACACAGGTATACATGGCACACATAGTTTGGAATTAATTTAAACAGCAGTTAGGGTGTGGAAATAAATCATATTATTTCAGAAATCAAACTTTTCACATATGTGCCTGGACTGCACAGTAGCTATTGTTTGTGCTATAGCTGCATAGTAGCTATTGTTATCATTCCTACTCTCGAATAAACTACGTCCTTGGCAATTTGCATAAAGAAATTCCTATTGCTGTAAGATTTTTTCCTTTTGAATTGCTGCCCTGCATACGTTTTTGTTTACATTTTAATAAATCCTACAGTTTTGAAATAAATGGAATCTTCTTGGTCAGAAAGTGGGAGCCTGAACTCAGAGGTTAATTGCAGGTGAGGGCACTTTTTCATTGAATTGTAGAGATTCTGGAGAGACATGAGGACATCTAGGCCAACCTTTTATTGAGGCAGAGCCTTGCATCTTCTAATAATGAGAATCCAGGAGTATTCAAACAATAGTGCAAAAGGGGCTTCTGTAGAAAGGACTAAGGTATAGTATGGCAGATAGACCCCTAGAGTCAGGTATACATATTACAGGCATGCAAACTTGTGACTCACCAGGATGAATACAATTCATCAGCTATTTGTTGTAGCCTGCTTGGTGTTATGACCCTAAGCTGCATTTTCAGTTTCAAGCAGATAGTACAAATGGAGTTATTGAGTCCCTACTATAGTCTACTAATATGTTAACAAAATACTATAAGCTGCCTTGGACACTCTTGATGGGAAGAGGAAAGGCAGGATAGAAATACTTTAAATAAATACTGGATATATGACTGGCTGTGTTGGACTTGAGTCACAAACTGTGTAGTCTGCATTTAGTAAAATACAATCATATCATAAGCCAATCTGACCCAAGAGAAATTCCTTTCCCATTTCTGGGATTTTTAAATATTTCTTTGTAGGCCATCCTATTTGTAAAACAAAACAATAGAATAGCATAAAAACAGCAGCATTAGCAACAATAAACTCAGACAGGAGCAACTAATCAGCCATATCACTCAAGGACCTATTAAAAGCCTGCTGAAAAAAGCAGGTCTTCAGATGGGCAAACGCCAACAATGAATGGGTTTGCCAAGCCTCACAGGACAGTGAGTTCCATGGGAACTACCCCTCAGAATGCCCTCTTGTGGTTTCTGCCAGATGCGCCTCTGAAGGAAGTGGAATCCACAAGAGGATCTTCATGAAAGATATCGTAGGACAGGCAGAAAGTTGTGGGAGAAGGCAACCCCTCAGGCATTTTGGTCCTAAGCTCACAGAGCTTTAAAGCTCATAACCAGCATCTTGAATTGTGACTGGGAACATACTGGTAAGCAACAAACATGTATCAGTGATGTGACATGATCACATTAATGGACAAGCGAGCAGCTGGATTTGGCACCAGTTGGAGTTGCTGAAGGGTCTTCATGAGTAACTGTATGCAGTGTGTTACAGTAATTGAAACAAGAGGTACCATATACACTTGTGTATAAGCTGAGAAATTAAGGACACAATCCTAACCAGGTCATAACCAAGTAAGTTCTATTTTGTTCAATGGGGCTTACTCTCAGGAAAGTGTGGTTAGGATTGCAACCTTAGTTCTTCAGATTGATCCTAAAAACCTGGGATTTTAGGTTGTATATGGTATATATGTATATGTGTATATACATATACCATAAGTGTATATGGAAAGTCTGGTGACAAACTTTATTCTCAGATCAACTCAGAGTTTAAAGGAAAAAAAAAGGAGGCAACAGAGGCAGAGAGAGAGAGAGAGAGAGGTTATACAAGCACTCATCTGCATTTTCTAAGCTGCACACTGTATGTTGCAGCAACAGCAGCTTGGGTACGTTGAAGGCAGGGATTATGGAATGGAATATTCCATTCCATTGCAGCACCATCAAGTCTGGGTGCAGGTACACTCGGCTGAAGGGGGAGAATAAGCCTATAAGTTTAGCAGCATCAAGTTTGGTTGCAGCTACACCAGCCTGGGTAGCCTGTGTGAAATGGAACTTCCAGTGGCATAGCCAGGCTGAAGTTACCTCAATGGAGGTAACAAACTCCCCCAAACCCAACTTATCCATGGATCATATCTGGAATTTTGGCTTCAAACTTGTCGACAACTTATCTACGAGACTGACATATACTTGAGTAGATATGGTAAGTAAGACATGGATTACTGTGGCCAGAAATGGGTAAACCACCACCATTGAGCAAAATCACCTGCAAAGAAAGCTGGATCCAGAAGTATGCCCAAGCTATGCTGCTAGAACCTTCAGGAGACATGCTGTCCTATTTATTCATTTCAAAATTAGTATCAGACAGGCAATACATATACAATACAAACACATAAACTATCTATAGGTAAAATATAGCAAGTACTATAAAAGGTAAAATAAAGCTGTACAGGTGGGGCCCGGTATCTGAAAGGGATCCATTCTCAGACCCCCACTGAATACACAGATAAGCAAATCTGCAGTTTTTGGCCCCTTCAACCACTCGAAGGGGACTGGAGCTCTGCTCCAGTTGCTTCCGGAAGGCTTTCTGAAGCCCACACATGTGCATCTGCCTGTGGTCTCTGAGGACTTCAGAATGGCCAAAAAAAAAATGCTACTTCCAGTTTCCGGAGGGAAACCGTAAATGAGGGAAACCGGCCTGGGCCTCCCAATGCCTTATAAGGCATTAAATACATCACTTCTGGTTTCCCTTCAGAAACCGGAAGTAGCTGCTTTTTCCTTTTTGCCTTTTCAGCCATTCTGACACACGCAGAGGCTGTAAGCAGATGCACAATGCCTCTGGGGTCTTCAGAGAGCCTTCCAGAGGCAACCAGAGCAGAGCTCCAGTCCTCTTTGGAGGGTTCAGGTACAGCCAAGTCTGGCTCAGTGCCAATCTGGGGGACCCGCATTGAGCCGGATCCACAGATATAAAATTCAGGGATAAACAGGCTCCACTTGTATATCATATTTACTTATATCCCTACACCAGTAGTTGCCAAACTGGGGAGCTACGGAATCCTTGCAAAAAATCTGCCACCCTATACAATGTAGGGTGTAGGGCAACCAATGTAGTCCTAATAGGGAGCCATGGCCAATGGCCCAGTAGGTCAAGGGAGTTTCTAGTTGAAAATGGTTGGAAACCACTGCCCTATATGATCTATTCCATACTTCAAATTACATAATTCAAATCTCCCTCAGAGCATTTTAGACTTATTACTTTTTTCTATAATTGAGTTTATTTCCACTGTTCTTATTCATGAAATCCACAAATCATTGTCCCATTTTTTCTTCTGCATAGAGAAAGTCAATGAGTGGTTTCCTATTTTCTACAAAAGAAATTACTGATTTTTCTTTAAGCAGGGTTGTCAGTTTGTCCAGTGCTACCCTGTCTTGACTGGCTGATATCCTATGCCGCCCCAGCAGATCTAATCAGGAGAACCTCATGTCCAATTGTCTTGAGGGAGAGCCATGCAGAGAGGGTGGGCAAAGAAAGGTGTGGCAGAGGAGAAAGGCAGGAAGAAACACACAAAAGGAAGAGTGACTTGTAAAATAGAGCTTGAAAGAAAAATCATGGAATGCAAGGAGGAGAGGAACAGCAAGGAGATGAGGAGCAAAGAGATGTTGAGAAGGGTGGCAGAAAGGCAAGGAGAGTAGAGAGGAGGTAAAGAAGAGATAAAAAGAAGATGGAGAAGGCTGGAAGGAGAGGACATTGGAAGAGAGAGTCTTACGGAGCAGAAGAAGGGGCCAGGAGTGCCCCCCAGAAGCCCTAGCAACTTAAGAGTCACCCTGACCCCTGTACTAGTCCCCAAGAGGCCCCAGGGTCAGAGACTAATACCCAGGAGAGGAATTTTCAGTCCCTGACTTCTTGTCCCCAGGCAGGGGTTGATGTAAGTCTCCATGGGGGAGGGGAGAGAGAAAGAGAATGAATGAATCAATGAATGAATGAATTCAGAGACCACATTGCTAGACCTTGACTGAGCTTCCCTACCTGCCTACCATTCTTTTATGTACAAGAATCATCAAATAAAATCCGACTAGCAGCATTCTCTTGCCTCCATTTCATTTTGCTTCCCACTGTCCACAGCATTTTATTCCTCTCCCCCTCTATGATGTGAACCTCCCCTGTAGGTCAGCTGAAGGGGAGGGGAAGATGTGCTACGCTGCCCAACTACCTTTACGTACACATCCTATCCAGTTAGTAAGTGCTGCTTTGTGTGTTGAGCTCCAGTTATTCTAAAAGTACAAAACATCTACTGGAAGACTGAATATTCTAACATTAATAAATGAAAAAGTGTTGTGGTCAGCTTACTACCAATTTACTCTGAAACCACAGCAGGACAGGAGATGTCTAATTAAATAAATACAATGGAACACAAATGCAAAAGAGCCTTCAGTGTTGTGTAATACTGGATGTACAGTGATCTTTAGCTGTCAGTCACAGGGGTGTTGATTTCAGAAGACCACCATTTTCATTTGTGAAATGGTCCAGTGAGACTTTGCAATAAACAAAAGTAGCAAAAGACAAGCCAGCAACTTTTTAAAGGCTCTAGAGCAGTGTTTCTCAAAAGTGGTGGATAGTGACCCACCATTGGGAACTAAAACTGGGCCATTCCCCCTTTTTGCACAAAAACTGAAAGTGCACTCTGTTCCCCAAACAGAGCAATTTTCAGCATCAGGGAGGCCCATGGAGGGGGATTCCTGGTCTTCTGGACCCCCCCAGGCCAACAGGGCCCCCCATGTAAGGGTGAAAGCTCCTGGGTTCCCACAGTGCCGCGATTGCTGCAGCACCATTAGGACACCCCCATCTCAGACCTTGTCCCAGGCCCCACCTCGACAAAAACTCACCTGTGGTCCCAAAATCTAAATAGGACTTTGGGAACAGCTGCTCTAGAAAGATATTTTTACAAACTTTGGAGTATGATCTGTGTGTATCTAGTGATGGTTCACCAGAAACATTAGCAGAGAAATGTGTTTATATTTGATATTACACAGCCATTTCACAGACATGAAATATCTGTTTGTGCATTACCCCAAAGGCAAGTGACTTGTACAGTTTTGTGTGCAAGGACAGGGTAAAGCTGGAGATGACTGTTATAGTACTAAACCTAGTTAGTCATACAACAGTTAGTGTTCCCGCTGCTCTCCTAATATAAGTGTCATAAACAGAGTGCATCTCCGTACAAGCTGGACCTAGCTTGTACAAGAGAAAGCGATAAATGTATCAGTAATACCTGCCTTTCATCTGACACAACCAGATGCCCCTCACACAATATTGTGCATTGTCCATGCAAGTTTCTGAAGAAAACACAGTGAATCCACTGAAGGAGAAATTAACTTTCAGCTTAGGAAAAAAGGATGTCTTAGCATGTTCAACGGGAACTTGTTTGTGGTATACAGTTTAGGACTGCAACTTGAAAGAGAAGCAGGAATGTACATGGAGGACACTCCTTCTGCTTGAAGTTGGGCTGTGCTACATGACAAATTGGTTTTTAATTACTTTTCCCAGTTAATAACTACAGTATTCAAGGGTGTTTCAATGCAACTACACAACCAATTTTAGAGGGGGGAAAATTACAATCGTAAACTAAAGAAGTACTTGTCCACTTTCCTCCACACAGCAGGTCAAATTTGGACCTGTTCCCAGATGAGAGTCTAATTCTATGCCTGTCTACTCAGAAGCAGGTCCCATTAAAGTCAATGGGGCTTACTCCCAGGAAACTGGATAGGACTGCAGCCTGAGAGCCCCATCCTACCCTCAGAAGTAGGTCCCATTATACTCAATGGGGCATACTCCCGGGAAAGTGTGGGCAGGACAGCAGCCTGAATTGCAAGCGGCCGCGAGCCAGCTGCGTAACAAAAGCCCCGCTTCCTAACTGGACTATTCGCCCACTCAGCCACGCATGCGCTCATCGACTTCAAGGGTGGCCGCAGAAGGAAGTTTGGCCCCGCCCCTTACATCAACTCCTGCCAGTTTCAGAGATGGCGACGGTCCGCCTTTCACTTCCGGGTCACGTGAGTCCCGGGGCGGCCCCGCTTTCTTAGCTCGCCCGTTGCGCCAGGCGCCCCCTGGTGACCCGGAAGTTTTTCTGTATCCCGTAGCCGGCGGCCTCTCTCCCCGCGCAGTGCGTGTACAAGCAGCAGCAGGCGGCGCCGATGGGGGTGCCGGCGTTCTTCCGGTGGCTGAGCCGCAAGTACCCGTCTATCATCGTGAACTGCACCGAGGAGAAGGTGAGGGAGCCGCGGTCGCCGGGCCGGGCCGGGCCGGGCCGGGCGTGGGCGCCTGGGCGCACCGCGGGTGGGTGGCCGCCGTGGACTGTCTCCGCTCCGCTCCTTCCCGTGGGGCTGCGCAGATAGGACCCTGCCCGCCACCTGCGCCGCTCGCAGGGCTGTTCTCGGAGCTTCAGGCGGGGCTCCTGCGCGCCTCTGCTGGGAAGGAGGCCCCGCTGCGTTCCATGGGGCTTCCTCCCAGGAGTGAGCGCCTACCGGGGGGGGGGGGGTCCTGGGTCTGTGGGGGAGGCGAGGGCACCACCAGCCCCAGAGCACCAACCAGGTGCTGGCTGGCCAGGCGTCCTCCTTTTCCCGGACCCGGCCACTTTTTAGCCTCCTGTCCTGGAGAAGAACTCAAGCGTCCTCCTTCCCCTGTGAGCAGGCAGCGCAGAGCCTTTTGGGAACCAGTAAATCCTATGTAGTTTAGCTTTAGTCACAATTACATTAGCCACGTGAAATCAATAGCTGAGTATTTTTGGTCACGTCCTACATTTTTCTGGGACGTCCTACTTTCTGACCTCTTTTGCAGTTTGGACATCTGGTCACCTTTGCCTAGACAGGTAGACCTAGGCTGCAGTTTGAACTTGATGGCCTCTGTGGCCAAGGTTTGGTGGGTGGGTAGACCTGGGCTCCCGCCTGGCTTTGGAGCCCAGGTCTACCAGTTGGGTAGACTTGGGCTCCCACATGGACTTGAAACCCAGATCTGCCTGCAGGTTAGACCTGGGCTCCCAATTTAACTTGCAGCCTCAGTGGTCAGGGTTTGGTGGGTGGGTAGACTTGGACTCCCACCTGACTTTGGAGCCCAGGCCTACCGGCTGTGGACTTAGGCTCCTATTCCAGCCAATCTCACCTGTACCTGCCCAGCGGGCATTCCCTTCACACCCAATTTTGCTCCCCAGCCCGGCAGGCACCCTTGCCTGCTGGGAGACAGTTTGGGGCCACGCGCTTGGGTCCACCCCTGCCCTTACTCTGTTATAGCAGTGCTTCCCAGCGTTTGTCCTCCATCATACCACCTCACATAGCCCACCTATTTGAAGTACCACCAAATTAATTGGCAACGCCATCATTACCAGTCACTTCTGGGTTGGGAGGCCAGATGTGAAGGGACAAACACCAGTAAGAGGCTCAGGGTGGACAGGAGGGCTTTCTCAAGTGCACAAAAGTATACTTTGAAGCTATGCCCACTGAGCCAAGATTCCTCCCACCGTTTGTGTCGAACTCCTGGTCTCACTGAAAAGTGGCAGAGATCCAGCAAATACCACCAGGCACCTCCTCAAGTACCACTGGTAGTACGCATACCACTGGTTGAGAAACACTGTGTTATAGCAAACACAGTGAAGTCTTGCGGCACCTTAAGAGACTAGTGTATTGTTTTACTAACAGCTTTCTCAGACTAGCATCCCTGAACACATATGCTGAAATTACCTGTCATGAAAAGTCCCCCAAAGCTTATTATGCTAAAACAAATCTGTTCATACTATAATAATAATAATAAACTTTATTTTTATCCCGCCCTTCTTCCCAAAGGGACCCAGGGCGGCTTACAACATATTAAAAAAAAACAGATTAAAACATAATTTAACAGATAAAAACATATTAAAAACACATTAAGAGGAACCATAAAAACAGTAATCAGATAAAAGTCAGAATAAAAAGAGCATAAAACAGCAATTCAAGGAGGAATCACGCCTGTAAAAAACTAAAAGATGTATAAAAGATGTTAAAAAGGCCATAGAGTCAGAAGGCTTGTGTAAACAACAAGGTCTTCAGGCCTCGCCGAAAGGTCTCGAGGGAGGGAGCAATTCTCAAGTCAAGGGGAAGGGAGTTCCACAACATTGATGCCACTACTGAGAAGGCCCTGTTTCTTGCCGCCGCCCCACGTACCTCTTTAGGCGGCACATGTAAAAAGGCCTTCTCTGATGACCTGAGAGGACGAGCCGGATTGTACGGGAGAAGGCGATCTCTAAGATAGCCTGGCCCAGAGCAGTATAGGGCTTTAAAGGTCAAGACCAGCACCTTGAATTGGGCCTGGAAACGAATGGGCAGCCAATGTAGCCCCCAGAGAAGTGGACTGACAGAGTCAAACCGCCTAGCTCCAGTGACTACACGGGCCGCCACATTCTGCACTAATTGCAGTTTCCGAACCGTCTTCAGGGACAGCCCCACATAAAGCGTGTTACAATAATCTAACCTCGATGTCACCGTAGCATGGATCACCGTGGCCAGGTCTGCACGATCCAAGTATGGCTGCAGCTGGCGCACCAGCCGAAGCTGCGCGAAGGCCCCCCTAGCCACAGCCACCACCTGGGAATCCAGGAGCAGCTGCGAGTCCAGGTGGACCCCAAGCTATAAAGCTCTGTAGTTGTAGTTGGCAACCTTCAGTCTCAAAAGACTATGGTATCGCGCTCTGAATGGTGGTTCTGGAACAGCGTCTAGTGTGGCTGAAAAGACTGATTCGGGAGTGACAATCCCTTCCACATTGGGAGCACGTGCAGTCTGTCCCTGGTCTGTCTCCCTGGCTACGGGCCTTCCTTCTTTGCCTCTTTGCCTCAGTCTGTTGGCCAAGTGTCTCTTCAAACTGGGAAAGGCCATGCTGCACAGCCTGCCTCCAAGCGGGCCTCTCAGAGGCCAAGGTTTCCCACCTGTTGAGGTCCACTCCTAAGGCCTTCAGATCCCTCTTGCAGATGTCCTTGTATCGCAGCTGTGGTCTACCTGTAGGGCGCTTTCCTTGCACGAGTTCTCCATAGAGGAGATCCTTTGGGATCCGGCCATCATCCATTCTCACAACATGACCGAGCCAACGCAGGCGTCTCTGTTTCAGCAGTGCATACATGCTAGGGATTCCAGCACGTTCCAGGACTGTGTTGTTTGGAACTTTGTCCTGCCAGGTGATGCCGAGGATGTGTCGGAGGCAGCGCATGTTTCCTCTCCTGTTGTGAGCGAAGAGTCCATGACTCGCTGCAGTACAGAAGTTTACTCAGGGCGCAAGCTCTGTAGACCTGGATCTTGGTATGTTCCATCAGCTTCTTGTTGGACCAGACTCTCTTTGTGAGTCTGGAAAACGTGGTAGCTGCTTTACCGATGCGCTTGTTTAGCTCGGTATCGAGAGAAAGAGTGTTGGAGATTGTTGAGCCAAGGTACACAAAGTCATGGACAACCTCCAGTTCATGCGCAGAGATTGTAATGCAGGGAGGTGAGTCCACATCCTGAACCATGACCTGTGTTTTCTTCAGGCTGATTGTCAGTCCAAAATCTTGGCAGGCCTTGCTTAAACGATCCATGAGCTGCTGGAGATCTTTGGCAGAGTGGGTAGTGACAGCTGCATCGTCAGCAAAGAGGAAGTCACGCAGACATTTCAGCTGGACTTTGGACTTTGCTCTCAGTCTGGAGAGGTTGAAGAGCTTTCCGTCTGATCTGGTCTGGAGATAGATGCCTTCTGTTGCAGTTCCAAAGGCCTGCTTCAGCAGGACAGCGAAGAAAATCCCAAACAAGGTTGGTGCAAGAACACAGCCCTGCTTCACGCCGCTTCGGATGTCAAAGGGGTCTGATGTGGAGCCATCGAAGACAACAGTGCCCTTCATGTCCTTGTGGAAGGATCTGATGATGCTGAGGAGCCTGGGTGGACATCCGATCTTGGGGAGAATCTTGAAGAGGCCATCCCTGCTGACCAGGTCGAAGGCCTTCGTGAGATCTATGAAGGCTATAAAGAGTGGCTGTCGTCGTTCCCTGCATTTCTCCTGCAGTTGTCTAAGGGAGAATACCATATCAGTGGTGGACCTGCTGGCTCGGAATCCACACTGTGATTCTGGATAAACGCTCTCTGCAAGTACCTGGAGCCTCTTTAGTGCAACTCGGGCAAACAATTTTCCTACAACGCTGAGAGATGCCGCGGTAGTTGTTGCAGTCACCCCTGTCGCCTTTGTTCTTGTACAGCGTGATGATGTTTGCATCCCTCATGTCTTGAGGTACTCCACCTTCTCTCCAGCAGAGACAGAGGATTTCATGCAGCTCAGTGACAATGATCTCTTTGCAGCACTTTAGGACTTCAGCAGGGAAGCTGTCTTTTCCAGGTGCCTTGCCAAAGGCAAGGGAGTCCAGTGCCACGTGAAGTTCTTCTAGAGTTGGTTCACTGTCAAGCTCCTCCAGCACAGGCAGGCACTCAATGTTGTTCAGCGCTTCTTTGGTGACTACATTTTCTCTGGAATATAGCTCAGAGTAGTGCTGCACCCAGCGTTCCATCTGCTGCGCCCGATCCTGGATGACCTCGCCTGCTGCAGACTTCAGAGGGGCAATTTTCTTCTGTGTTGGACCTAGGGCCTGCTTGATACCATCATACATCCCCTTGATGTTGCCTGTGTCAGCTGCTATCTGTATCTGGGAACAGAGCTGGAGCCAGTAGTCGTCAGCACATCTCCTGGCAGTCTGCTGGACTTTGCTGCGAGCAGCTCGGAGGACCTGCTGGTTGCGCTCACTGGGACAGGCCTTGTATGCTGCTTGAGCTCTCCTCTTTTCCTCAATGACTGGTGTCCTCAGAGTGGGCTTCAAACCAGTCTGCCGTCTTGTTGGTCTTCTTGTCAAATATGGACAAGGTGGTGTTGTAAACGGCATTCTTGAAATGTTCCCATCTGTTGGATGCGTTTGTGTTGGCCGGGCCTGGAAGAGATTCCTCAAGCGCTCATGCAAATTCCTCCACTTTTCGACCTAAAAGCTCTGTGGTGTCATCTTATAGTAGTAATACTGTATGTATATAAAGCTTTTAAGTGTTCAAAGTAGTTCTTGTCAGTTGTTTTAGTCTATTCCTTAGAACAACCTTGCCAGGTAGGTTAGTTTTATCCCCATATTTCAAATGGAGTGATCCAGATGGGGGAAGGTAGGTTGTCTAAGCTCACCTAGTAAGTTCTTGACCGAGAGGCAATCTGAACCAGATACTGTATATGTATTTTCTGCTTCACCCCCTTTTGTTTTGTTTTGCTGCTGACTACATGCTAGCTTTGCAAGGCATGTTCTTGGGAATTGATTGTGCCTTTTTGTCCTGGGTAGATTTTTGGGGTGCTGCTTAGTATGCATATAAGGTGCATCCACTAGAACTTCAGCTTTCAATCCCCAATTCCTTGCTCTTACTGTTAAATTTTCAAAGGGAACAGAGGAGAGTGGAAGAGGAGCATGTCTTGACTCTTATTACATAATATGCCCATATAAATATATATGCACGATCATGAACTGTGAGCACACTATTACACACATGTCACTGCCTAGTCAATGTGAGTGTGTATATTTGAGGTACTGCTGTTCTGTAATAAATATATCCTGATCTGTTGTGAGATGGAACAATCTTAAAATAAAAACTAAACACGCTGTATAGTACTGTAGTTTATAGTATAGAATAAACTGTATAGAAACAGGACGATGTGTTGCACCATAAATTAACAGCAGGTGGAGATGATAGTTCAGCAAGACTGTGTGCAGGGGAGGGGGCAGGATCAGTGGTTATAGCAGTTTACCACATACACTAGAGCTATCATTTGTGAAGTGCTAACAAGTATGTGGTCCTGTGTATCATTATTCAGAAATACGAGCTACTCATTATTGTATATAAATAAAAGTATACTAATAGGCATGGGAATACGAGGTTCACTGTTGGTGAGAAAGTGAGACGTTGTGGTTGCTGCATACCCAGGCATGCACAAAAAAATTAGTTTGTATGTTAAAAGATAGAAAAAGGTGAACCCAGAGTTGGCTAAGTATGCTCAAGTGTCCTCCATGAGCTATTGAATGTTAAAGGCAGTTGAATATTATTATTATTAAAAATATTTATATACTGATTTTCAACAAGAGTAGTTTACAAAGCATTTTGTATAATAAAATAAATCAACCATGTCCCCAGAGGGCTCAATAAAGTCATATGCAAATTTTGCTTCTACTTTATTTTGTGCTTTTTATGACTTTGTGGTCTACTGTGTCTACTGTGAGAGGAGATGTTAAATAAAGAAAAGAATTATCAATTAATGGATGGAACCAACTTCATTGAGGAAAATTGAAGAATTGGAGGCTTGAACAACAAGAAATACTGTAGTATTCTAGACCGGGAGGAATTAGTTTCATGCTACACATCTTCTGACTTTAAATCACTCCCTCCCAATGTTCAATATGTTATAAACTTTCAAAGACTCTGGCCCTTTGAAAGTTAAAAGCCCTTTGGTGATGAATTTCATTCCATCTTTGGTGATCAAAGGATGATGATAATGATGATGATGATAATACAGGTATTTATATACCGCCTTTCTTGGTCTTTATTCAAGACTTTATTCAAGGCGGTTTACATAGGCAGGCTTATTAAATCCCCGTAGGGATTTTTACAATTTGAAAGAATGTTCTATCTTACAAGAACCACAACATTCAGGTGTTACTTTCTTGATCTGGTTTCACATTCTGGCCTCCATCCTCCCATGCTCAGAGCAGATGGAATAACTCGGCTCAGCTTGTCAGCTGCTTCAAGGTCGTACGGTGCCAGTGGCCTCGAACTGGCGACCTTTGGATGTTATCTTCAGGCAAATGGAGGCTCTACCCTCTAGACCAGACCTCCTGCCAAAGGATCACCTTCCTCCAGACCTAATTAATGCCCCTTGGCTATAAAATGCCCCTTTTTCAGTTGTGAAAGGGCCACAAATTAAGAATTCTTAATTTGAAGGCTTCTGGAATGGGGTGTGTCAAGAACTGGACATAAATGACTTTTAAAAGAGTCAGGTAAATTGATAAATGTCGTATCAGCACATAAGGTTTATTTCATTGTAATGCAGCAGTTCCCAAAGTGGTTGGTCATGACCCACCATGGGAACCAGAAGTGTACCATTCCTCCTTAAGGGGAGTGGCACAGGAATGGGTGCCCCAGCGGCACTGCAGCAGTGGATCAGTGCTCACTGCTTCAGCAGGGAGGCTCACAGAGGGGGCTGTGAACCTTCAGGACCCTTCAGGAGGTTTAACACGCCCCCCAGGTATGTTAACATGCCCCAAGTCCCCGTGGCACTGCAATTGCTGCCACGCCATCAGTACCCACATACCTGCTCCCACCCTAGAAAACTAGACTGGAAATCTAGTCTTTCAAGCTACTGTAAAATAAAGGCTGACAGCAAAACAATAAGGCACAGAGTAAAACATCATATTTAAAGTAACCACTGAGCTCATTTAACTGGAAGATGAATTTGAGTGACTTTGCGGTTAGCATGTTGGATTTATGCCAGATATTTAGTGGCACGCAACCTACACAGTAATAATCTCTTAGTACTTGACTTGGTGGAGGCCTTCACAGTCCAATGAGTAATTTAGAGAATGTCAGGCAGCTGGGTCTTTCATTGCCATGAAATGTGTGACCTGGCAGTCATGGTCACTGCTATTAAATGCTGAGTTCTGGGGAAAAAAATATGTTATGTTGAAGGGTTAAGTACATAACCTCTTATTATGGAGCTGTTCAACTAATAATGCTGATCTCTGTGTTGGTGAGTCCCTAAAGTGGTTTTGTAATATTTATTTTTAGGTTATATGATGGTACAATGGGCCATATCGTATAGAATGAACTTATTAATGAATGAAAGTTTAAGGTGTTAAAACAGCTTAGTGCTTGTAGTTGTTTTGATAAAATCAGTACCTTTATAACTAATTGCATCTTTTCAGGTGGTTGTCAGTAGATAGTGGCTCAGCATGTAATTAAACATATTTGTTGAAGAATGGCTTAGTATTTATTCTGTTGCTGAACTCTTACAGATGTAAGATGTGGCCTATGATAAATGTAAGAATGTGGCCTATGTTAGTCACAGTAGTGAAATAGAACCTTGGTGTTCAGAGGAGGTATACCTACTGCCTGCAACCAAGGAGACCTCTGATGCTCTGTTTTGGGTTTTCCCCAGAGTCCTTGGGCTAGTCACTCTTGGCAACAGAACATTGAACTGTATAGTTCTTCACATTGGGTCCTGATGATGGATGAATCCCCTTTGCTGCATTGTTTTGTGATCATCATATGAGATTAACAATTTGTGGTTTTATGGGACAAATTATTACAGTGTTTCAGGAACCCTTATTTTGGTACGGTCATTCCTGTGGTTACTCCCATATAAACTCCTTGACAGGTGGTTATTCTGTTATGTACAGGGGGCAGGGTTACTTGGTTTGGATTCTTGCTTTGTTTTGTTGCCCTGTTTTTAGTCATTAAATAATCTGGATGTTTTCATTGAAGCAAGTCAGTGTGTAATGTAGGCTTGGGGATTCAAATCACAAAGCTCACTGGGTCATTTTGGGCTGATGCTAAGAGAGTGGCTTACTCTCACTAAATTGTTATGATGATAAAATGGCTCCTTGGCAGAAGGGCACTACATTTGTCATGCAGCTGTTTCTTAAGCAATTTTTGAAAATTGTGCCCATTGTTTTCAGGAACAGCATAGGATAACTTAAAAGTATCGGTATATGGTTCAAAACCAAATGCATTTATGAAACATACAGTTTTTCTTTTGGTGCTATTTTTATCCCCCATTGGGGGGGATACATTTGGTACATATTTTGTGTGCATTGGAAAATACACATGGTATATATTGGTTCAGATTAGGAGTTATAAACCACAATGTCCTCAGTTAAAATCTCACCTCTGCTATGAAATTGTTAAGTTACCTGAGGCAAGCTGCTATGCCTTTAGACTGCTTTTATTTATACCTCAAATAAAATTGAGATAGAGATGGTTGTGTACCTTACAAGATTTTTACAAGTATTGAAATTATATGTGGAGCATATTGAACACTTAAGGAAAGTGCTATATTGCCAATGCTAGTGTACAGCAGTGGTTCCCAAACTGGTGGGTTGTGACCCACTAGGGTAGCTGGAAGTAGGGCATTCTCCCTTAAGGGGAGTGGCTTTGCTCTGATGGCAGTGACAGTGCTGCTGAGATCACAGCACTGCTGCCGCCAAGGAACTTTTTTTCTTAATTGGGGCACTGTCACTGCCCTCCCCACCCACCTGCACAAACACTTACCTGGTTTCCATATCCCCTGTAGGAGTTTGGGAACCACTGGTATACAGTATTCTAAGATAGGAAAGTTCCAGTGCTTTTTATTTTGCTACTTATATAACTGTATCCTACATATATAATTGCATCCCTTAGCTCAAGGCTTACAAAATTATAATGACTTCCTCTCCGATTTAAAGTTAGTGGGTTGTGTATCTGTTTGCCTTGCTTTAAACCCGAATTTCAGTGTTTGCCTTTTCTCTTCACTATGACTTTTTTTTTAATAACATTGTTTTTACATCTTATAAGATAATTAATTTTCAGGAAAATTTTGTATACTTTTGGAAGTTTTCTAACTACCTGAGTTGGAGAGCCCTTCTGCAATACAACCAGACTCTAATCCTGAATTTTACGCTTAAATCGTGTTGCTTGCAAGTATGAATTCTGGTTAATTCTGTTTACTTGCTGAGATTTTTGATATGTCACATTTCAGTATTTCAACATGACTGTGTTGATTATGTAACTTCTAAATGAATAGTGGTTGCACTGGGAATATGAGAACTCAAGAACACAGAAGTAATAGTTCCACTCTGTTTGCTCTAGTCAGACCTCATGTGGAATATTACATACTGTTTGGGAACCACATTTTAAGAAAGGTGGAATGGGTTCAGAGAAGAGCAATTGATGCTGCAGTCCTATAATTTCCTGGGAGTAAGCCCCACTGAACAAAATGACTGACTTCTGAGTAGATATAGATAGGCTTGTGCTATAAGATGAAAGATCTGGAAACAAACTATGAGGAAAGATTAAAAGAGCACAGTATGTCTAGCCTGGACAAAAGACCATTAAGGAGAAATATGATAGCCTTTAAATATCTGAAGGACTGTTATGTAGAAAAAGGTGCTGACTCACAAGCTTACTCTTGGTGGTTCCTGAGGAAGACTGGAACCAGTAGGATTGAAAGTACAGGGAAAGAGATTTAGGTTGGATATGAAGAAGGATTTTCTAATTGTAATTGGAACAATTCTATTGCATGCAGTTGTGGACTCTCTCTCATTGCAGGTTTTCAAGGAGAGGGTGGATCTTCACCTGTTGGATGTTGTAGTTGTCTGCATGAGCAGGGTTTTGGACCAGATGACCTCCAAGGTCCATTCCAACTCTGACTTTCTGTGTTTCTATCTTTGCATACAGTTTGTATTACTTGTCTGGTATTTTAAATGTGCCCTGATTTATGCTAGAATAAAAGTTTAGCTTGTTAAAGCTGTTTGGTTTATCAGAAGGTTTCTTAGTGGTGCATTAAGAGGTGGTGATTTTGAACAAGGAGGGGCTTGAACCGAGAGTATAGCGATTTTACAAGACTGGATCAGGTGTAGCAGTTCTGGGGTAGCTTCCAGTGCAGGTTTCCAAGACAGCTGGGGAAGGACTTGAATATCTAAATAGCAAAGTAGACTGTTATTATTAAAGTAAGTACCCAAATACAGAATTACCCTTTATCTTAGAGTTTTTAATCTGACCAGGAATTAAGGGGCACACCCTGACCTGATCTTTCAGTCTTCACTGGGTGATGTCCAGAAGCAACTTCTTCTCTGCCAGAAATAGTGTGCTACTGCATCTTAATGGAAAGTAAATGTTAATGATAACATAGTTAATGGCCCCCTATTCAAGGTTTTATGCCTTTAATTTGGTTTTATTAGGTTGAACACACTGGCGTAGCTAAGACTTGCAAAATTCTGGCTTGGTGTTCTCTTTAGAGTGGCTAATGACAATCTGATGAATTGGTGTCAGACATAGTCCAGCCATATGGGATCACTGTTCTGCTTGCCAAGTTGAAATCAATAGGTCTTGGTGTTGAGAGACTGGGTATGATGGATCAAACCGCAGCATTTAGAGCTATCAGGGCGAGAACTCTTGATACTGAACATCAAGAGCTAATTAATATAGCTAAAACCTCTTGTTCTCGATTGTACTTCCATATACCTGTTCAGCTTTGTAGGATGCCATCTTATCTCATTTACCTGCATAACCCACAGCTAAGAAGAGCCTTTATGCTGGTGAGATGTAATGCCCTTCCTTTGGCCCCTTTTATGGGGGCGATATAGGGGAATACCTCTGTCAGCAAGGTTCTGTCCCTGAGGCCTGAATCACTTGGAGACACTAGAACATACCATCTTGTTTTGCCCCTTGCACAAGCCTCCAGAAATACCTTATACCAATTTTGGCACGTCTCCAGGGTTGGGTGGAGGCAGATGTACTGTGAGCCCTTTTGTCAACAGAAGAGGGAGAAACTCTTGATAATGTTGATCTTTTTATCTATAAAGTTATGAATTCTTGGGTATGGGAGCAAAAACTTAGTTCTGTAACAAGGTAGTGCATGGGGCATTTCTGACCCAGAAATTAGGTCAGGTTAGGTTCCTTTTTTGGATGTATACCATGTGATTATGGATTTGTGTGATTTTAGTTATGCATTGTCATAATGTATATGCCAATAAAGATATCATCATCATCATAGTTAATGGTAATACAAAAAGAAATGTTCAAAGTCTTTACAGACCTTGCAAATGTGTCTACCCTGTGTGTCATGGCACATGTATATCCTGTAATCCAATTTAGCCCATACTCACACCAGTGTTGCCTAGTCCACCTGAGTGATAGCCGTGGTAATGTGTTGTATCAATGCTATTAAATCTTGGGGCAGAGGTGGCACAAGGACCTAGTCCTTATCGTAGCGCCAGAGGAAATAGAGCACAAAAGTGCCGTGGAACCACAATAATGGACTCTGTTTTCATGTACAGGTCATACCTAATTATCCACTGGGGTTCTGTTCCAGAACCCCCAGTGGATTTTTTTAAAAATCAGATACCAAATCAGTGGAAAAATAGCTTTAAAGACCCACTTTCAGGTTTCTTGCTCTTCCACAGTTGCTCCAGAATGCATTGGTATAGATCAGGGGTGTCCAAACATTTTGACAAGGAGGGCCACATCATCTCTCTGACTCTGTGCCGGGGGCCGGGAAAAAAAAATTAATTTACATTTAAAATTTGAATAAATTTAAATAAATGAATTTATTAGAGATGGAACTTATATGAATGAATGAAGGTCTTGCAGTAGCTCAAGGCCTATAAAAGGGCTTGCAGAAAGCAAGGCCAGCCTTTCCTTCACTGCCATTGCTGCATCACAGACGTGAAACAGCAAGTAATGGAGGGTGCCCTTGTCCCACAGCTCAGGTGAGAAGTCGAACAGTCATCCTCATGCTGAGAGCAGTTGCATCGGGCCAGCATGGGCTCCAGCAAGTCTCTGGAGGACCAGAGGTTCATTGGAGACTGGGGGCTTCCCGAGGGCCTGATTGGGAGCCCCCAAGGGCCTCAAGTGGCCCCAGGGCTGGGGTTTGGGCACCCCTGGTATAGATACTATTCTGTGTTCAACCACTAGATGAGATGAATAATGGAATAATTTCATTCCATTAGATTCCATTATTTACCCCATCTAGTTGCTGTACACATTATAGTGTCCATACCAATGCATTCTGGGTCAACAGTGGAGGTGCAGAAAACCTGGAAGTGGGTCTTTAAAGCTATCCTTAATCCTGAGAAGCTTGCAACTATTGTGGTTTAACAGCGCGAAAGTAGGAAATTGGATTCTGGTGCTTTTTTCCTTGTTACTAGAACTCCTCCACCAACCAAGATTGTGCTGATTCCCTGGTGCATGTGCATACAAAACTTGGAGATTTTCTCTTTCTATTACCATGTGCTGTGTTTCTGTATCCCTTACTGTTACAGTGTTATGCTGCAGTTTTCAAACTCTCAGGGAATTTGAAGACCACAGTAAGTCCTTGCAGGGGAGGGGAGGGAGGCAACGGGGGCGGGGGAAGGCAGTGACATGATCCCCAGGATTGTGTTGCTCAGGGGTTCTGCAGAGACTGGGATGCACTCACCCTGTCCCTGCAGCAGCTTTCCTAGGGTGCGGGGAGCCCTGCGTGAGCGTCTGCAGGGTTCTCCAGCCTTCCAAAAGTGTAAGTGAAGCAATCGCGCTCCACTGCTGGTTTTGTGGAGCTGCAGCCCCCCATAGCGAAGTGATCCTGGGAATCTCATCACTGCCTTCCCCCCGCCCCCACCCTTAAGAAGGCCGAGGGCAGAACTCTCAGGCTCTCAGGCGTTGTGATGCCCCAGTTTGAATAGATCTGCTGTTATGACTTGCCAAAATCCCAAAGAGGACTCACCTTTTATAGAAGAATGAAAAACTGAGTGGTTGTTATTTTTCAGACTTGTTCTTGGGCCAGCTTGGAGTATGTGGTATGTCCACGTCTATCAAGATTTCCTCTGTTTCAGAATCCCTGATGGGAAACTTGTAGGAATTGTATGGAACCTGGGCCATTAGTAACTTCACTGGAAGTATTTAAAAACTAACAGAAAAATAGCTTGGATGGTTGAGTAATGATGATTAATCATTATAGTGCTCTGAACTTTAGTAATAGCCAACACAAACTTATAATGCCGCTCAATAATATAAATAATTGTTTCCCAAATTGTGAGTTGCACCAAATCAGTGTATCATGGCCCGATTGTTGGCTGGTTGTGAAACTGAAAAGTTGAAAGCTAACAGGGAAAATGTATTGAGCCCTATGGAAAGTGAAACTGAACTGCCCATGCATGTTTACTCTGGAGTAGGCAAATATGCTTCAGTTCGCTTTGAAGGGCAGGGCAAGAGGAACACAACACCATCAGAATGGTCCCAATCCGATGAATGCAAGCCCCAAAAATACTGGAGAAGGAAGTCCTGATAGTGTGTCATTGTAAAAATTGGGTCACAGAACTAAAAAGTCTGGGAACCACTGGGGAAAGGGGTGAGAGAGAGAGAGTTGGTCAGTTCAGATGTAACACTCCAGGACTTCAAGACTGTTACATTAGAACTGGTCAAATTGTAGTTTACTCAAACAAGGAACTGAATGAAGGAAAAAGGAGTGTAGAAGCCCATGACAGTTTTATGTTTGAGCTGTCTTGGTGGCTTTCCTTAGGCTACACAGCAAATTTACATTGACAGTAAGCTTTGAACTTAGGAGTCCTGACTTACATCTCTTTAAACACACTGAATCTATAGCAGCCTCCACCTGTACTAGACAGCGTAGATTAAGAAACAGACTTAGTTGAGACTGGGTGTTACTCCTAGTTTGTGTTTCCATTCAGTAGTCTTTAAAGATTTAAAATAGAGAGTGTGTGTGTAAAAAATATCCACTAAATCCCCAGTGGGTAGACAATATTTTAAAATGTCCCACATTTTGAACTAAAATACCACTGAAAGATGAATACCATCAACTGAACACTGCATTGTATGGTCTTCTGTATCTGAAAGCCAGGTTAGGTAGACAGGGAAGTGTTAGTGCTCATAATGATTGAAGATGCTTTTTGGATCCATATAGAATAGCAGTGTACCATAGAAGAAGGTGCAGATACCACTGTAGAGGTGACAGAAGAAGTAAAGCAAAGTAGAACCAATAATATTGAACTTCAGGCAGTTTGGTTCCCAGTCTCCTACGTGCTCCTTCTGTACCTTAATGTTCCATTGTTTCTCACAGGGCCATTTTACAAAACAAAGTCCTCAGTTAAAATTAAAATGCAAAAGAATCAACATATATGCCTGAAACTCTCCTAAAAGGCAAACATTGGATTGCAAATCTTTTAGAATGGTTTTGTTGAAAGTTGTTTATGCAGCTCTTATCTTTGGACACTGAATAACCACACAATCAAACCATTCTCATATATACCTGTGATGTTTGTCTCTTTTTTTTTAATTGTCAAATTGTTTCTAAGTCAAAGGTTACCCAGGGTTTGAGGGCAAGAAGTCCCAAATCTTCTGAACAACCCCCCCCCCCATGTGTGTATAAAAAGTAGAGGCTCAGCACAGTCAGGTTGCCTGCCTTTCAAGTTTCAAAGCCCTGATGCCATCTGTAATAACAAGACCAGCTTCCCAGGCTCTGAATAGGGAGATGTTTCTCTTCCTTTCTGCACAGTAGTAAGTGGTGGCAGGTTAGCCTCAGAGCCCTTGTGGCCTGTGAGACAAATGCTAAACTGGCTGGAACACTGGGGCAATAGGCTTGTATTAGAACTGTCTTGGGTAAACAAGGACAGGTGGTCATCCTAGTCATATTGCCCATGTTGGGAACCACTGTGCTAGAGTTCTTAATCTAAATCGCATGCATTTTCAGTAAATATAAAATGACAAATGAATTTCCCCTTACAATCTGCATCTTCACCACCATTCTTTGTCAAGCTTTGGTTATACAACCATAGCATTACTTTACTAATAACGTGCATGTGTATAGACTAGAGTATACAAGTACGTACTAATCAGCAGGGATTGGAACTTGAGTCAGGTGACTTGTGTCCGAGTCTCAAAAATCAATGTTTTTTGCTGACTTGTGTACACTCGAGTCAAGTGTGTGGAAGACTTGGCAGAACACTTGAGTTGAGGGCTCCTGGCTCAGCATTTGGTCCCCACACATGCAGACTCGAGTCTGTCTGTGTCTGGCTGTGCTTTACTGTTTTTGCAGCGTGAAAAACCTTGTGGGGCCCTCATTCATCCCAGGCGAGCAGCAGGTTAGTTCCACTCAGGAGGCAGGGAAGGGTTAGTGTTTGCTTTTGAATCTGAGCGGTGGGGGGGGGGCAGAGCGGGCTCTCTTGCCCATCTCTGAAGGAACTGATGATCATTGGACAAAGGTTGGGTCGTTTGATTTGTTTCTTTGAATTAGAGAGGACAAGAGGAGCCCAAGGGGGTTCTTGCCGTGGAATTGGCTGGAGAAGCCCAGTTTAAAAGGAGGTGGGGAAGCAAGGGGGGGATGCTTCCCAATCACATGGCCGCTGTGAGCTCCTTTGTTATTTGGGAGGAGGAAGCCTCACTGAATGGTGAGCTACAGTGGGACTACTTCTGAAGAGAGCTGCAAAGGATTGGGTCGTCCTGATAAGCCTTGCAGTTGCTGTGCCGGATCCCCCTCCTCTTGCCGCTTCTATCCCCATTCTCCTGCAATCCGTCCCACCCCCTTCTGCCCTGTTTACAAATGGGATGGGGCAGAAGGGGGGAGAGTTTAAGGACAACTTTGACACATACATTCACCCCAGCAGCAGCAGCTCCAGTATTTTTCTGCATCTCACACATGTATCAGAAAGACTTGTGACGTGAGTCTTTTTGAGTTGTGAAAACTCTCCAGGTGACTTGAAAAGTTGCCCCCATTAGGACTCGTTTTCGAGTCAAGTCATGGAGGGGCAGAGACTCGTGACTTGACTCAAGTCAAACCACACTGGATTGTCCATCCCTGCTAATCATAAAGATCATTACTGTTCAACCACATATACTATTATTCTTCTGAATAATGAGTTCTGAAATCTCATTCCTCTGCTAAATGTAAAAGCACTGCCACAGTTTAAGAGGAAAACTATAAAGAACACATTTGAAGTGCTGTAAAGAAATAGTTTAGAGAAACTATGAGGCAAATAGAATTTGGATGAGTGATACAAGTAGCTGAGTCTCTACATTTTACCTACTTGGAGGAATTGTGTTCCTCTTTGGAATCTGAATAAATAACATGAGCATCTATCTTGTAGACATGATGGAAGGAATCTGTCCTATTATTTATTTTTCACATTTTTATATCACCCTTCCTCCAAGGAGTTCAGGGTGGTGTATAGTACATAGTTCCTCCTCTCATTTTGTCCACACATCAACCCTGTGAGGTAGGTGAAGCTAAGGGATAGAGGCCAAGATATTGTCCAAGGTCACTCAGGAAGCTTCATGACTGAGAAAGCATTTGGATCTGGGTTTTCCAGGTCAAAGTTCAACTTCTGACCCACTACACCAACCTGGCTCTCATAAGTAAGTGATTAGAAATCCTGCATGAAGACCCATGATGATTTGTTAGCCCTCCTGTATTCTCCTATATTCTTTTCTTTCATCCCTATAGCTCCAATCTCCTGCTACCTGTACAGAAGCCATGCTTGTATAAGCTAGTACTTTATGCTGAGCTGTTCTTGGCTAAAGAGTACTTTGTTAGAGCATGAGAGAATTCAGGAGAACACAGTCTAGCAGTAAATGTCAGAGTCCATAATGTGGGATTGTAAATGGGAACTATCTGGTAGGGATGGTCGCACAGGCAGGTAGATCATGTGCCTCTGTGTGTACACAAGGTTATATGTATTCGTAAGCAGTACAAAGCTAATTTCTTTACACTAAAAAAAAATGCCAACTGTTTTGTAAAAATGTGGTGTTCATATGCATGTCACTATTTAAATGTTTCCTTCACTCAGATTAGCCTGCCATGGGGATGGCAATAAAAATTCCAGGTGCTTGGTTGCCCTGAGATTGAGAGATATGATTTACATGATTAGGAATTATGAATATTTGTTTAGCCATCTGAAGGGCTGACTTGTCAGCATTCATGCTGGCTATTGGAAATATGAACTGTGTTTTTCCAGCTTATGCTGAATTAATTCTGTGATTGATTTAATATCTTCTCATATTTAGTGAACTTTGGTCCCTAAATATAGGCATCCCCCCTACCGTATCCACAGGTGGTTCATTTCAACACCACCACCACCCTGCTTATATAGAAACCATGGATATGGGGAAATCTATAGGTGCTATGCTCTGCGGCCTCCTTGCCGCCGCCCCCCCCTGCTCATTACGTTCCATTTTCTTCATTAACAAGCAGTCATGTTTCTTCCTTTAGCGGACACTACAAGAGGAACACCACATGCAGGCACGGAGCCTGCACACTAAGGCTTAGCAAACATTAACAGGAAGCAGGACAGTTCCTGCTTCCTATCACCATTCTTACTGTGTCCCCCTAGTGTGCAGGCTTCCTGTCTGCTTGTCGCTTTCCTCTGGTAGCATCTGTAAAAGCAAGAAACATGACTGCCTGTCAATCAAGAAAACGGAAAGTAATAGAGCGGGGGTGGGGCAGAGTACCATAGATACCAGGTTTGCTGATATGGGGATACCTGTAACTGTTTATAAATTGTGTTCATAAATTGGATTGTATTTTTTCTAGTCTTGTATAACTAAGGGTGCAATCCTAACCCCTTATGTCAGTGCTATCCAGCACTGGCATAGCGGTGCCAACGGGGTATGTGCTGCATCTTAAAGTTGGGTGGCACTCATGGAGGCCTCCTCAAAGTAAGGGAATGTTTGTTCCCTTACCTTGGAGCTGCATTGCCCTTATGTCAGTGCTGGAAAGCACTGACATAAGGGGTTAGGATTGCACCCTAAATGTTACATGGCTGTAATACAGGGGTGTCCAAAGTTTTTGGCAGGAGGGCCACATCGTCTCTCTGACACTGTGTCGGGGGCCAGGGAAAAAAGAATTAATTTACATTTGAAATTTGAATAAATTTACATAAGTTTACATAAATTAATATATTAAAGATGAACTTACATGAATTAATGAAGGTCTTGCAATAGGTCAAGGCCTATAAAAGGCCTTGCACAAAGCAAGGTTGGCCTTTCCTTTTTGGTTGCTACTGCATCACAGACATGAAACCATAAGCAGTGGAGGGAGCCCTCATCGCACAGCTCACACAAGTGGTCAAACAGTCGCCCTCACACTGAGAGCAGTTGTGTCAGGCCAGTGTGGGCTCCAACAAATCTCTGGAGGGCCAGAGACTCATTGGAGATTGGGGGCTCCCTGAGGGCCGCATTGAGAAGCCTTGAGGCCGCAAGTGGCCCCAGGGCCAGGGTTTGGGCACCCTTGCTGCAATAAAAAGGAACAAAATGTTTAGCTTTTGTAGGTGCAGTGTACAACCTATTGTACCTTTGTTAAAAAATACTTGAGCCACAATAAGGGAAGAAAGATTCCAGTGGACAGATAGTGAGACTGCAGGCTACTTTTTTCCAGTCATTTCCACTTCCTCCTGATTTTTAAAAATACATTTTCCTTTGAGTTGGAAAATTCCAATATCTAATATAATGGTCTGTTTATTGGTCATTGTTTTCAGCCTAAAGAATGTAACGGGATCAAAATTCCAGTTGACACCAGCAAGCCAAACCCCAATGAAGTGGAATTTGATAATCTCTATTTGGATATGAATGGCATCATCCACCCCTGTACACATCCTGAGGACAAGTGAGTGACTCTTATCCTTTGAATAGTGTGTGTGAGAGAGATTGTTTGGCATATTAACACAATGCTGTCTATTGCAGACCTGCCCCCAAAAATGAAGATGAAATGATGGTGGCAATTTTTGAGTACATTGACAGACTTTTCAATATTGTGAGACCAAGGAGGCTTCTCTACATGGCGATTGATGGGGTGGTGAGTACTAATACGTTTGTAATCTTGGTGTTTGGAACCACTGATGCCATGTCAAGGTTGCTATAAATCAGCTCTCTATTGTTGGAAAACTTTTTTTTCCCTTCTGTAATTGACCTTCTACTTCTTCATTTTTACATGATAAAGTTCCATTTTGGTCTCTACTGGTCACTAGAGAGAAATAAAATCTGAGCTCCATGGTTACCGCATTTATACATGATGATATGTCTTTAATCTTTTTCAGCATGAACATTATTAGTGTGCTTTCAACTTTCTAGGCTCTGTACACAAATGAAAAAAACAAAATAGTCCATAGACATGGTACAAAAAAGGCGGGGGGAGAGGATAGGGAGGGAAAAGGAAAACAAGAAAATTAAGTACCAACATGTTCTTATAGCATTTTAGCTTTGGCATCTATTGCTAGATCCCTCAATGAGCTGAAGATCAGAGGACTAAAAACAGTTGACACTTAACATTTAAATGACAATGGGTGCAATCCTAATCCCTTATGTCAGTGCTTTCCAGCACTGGTATAGCAGTGCCAATGGGACATGTGCTGCATCCTGCAGTTGTGTGTCACTCAAAGGCCTCCTCAAAGTAAGGAATTGTTTGTTACCTTACCTCAGAGCTGCATTGTCCTTATGCCATTGCTGGAAAGCACTGACATAAGAGGTTAGGATTGCGCCCTGTATTTAGGAAGTCACCATGATTTAAACTTTCTTGATCTATCCAGCCCCAATCCCACTGATTTTATTATCATTACTCTTAGTGTTCGTACATACGTGGAAAGTTCTAAAAGGCATTACAGAATAAGATGGCTTTATCAGCATTCCTTCTTTGTCTCCAGTAGTATAGTTTGTAACTTGTGGGTCTGAACAACTACAGTCTTCAGGGCAATCCTTGCTTTCTAGAAGGATTCTAGGCCTAGTGTTTATGAGGCTTTCATTCTTTTCGTTTGATCTTATGTTAGCCCTTTATAAGTTCATAATTCTTGTAATGTATGAAGTAATAGACTTTAATAGAACAAGTTGCTGTACAGAGCAGTTTTTAAAAAGGAAAACACACAGTATAATAGCTCAAACTCCCACTTCTTTCCCAATTTTCAACCCATTTCTTACTGGAGGACCTAGTAACAAATTATTTTGTGTTTGATTAAAGAACATTCCCAGTTATTCCAAAACTAAATTAACTAGCATAGGTGTAGACTTGTAAAGCTGCTCCTATTTATTTACTTCCTAAATATACCTTTTTGCATAGAAGATATATTTATTGACTTCTGTTAAACTATTCCTAGTTAGGATCAACACTTCCTCAATTTCTGTTGCCTCTTCTACTTTAAGTACCTCCACTCCAAGACTCCAGTACCAATGAATCAGCCTGCTGGGGACCCATTCTGAGGCAAACCTTTAAGAGAGCTTGGGGGGGGGAACTTAAGGACTTCTGGGAGAAAGGAGGTCCATGGAAGCCTAGGTGCATGTAGGGGCCCATTCAAGCAGCTCTTGAGATGCCACTCTTTGTTAGGGAGTATTTAAAATGTTGGAAGAACACAAGGCTAAGACATTTTTGTTAAGTAGTGTTGAGTTCTGGAGGTCAGAAATTCAGCTTAGGCTTTCCAGGTTCATACAAGTATGAAAACTAAATTTGAGAAAAACAAATTAGCAATCTCAGTGTGATAATACAGGTGCAGCCTATTTATCCATGGATTTTTGATTTGTCTCAATGAGAGTGGGGTGGGGGAACCAAAAGTCACACACACCTTTGCCTCCTTTACCCTGCACTGGTGTCTCGCTCCATTTCCAGGCAACCCAAAACACTGCAAAAAGGCTCTACCTCACCCAGGCAGGGAAAGAGCCCTAGAGTCCTGGAAGAGGTTCCCCTTGCAAAGGAACAGTAACACTCCTGGAGCCCCTGAGCCAGCAAAGAGGCTGAAGAGGGGAAGGGGGAGCCAAAAATCTCTGTAGCCGGAACATGTGCAGCAAGGTGGAGTGCGCGCGCGTGCTCTCTCTCTCTCTCTCACTCACTCCCACTCACACAGGGGCAGGTGTGGTAGCAACAGAGGGGATTGCTTTGAAAAACTCAGGAAGTATTTGCCAAATTCCCCCCCCCCCCATTGAGATGGTGCAGGCAATCACTGACACAGGCAACCCTCCCTCCAATGGTGCAGGCTATCATGGGCACAAGCAAGCCTTCCCACCAAGCAAAGCCTACAAAATGAGATTTTGCCTACAATCATCTCCATACTTTCCTGGGAGTAAGCCCCATTGACTACAATGGGGTTTACTTCTGAGTAGAAATGCATAGGGCTCTTAAAAGATCAGCATCCCAACTGTGAAAGAAGCCGGGCAGCTGGCAATCGGGAGGGCTGAGTACGGAGGGGAAGGGATTGTTAACAGCTGCCTTAGTTTCCTTCCATCCGGAAGTCTCAGTCTGCAGCGTATTTGCGTAACTCTATGGAATTTAGCACAACGCATTTTTGTCAATCGCACCAAGTCACGGAATGGAACTAACGCGGATAAATAGGCTCCACCTTTACTGTTGTTCTAGGCTCCTCGTGCAAAAATGAACCAGCAAAGATCCAGAAGATTCAGAGCATCAAAGGAGGGAGTGGAGGCTACAGAAGAGAAGCAGAGAATAAGACAAGAAATCTTGGATAAAGGTATATAGATTTGCTACTTGTCTACATCAGGAACAGCAGATTTGAAGGGTAGTTGTATCTTGCGAAATGGATATGGTTCTTAGGAGAAACTATGCAATGCAGGTAGGAAATGACCCATACAAGATTAAGGGAAAGTTCTGTGTTTTGTGTGCCATGATTTCAAGTAGAAAATCCTCCAAATGTGGTACTGGGCACAAAATTTGGCTTCCTGAATTTCTGATAATATTTTTAAACAGAACAAGTTGTTATAATTTTGAGAATATGTTTGAAAGTGTGAGAAATGCATTGTGAAATTGGGAGAGTTGCTAAATAAGATGTTGAATGATAGGAAAGAAGGGCCTTGATCCTCTGTATAACCCCCCTTGTCTCTCCCTAGCACTAGCACAATGAATTGTGCAAAATAAAACGTAAATATACATGAGTTCGTTAGACGCCAACTATTGTGCATATTTAAATGTTTAGCTACTTTTTATTGGAACTAGTTGTTTCCATAGTAAAGCCATTGATAAATGAGAGGCTGTGGGTTCAAAATAAATGAGGTGAAATGTCTTGCCTCCCCACAGACATATTTTATCCTGGTCAAAATAGCATCATGTTCCATTAAGAATTATGACTTTTTTTGTTTTTAAGGTGGCTTTCTTCCTCCAGAAGAAGTAAAGGAAAGATTTGACAGCAATTGCATTACACCAGTAAGTGTTGTTGGGCTTAATTTCTACATTGAGGCGCAACATAAGACATAATCAATGAACTGATTGTTGGTGGATCACAGGTTTTCTCTGTCCTCATGGTTAAGAACTGTTGTGCAAGGGTTAAGATTCAGCAGCTGCATAAAGGTTATTTGTGAGCCCTTGCAAAACGGAACTCTGCTAGTGCAGCTGCTGAGCAGCATTGTACAACAAAAGAGAACTGAGAAGCCAAAAGGGACATGTCAGAGTTCTGCAGGAGCTCTAATAATCCAGGTATTTTTGATGCCAAGTGGTTGGAGGCCAGGAGGAGAAACCCAGTACTGGGCCTCACACAAAAACTGTCACTGATAGTGTATTGGGTGCTTCCCACTATTGTTGAGGATTGGGGTTAGTCTAGGCCAGGAATCTCCAAACCCTGCACCGGGGGCCAGATGCAGCCCATGGCAAGCCTCTATTCGGCCTGCGGCCAGCCTCTTGTCCCCTGAAAGCCTCTGGCCCACTTGGCCGAACATGACTGGAACTGTGCTCTGGTTGCGTCTGGAGGGTGTTCTAAGGACCAGAGAGTTTGAAGGAATGAGTCCATTCATTCATTTATTCACTCATCTAGGTTTCATCTCTAATTTATTTATATAAATTTTATATTTAAATTTTTTCCCGGCCCCCAACACCGTGCCAGATATTTGATGCGGCCCTCTGGCCAAGTTTGGAGACCCCTGGTCTAGGCAAGTGCCATCTCTGAACCCAGATGCCAGCTTATAGCAAGACAGAGCAAACATAATTAAAAGGAACCAGCAAGGTACTTAAGCAGATAAATGTGCTCTCATATTTCTCCACCTCTCCTGCAAACGTGTGGTGCCACTCTTCTCGCATGTGCTATTTCTTCCTTGCTAGGCTTTGGTAAGAATAGCATGGAAGGGTGCAGGCACACAGAGGATAGCAGTATTCTGAGGCAAAGGGTTCCAAACCAAGAGGACTAGAATTTATGGCAGTTAGGATGGAAAAATTGCTATTTATAGTGGCTAGTTACACAAGAGGTCCTGGGATTCGAGGTTGCCCCCCCCAACTCATTTACACTATCTCAGATATGTAAGCTTGTTGTATTCACCCATTGGTGAGGTAAGGTATGCATTAATAATGTTTCTGCTTAAATGACATCTGTGGCAATTTACTCAGAATTTACTGCACGGTTTTCTTAGAAACCAGGTTCTGAGCCTAGGAGAGTCCCACAAACCACATAAAGGCATGCTTTCTTTCTTATTACAAGGTCCATCTACATAGATGAGATTTGGTATTGAAAATAGGTTCTGTCTGTCAGCCTTGGCAAACCCTGGCTTGGATTTAGACCTGCTTTTCATCTGGAGACCTGTTTATGTTTTGTGGAAGGGGTGGCGCTGGGTGTATTCTGTTTTCAATTATCCCTGACATTGACAGAATTGATCTTAAGAGTGTCAGAGGCTATTTGGCTGGTGTCATGTCAAGGTTGGAAGAGGAAACAGTTCCTTCTGGTAAATGTATTTGAAGGGCTTGGGCTGTCTTCCCCTGCCCTCTCCCCAGGTGTGGTTACTGTCTTTCCAGCTTTTTATAGAAACAGATTTGGTTCAAACTTTGCTAGTCTTCAAAACATAAAATGTCAGGCAGAATTTCAGCCTAATCATAGCCAAGTTGAATGTTTCTTTGCCTCATTGGTCACCAATTGCAAAATAGAGCATGCAAATGGCTGCACAAATTGCAGTTGTATAAAAATTGTAAATAAAGAAAAATTCTGCCATGGATTCAGTGGCTGGCCTGGAGGCTAATCAGTTAACTCTCAGCCTAGGTGTTTCTCATCTGTAATTGTTGTATTGAAGAATTGTCTGTGGACAGATTTTATATACTTCTGGTGGGTTTTATGGCTTGAACTTAAAATCCCTAAATTATAGTTGCTCGTGTGTGGATATTTACTTGTATATCAGTGATTTTTAACCTTTTTCATCTCACAGCACACGGACAAGACACTAAAATTGTCAAAGCACACCATCAGGTTTTTGACAATTGACAAGGCATACCATGTGGGGGGCTCCCATCTCCCATTGGCCCTACTAGTAAACAACTTTCTCCCAAATTCCTGTAGTGCACCTGTGGGCCACTCACGGCACACCTATGTGCCACAGCACAGTGACTGAAAATGGCTTTTGTTTATAGACAGGTTGCCCCACATAACTGTGACATTCCCCCCCCCCCCCCAGCCAAACGGCGATTTTGTGACTAGCTCCAGTTGAAATTCTGGGGCTCTGACCTACAAGAAAAATAAAATGACATACATCTCAAATCTGCCCACCTACATTATCTGCTGAATTCTTGCTCTTTAGGGAACAGAGTTTATGGACAATCTTGCTAAATGTCTTCGCTATTATGTTGCTGATCGTTTAAGCAATGATCCCGGGTGGAAAAACGTGACGGTAAGTTCTGTATTATCTACTTCAAAGTAAATGGGACTGGTAGTATTCTTGACTGTAACTCAACTCAGCAGTGTACTATTTCCACATAGATGAATTCCAAAAGATAAGTTATTGATAATCAAGTAACTACTGTACAAATGTACTGTTGAGCTATTTAAAAGATGTTCATCTGTGTTACCTTGGATTTGAAAATCTTGGAAAAATTATAAATAAAGTCTTTGGTTGTTAGTAAGGTTGGATATAGTGATTTCATAATTTCTAATGTTGCAATCTAGGTACCTGTAGCTACTTCAAGCTTGATTTCCTGAGGTATGCAGCCTGCTGTATAGTTGACAGATATGGGTGAATTCCAGAAGCATGAACTAGGAATTGTGGACTTACCACTGCACCCTACCTCAGCAAAGGAGAGAGCAACATTAAGAAGTGGGCTGTCTCATGTAGGCACTCTGCTTACAAACCGTTGTTTTGGGATGCATACATACAATTCTATAGATGTATATGAGAGTGGTGTAGTCTTCCAATTTTAATCCGGAAAAAAGTTGACCCAGGTATTAGGGAACGCTTTGTGCTGAGTAAATATCAATTTGTAGCAACGTTCACGGTTCTGTTATTAAGAGTTTCTTTATTGCTTCATTTTTATGGTGTGTTTTTCATAGGTTATTTTATCTGATGCTAGCGCTCCTGGTGAAGGTGAACACAAAATCATGGATTACATACGAAGACAAAGAGGTAGAAGAAATTAAGATTTGTATGTTAAAAGATATATCTAGTGGTATTAGTATTGCATGTGGCAGTTTAATACAAACAAATCTGTTTTCTTTTGTTTAGCTCAACCAAACCATGACCCAAACACACACCATTGTTTGTGTGGGGCTGATGGTAAGTCAAAGTTTTCCTATAGTCTGTTAAGTGAAGAATGCTGTTGTGTCAATCACACATTGGTTGTTCCGTTGGTCAAGCTTCTTTTGTCTTCCATAATGTTGCTTGTATTCTACTGCATTCTAAGCATCATGCTGTACCCATACATAAAGGGTTATTTGTGTGTAAACATCTTCCTGGGATTTTTTGTGGAGATATCCATAGAGGGCTTAATCTTAGACTCTGTGTGTGTGTGTGTGTGTGTGTGTGTGTGTGTGAACAATGTCATCTACTGCATTTGAGTCTACTACATCTACTGCAATGTCATTTACTGCATCTACTGCATAAAGACATTGTGAGAAGAGTTCCTTAGTTCTTGCTATCTCAGAAAATTGAGACACTCTTTCCAGTTTACCATTTTTGGGCAAGGTGTTCAAGTGGGTGGAGCACCCAACTCCAGCCTTTCCCGGGCAGTACCGGTTATCTTCATCAATGTGAGTCCAGATTTAGGACTGAGACTGAGAAATTTATCTTGTGTGCCTGGACCCTGTGTATTAACTAGTGACACAACTCAGTGGTTGGCAGAGAATGAAGAGGGAGTTAAAGGGTTGACTGAATCCAGCACTGAATGTTATTAATACACACAGATATTATAAAAGCATTAATACATAAAGTTTGCTTAATTTTTTTATAGCTGACCTAATTATGCTTGGATTAGCTACTCATGAACCAAATTTTACTATAATCAGAGAAGAATTTAAGCCTAACAAACCTAAACCATGTGGTCTTTGTAACCAGTTTGGACATGAAGTTAAGGATTGTCAAGGTTTGCCAAAAGAAAAACAAGGAGAGGTAGGTTGAATAGTTTTGCTTGATTCCTGTTCATAGAGCCAACGTGATGTGCACAAGATAAAGAAGAGGGGCTTGGATATGGGAGAGATCTATGTAGCCTAACCTATGTAGTCAGAGTGGCTGCCTTCAGGGATAAAAATGAAGGTCTTTTCACAATCTATCTTGAGCCATTTGGAGGGGGAAGCATCACAGAGAGTTCTTTACTTCAAAGCAAACTTCTGTGTTTCAAAACCTAACAAATTATGGAACCTTAATTGATCATCTTTCCTAGATGAGATATTTCAGCATAAATGTCAAATGCTTATAAATACTGCAGGGTAAAGATCAAAGATAGGAGGGGTAAAATAACATATCTGAATAAACACTGCAAGATTGTGCTAGTATTAGAAATTTAATTAAGTTTATTCACTTAAATGCTGGATTGAGACAAGTTACTTCAAGGTGAACCTTACATGCAAATTGTATGTCTTTTTCCCTTTCTTTGCAGCATGATCAATTTGCAGATTGTCCTCCTGGTATGGAACAAGAATTTATCTTTATTCGGTTATGTGTTTTGAGAGAAGTAAGTTATTCAGGGTTATTTAAGACTGTGATGCTGTGCATACTTACCTGGGGGTAAGCCCCATTGGCCACAATGGGACTTAATTCCAAGTAAATATGCTCAGGATTGGGCTGCACATTACATTTCTATTATCTGCAGAAATGTTTGATCCTGTCATTACTTTCTGTTTCTGTCTCCAATACTTCTAGTATTTGGAAAGAGAACTAACAATGGCCAGTTTACCTTTCACTTTTGATGTGGAAAGAAGTATTGATGACTGGGTTTTCATGTGTTTCTTTGTGGGAAATGACTTTCTTCCTCATTTGCCATCCTTAGAGATCAGGTATGGAAAAATGCTTAATATTCAGAAATACTTGGTGGTTTTGAGGGAAGTGAGAATGGTTGTATGATAAGTGTTTGATGTATTGGCGATATGTTATATTTACCAAATCCAGTAATTGCCTCCATGGTCTTGGTCAAACCTAGTGGTATTTTTTCCTGTTTTATTTTTCTCTGAATAGCCATATTACAAGTTTTTTTAAAGTACATTCTCACTGTTACCAAAGTAATTTGCCATAAGGCATTGGGGAGGAGGCATGATCGGTGGCTGTTTGTTTTGCTCAAATCTGAAACCTCTGCAAACTTGCATAAGCCTTGGCTATAATGGGTTTATTACTGTTTCAAATGCAGTGAAAATCTGTAAGTTAGGTGTGTCTGAGTTAATGCTTTTTAAACACATGAGTTCGTATGCCAAATGATGGCTTTATGTTCCTTATATTTATGGCACATTTTACTCTCAGCCTTCTTGAACCCTCAGTTGATTGCTGTGTGTCATAGCCCTAGTCTCATCTGCTACTAATTTAGTAGTTGGCTGTAGCCCTTTAGAGAGTGAGTGTGTTTTTGTTTTTACACGGCAGGTGTTTCAGAAGGGCCTCTCACTACATTAGCTTAGGGCTTTTCTAGATCACTGCCCCTTGTAGCCTGCCACAAGAGGACAATTATAACAAAAATAAGGGGGAAATCTGCTGCCAAAGTGAGTCATATGGTTCAGCTCTCATTTTCTGTGCTACTTCACCCCAAGCAAATGAGGGTGGCCTTTTGCTTCTTACTGGTAGAAGAAGAGTATAGGGTTTTCATAGTCATCAGAGGAAGGCTCTGCAGGAGTGATCACTGAGATCAGCACCTGTTCATATATCAAATGTTAATCATTGGTTTAGATTTTGGATATTCAACATTGCTTGAAAACAGCAAAGAACTAAAAGTTGTTTTTTGTGTGTGTTCTATTTTTGTTTTAATTATTACAGGGAAGGAGCAATAGATCGCCTAGTTAATATATATAAAAATGTTGTGCACAAAACTGGGGTGAGTTGCTTTTCACCACAAAATTTAATATCACATTATGGAATTTAAGGGGAAAAGATGATTACAGTTTTATTTAACTATTTTCAGGGATATCTTACAGAAAATGGCTATGTCAACTTGCAAAGAGTACAGATGATCATGCTAGCTGTTGGGGAAGTTGAAGACAGCATTTTTAAGAAACGTAAAGATGATGAGGTAAAAGTGTTCTCATGAAACTTGCTTGTATATTTGGTTTGGTTTTTAACATAAAAATTCATGCTGGATTTATGGAAGGAATTCATAAAAATTCCTTCATGCTGGAGAGAGGGAAGGTCTTGTTCTGTCATGCAGAGTATTTTTAAACTTGGTTTATACTGAATATTTTCTGTTGTACATTATGGAAAATAGAACACAAGTGTTCCTCTTCTCCTCCCTGGGATCCTCCTGCCCAGCCCTTTTTGACAAAGAAGTGGGAGAAGGGGAAATTGCAAGGTGTTCCTGCTTCCCACACCCAGATTACTCTTCTTCCAGAGAGATCAGAATTAAACCATCTCCTTCTCCTGTCACAGTTGCTTGCTTTTTGCAGCAGTCCTGTAGATCAGTGATTCCCAACCTGGGGTACGTGTATCCCCAAGGGTGCTTGCCAGGGCCTTTAGGACCTGGCAATACTTGGAAAAGAACTGAATAATGATGGGGAAAGGTAGGTCTGTATTGGACTGCCTTGCGTGCTGACATTAGACTGCATTGCAGGGCTAATATGAGGGGTACAATTTATAGAAATGAGCTGCCAAGGGATACACAAGTGAAAAAATGTTGGGAACCAGTGCTGTAGATAGAGGTGAACCACAATCACCCTACCCCTTTTCTCACTCTCTTTTCTTGTTGGAAGGAGAGTGAGCAAGAAGAGGATCAGGGTGGCAGACCAGTGGGAGTGGCAGGCAAGTTTGGAATGTGGGCACTCTCCACCAGCCTGTTGCTAGAAGCCATTGCTTCAACCGTCGTTATGGGCTCTGAAGTTGTCTGACTTGTTTAGTCTAACTGTAACCTGGACCTATTTGACACAAATCTTCCCATTTTTATTTATGCTACTGGGATGCCCTTGAGAGGGCAGGAATCTTGTAATCAGTCTTGAAAAGCAGCAAGACTGAGGATCAGTTAAGGGGATGTTTCCATCCTCTACTGAGCCTAGACAGAGTGGTAGATCTTGTCAACCTTGGTCTGAGCCTCGGGAAGGGTGGGGACCTTGAAGACTAAAAGAAGCATTTGTCATTGCTGCTCTGACAAACATTTGTGAGCCCCTGTGTTTCTCAGATCTGATTGCACTAGCTCATTAATATTTGAAGGAATAAAGACTTTTGATGTGGCCATTAAACAAATTATTAACTCTAGTTCATGATTGGCTACAGCATGTTTTAATGCACCAGAAAAAAAAAAATTAGGACCACATTGAATAACATATCCAGTTATCTTATTAATCCTTCAGAAACATGTTTTCTGAACTCCTTTATCACTGGATGGCCAAAAATGTGAGATTGCTAGGAAGTCTGACAATATCAACAATTATTATTAAATTTCCTTTAATTTGAATCAGCGTTGCCAAGCTTGAATGAGTTGGAGGGACCATCCTTGTGCCTAATGCCTTTGCCCTTTGAAAGACATTAAGGCTGCAATCCTATACACATTTTCCTGGGAGTAAGCACATTGAACACAATGAAACTTCCGAGTAGACTGCATAGGATTGTGCTCTAACTTTCTTCTGAAAATCATTATATTGTGTTTCTGTGTTTGAGGGGTGATATCACAAGATTCTTGTGGTTTCATAACTGTAGAAATTGTATACATTGTGTGGAAAGTTTAGAGCAGGGGTGCTCAATACGTCGATCGCAATCGACCGGTCGATCGCGAGGCAAAATGAGTCGATCGCAGGCTTCTCTCCCGTCCATGCATCCCTGGGAGTGAGCCCCGTTGACTCTACTGGGGCTGACTCGTGAGTAGACCTGGAGAGGAGCCGCTGGCAGGCTTCTCTCCCACCCACGCATCCCTGGGAGTGAGCCCCGTTGACTCTACTGGGGCTGACTTACCTTTCCCCTGTTTTTGCACTGGTATGTATGGAGATCTGCCCCCCCCCAACTTCCACCTGTTGGTTCTATGTGCAAGGGGTTTTGCACTGGTCTTGCTGTGATGTCTATATAGAGATCTTCCCTCCCCCACACCTTTCCCCTGTTTTTGCACTGGTATGTATGGAGATCTGCCCCCCCCCCCCAACTTCCACCTGTTGGTTCTGTGTGCAAGGGGTTTTGCACTGGTCTTGCTGTGATGTCTATATAGAGATCTGCCCTCCCCCACACCTTTCCCCTGTTTTTGCACTGGTCTGTATAGAGATCTGCTCCCCCCCCCACTTGTATTGGAATCGAGGAAGATCTGGTGAAGAGGTAGATGTGGTGTCAGCAGTGGCCCCTTTAAGGGTAAGGCCTGGGCATCCAGCAGAGTGTGCTGCACAGCTGCAGCCACTTGAAGGCAATAGGGCCCTCAGGGATATAAGAGCACCTGAGGCAGGAAGGGCTCCACTTATTTATGTGAGTCAGCCTTTTCCTACATGAAGATCATTAAGTCCAAGTACTGTTCCACCATGACTGATGAACATTTGGAAGTGTGCTTGAGGCTGGCTGTCAGCAGCTACTGTCCAGACTATGCATCCTTGGCTGATTCACTTCAGTGTAAGTCATCAAAGTAAACTCAAGTAATTACAAAAAATGTTTATAGTTAATTATGTTGTGTTGTGCAATATTGGCTCATGCAGTTATGCAAGGTACACCAACATACATTGTACACATAAATGTTATATGTTATGATGGCGCGAACATTGTAAAAAACTCTGGTAGATCTCCGGGCCTTGCTGGGTTTCAAAGTAGCTCTCGAGCCAAAAAAGTGTGAGCACCCCTGGTTTAGAGCATTATTAGTTATGATGTCTGTAAGAAATACTAGCTTGGACTGCTGAAACATTCCCAAAATGAAGAGAGTTCACTTTGGTTGAAATTCCTTTTGTGTGATTTTTTGTCAAGGGTGGTATTGCTGGTCCCCTTCTGACATTGTCTGCAACAATACCCTGGTGAATTTATAGCATTAATAGTTGTGAGAACAGGGAGGATGAATATATTAAGGGCATGGAAAACAGCCTATGACCTGGATAGGGGACTCTTGTCATTCACTAGTAGTTGCCAGAGATATTGTTATCTTGGATAAAGGAATGTGTTCTCTTGTGTATTTTAAAATATTGATTATACCACTTGAAAAGTTCATAAAACAATTTACAGAATAAATAAAAATATGGTTACTTCCCACCTCAGTCTCATCAGAGAGGCATTTCTTTGGATAGTGCCCTCATTGACAAGATGGTCTTGCTACCAGAAATGGGGCAGTTTTTGATGCTATGCTTACTATACACAATGGATGAATGGATGTGCCAGACTTTCTGAGCCCCAGACCAAAGATGCTCCCTCCCAAAAAAGAAAAGAAAAACCCACAGAGAAACAAGCCTTTCCCACAAAATAAGTGCACATTTGGATGCAAAACCCATGTGTGTTTTTTTCCATGCAGTAAGCAAAATACCTTTTTCACTTCTTATTCTCTGGGTTTCAAATCTTCCACATGGGTTTTGAACATATGGTTGCAAAATTCATGTGATAATTGTTATCTGTTGGTTTGGAGTCCTCTGAGTGAGACAACGTCCTAGACTGGCTCCTGGCAGAGCCCTTTTTCACCACTGCCAGTTTTTCCCCTTGTTTTGGTTTTAAAGGGCAGCTGTCATCACCCATTCATTTGTGGCAAGTAGGAGAAGAACATGTAAAAGCATACCTAGCTTGAATCTTGACTGAATCTCAGGATCTTTGGCTCAACCACAAGGGAGGAAAGTGTCCCAGCTATTCCTGTCAGCAGCAAGGAGTGTGCTTGCCATCTGAGGAATCCTTTGTGGAGTAGGGAGGCATTGAGAGCCTTCATCAGTATTTGGTAGGAAGAGGTTGTCCAAGTGGCTCTTGCCAAAAAATGTGTATTTTAACTATCCAAAGGCTACTTCCAAACTATCCAAACTATCTTGTATCAGCTGAAGGTGTAGTTGAAGTGCTCCTTTACTAGGGGTTTATAGATAGGGCTTCATAAGCAACAGTTACAGTGAGTAGGCAGCATCCCTAATGATCATGAGCAGGAAGCAACTATGTCATAAGAACATAAGAACAGCCCCACTGGATCAGGCCATAGGCTCATCTAGTCCAGCTTCCTGTATCTCACAGCGGCCCACCAAATGCCCCAGGGAGCACACCAGATAACAAGTGACCTCAACCTTGGTGCCCTCCCTTGCATCTGGCATTCTGACATAACCCATTTCTGAACCCAAATCAGGAGGTTGCACATACTTGTCCAATCCCCTTTTAAAGGCGTCTAGGCTAGACGCCAGCACCACATCCTGTGGCAAGGAGTCCCACAGTCCTCCTCAGTCATATTTGGTGGCCAATTTACCCCCCTCCTTTTGATCAGAGGGGTCACCTTTACAATCCTGGCATCATTGTATCTGTTGGGAGCCCCCCCCCCCCCCCAAAAAAAAAATCCAGGAGCATTACTTGAGTTCACCACTGCCAGAAGCACCATTTAATGGTATCTCTTGAGGTTCAGGTAAATGTTGGCTGCATCAGACACAGAACACGGTCAGACATGGAATGTGGTGGTGCCTTCTGTCTGGGGCAGTGCTTCCCAAACTCCTATAAGGGAGTTGGGAGCACTGTATGTGTGTGGGGAAGGCAGCAATGCAATCCCCAAGATCGCACTGCTGCTGGGGTAGGTTTTCCAACTTAGAGTGCCAGCCTCCAGGGGGTTGTGGGGAGCCCTGCAGATGGCTCCTTAAGCCTCTGTAATAGTAAAAAAATCTTGTCTGAAAGCCATCAGGTAAGCTAGAAAAAATACCCTCCCCCACTCCAGCAGCATGATCCTGGGGATCATGTTGCTGCCTTTCCCCTCCTCCCCCTTAAGAGGTTAGGGCTACGTTTGGGAACCACAGGTCTAGGGCATTGATGCAATTAAAGAATCATTGAGTGCTAAACTCCTTGATGACCATTTGTGCATCATCAATTCCAGTGATCAATCCTAGAATGGTCCCTGTGATCTCTTCACAAAAGTCCTCAAAGTTGATGGAAGCTGTGGAAATGCCAATGATGCACAGAGCTGATAGTAACCTGCAATCTGAAAATAGTCATGGTGACTTGTTTTTTTGAGGGGTGATCAGCTTTGATATTGGGGTGGCGGTCTCCTGTCTCGGTCATCTTCTTGTGCATGATTCCCACAAAGGTGGATCGAGACATGTGATTATAGCTTCCCCTCTGGTTGTTGTCCCAGATCTCAAGCACATCAGTCTGTCATCCGTGCCAACACATGCACCCCAGTATGCCGATTGAACATGCCCGGCAGGGGGGAGTGTTAGCTTTTTGTTCCTAAAAATCAAAAATTCTTAGAAATTTAGTTTCTAATTTAGTCATGTGGAACGTGTGACTTTTACTCCACTTTCCTTTCTTTGCCCAGGTTTCCTGCTTGAAAATGTTATCTTCCTAATTCTTGTTCTGACCCCCAAAATTGGAATTGTGGGAAAGGAACAAAAGTGCACTTGTCCAGCATTTATTGAGCAGTAATTGTGCACTGGTCACACTTCAGTTGATTGGTATGCCATGTTCTGTCTAGCCCATGGGCCCCTTTCCTTGTTCCAACTGGAGTCAGCTGAACAACAATCAATTGGATGGCCTTCCAGTCAACTTATGCTTGGAAGCAGGAAACGGGTGTGAGAATTTTTGGAAAGGGAGCCTCCTGGGAAGAACCCCTCTTTCTTGACTAACTTGACTAACTTTCTTGACTCTCTTGACTAACTTACAGAACTTAGTAACAAGGGAAGAGAACTTCCCCATTAAAATTGAATCAGCCAATCGCATAACAGGCCTGTAGCTGGCACATCTCTTAGACAGATTTGTTAAAGAGAAGACAGACAATAATAATTTGCCCCCCCCCCACTGACACATCTGTAACTGGGGAGAACAATACATATCCAGGTCTTAATAATTTGTTCAGTGAGATATTTAAAGATGTTTTATTTATGTAAATATTTGAAGTAGAGCACCTTGGGGTATGGCTTTTCCTTCAATGCCTTTATTTTTTATAAATCTCAAAGAGATTGCTTCATAACTTTTTAAAATTGCCTTTTGAATTCCCCTAATCAAACCCAAGGTTCTGTGAGTGAACCTCTTTTTCTTCCTAAATCACCATAACCTTGGTTGTAGCCCTGATGCAGTCGTGAAGGATTTCTCTTAGTCCAATTCGTTGTGTGTTAAGGAACAGTCTTCTACCTGTTCCCAACAAAAATGGTCCCAGTTTTTGGAAAAAGAGACTCCTTTTGGGGGATCCCAACAACACTTGTGGAATGACCCATAACTGCAGGGTTTGGTGGGGGGGGGGGGTTTCTATATGCATCATGTAATATCATCTGACCTGCCCTCCCTGCAATGGCATTTATCCAACCAGGAGGTGTGCTGCCCTCAGAAGGCCAATTCCTCATGCCAGCATGTGCAGCTCCACTACGCAGATTGAATGTGCTCTGGGTTGGTGCTGGGCCTTGCGCTTTTCCAACTCAAACAATTCATGGAAAATCCAAACATGTGGAATGCTCAGTTCCAGCTCCACATTCCTTTCTTTGCTCATGTTCCCCATAAAGAACTTCCCTGTTTTCATTCTTGTATTGGTCCCCAAAACTGGAAGCATGGTGAGGGAAGCAGAGGCATGCCAGGCCTTCATTCGACATTTCTCTTTCCCATTAGACTTTGCAGAGTTGAAGGTGTCCCTTCAGGTTTTGGAGAGGGGTTTCCCTCAAGGGAACTTTACTTTCTTGAATAAAGAACAGAGCTTATTGATGGGTGAAAGAGAATTCCCTTTCCTGACTTCACTTGAAAAAGATAGAGATGGAAAAATTCCAGCCTGGATCCATAATGTTTCAGTTTATAGGGGGGACAGATTCGCCATGTGCATCATATAATACCATTGCAATATTTAACTGCTGTGCCCTCCAGTAACCACACCAGGAGATGTGCTGACCTCATGCATGCAGGCCAGCACACAACCTTTAATATGCAGATTGAATATGTCCCTGGGAGCCCTGGGACTTGTTTTTCCCAACCAAGAAAAATAAATACAAAAATAGATCTATTTTAGAAAATAGATACATGTGTATTCTTGGTTTTGTGGACATACAAATGTGTGGTTTTCACTCTAGTCTCCCTTTATCCATATTCCCTGTTGTAAAGTTCCCTGTCCTTGCTCTTGTTGCAGTTCCCAAATCTGGAAGTGTGGGAAAGAAAATAGAGGTGCACTTGACCTGCCTCCTTGAACATAAATGAATGAATTTCATGAATGAATAGGCCACGGTTCTAACCAGGAAAGTTGCCCTGGGCAACCACCCAATCAATCAGTTCTCAGTGAACTTCATTTAAATCTGGGGAAAACTTCCTGATCAGAATCGGGGAGGGGGGAGACTATTTTTTCAATACTGGTTCCTCCTGAGGGGAACTATACCTTCTTGGTTAAAGAACTGAACAATGAAAGGGGAGAAAAAAAACTTGTCTGACTTGAGTAGAAGCGGGGGGGGGGGGATTTAGCATACATGTTGAAGGACTTCACGACTCCCTTTTGTGAACCCGTTTGCCTGCACTTGTTTTGTGTGCATTTTGTAAATAGGTGGTGTTGCTTTGGAATGCAGTGAATGCACCATCTTATTTTAGAATGTTTTTTAAAAGGTAACACAGTAGTTAGCTGTTATTAAAAATAAATCCTTGGTTGTTCAAAAACAAAACCATCTGTTTATTTGAGCCACTGATTAATTCAGCCCCTCACTGTTGAAGTAGCTGCAGAGTGTACTCTGATCTTTTCGGCAGAAATCGCACGGATCCAGCAGTGCCACTCACCCTGCCTGTCGACCCACCCATCGGCTCCCTTCCCTGGTTCCATCCGGGTAGGTTGTCCTAGGTGACCCACAATCAGCTGGCTTGGGGAGAGCCTTGCCTTCATTGTCAAAGAACTGAACATAGAGGAAAATAACTTTCCTATTAAAACTAGACTGGCTGATTGTACACCATGCCTGTGTCTGGAGCAACTATTAGGCAAATTTGCCACACTGAAGCCAGGCAATAGTAGCAATTTTCCACCCACTGATATTCCAGTTACTGGAGAGAATGTAACATGCCTTACTGGGTGAATAATTAACAAACACCTGAATATTTTAAAGTACTTTATATATCTAAATGTTTGAACTAGAACTTCTTGGGGTATAGCTTTTCCTTCAAAAATTATTCTTAAAATTGTCAAATAGGTGGGACATTTGGCTTTTTGCCAACTTTTCTCCTTTTGCCCACGTTCTCTGTTCCCCATTGAACAATGGCCTCTGTCTTGTTGCGGTCCCTCAGATTTAAGAATGGTGACGTCAGGCACACTTGCTTGGCTGCCATTTCACTGAAATGAATTGTGCATTTGCCGCATCCCCAGTGATTGTCTGTCGAGTCACCTAGTGGCTCAGTTCCCTGGTTCCAACTGGGGTAAGTCATCTTGGGTGACCACCAATCAATTGATGTGAAACCTCCCTGCTCAGAAGCAGGAAGGGGAGCCAAAAAATTTTTTGCAGAAGTTTCCCTTTGGGTGAATCTCACTTTCTTGGTTTAAAGAACAGAACTGAACAGTGCGGGGGAAGTGGGACTTCCCTGTGAAATTTGGAGTGGCAAATCGCAAGGTATGCCTGAACTGGGAAGTTTTCTGCCCCCAGAAGGGTAAGCCCTTGGGGGGGGGGGGAACTTTCACTCCTTCAGCAGGCAAGTGCTTCTTGGTTACATGCAGACACAGGAGGTTTGCTGGAGGATGACTGACAGCAGCAGAGGCAGCACTGTTTTTGCCGCAGAGAGACCCCTGAATTGGGATGAATGTGGGTTGACACTCACAGATGCATTTTCCCACAGAACCATGCCTGGTAGAGGCCCAAATCTTTGGTAGTGGGTTTGTCTCTGTAACCTGTTTGTGAATATGTGCAGGGTAGGGGTATATCTACTGTTAGCTTTTTCTTAAGTGAAAGTTGTTTTACAAGATGACAAGAGTACAAGCAGTGATGCTAGACCATTAGAAAAGTTCCATATGTGGCTAGTATACCAACACCTTTATTTGGGCCAAGAAAAGTCATGAAGTAGTATGCAAGCTTTTGAGTTCCCCACAATTCCTCTTCAGATTTGATGTTGTACAAAAAAAAAACAACCCCTGGGGGGGTGGGGAGTCTTGCTGGAGTTGATGTTGCAGCAAGACATGCTGGGACATAGAAGCAATGGCTGCCCTTCCACAACCTGTAGACTGGAGCTGCCTCTGTGCCTAGCAACACTTTTTTTCTCTTCCTCCTTCTGTTTGCTTCACATCCATTTTGAAGATGAATTCTGGTGAACCTGAAAGTTTTTGTATGCACCTTTGAAATTTCTTAAAATTGTTTTTATTGTGTGTTTTGTTCTGACCCACCTTGAGGGCCCATGTGTTGGAAAAGTGACTTGAAAACTGATATATAAATAAATGGATGCTGCTAAACATTGTAACTTGTGTGTATGAATAAGACTAGTTTTAGTATGGAGAAGAGCAATTCTTTGTAGCAAGAAGCGAGTAGTTCTACAAAACCGTTGTACCCTGTTGAAGTGAAATCTGTTTGGACATTTTTATCTTACAAATGTAATCTGAAAATTGCTTTCTGAGTTTAATGTTTTATCATGTGATTTACATTGTGCACAATTCTAATGTTTTTTTTCAATTTAGGAAAATTTCAAAAGAAGACAGAAAGAGAAAAGAAAAAGAATGAAGGTAACTATAAGGCATCTACTTCTGTTTTTATTTGCAGTAACATCCAAATTAAAGCAATGTTATAGCTGTATTTTAAGCCAGGATCCAAAGAACTGTTGCATGCTCCTAACGGAATTTCTTATTTTTTTTCTTTGATCAGCTTTTCCTCCAGGCCATGTCGCAAACTGCTGTAGATGTTCCCCTTGGAACATGCAGCATGGGTTGATGTTCTTTGAAAAATACATCCCATACCTCTTTGCGCACACCAAACTGGTTTTGTGGTTTTTTTGAATCCCAGCCATAGAGAATCAATCCAGAATCCATAGAGTATGTGTATCCAAGGGCTTGCCTTCACCCAGTGGGATCTTCGACTTTGTTTTTAATTGAATAACAGACTCAGGTTGAACGGCTTTTGGAATCTGTGTGAAAAGTAATTAGCTATGGAGGGGTTTGTGAGCTGGGGCAGGTGCTGCTGTTTTAGAAATAAAAGTACTAAACCCCTTGGGTACAAGTTCTTTGGTCCTGGCCTAAATTTTGAACATATATTTTGAACACTTATAGCCTAATTTGTTGGAAGAGTTATGCCACTGGAATACAACATGCCGGAGAGCAAAACCTGGCCACCCCCATAAGCAGTGAGCTGCTAGATTCATGTGACAATGGATTGGGAGTTCCCACATGTGCCAGTAAGTTGGCACAGGTGGTAAAAGGGAAGTAGGGAGGAAATGGAATGGAGCAGGGGGTTTGGGTGGAATGGGGAGGTGATGGGGCAGGGAGGAGAGTGGATCAGGCCCAGGAAGGGGCAGGTTTGGAGGCAGCAGTGCCTGCTGAATCTTAACCCCTTTCATGAATCCACCTGGACTTGGCTAGCGATATTGCTGGCACAGATCCAGGTTGACCCACCAGATCAACAGGGGCTTACCTTGAGGGAAGAGGAAGCTTCTGGAGGCTGAAACTCCTCCACAGGAGTCAGCAGGGGCCATGTTGGCACCAGACATTGCCATGGAGGAGTCAGGATTGGGCTGTTAGGGTGAAATAAATCAGGATCATTGGCTTTCTTCTCTACCATTTTTGTACTTTGTTCCCATAAGCTCTTGTTGTAGCTTGTCATGCAATAATTTAGAAATCATGTTTTCTCACAGCTGTGAATAGGGATAAGTGGAATCCTTTCAGCCTTTACTATAGATTTGCCTGTTGTTCCTCCATCAGCCTGCTTCAGTCACATGCCCTATGTTGTACTTTGGTGAAGAGCAGTTCTCAAACAAAATTATATAGAAAGCAGATGTTTGTGACTCACTGTCACTAATATTATGCCACTAATTAGTGAAAGTGGCAGTGTCATGACTCATTAGAATAAGGGAGGTGGTAGCATTTGGTGAAGAGTGCAGAAGACTTGTCTCTTAATGGAATGTATAGATTAATGAGTTGTTTTTCTGTAAACCAGTGTAAGAAACTGTTGATGCTTGAGCTTTTAAAGAAAGGCCAGTTGAATTTCTGAGGATGGAGTTACTTTGCAAAACAGAAATGGCCAGTTCCTTTGTACTATTTCTCCAGTCTAGATGGTTGCTGAACCTCCTTTCCCCTCCTCTCTTTACTAGTCAGTCTCTTTAATAAAGTTGCTGTTGTCTAATGTTAGGAATAATCTATTGAGGCATGCAATAGGAGTCTCTGAGGAGTTAATGTGTTTCTTGAAAGATCCTGCCAAGTGGCAAGCAGGCAGTGATCTTTTGCTCTTCAAGACTGTACAGGAAAGATTAGTAAAATAAACTTACAACAGCATTTATCTTAAACGAATGTGGAGGTTCAATGCTTATTGAGACTGTGTAGGATAGTGACTAAAAGATAAAGCTATGAATCAGGTAATTCTGGATTTGAATTTCATGTCTGCCATGAACTCACTGGGTACCAAGCCACAGTCTTCCCTCATCTGCAATAGTGTCTCATTTTACAAAATTGTTGAAAAGCTTACTAAAAGGTAATGCATGTGAAGCACTTTGAATGCTTAAATAGTGGTAATGGTTTCCCTTGCAAATGAAACTGTGAGCAATTTTATCCCTTGATAAAGTTGTTCTAGGTTTTGGGTATAGGCAGTGTTAAAAGTGCTCAGCTCCTACTGCTTGCAGTTGGAGCATATGCTTAGTTTTTTCACTGCTGCCAAGTGCTTATGATTTGCTGATTTCAGTGAAATAATTAACCACAAACTCCTACTGAAATAGGTGGGAGTTTGTTGCATTTTGGTGCTACTTGAGGAGCAGCCTGAGATGCTGCGTTGGTGTGGCAGAAAAGCCATGGCAAGAATTAGACAACAAACACAGGTTTCAGAGAGGTTGAAAGTGCTGGAAGCAGGAGCAAGAATGAAATCAAGGGAGAAGTCAAGTGCCGTATCCCGGCTCCTGACCCAGCTTTTTATTAAGTCTCAAAACACATGATATAAGGTTACGTAGTTGGGAAATTTCCACAAGGATGCTACCTTTCATACCGGCTGCCAACTAGCTAGTTCTAGCTTAACCACAAATACATTCCTAGATAAGATTCTCCTTCCTAGCATTCTGCTGCTCACAGGCACAGAGTTCAATGACCCAACATATTTTCAAGGGCAGTTGAGTGTGCCCAAACTGCACAGGTGTGCCTGACTTGTCCTTGATGCCAAATATGCTAAGACATCTTACCTCAGTGCCTGGGCATATAAAAACTACAGGAGTTGAACTTTTTTAACTGATTGGATCACGCCCTAAGTGTTTTACATGTTTATACTCAAAAGTAAATCCTGCTGAGTGTTTAACTTTCTGGTAAGTAGATGTAGGAATGCAGCGTTGGTATGATAGATGGCGTTATGTTCTTAGATTTTGATTCTGACCTTCCTTGATTCAGCCTTGTGTAGCATAGAACTGTGAAACTTTGCCACCAAAGATGTCTTGATTATCTTGGTAGCAACTGTGTCAGTGAAAATAGAGTTGGTTCTAAAGGTGCCTTTCTGCTTGCATAAGGCCTCTATCCCAGAAGGGTAGTTTTCAACTTGGTAGAAAAGTGTTGCATAAGACAAATGGCCTCAAATCCAGAGAAATTCTTCCATTGGTGCAACCTAGTTTCAAGACCTTGCATATCCACACTTCAAAATGGTTTCTTGCAGTCTGTTTTACTTTATACATGCATCAACCTGTAGCTTTTTTCATCATGATTCTCCTACTACTATAATACAACCTAATATATTGCAATGCAGCACTGCAGTAAGTGTTCCACTAATGCTTGTGTAGAGCAGGAGTCTCCAAACCCTGTCCAGTAGGCCACATCCGCCCTCCGGAGGATTTTATCTAGCCTGTGTGGTTCCCTAGCATCTCAGGGTTAAAAATAGCTCAAAAGATGCACTTCTGGGTTTCCCAGCATGGGTATATACCTCATTCAGCCACTGGAGGTGCTGAATGGAATGCAGTATAACAAAGTAAAACAGCCACTGGGTAGATGGGACTCGTCAGCCTGGGAAGGCAGCTCATCTGAGAGAAAGAAAACTCTGATCCCAAACCTCCACTGCCTTGTGGCTACATCCAGTTATGGAAAAGGCTTCAGGAGTCAACCTCGAGGCAAAATCCGGAGCCGGAGTCCCTGAGGCAGTTCATGGCTGAACACAGTCATGTTCTGGCAACTCCTGTGACGCCGCTGGAACCAACCATATTGGCCTCTGCCTTTCCATTGGACCATTTCAGCGACGTGGAGAGGGGGGATTTGCTGCTTGGGTAACAGCCTATCCTCCATACCTACTTTACCCAGGCTTTGCGCACTGGAGAGGACACTCTGTTCCAGAACCACCATTCAGAGCATGACACCATAGTCTTCTGAGACTGAAGGATGCCAACAACAATAACAGAAAGAAATTATTCTATTATATTGCATTCCATTCAGCACCCGTAGTGCCTGAATGAGATATATACTGATTCTGGGAGACCTGAAATATTAACTAAATCTCTAAACTTATATGGAAAATAAACTGAGGAGGAAAAAAAAGTTTGATTTGCTTTCTTGGTTGCTTGATGTTTTTTCAAAATACGTTCCACCCTCTTTCTGTGCAAGTTAATTTTGTGCTCTGCTCCCCTCCTGCTTCCACATCCACTAACTTACTGTATTCAATTAAACTCTCAGCACGTCGGCTGTCCATGTATGTACTATTTATTTATTTTCTGGCCCTCCACACCATGTCAGATATACAATGTGGCCCTTATGCTGAAAAGTTTGGAGACCTATGGTGTAGTAGAGGATCACAGAATGGCACAAAATTTATCTCTCTTTTGCTCACACTTTGAATCCAAGATGTTTTGAATTATTTTGTGAGTTTTTTTGTTAGTGTCTGTAGAAAGTAGAAAGCCTGCAGAAACAATTTCTGATACATCTTTATAGTGATACCTTCTGAAGCACTTCATCAAATTTGGAACAGTCAAATTATTCACCGTGTTCAACTCAATTTGCAGTAATCATAATAACATATGACTATTTAAGATAGATTCTTCTTAACCAATTATGTTGCCAAAGTCTTAATAAGTCAAATGTAACTCCTACTCGGTTAAGTAGGAATCCCAGAGGTCCTCTTTTTGCATAGTGCTGTCTCTGCAAATTTTATAGTTGGCATTTCTTCTAATGTGTGTTTTACTCACTTTAGAGAGAACAGCATTCTATGGCTGGGGGACAGTTTACTCCACAACCTTTGGGACGGGACAACAGAGCAAGTCACCAGCCAATCAGTAATCCGAGACATGTGGCCTATGAAATGAGAATGCAGGACAGACAGAACACAGTAAGTGATTGATTGAAATTTTTAAAGCAAGTAATTAATATGCCAACTTATGGACATGTGGCTTACTAATTTTTAGTTTGTTTCTGAAAACCCACTTCTTAAACACACCTTGACTGTTTTCCTTCAGTATAGGTCAGCACCTGACAATATACTTAAAGTTCACTTATAATTTGGACATCCAGGATAATTTTCCAGGCAACCAAGGTTGAACACCATAATTTGAGTTTCCATAGACTTCCACTGTTGTGTTTGAATATCTAACAATTTTCATTTTTATCTCACTCTTCCTCCTGGAGGTTCAGTGTGATGTTCATGCTCTTTCTTCTCTCCCCCCTCACATTTTATTCTCATGACAACTCTGATGTACATTAGATACTGTAGAAGGCAACATTAAAATAGAGTCTGACTAACTGCCTCTTAGAAATGCACACAAAAAGGAAAACCTGGAGGAGGAGGAGATGCAACATACAAAGCCAGAACTTAGTTTGGAAAAAAAAAAAAAAGATGCATCTTGAGACATGCCTAAAGACAGGTGGGATCTGAATAGGTATCTGAATGCAGAGTATTCCATAAATAAGAAACATATAAAGGGAATGTGCAGACAGTAGAATTCTATTCTAGACGCACTGTTGTGTGCTCTTTTATTCCTCTTGGTGGTTCTGTGTTCATTATGGGTGGCAAGATTATATAAGATGTATGTAAGGGTAATGGTGGGGGGATATATGTGTTTGTATTTAAGCATTGGGTGGGTTGGTGTTTTGAACCATTGAAATCAGTTTGATTGCATTTATTACTAAACAGGAAACCATATAGAAAGCATATTTTCTGTTAGAATTGTGGGTCGATTAGAAAGTTAATTTGCAAAGTCCACACATATAATAAAGGGCGCAATCCTATCCAACACTAGAATGGGCAAGTCAAGACAATGGGGCCCAAAGTGGCTCTGGGTAAGGCACCCTGACCCCTATGGGTCTCCTTGGACCTGCGCCACTTCCGGAGGTGGCACAAGTTCGAGGAGAGCGGAGCAACTTCAAGCCACTCCGAACTCCCCAGGAACAGGGGTTGGGATCCAGCATAACTGCAGGGTGCCAGCCCTGCCTCCCACTCCCCACCCGCAGGGCTGCCCACTTCCCACCCTCAACATGACAAATTTTAAGGCAGACAACATGACAAGTTTTAAGGCAAAAACAAGGGGGAGGACATCATACCAGAATGCCCACCCTGGGGACTCCACTGAGGGGTCTCCTCTGCCCACTGGGCAAGGCCACAGAGCCTGTTCCAGTGTGCTAATCAGAGGCAGCACTGATCTTGCTAACCAGTCTGCCCTCATTTTCACCTTTACTGGCAGGCAGATAGAAAGAGTAACTACACCAATCTCTTCAGTACTGTTATGGGTGCCTTGTTATACTGGTGGCTGCACTCTGTAAAGAGTGGCTGATCTCAGGGGAAAGAGTGATAACTGATCATGCAGTTATTCCAAATTATAGAAAAATCTGATTTCCTAAACACTTCTGGCATCAAGCACTTTGGATATGGAATTCCCTGAGTGTGTGTGTGTGTGTGTGTGTGTGTGTGTGTATTTTTCCCAGACAAAGTACAGTCTGAACCCACAATTGACTCCTAGCATTACATCATGTTTTGTTTGGAAAATCATGGTTAAAATAACCCAGTTTGGGCCATTTTTACATTCATGCGTTGTTTTACTCAGAAGCAAGTCCATTGTGTTCAGTAAGACTTGGGTTCTAATCCTATCTGACTCACCAGAAACAACCTTCTCTACTCATGGCTAATCCTGACTTGTTACAAAGCATAATCAGAAGTAGAATTATTCCTTCCCTTGTACACTGGGGAAGGAAGGGGGAAGTGTGCATTCCTGAGGCTAGGAGACTTTCCATGAATCCATGGGCTTGTTCTGACCTCTGTAGTCCCTGAATTGGCCCATTATAATTCTAAAGTATGTGTGTTACAGACTTGTTGCTTTTATATCTACTAAATATATCTATATAATATAATATAAATATTTATAATTTATAAATTATAAATTTAATATTTATAATTTTATAATTTATAAATATAAAAATATAAATGTATATTTCCCCTGGGGGCTGGGAATAAGAATAGGCCCTTAGTTTGACTGTACTTGTCATAAGAGGCGACTAAACAGCCACCGGGTAGATGGGACTTGTTAGCCTGGGAAGGCAGCTCATCTGAGAGAAGGAAAACTCTGATCCCAAACCTCCACTGCCTTGTGGCTACATCAAGTTATGGAAAAGGCTTCAGGAGTCAACCTCGAGGCAAAATCCGGAGCCGGAGTCCCTGAGGCAGTTCATGGCTGAACACAGTCACGTTCTGGCAACTCCTGCGACGCCGCTGGAACCAACCGTATTGGCTTCTGCCTTTCCATTGGACCATTTCAGCGACGTGGAGAGGGGGGATTTGCTGCATGGGTAACAGTCTGTCCTCCATATCTATTTTACCCAGGCTTTGCGCACTGGAGAGGACACTCTGTTCCAGAACCACTATTCAGAGCACGATACCATAGTCTTCCGAGACTGAAGGATGCCAACAATGATCTACTAAAACTGCATATGCTTTGGGTTCAGGTTTTTATTATTTCATGTTTGAGGAAACAGTCTAAGAAAGCATGACCAACCTTGACTTTCAGCATTTATTTACATTCTGTACATAAATTTAAAGTCATACAAATGTGTTTCAAACATTACTATTTCAGTAAGTGGTCAACACGAGTATGTGTACCTGTCAGAATGGTAACTAATGCAACCTTAGATCTTTAAAAAAGTTGGCAGCAATTCTCATCAGAATTCTCCCCCCCCCCTTTTTTTTGGAACAGCAAAATATTTCCCTTTCCTCCCTGCCTTGTCCAAATCTGCTTTTGAAAGTTTCTTATTTTTCAGAAGTGGTTTGTTATGTGGCATGAAGGACCTCCAGTCTCTCGGGTGTGTGGAATTGGTTGTCTTTTTTAGATCCCAGCTTTTGTTCCTAAAGAAAGTAGATATTTTTTTAGTTCTTTATGGCAAAGCCATTAATTTTAATTTTATGAGTGTAATGAGACCTTAACTCTCTGCACGCTAACTGCATCCCCAGACTCCTTCAGCTTCTCCTAATACGAGCTTCACGTCCGATGGTACGCCATCCCCAGCAGGAGGAATTAAGCGAAAAGCGGAGGACAGTGACAGTGAACCTGAGCCTGAAGATAATATCAGGTGACACATTTGGTACTTTGTTAGCACGTTGTCAAAAGGGATACTGCCTCATTAATACTGTTTACCCGATATCTGTGGCACCTTCTAATACTTTTCCATGATCTTTTTATCCACCGATAATTAATGTGGAGGGTTGGGACGTTCAGTAAATTCCAGTGAGATGTGTAGGCTGTAGCTGTTAAATTTAAGTGTCTCCATTAGTATGCATGCAGGTTTTCATCCTAAAAGCTGCTACTCCCTTTGAGACTCGGCACCAGATTGGCTAGAGGTTCAGTATTTAGCTCAGCCTCTGTGAGCAGAATGTCACTCTTCTGCAATATAAATTAACTCTTAACGCTCTACAAAGCTTAGGCCTTCACTTTGGCCCCTTTTGAGAAGTGTCATTTGTGGGTAGATAGATCACCTGGCACAAGACCTCAGTTTCAAACCTTGATATTCTCCAGTGGTTCCAGGATGGGTCAGTCTTGAGTATCTGGGAAGCTCCTGCTCCCAAGCAGGCAGGGTTTGATGATCCAAGTCAGAACACTGTATGAAGCTCCTTGGATCCTAGCCCATAACTTTATCCACTCGTGCCTTTACTGATAGGAGAAGAGGGCGGTACAAGATTAAAAAAAGACTTTGTACTACTCACCACTTGTGGTCTTCCAGGGCCAATACAGCCATGTGATTTAAAATGTTACTGTTAACGGTGTGTATATGTTACTTATCCTTGTGTTAAAACATTTTAAATTTCATTTCTACGCTACATAAATTCCAGCTAAATCACAGTTTACAAAAATTATATTGCTGTATAGGTTATGGGAAGCTGGGTGGAAACAGCGGTATTACAAGAACAAATTTGATGTCGATGTCTCTGATAAAAAGTTCCGTAGAAAGGTTGTACAGTCTTACGTGGAAGGGCTTTGCTGGGTTCTCCGATACTATTATCAGGTACTTATTCCACAATTTGGATTTTATTTTCGTCACCCTTGATATTTATTTAATTTATCTTGCCATTAGTCAATAAACTTTGTTTGCCTACCATTGGGTTTTAATAACAATCAACATAATCAGGATGCAAACGTCCAGCAGTCCAGTAGCCAGTGGTACTTAAAAAATAATATATAATAATAGGATTGGATTGCTGCATGAAGGATTGGCAGTTGGGTTAGTAGTCTGTTTACCATTGGAAGACTAAGGGATTTGCAGCCTCTGTTTTATTTGTTGGATTTTTTAATGTTGTTGGTTCAGTGTTTCAAGGTAGTATACAAAATACATTTTGTTTCTCTCATTGTTCATGTGCAGCGATTTTCAACCTTTTTCATCTCAACCTGACATGGTACTAAAATTGTCAAGGCACACCATCAGCTTTTTGATAATTGTCAAGACACACTGTGGTGCTGGTGCGGGGGCTAACTTCTCCCAGTGGCCCTTGCAGACCATTGATGGCACATCAGTGTGCCATGGCACAGTGGTTGAAAATCAATTATATTTATTAACTTAAAACTATTTATATCTTTACACCAAGCAGTTTACAAAGCAAAACTAAAATATTGTTGCCTGTCCCAAACAGGTTCACAATTCAGTATAAAACTGAAGGAAGCAACAGCCCCTGAAGAGATGCTATGTTGGGTTACATATGAACAGTTGCTCTGTCCTTGCTAAGTATAAGAGAGCTCTCACTTTAAAAGGTGGTGCTTTGCCCAGTTTGGAGGAATTCACCTACCTTGAACCATTTCTGCGTGATGTTTCATATACACAATAGGGATCAAATGTGTACACCTGTAGACTGGGCAGCAATAAGTTAAGAACTACTGTGTGATGAAGAGCTGTTCTTCTGCAGCCATAACCAAATGACTTCCAGCACTTTCTATCTCTTTACAGAGGTCAGTTATTGTATGATTTTTCTTCCATTTTGCAAACTAGGGCTGTGCCTCCTGGAAATGGTATTATCCCTTCCATTATGCCCCATTTGCTTCAGATTTTGAAGGGATTACAGATATGCCATCAGACTTTGAAAAGGGAACCAAACCGGTAAGGTTTACTGGCTGTTTGCATTATAGTTCATTGTAACTCACTAATGTTCATGGAGGCTTACTATTGACCTTGATTTTTTGGCAGTTCAAACCTCTTGAACAACTTATGGGAGTATTTCCAGCAGCAAGTGGTAACTTTCTCCCTCCAACATGGCGGAAACTTATGACTGATCCAGTAAGAATTTGCTTTAATTTTTGTGTGTGTGTGCTCATGTGTGTAAAATTAGAATGTTTTTGAATTGTTTGACAACTTCAATATCTGTCTGAAAAAACTGGATCCTATATTGGTGGCCCCTGTTCAGAGTGCCCCCTGGCCTCAGAGAGGGTCCTCTTCCTGACTCTTCCCCTTTGCCTTAGGACAACTGACAGAAAGAAAGTTCTGATTTTTATCCTCTTAATTTCTAGTAATTATCTACACGTGTCTAACCATAAGCGAGATCCAATATTAAGGATTCTCCTTGTTACCTAAGAAATTTTTTTCAGTAGGAGTGATTTCTCCTTCATTTTCTCCCTCCACAAACCTTTGGCACTTACAGACAAAGCTTTTGGGAGGACCTCAAGACCTAGAAAAGGTCCACTGCCCCAGTATCCTTGCCACCTTTGCCACTTTGCACAGAACACAGATGTTGGAGATAGCGTAAATCTACATTGTCCATCTCTATCAAATTAAAGGTTCCTTCCTAAGAACCTCCAAACTCCTAGAGCCAGTGCTGCTGTTAGGCTTTAACCAAACTCTTTAAAATGCTTGAAAAAATGCAAGGTTCAGAAAATCATCAAGACCTGTAAGAGTTTATACATCCCGAACCTTCAAGAAAAATAATTTCGTTCTTATTCACGTTCAGAGTATTCTGCAGTTACTGTGCTTAATGTTGGTGCCAACATCTTCCTTAGCAGTTACAGCAGGAAGAGAAGAATCTGCCTAAGAGTCAGAGGGGCAGAGTATGCAACTGGACTTGAACTCTTAACCATGATTGAAGTCTACATTTTGTCAATGTAGGCATCATGTCAAACCTTAGCACAAACTATGGTTTACAAACCCATGTTATCAATTCAGATATCATACCAAGCCAGAGTTTACCATGGTGTGGTGTAATGTCTGAATTGATCTAGTATGTCTGCTTGGAGCATTCAGGTTTAAGAAATGTTCAGGAGTTTCACTTTGAAATTTCATTTTGAAATTTAAAAACCTTCAGTGAAGTTTCACCAATGACCAATGACAAGCAATATAAGCTATCACCATTGACAGTTTATACATGTAATAAAGATTTGTTTCAGTCTTCTCTCTTAATGAGAGAGCAATCCATTTTAGCCTCTCCACCAGTGCAGCTGCTGCACTGGCAAGAGGGTGTTGCAAACTTGCCATAAAGCATATTTGTGGCATCCAGAGAGGAAGCCACACCAGCGGGGAGGCCATACTGCAACTAGATGGCTGGCCGCCGGTGGAGAGGGAGCGGGAGGGTGGATTGTAGGCAGGAAAAGGGCGTTTCTGGGCAGGGGAGGCAGAAAGGGGGTTGATCAGATCGAGGAGGGACATGGGATCAGCAGAGCAGGCCTCAACTGTATCCTAACCCCCGTCCCAAGCCTGCCAGCTTTATACAAGGTTGCTTGAACTTGTTCTTGATATTTAACAGGCACAGATCTGAGTAGCCCCATTGGGCAGGCTGGGCCATTACTTGGCAAAAGAGGAAAAAAAAAACCCTGAGGAGACCCCCAGCTGATTCCTGACAAGTGCTGGTTACAGTGGAGGGCACATAGTCCTACTGTGCAAGCACTAGTCAGGATTGGGCTGTGAGTGTAAGAAGAAGAAAGTATGCCGATTCATCCAGTACTGTATAACTTTCTGAATCGTAACAACCTTTTATTAAATACAGGAATCAAGTATAATTGACTTCTACCCTGAAGATTTTGCAATTGATCTGAATGGGAAAAAGTATGCTTGGCAAGGTAACATTTAGGGTCTTAAGAAATTATTGTTTTAACTTTTGCTGAAGAGAGTTTTGAAGTAATGTGTTGGAACAAAATGGGAAGGCATTTATTTCATAGAGTTACTCCCATTGCCCAAGTGATTCCTGTAGTGTTAAGTTTATTAATACTTAAGGAGAGTTGCTGAACAGGTGGCCTAGGGTTTAGAGGTAGTGAATAAATGTAAATGGCTCTTTAATATGTAACTGAAATCAGTTGTTTAGTGCTGAAATAAAAATGCTGGTTATGCAGATATTACTGCTTTAGTCACACTGGAAGGGTGTCTACTTAATAGGAAGTTACTTTTCTAGTACCTAGTAGGTTTGGAGAGAAAAAAGTTGATTTAATAATGACAAGATTTTTCTTAACATGGATAATGCTTTCACCTAACCTTCTGAAGAAAGTCACAGGTCGTGCTTTATCTATAGTAAGGGTGGATAAACTTTCAACTTTAGGGCTCCTGGACCTTTAACAATTGTATGGAAGAGGGAATTTCAGCAGGTGCATCTCACAGATGACAAGCTGCACCTGCTGAAATTCTCGCTCCAACACAATTGTTAAAGGTCTAGGATCTATTTCTAAAATTTCTAAAGTTGAAATTTTGCCCACTCCTAATCTATAGCTAAGCACTTTTAAATCTTATGACTTGACTTGGGAAGCTAAACTTGTGTTCAAGTCTCCCATTAAGATCAATGAGACTTAACTTCAGACTGATTTCTACAAACTTTTTTGTAACTTCCTTTTATTTTCCTTATTGCTATTGGAAATAAAACGCAAGATGTAATAACTTGTTTTCTACAGGTGTTGCTCTGTTGCCTTTTGTTGATGAACGTCGTTTGAGAGCTGCTCTAGCAGAGGTGTATCCTGACCTCACTCCTGATGAAAGTAAGAATTATAGTATTGTAAAATGTTTCTGATTTGCAAAGCATTTGGCAGTGGTACTTTTATGCAGTGTTATGTTGTTATATAATACTAAACCCAAATCTGCCTTTCTAAACCATCATTCAGTTTGCTTGCATGTTTACTCAGAAGGTATGTCCCACTGGGTTCGGTGGAGTTTACTTTCAGATAAGTATGCAGAGGATTGCACCCTTAGGGCACAATCCAGAAAATGACTTGGGCCAGCGCAAGTCCCTTGCTCTGGCCCAGGAAGGTTGCAAACGTGCTATAAAGCAGCTTACTCCTAAGCAGTGCCAGTGCGTGGAGGTGCGCCGGCACATGGAGTTGAATCCAGCCTCCCTAGCAGCTTACTCAGTGAACCTTGCATTGGCCCAGCTGGGCTGACTCAAGGCTCTTTGGTGGGCAGGGAGGAGGCGGGATGAGACATTCCTGGGCGGGGGGAGGGTGGGTGGTGGGCAACCCTGGCGGTGGGCAGGCAGGTGGGGCTGGATGCAAACCCCCGTTCCTGGGGAGTTTGGGGCGGCTTCAAGTCGCTTCGCTCTCCTTGGACTTGTGCCACCTCAGGAGGTGGCGCAAGTCTGAGGAGACTCATAGGGGCCAGCGTACTTTACCAGGAGATAAGGGGAAAAGTTTCCCCTTGCCTCTGGCTGAGCTGCTTTGGACCCTTATCCTGCACTGGATATAGCACAAGCCGCTTGGCTTGCCTGTTCCAGCGCAAGGTAGGCTTGCGCCCCTAGTTTCAGAATTAAATAATAATGGTAGAACTTAGGCCCAGCATTTTGGGCAACTGTACCAGCGTAAAGCTCTTGCTGTGGGTTTTGATGTTAGGAACTCAAAGCTAAAGCTTTGGGGAATCCTAAAAGATAGAACTTGGTAAGTTAGCAGAAAGAAAGAAAAAGTGAGTTGATAGAGGGAATCCAGTAGGCCTTGTGCAGGGGTGCTCAATAGGTGGGTCGCGATCTACCGGTAGATCGCGAGGCAAAATGAGTAGATCGCGGAGTGCCGATCCCCCCCTTCAGGTGCCTCTGGGAGGAAACGCCGGGAGTAAGGCCCATTGTACTCAATGGGGCTTACTCCCAGGTAAGTGTGGCTAGGATTGCAGCCTCACAGCCTAATCCTAGGCATATCTACTCAGGAGTAAGTCCTGTTATACTCAGTGGGGCTCAAGGTACACCAACATACATTGTACACATAAATGTTAATGTTATGATGGCGCGAACATTGTAAAAAAAACTCTGGTAGATCTCCGGGCCTTGCTGGGTTTCAAAGTAGCTCTCAAGCCAAAAAAGTGTGAGCACCCCTGGCCTTGAGGAACGCCATGGGCCTTCACAAGATGATTTGTTGCACAGATGGACAAGCAACCCAAACTCATGGGGTATGATTGACTCCCTACTCGGCGGTTTGATTAAAGAGTCTATAGTTTCCTTATGTGATCTGCTGTCCAGGTGCTGCAGTTAGTCAGAACTCGCAGCTATAAAATGTCATTTGACCATTTTGCATTTTTAACTGAATGATCTAACATGACTCCTAAATCTCCTGATAGAACCTGTTGGTTCCTGATACCATAAGCAAAGTGTTTAGCAAGAAACTAGAGTGGGGTCAGACACCTCCCTGACAAAACAATGAAGGCACTTATGTTTAGTAGCAGTGGGAGAGAAATTCATGCTCCCCTCTTCTCATAACCTTGTTGAAGAATAAACTGAAAGCACATGAAGGCGTAATCCATGTGCGGCTTCAAGATGATAAAACTATAGGAAGGGCTATAGGAAGGGCTATTTGTGGTGCAAGTGGTAAACCATATGAGCCTATGTTTGTAAGTTTTTTACTCATTCTAAAAATTCCTGTTAATGAAGTATTGTCCCTTTATTTTCTTCTCCAGTCAGAAGAAATAGTCTTGGTGGCGATGTTATTTTTGTTGGAAAACATCACCAACTTCTTGACTTCATTCATGAACATTACAGGTCTAGTAACAAGGAGGTATGTCAAAGTTGTTCTAAAGGCGCCTAACTTTATAATTAGAGGTTATGTGGTTCACCTAACTAGCATTTTCTTATTCTCCAATAGCCAATAGACTTGCCCCCTGAACTGTGTCATGGAATTCAAGGAAAACTTACCGTGAATGAAAACCCAGTTCTTCCAGATGAGTAAGTATAGCATTCAAGGAGGTTTAGTATCTGGTGAAGGGGGTAGCTACTTATTAAAGATTCTCCAAACATTAGAAAATAAATCCAGGTGGCTCTACTTCTTGATGAGCTAGCATTTGCTACCATCACAGTGCAGCTTAATGAAAACAGCTTAATGAAAGCCATTCATCTTCAACTAGTGCATCATGCTGTGTCGAATATGAAACAGACCAGTGGCATCACCACCAGTTTGTTTAGGAACTAAAGAGAAGGTGTGCTGGAGAAACTTGGATGGAGTCAGGAATAAGGCAGGTGGGAGAAGAGAGCAGAAAGAAGTCAGGCAGACATTATAGGGGTTACAGAAATAAAGGCTACAGGTATATATGTATACCAAAAGAATGGTTAAATTGATTCGACATAAGCATGGCTTATCTAACATCCATTCAGTCTTGAAACTAATGCGTTTGCATTAAATTACTCCATTTTGTTCTCTTATTTAATCCATCTTTGCCCAGCCCATAGGTGTACACATTTTGTCCCCGTTGTGTATATGCAACATTGGGCAGAAATGGCTTAAATTGGTCATGTTCATTCTACTTCCTGCCTTTCTTCCTCACTAGAGCAGTACACCACAGCATATTTTAACACTAGTAGACTGTCTTTCCCATTCCTTTACTATTCTACTTGGATTTAAACTAATTGCTTTAATTCCTTTTAACCTTACTATAGTACAGCGGGTGCCAAACCCCAGCCTGTGGGCCGGATCCAGCGCCCGCCATGATTCTTCCCCCAGGTAAATGGAGCTTACTGCTCTTCCCAGGGGCCTCTCCATTCTGCCACAGATTCCCCCTGACCTTTGCAGTTGTCAACTGAACATGCCCAGAAATCCAGGTGCAAAGTCTGCTGGGGCGTCAGACCCTTGAAGCATCTGGTCACTGAGAAGGTTGGGGGCAGCCTGCGGCAGAATGGAGAGGCCCTCAGATGGAACAGTAAGCTCAGTTCATGATGGGTACACCTTTACTGGCAAACAGTGGTCCTCACTTTGGAGATCACTGCTATAGTAGAACCCATTTCAAGCCTCACTATTTGAGGTTTGTCTCTTATGAATATTATTCAGGCTCTAAAATATTTGTGTAGAGTTTTGGTCCAGAATTGGATCACTTTAACTGAAGTGTCTGCTTGACTCAAGGGGCACGTCTTCTAGTGGTCACCAGTTCCAGTTTATCTCCAGTATATGTTTCATCTTTCTCTGCAGTTAAGAGGATTTTTCTTTTAAATGAACAGTTGTTTCATTCCTCCTTACCTTTTAGGACTGTGCGCTCTCCTGTGCCAATGCTGCGTGATGTGACACAGAATTCTGCCATAAGGTAAATGATGTTTGGATGAGGTTATTGGAGTGACTTCACCTGTGTATTGTAGGTTATGGTATGACACTCCCAAAGGTTGTGCATTGTTCACCAATATTGACTTGCTTGTTGCTCTTCTTGAGGGATAGAGAAAGGGAGAAATCAAATCCAAAGGGTGTAGGTGTCCCAAGTTCTTGCTTCTGTGGGTTCATAGGCAACTATGCTAGTAAACCTCGGAAAGCATAGGCCCTTGGTATGAATGATATGTCAAATGATCGCTCTTGAACTGGATTCAACCTTTAAGACTGCAATCCTGTGCAGACTTACCTGGGAGTAAGCTTACTTCCAAGCAGACAAGTATAGGATTGTGAATTTAAGATGTTTGAAGCTATTAATTTCACTTTCTTCTTTGCAAAGGGATCTATCAACTCTTCCTAGTCAGCATCTTAGCTGACATATTAATGGTCTTACTTCCTTATTTCTGCCGGTCTCTTATACCAGTACCCTACCTTTCTCTAAGTTTGATCATTTCCTGTGGGATCCACATAATCCAGTGGTTTTCAAACTCTCATGGAGAGTTTGAGCCACTGTAAGTGCTTGTGGGGGCGGGGGGAGGCAGCGGGGGGAAGGCAGCGGTGCGATCCCCGGGATCACGCTGCTCAGGGGGCTGCAGGGGCTTGGGTGCACTTACCCAAGCCTCCTGCAACCTCCTGCAACCAACCTCCAGGGAGCCTGGTGCGATCTTCAGCAGGGCTCCCCGCAGCAGTGAAAGCGGAGCAATCGCGCTCCACTTCCGCTTTAGCAGAGGCAGGTCACAGTCGCTCTGCTTTTACTTTCACTGCTGCGGGGAGCCCTGCTGAAGATCGCACTGGGCTCCCTGCACCCCCGGGAGGCTGCAGGAGGCTTGGGTAAGTGCACCCAAGCCCCTGCAGCCCCCTGAGTGTTGTAATCCTGGGGATCGCGCCGCTGCCTCCTTCCTGCCTCCATGCTGCCCCCACCCCTTAAGGGGGCAGAGGCCAGGGCCCACAGGCTGGGGCATCGCAACACCCTAGTTTGAAAAGCCCTGGCATAATCCCTCCAGTGTAGTCATACCCAATCTGTGTCCCAGATAACCCTAGTGTGTCTCAAGAAATAAATGAATTTCTCCGGTGATCCCCAAAGTAGAATGAACCACTTGTTTGCCTATGTGACTTGCTGCTCTAGACCTGCCTCCTTGCTGGGAGGAGGCATTGTTTTATTGTGGAAGACAGGGCTGGATAGTAGACAATTTTTACTCTTACGCTTGAATGATAGAAGTAAATCTTCTCAGCTGGGAAGTATGAAAGGTGCATCCAATTTTAAGACAAAAGTATTCCTTGTCTGTCAAATTTGGGAAGCACTGGTCTGTTCTAAACTGACTTTGTTCAGATGAAGAATCTGGAGTCAGTTCGTATATGCATGTACGTGCCCTGATTGCTCACTGTTTGGTAGTTTGCTGAATCTGTAACAACAAAACACATGGGATAGTCGTGTAGGTGAGGTGAGAAATGAAAGAGGGGTTTTGTATGTGAATGGCTCGTTCACACATGTAAATTGGCACTTGATGCTGCAGTCTTCAACTGATGATTATACCTGTATGAACCAATCCAATCCCCCTGTCTGAGATGGTCAAGAGCATCATTGTTAAGCAAGCTGAAATGACAGTTACCTTAATTTGTCTTAAACAAATGTCAGCTTCCTTTAAACATTCCCACTTAGACCTTTTTCCAGGACACTACTGTCATTATTGCACACATGCCTGCTAAGACCACCTCTGCATGCAGCATTATGACATATTTCTTGTTTCGGCATGAACCTGCAGGTGGGCCCGCGTTGTCCTTGAGTTCGGTACCCGCAGACTTCTGTGTCTGCAGATTGGACCTTCCAGAGACAAAGGGAAGCTATATTCCCCTTGTCTGTGGAGGGTGTTCTCAGGACCTGGGAGGCCCTCTGGGAGGCCTTAAAGGTCACTTCAAGACTTACAAAAACCAGAAGTGACATTTTAAGGGCTTAAAAGGTCTTCAGGGGGCTGGGAAAGTCCTCCAAGGCCTTAAAAGACCTTGAAATGTCATTTCCCGGAAGGCGTCCTCAGCATACTCTCAGTAGGCAAAGGGAGCATAGCACAGCTCCCTTCGCCTCCAGAGGATTACAGATGAAACCCATGGATTTCGGAACAGAACCCTCACAGATAATGAGGGTGGCCCTGTATATGTTTCTTCAAAGCAGAACTAAACAGCTTATGTCCAGGGAGTCCCAATATGATTTTACTGCTTCTTTGCAACACCAAAAATAGATAGGTTATCAAGCAGATCACAGTACCTTATTAGTGGGCTCTGTTTTTATTGATGGTTCATAAGTTGTGCCGGCCAATTTCAAGTCAAAGTCACTTTAATAAAGCCTTGAATACATATACAGCAGGCCCCTGCCTTAGGAAATCCTCAACTAATATAATTTTGATTTTAGGTAAGTTTGGACTGCTCTTTTGGTAGGGGCAAAAGGCGCCCTCACTTGCCACTCTATAAACAAAGCAGGAAATGCAGCGCATGGTGAAATTCCTCCTAGGGCACTCTGTGTTTCCTTCATTTAAAGAGCTTATGTGGAGCAAGAGGCAAGATCACTTTGTTCCAAATCACAGCAATCTGGCCCCTTGCCTTCTTGGTGGAAGGGTGCAAGCTGAGAAAGCAGGGGCTAGATTGTTATTGTGACGAATATCCTGTTTCCCCCCTGTTTTTTGCTTTGGACACTTTTAGCCCCCTAGAAGCTCAAGGCATCATCTTGCAGGCAGCACTTGTCTGTGTGAAACTGTTACAAGAGAGAGAGAGAACACATGGATTTGTGGGTTGGGGTCCTTGTCCTGTCTAGAATGGCTACCCCCCCCCCCCGCTCCAGGATTGGCATAAACTTAGTGATTGGGTAGCCAAACCTGTTCATCTAGTTCAAGGGATGGGATGGAGTGACCCAGGTGGGTTCTTCAGTTAGGTAACTTGATAATATAATCAAAGCAAAGTTATATAAGCACCAGCCCACAGGAAGTATTTGCCAATGCCTGAGTCACCCATTCACTGGGAGCATCAAGGGGAGCATCCGCTTGCTCATCTACAAGTGTAAGAACAGAGGCTTCCTTGAACAATGTAAGTAGCTTAACTTAAGGACTGACTAGCTAGGAATTCCTTTTTTCCCTAATTGTTAGTTGACTCCAGCTAGTGTGCAAAGACATGTTGGGCAGGGTTGTGGTCTGAAAGTTTCAAGTAGCATCCTAGCACGATCAGATGAATGTTACTGGTTACCGCTTCAATTCGATGAAAAATTTTCTTTGTGCTTTCCATTCAGGCTCAGGCATTTTCCATGAGCCTAATTATACTTTGTCTACCCACCTTTCTTACATTTTGATCCTTTTTCTGCCTAGTCCATGTTCACAGGTAATTCAGTGGATTTTTACATCTCTTTACCCAGCAGATGCTAGTGGGGGGTTTGATTTTTAATAAGAACCCCTGGGGTTCAGTGCTCTCCTGTGGGGGGGGGGGTTCCCAGACAACAGCAGATACAAACTACCTAGATTTTTCCCTGTTCTGCTGTTGGTTCAGTAAAGGGAAAGCAGCAAACAAGAAGGGGTGTGGGTATACTAACCGTTTGGCGCTCTTTCCCTTGGTCAGCCTGCCTTCTCCCTGGAGCCACTTTCCTTACCAGTGACCTTCCCCTTCCTCCACATTGGTTCTTTAAATAAAAGAGGAAACACAGAACACTCTGGGAGCAATCTCAGCATGCTCTCTGTTGTCTGCTTTGTTATAGTTGCTCCCACTTCCACTTAACTAAAAATCAGCTTATGTGAGGTTGACCAGAAGAGAACTTTTACATTAAGTGGAAGAGTGCCTTTATTTAAGAAGGGGCTGAACAGAGAATTGTATTTCAACTTCATTTTAATTTTTAAGTGAGGAAATAACTTATGAGTTTTGATGTTATGTGTCAGAATTTGCATTAACCCTTCATATTTGTTCCAAAATTTTCAGTATCAACTTTAAAGACCCACAATTCCAAGAAGATTATATTTTTAAAGCAGTGGTGTTACCTGGGGCAAAGTAAGTAACCTGTTTATGTTACTTGCATGATTTATCAACTCTTCTGCATCAACAGTTGCATTGGAGACTGTATGGGATTGGTTCTGGTTTGTGTCACAGAATTGGACTTAGTGACTTTTGGCTGTCTTCCATCTTCATAACTTGATGCCTTTTTGATTAAACATTTGTCATCTTAATATTCAGAAAACCTTCACCAGTTCTGAAGCCAGGTGATTGGGAAAAATCCAACAATGATGGCAGACCTTGGAGGCCACAGCTTGGGTTTAACCGTGATAGAAGGCAAGTTCACTTGGACCAGTCAGCATTCAGAACATTAGGGTAAGTAGCAAAAGATTGCATCTGTTTTGGGGCTTTTGGTATGTTCATATACATTTATCTGCTCATTGAGCCAGGAAAATGTAGAGCTATTAAAACTGAGCCATGGCAATCTTGAATGTTTAATAGATATAACTTGTGTGCAGCATTCTTACGTGTTTGAGTTACTGTAAGGGAAACAGAATTACTGACAAAAAGACACTTAACCATCTTGTTCACAAGGAAGCAAGTTGTGTAAACCCAAAAGGCGTTTCAGCCTTGCATTTTGTCAACACCAACTGTGCCCCTGCCTTGTTTCTTATCAGCTGATTAGAGGCTTTCTTGTGCCCCTTATACTTTAAGATCTTCTGAATAATGTTCAGTGCCAAAGACCATCCCAGCCAAGTCCCTGGCCTGCATTTTTTGAAAACTGCAGGGTAGAAAGTTCCCTAGCTTTCAGAGAAAATGGTTGGCAACCTTCAGTCTCGAAAGATAAACCTACAGCACCCGGTATTCCCAGGCGGTCTCCCATCCAAGTACTAACCGGGCCTGACCCTGCTTAGCTTCCGAGATCAGACCAGATCAGGCATGTGCAGGGTTACAGTTGCTGCTTTCAGAGAAAGCTTGTTCAAATTGTCCAGTGGCATTTTATATTTCCATATATCCACCTTAAGAGACACCACTCCTTACTATACTATTTCATTCTTCTGTAAGGCATAGGTAACTTTGATTGAGGAGAGGTTCATATATTAGTGGACCAGGTAATTTCTTATGCTCGGTGGGACAAAGCAACAGAATCATACTGGGCTGGTATCCTAAGTAAGAAGTGATAGAGGTGTGCTGTTTCAGTTTTATTTTTTCACCGATTTTGGTTTGGTTTTATTTCTTTTTTGGACAAAAATGAGAAGTGCCGAAAGTGGTGTTATGTGTTACAGTGCTCATGTCCAATCATATGTAAGATAGTCCCATGCCCACCTCAAATTGTAGAATGTATAAGTCTGTAATGTGAGCTGTTTTCATAAGAATCAAGTCATTGTTGCCATTTGTGAAGTGAACTGTGGCAACTGTGTGCTTTTTATGGATATGTGCATTCATTATTTTTCTTCCACCTTATTACAGCCATTCAATGTCAAGGGACAGAGGACAGTCAGGTAGTGGAGTTTACAGCAATATTGCTCCCCCTGGAACTTACAACCAGGGAAATGCATACAGACCACTGCTGGGCAGGCCACAGCAACAAATTCCAAAATTGTTATCAAGTAAGTTTATTTTCTTTTTTGCTTCATCATTCAACCAATTAAAAGTGGAAATCTGGAATTTTGTTTATTTTTGCGGTCTGATATGTTACAAAAATTAACCTTCCTATGGCACAGTAATACTGCGGATTGTTAGAGTTCCTCAGCTATAGATATACTTTCCTCACACTGCAAGATAACAGCTGGTTTAATATGGTAGCTGAGAGTGTCATCCAGGAAGAAACCTGTTCAGATTTTGTTTGAGCAACAAACTCTGTTCAACAGTTGCCTTAGCCACTCCCAATCTCAGCCTTCCCATCTGCAATAATTCTAGCCTACCTGTTGTAAGGCTTACTGATATATAGTGCTTTCGAATATATTACATAAATGCCTTTTCTTATGTTTGTATAATCCTGGGGAAAAATAACTATACATGTTTAATGAATTTGAGTTTTTTGTAGTACTGTTTAGGCATTTCCAATTTCACGTGTGTGCTCATGTGTCTCAGTCGTTATAGTGCTTTTGTAGCCACTTTTTTGAATGTGGGCTCAAACTGTTGGCCTTGAATATGCCCACTGCAAAAGTTGGGCTATATGCTACTTTTATTTGGCTTTCTCAACAAACAGCTGTTCTGGTCGGTGGAAAGATGCATTAACCATTCTTATCATGCCAGAATGAGAGGGCATGTTGATGATAGAGATTCTTAAGTGTGGGTTGTGAAGAGGCTGTTTTCCACATTTCTTTCAAAGAGCAGGTAGCTTTAGTTGTGAAAACCCTGTTGTGTTCTTGATAAATAAAATGGCAGAAACTTGCCATGAAGGCTCTCAAACTACAAATTAAACTCATTTGATGACATTAATGGCACAAAAATAAACCAGAGTGGGAACCATGCTGGTCTGATGCAGAAAGACTAACAAAGAGTCTTATGGCATTGTGGAGAATAATATTTATTGTGCCATCAGCCTTTGGGAGCCAGAGCTGCCTCTTGTCAGATACATAAAGCGAGATCCTGACAACTATGGAGTGAAGAGAGAAAAACATATTTATAAACAGTGGGAGCAAAAGGCTGTGAAAAAGGAGTAGCAGCAGCATGTCTGTCATATTTGTATGCAGAGGCTTCTTCTAGCTAATTCTTTTCTTCTTTTGTATTCCTATTCACAAGACTTGAAATATGAAATAATACAAGTAGCTATCCCAATAATTTTATGTTTCTGCCACAGCATGCCTTCTGCTGCAATTTAATACTTATTCTGTAACATGGTGCCACTTCCTTAACGGACGGTTATTTTCTCTTTTCTATCTCTGATTCAAGACTGGGTATAGGAGGGCTTCTTCTTAACTCTTTACTTTTCCTTGCTTCTAAAACTTCATGAGTAGTTTCAAGAGGCAGTTTAGCCCCAGTTCTTCCCCCCACCTTAACTCTGGTGCAGTTAGTGAAGTCAGTTCTTCCATCTTCATCCAATATTGTTATGATTGCATAGTCAATAGTATACAGCAGCAGTACTCAAACTTTTGTCTCTGGAACCCTTTGCTCTCCTACAAGGAGTCTCTGGGAGTCTTGCTGGCCAATGCACAGAGTTTCGGTGAGCCCGAGAGCTCAAGCACACATGTGGAGCGGCACAGCACCAAGCCCAGTGTTGAATACCATCTAAAATGTGGAGGGGAATGAGGAAGGAGAACCACAGACAGGGGAGGCGAGAGAGACAGACAAGCAGACTGGGAAGGGGGGCAGATGGTGGCCATTCATGCTTATGGAGCCCTGGAAGGAGACTTGGGGAGCCCCAGGGCACATAGGAGCACACTTTGAGAAACACTGGTATATAGGAAAGACTTAATAGAAAATATTTAGTTCAGGGTTTTCAAACTGTGGATCAGGACCCACTTGGTGGGCTAGGACCTGATTTCTCGTGGGTCTCACAGAGCCTCCAGTGAAAATACAGGTGATGGAAAGATCAAATAATTAACTGCCTTAAACACTGAGGGTCTTCAAAAATCAGCTAGTTGCCAACTGCCCTGCAAAGAACTGAGCATCTGCAGTTTGCAATATAGTTGCTAATTGCCCTGCAAACAGATGAGCTCCTGCAGTTTGCAAGCTTGTGTAACTATAAGGAAATAAATGATTGTGCGTTTTTTTTCTGATGTGTTCTCTTTTGCCAAGTCTGTCAATAACAGGTAATGGGAGCAGGTGAAGGCTGGCCTTGAGACTATCCATTAGGATTGCCTCATCACAAGAAATGGATTGTTTTTTGTGACTAAATAAAATATTACTAGTAAATAAATTAATAAGAATATTTCTTTGTAGGTCACCTTTTTAAAAGTCTCATAAATAGAGTGTCATTTTAAAAAGAGGGTCCCAGTGCTAAAACGTGAGACACTTGTATACCTGGGGAATGTTTGGGGGGGGTAAATACCCTGGGGTGCCACTGTGGGGGGGGCGCGCTGCCACAGCTCCCTCCTCCCTGCTGCCCCGCCTTCTGGAGGCCTAAAAACTTCCAGTTTTGACTGAAAATTGGGTGACATTTTTAGGCCCTCTGGATGCTTTGAAAGGCCTTCTGTGGGCCAGGGAGGCCGCAGGCTGCCTCTCCGTCTCTCAAAAGGTCTCCAGCGTGCCCAGTGGGGGTGGGGCAGAATGGGTACAACATTTTGTGGTCCTGGTTCCAGGTGGCACAGGGACTAGGATCACAATCGGTTTGAGAACCAGTGATTTAGATCAAATACTTCCCACATCTTTAAAAGTTGCTAATTCTTTGTCTCTGTGCAGTGATGCATAGTGGAATTCTGCACATGCTCAGAGCTTACTTTAGAAGCTTGCAGACCTTTGTAAAGTAGGGACCCCCAGGCATGGTTGCATGACTCAAGCAATCCCCCAATTACTTTGTGACCACTGCTGAAGCAGCATTGGAAGAAACACTTTCCCTTTGTCCTTTATTCACAGAAAAACGTCTTCTACCTCAGTTTGCACCTTTAGAATGAGTTGCGTGTATGTGTAGTTGTCCAAAACAAAACTGTGCACTTAGCCTCCATGATAAATATGAATTCCATTCTGGAGGTTTGTCCAGTAGTTGGAACATATGTAAATCGATATAGTTGGATCTTGAAGGCAAGCACTTTCGTGCCTGGCAAAAGCACCACAGTGAGAGACTGCACCTATGCCAAAGTGCCAGTGTGGCCATCCATAAACTGGGTTCCTAGGTGATCTTTTAATAGTCAGTTAGTAGCTCGGTATGGTCATATGGCAGACTGGGTCAGATTTTAATAGTGTCATTTCTGTGGTGTAAAACTTCCCTCTACTTGTGAGCACAACACCTGTTTTTCTGCCCAGGAAGGAACCACCTCAGAACACCTTCATTTAATGTAAAAAGTTATCTAGGCAGATAAGGAAGAACTAGAAATTTTTTTCTCAAATCCACATTTTGGAACTTGATCCCCTCTCCTAAAGAGACCATCTCAACACAGCCTGCCATCGTGCCTACTCCACCACTGCCATCGACAATTTCCTTGGAGCAGACTGCACATAATTCCTCTTCAGAGAGTTGGAGAGACCAAGGTGATGCCCGCAAGAGGCATGGCAAGCTCCATGAGGGGCAGGTGGCCAGTGCTTGGGATCCACTCAGAAAACATTAGCTGGTGACCAGAACTTCTAAAAAGCCTTCAGAGGCCTCCACATCTATGCAGTTCACCTTGGTAGCAAGGCTGTTAACACTAATGTATCCCTTGGGCTTAGATGTTGCATGATAGATAAAGTAATAGTAAGGGAACACCAAGTTTATATTCATTTAAAGCAAGTAACCCAGGAAGCTGAAGGAGCTTGTGGATGTGATCTTGGACACTTGTAATCTCTGAAAACTCCTGGGGTTCAGGTGACATGCCAGATATCTTCTCTATCTTTAAAAGGGGGGATCTGGAAAACTACAGATTGGTCAGCGTGACATCACCTGGAAGGGCCTCAAATAGATTTTTAAACAGAATGATTGTGAGCTTTTTAAGATTTGTCAAGAACAATTGTCAAAAACAATTGACTAACAAGCATTTGTCAAGAACAGTTCATGCTAGACTAATCTCATCTCCTGTTTTGATAGAGGGGCTTATCTGGAGGTTCCACAGACATAGTGTACCTTGTATTCAGCAAAGCATTTGCTGTGATATCCTTGTGGATAACATGGTAAAATGTAGGCCAGATGATACTGTTGTTAGGTGGGTTCGGAGCCAGTTGAACAACCATTCCCAACATGCTTAAAAGTGGCCCCACGTCATCCTACAAGAGAGGTATTGGGTGAGGTGCCACAAAGCGGTATCTTGGGCCCTGATCTGCTTAACATTTATAAATGATCTGAAAGAGAAGTTGCTTGTCAGACTTGCATATGACACAAAACTATGGGGAGGGGAAGCTAGCACCATGGAAGATCAAACAGGGATCAAAATAATCCTGGCAGGATCAATCATTAGGCCCATATTAACAAGGCAGAGTTTAATGAAGACAAATGCAAGGTCCTACACATAGCTTCAAATAACCAGATGCACAAGTATAAGATGGGAGAAACTTGGCTTTGCAGTAACACGTATGAAATGGATCTCAAATGGAAAGGATCTCTTAGTGGACCACAAGCTGAACATGAACTTCCAGCTGCAGAAAAAGCTAATGCAGTGGTTCCCAAACTGTGGATCAGGACCCACCAGCAGGTCTCAACCTGGTTTTTGCTGGGTCGCAAAACTGATAAGCGAACATGAAAAATATATTGAGCACTATGGAAACCAGAACAGAGTAGGCTCTTATCAAAGACTAGGCACAGGGGAATGCAATGCCGCCTGAATGGTTCCAATCCAATGAATGCGGAGTTCAACAAACACTTCAGAATGCGGTGTCCCGTGCCAAACCCCCCCCCACACACACACACAGTAAAAAAAAAAAAACTGGCAATTGAGCAGCTGGTAAAGTGAAACCTTTTTTTAAAGTCTTATAAAGCTAGGTGAGTACCAATACAGTGTTGTTCTGAAAAGTGAGTCCAGGTGCTAAAATGTTTGGGAACCACTGAGCTAATGCGTTTGACTGCATTAGCCGAGACATACAGTCCTGATCAGGTGAAGTAATAGTTCCATTCTGTCTTTCTTGAAATATGTGCCAGTTTTGACACCACAATTTAAGAATGACATTAAGGTAGGAGGGCAGCAAGGGTGGTAAGGAATCTGAAAACCTTTTATGGCTAGATCAGGCCTAAAGTCCATCTAATTTGCATTCTGCGCCCACCATGACCAACCAGGTGCCTACAATCAGGGCATGAAAGCAATAATCCTTCCTATTGTTACTTCCCCCTCTTGTAATTGGCATTCAGAGGGTACACTAGCTCTGAAAAACTGAAGTTCCATGTGGGCATTATACAAGGGTCCAAAAGTGGTGATGATCTGCCCTTCACTGTGCCAGGTGTCTTAACTGATCCAGAAGTCAAGGAAAATTCCCCCCCCTTCTCCATGGGGAAATGGATACACAGAACCTGACTATTTGCTGCTTTTCTGAGATACTCTGGTGTTCCAAAGAAGTTGATCAGGAAATAAGGCAATCTCTGCTTCCTCTGAACTTTCTTAAACAACTCAAGTGAGGTTCTTTAGAAAAGCAGTCAATGTCAGAGCATAGTTTCCTAGTTTGAGCAGAATTTCCTAGTCAAAAATTTCTTAATTTTTTAAAAAAATACTAAATGTATAATCCAATGGCTTGAAATGCCCCCACCTTTAGGGTATCTTTTCCATATCCTTTTCTGTGTCACGGAATCTTCTGTATGTTGCAGAGGATTCTGAGGAGTTTTCTAGGGTGCACATGTAGTTTGTGGGGTCCTGGCAGCTGGGGAGAGATTTTCAGCAAGGGAAGAGCTAACCTCCCCCAGTGAGCTGATTTTTGGTCAGTGAAGCTGCCCTTAACAGTTGTACGCTCACCTCTTGCTGTATGTTTAACTTGACCCTTATCTTGGTCTTTGTGTGCATTTATTTGTATTTGTCTTGTGTTTTTTCATCTTGGAGAAATAAAGTTTTCAGGCATTTGTTCAAATATTAGTTTCTTTGGTTTATTTTTTCAAAATCAGATTTAAAATCTTTTTGGTACAACGATCCTAGAAAAAGGTACAACTATCCCATGCCACTTCATTTCTGGTTTTTTTTTTTTAATATGGTTTTTTAAATTTTTTTAATTTAAAAAATGTGTTTTTTTTAATATGGTGAAATTTTAACTTGTAGACTTAATAAATTAAGGCTTTTTATTTTCTAAGACTTTTTCTATAAGTGAGTCAAAATTGGAAAACAGCAGAGTAGTACAGTAAATCCAATCTAAGCTCTCTCAGAGCTAGGTGAGGGAATTAGTATTGTTGCCTGATTTGACACTGATGTGCCAATTTTCAGCTGATGAATAATTGTGTGCTGATAGCCTGTGGGAGTCAAGTGGAGTCTGGTAGTACTTTGCAAATGGCAGGCTTGGTTTCTACAGTCCAGAGTGTCCAATCTTATTACTTGCATTTCAGTCAGTAAACTTGTCAATTAGCTGGCTTGCCACTAATCAGAAAAAAAACATTTTTCAATCAGTAAACATGAAGTCTTAGCTTTGATTGCCATGCTGATTACATAAGTTGTCACTTGAGTTACTAGTGGAGAGGGCAGCTTAAATTGCTGCATCAAGGAATTGCTTACATTTTCAAGACCAACAAAATAGTCACTGTCGCTTCTCTCAGGGGTCTGTACCTTTTTGAAGTACTATACCTCTCATTTTTATTCCCCCCTTTTCTGATCATATTCTTTCAGAGCCATAATAATGAATGGTTAAAAGTTGATGTTGAACCCTTCCCATTATTATTTAGATGAGCTCTGTCTGCATGTGATAATTCCAAAGCTGTGTACATTCCTTGTATGAAATTTTCAACACTGTCGCTTGAAGAGCAGTTCTGTATCTTATATAAGATTTTGGGACAACATTCTCACCTAATAGGCTGTGATCATTTTCCAATAATTGTGTGAGAAGGTGGCACAATCCACACTGCATCATTTGACCTATTACTTATTCTCATTTAACTCATCTTCCATGTTATTTAATGAATTCTTCTATATCACTAAAGTATTCTGACCCAAAAACAGAAATCAGATGAGTTTTAAAAAGCAATATGTGGTCCTACTCAGACTATATTTGATCATACAAAGTAAAATCCAGCTTTTTCTGTTGATCATACTCTTGCATTCCTTGACCATACCTTTCTATTTGACAAAGTCAAGATTTGTCATTCAGCAGCAGATTTCCAGAAGCACAAAAAAATAGATTCTAGGAAGACCAGGTTTATTACTCATATTGCCCTTCTGTTTACAAAATGCTACATCTTCTCTTGTTAGAAAAGTCAGTAGAGCCTCCTGATGTGAGTGGGACAGAACTAACGGTTGATAGAACCCTTTCTCCCGTTACCCACAGAAAATAGCTCCTGCCCTGTCCATAAAAGTAGAAATGGAGCCCTAGCCTACCCAAGTGACTATGAATTTCCTGCTAGTCTCCAGTAAAAAAAAAAGAGCTGGTTTGGTATAGGAAAGGTTGTTGTGTCCCTTTTATGATTTATACGTTGCTCATTTTTTCAGAATAGGCTGGCATTTTTCAGAATATGCTGTCAAAAGGATTCCAATAATATTGATCTTAAATGGCTTCGGTTTTATTCTTCTGCTTGAATAAAGGATTTTGGGGGGACTTTATCTTTGAATTTCCAAGATTAAATAATGAGGGTAATAGCAGATGCTTTCTGTAATAAAAACTCACAAGGCTTTGTACTTTCTAGATTGTTTTAGTTCTGGCAATACTGCCATTAGTGTGTAAGGAATTTTAACTGTGTGTGTGGAGTTTGTGTGTTAAATTGCTTCAAATCTCCACAAGAGTTTTATTCATATAGTTCAGATAGAGATATCCTCAGTTTAATGTGATCTCTGATGTACGTGGTGCAAAGAACTTTGTATGACTGAATGATTCTGATCAAATGGTAGCCAAAGCAAGAATTGCCAAAGTGTTGCAAATTGGGTTAGATTTCCTCCAGCAAAACTATGTTGGTGTCAAACAGGCCTGCGTGCTATGTACACAGTTCTCTCAAGTCGCCACATAAAAGGGTTTTGTTCAGGTCAGACCATTAAATCATCAGCCGTCCAGTTTGTTAGTGCCTGGATTGGGTCTCTGGTTTCCTTCTAGTCATTTTTGTTTTGTTTTGGAGGGGTTTTTTTGGTTATGTTTCTATTGACTAAGGTAATGTAGTATTCCAGTAAATAATTGCTAGACTTCAGTGTCCTTGAATATTAACAACTTAACAGGATATTACTTGTCTGTGACATAGCATATCCATTAGAGAACTCCTGAAGCCAGCTGTTATAATTAGGTTGCACTTAAACACTGTTGAAGATGTCACTGAAACTGAAGCCTTTTATTGACACACGATTTAAGTGTTTTGAACTGGCCTGGGAGCTATTGATTAGATGTTTCTTTCATTCTGTTTACTGATCTATTTATTTAGAAGAACAGAAGCCATTTAATTACATGGCTTGTTAAAATGATGTTGTTGTTGGTCCATCTTTGTAGTATCTTGTACTCTGGTACTAAGAAAAAACTTAAGTGGGTGATGTTTCAGCAGTATTAGATGCCTGGAAGGCTTTATGTCCACATCCACAGTTTATCTAATATATATCCAGAAACTATATAGGCTATAAATCTAAATATACTTCACCCCTTCTGGAACACTCACACCAACCGCCACTCCTCAGGAAAACAGGATAAGACAGTCTCACATTAAACCTTGTTTGAAATGTCCTTCCCTTTTATTGAATTAACCCTGAACCTCTGTGTGAGCCCAAGGTCTGCTCCTTTCCTCTGGGCCCATTAGGGAAGTAGGGGACAGAATTTGGAAATTTCCAAATGGCCGATTCAGCTGGCATTGCCATTGCATCAGACATATGTATCAATGGGAGGGTTACAAGCTTTAACCAGCAAATATTTAGTTGCATGATTAAGAACATAAGAACAGCCCCACTGGATCAGGCCATAGGCCCATCTAGTCCAGCTTCCTGTATCTCACAGCAGCCCACCAAATGCCCCAGGGAGCACACCAGATAACAAGAGACCTGCATCCTGGTGCCCTCCCATGCATCTGGCATTCTGACATAGCCCATTTCTAAAATCAGGAGGTTGCACATGGGACTCATGCATGATTCACAATGCTTATAAGTGAAGTTACGGTTAAAGACATTTGTGTGACATTTAATTTTGTGTATTTGGTGTCTTTGGAGCAGTTACCTTGAATTGGTGAGTTTCTATAATGGAGGAATGCAAAAGAAAATGTATTACAAATGTCCTGATGATGCGTAATGGCTTTTGTATGTTTAAATCGAAAGTTATCTCATTTTTCAGTTTTTCAAAATGGCCACCCAAGATTTTTTATGATTGGTAATTTGGAATTTAAATATAATTGATTGGCTTACAAGCATATAACTAATGAAATCACAATAATAGTGCTCTCACTGATGCTGTTCTAGAATCTCTGTCCATTGAATTTTGGAAATTAGGCTACTTTCTCATCTAGTATGAGAAACAGAACTTGCTTTCCACCTATCCCTCAAAATTTACTGAATGTGTTTTTGTTTGTACTAAATAATGTGTTGATTTGTTTTGAAATTCTTGAAACTTTATGCGTCTATTCATTTTACATATCAATGTTACTCTTTGTTTTTAATTTATAGATATTAGGCCTCAGGATACCTGGCAAGGGCCTACACCACTGTTTCAACAGCCGCCACAGAGATTTGACAGGTAAATGACACTTCCTAAAAATAGATCTTTTGATCTTTTAAGGTCTTTTTCCCCCTTGATTTTTCTATATATACTGTGTATATGAGATCCTGAGTGCAAACCAATTAACAATTCTACAGCTAACATTTTTAAATAAAATGCATTATTTGTATCTCTAAAGATGTGAATAGTTTTGGGTTTAGTTTGTTTAAGGGAGCAACCTTTCCATTATTAATCAGAAACTTCAAAATTAACTTTTCCGTTGATGCTCCTGGTGTAGCATGCTTGGTTCATGGCCTTTATCTCATTGAACCTTTTGAGGCACTATGAATTTCAACACGGAGAGCTTAAAACTGCATTAGGTTTTGGACAGGCTAAACAAATTTCTTTTTAGGTGAGTCGTGGAACTTAATGAGGCATAACTAATGGTGGTCCACTTTTATCATTGCTGTGCTGGAACCACTGCATTAGTACAGACCAGCCATTGATTCTTGCTACAAACCTCTTGAAGTCCTAATCAGCTTCTTTGGTATAGCTTTTTCAGGCCTGACAAGTCTATTGTAGGGCAGTGTCACTGTAGGTCAGTAGTTATTAGTTGCCACTGAAAACAGTTTCTTAAACTACTTAAGACTGAACAGAATTAAATGCAGGAGGGACTCCGGGGAGGATTAGGGAATCTGCAGTCCAATAAGTACCATGGAACAGAAAGAATGTGACATGGTTTGATAATAAGGGATGTTTTATATGTGTTTCTTCGTTGAGAAGCTGTTGTATACCCTTAAACCAGATATCCTGGAGTTTTCTGAGTGTATCTCTAAATAATTCTATTGTATCTGTGGTGCAAAATAAGACTACACATTTAGAAAGATTGCTAAACTGAGCATATGTATTTTTTCTTCATATATATTGTTCCATTCTAAAAGAGAACAATTGATGACAAAATAATCAACTGTGATTCTCCAATAGCTTCTGATTTTTACTGCAATCAATAAGTTTCTTTTTAACTTTTCTATAAGAGGTCACATTTACAAAACTATATATTTTTATTTTTTGAATAAAACAGAGGCCAATTGTAAGGGTGTCTGAAAATAATGTCATGGCTTGGTCATAATCTTACTGTCATAAAAGCTTGATTCTTGTACATTACTAATTTGGTGATCTTTATTAAAACATAAATCTATATTTTATAGTCCTAATTAAGAATATTCATGATTGTATTTTCATGGCTTTTCATATTTGTACTGAAGAGAAATCAAATCAAATCATTACCAGGGCTGTCCTACTTTGTCACTGTGAGTCTCTATATCAAAATTAAACTCTTTTGAGGTTTCCCACATTTCACTGGGGGGAGGGGGACTTGTTGGGATAGTTGCAGTTGTTCTTGTACAAGCCAAAGGGGCAACGCAGGTCAAATAAAAACACTCTCATTCTTTTATGATTCCTACAGCCTTTACAAAAACATGACCATCTTCTCAATCAATCTCTTTCCCAGTACTTGCAGGCAATTAATATGAGGCATATTGGTACCCTGTCACTAGTCTGTCTACTGATCCGTTAATATTTCTTGTACCTGAGCAAGTCCAGAAGGACAATCTGTCACTCCTGGCAATTGTATACAGTGCCTTTGGAGAGCCTCATGAACATTTTATATGATTATAAATAGCTTTAGATGCAAGGAAATCATCTTCATAACATATTCAAAATGTATAAAACCTTAAAGCCTACTACCTCTGAGGCTAGTTGTGTTTTATGACAAAATGATGCTAGACATGCATCGGTTTTGAAATAAGTTGACCATTAAGTCTAAAGGCCCCTATTGAAACAAAGAAATTTATGACTCCTTAAATTCTGGCCAAAACTTATCTAGAACACTACCAGGAACTCTAAGGCTGGAATCTCATGTATACCCTTACCTGGGCGTAAGTACTTTTCAACTCAGTCAGGTTACTTCAGAGTACTCATGCATAGGATTGTACTCCAAGACTGTGGTTCTCACACATTTATCACCAGGACCCACTTTTTTTCAAATGAGAATCTGTCAGGACCCAGCGGAAGGGATGTCATGACCAGAAGTGACATCATCAAGCAGGAAAATTTTAACAATCCTAGGCTGCAATCCTACCCATACTTACCCAGGAGTAAGTCCCATTTACTATCATTGTTAAAAGAATATACATAGTAGCTTGTTCAATGTACAGGTCTGTAACATTTCCCCAAATGCAGTCACATACCATGTAAGCATCAAATCTAATATATTAAAAATAAAATATTGAAATGAATGGGGACCCACCTCAAATTGGCTCGAGACCCACGGTTTGAGAAACACTGCAGAAATCCTTAGCCCCAGCCTATACCACGTTGACTGCTTTATTGAAGATTTAAAGTGTACACCAAAGTAGCAGCTGCTCACTTGATTCCTATTGCCCAAAGTTCACTACATGTGCAGTTTTTTTGCCAAGTGGGGTTGATCCTAATTATGTAGCTAGCCATGTTAGCTGCTATTCAGTGTCTAGTCTTACTAATAAAACTACATTTTGATGAAATGATTGTTTCTGTTTTTAAGTGAATTTTGAATTATTAAACAGAAGAAATCTTGTTTGAAACCATTCTTAATATTGGAATCATTTTACTAATTTTACTAATATTTTTAGTTATTTTTATTTTAGCATCGTTTTATGTCATTTAAAAAAAAGTTTTGATTCTGACAGGAAGTAAGCATCTATGTTTACTTTTTGCTTTATATTGATCATGGTCACCTAGAAGCTTGAAGGCTTGAGTGCTTTAAGCATTTCTTCCAGTCAGTAACTTAGGGTGGTATTCTTGGTGATAGAATTGAATTTGTATTCCCATATAAACTGTACAAGCAAATGTCAGTTGGCCCATGCCAATTAGTGCTCACGTTGCTAGGTCACTGTGGTCAATTGAAAACAGCATCAATAGAACTTGAAAAGGTTTCTTCCTGATCAGACCTTCTGACATATTGAGTAGAATAATGGATATGGGGGCAGGGACGGCCAAAGCTCCAACCCTGGATTCAAACTTCTCTGCAGTAAGAATTCATTTGCAACCTGCAATTAACTGGAAATAATGGACTCCTAGAATTAGGCTGGACATCCTGAAAATAAAGCCTGCATTTGTTTACCCTTGAGATAATGTCAGGTTTTGTGGATGTGGTTTATCCTCAACCTATACTTCAAGAGAAAGCAGCAATACCCAACCAGCTAGATCCTTTCAGATTGTCAAATTCAGATTCTGGTTTTATAAGACAGAGATTTTTAAATCCGTATGTTACCAATGAGCATATGGGAATGAAAGGAAAACACAGAAGCTTTTGTTGGATTTTTAAAAGGTTTCATCATTAGGAAAGCATCAGCATTGTTCTAGTATAACTATGGGCCTGATACTTGAGAGCTGCTAAACATTTAGGTAAATAAACTGAACGCTAAATGGAACCAAAGTAGGTTGTACCTCTTGAATAGTGCTACTCTATTTACATGGCAGTAGTCTTCATACTAGGGAGGTGGCGGTTGTTATGAGAAACCCCCATCTATAATATATGTATTCTTTCAGAAATTCTGCAGCCACTCCTCTTCTTGCATGGAACCGCATGCCCCATTCACAGGGAGCACCATACCAACAAAATCATTACCAAGGACCAGGTGGACCAATGAATTACCCCCAGAGACCCAATGATCGGAGGGAGCGGGAGCAGGAGCGGGGGAGACAGGTAACAAAGCACTGAATTATTTATTTATGTTTGCATTGGTATGGTCCTTCAGCAAGCAGTATGTGAAGGAAACTAAAAAAATTAATTTAGTCTTAGTCCTGCAAACTATGGATAATGTTTGGGCTGTGAAAAAATGGAGGGGTGTTGTATATTTCATTTGTTAGGCATTTGTGAAGGGTGTAGTTTTGCAGCAAGGTATTTGGGAACCTAGTGAGTTTTTGGTGATTGTAATCCAGGGTTCTCCAAATCCCGGCCCAGGGGCCAGATGCAGCCCATGGCAAGGCTTTCGACTGCTTGACCAAATTAGACTAGAACTCCAGTTGCATCTCCAGTTGTGTCTGCAGTGTGTTCTGAGGACCAGGGAGGCCATGCGTCTCCCCTCAGAATGCCTTCTAAAGGCCTAAAAACATCACTTTCTGGTTTTCCTGAAAAACAAGAAGTGACGTTTTTGGGCCGTCTGAATACCTTAGGATTTCTGAGGCTTTCTAATATATTTATTTAAATTATATAAATGACTTACAGCCCAGTCCTGAGCTGCCTGAGGTGCCCATGCTCAGTGGCACCAAAAAGGGCTGCTGCCAGATCTTGGCCTCCCGGGCTACCGCGGGAGGCACCTCAGGAGAAGGGGAATCTCCTTATCTTCTGGGTAAGATAAGCAGCCCCGCAATGGGGGCTACTCACTTTACTGCCGACCAAAAGGTCAGCAGTAAGGTAAAGGCGCTCATGTAGGGCGCGCAGCCCTACACAAACGCCTTGGATCCTGCAGAGCAGAGCTTCGCGGACCCACCACCCATCCCTCCCCTGGCATGCCTCCAGCCCGCCCCCCTCTCCGCGTCACACCTCTCCATCACACCTCCTCCCCACCCTCTCTCTGCCCCCCTGCCGGCCTCCCCCCTACCTGGAACGCCTCCTCCCCGCCCCCATCCCCGCACCCACGTGTCATGCCGCTGCTCAGCGGTCCAGGAGACCGCCGTGCCACGGAAGCTGGGCAACCGCCCCACGCTAGCCAAGCATCGGCCGGTGCTAGGCTAGCACTGGTGGGAGCCCGGCGGTGAGGCTGTCAAACATGCCTTATGGCACATTTGCGACAGTGCTTGGTGGCACGGAGCTGTGCTGCCGAGCACAGGATTGGGCTCTTATTTGTCTCATTTAGAGTCATTTGGCACCTTGGTGCAATGCAATCACTCTCTTTGTAATGAACTCAGATATTAATGGTCCTGCCTTACTACTGGATTTGGTATTTTTGATTTCTTAATTCTGCTGCCTTTTAGTAGCCATGATTTACTTAAAAATGAAGAGAATTTATTTCATGTCCTGAACTACTATTGCGACACATTTTCTTTTTGGAGTATTTTGCAGAGTTGGAACATCATAACCAGAGTATGAAAATATATATTCTTGCATGCTAACCAATTGAAAATTGTATAATTGGGTGAGGGCGCAATCCTAACCAACTTTCCAGCACTGACATAGCTGTGCCAACGTGGTGTGCACTGCATCCTGCAGTGGGAGGCAGTCAAGGGGGCCTCCTCAAGGTAAGGACATGCTTGTTACCTTGCCTTGGGGGCTGCATTGCGGCTAAGTCAGTGCTGGAAAGTTGTATAATGTATAATTAAGAACATTAAGCTGAACATAACTTGATGTAGAAGTTCTTGAACTCTCCAGTATAACTAAACTCACCTTTTGAAAGGATTTAAAAACGAAACTTTTGTCTTGCATTCTGTGCAATAGTAAGTAAATTGGCATTGTATGAAGACGTTGGCAGCAGTATGAAGTCTCACTTTTCTGTTCTGCTGGGATCTACTGTCCTTCTTTGGTAGATGGATAATGCTGTCTCATTTTTAACCTTTTTTTCCCCTGGGCAATCTGCTCTTAGTATGGATCAGTATAGTTGTTTTTAGGAGAATAAATTTCAGCATTTCCCAAAGATGGATAATTTAATTCCCTTCTTATAATCACCATCTTATAAATATGAAGCTGCACACAATGTGAAAGACAGAAATGTGTTCTAATCTTTATTGCCCCCCCCCCCCACTGACATTTCATTGCTAGCACCAAAACACAGTAATCCATTGATACCTCAGACCTGCACTTGTGCATTACTGGGATGATTGCATGAGAGTGTGATTCAGCGATTCCTGCCATGGACATCTGGTTCTGAAAGCTCTGTTGAAATAGCATCAAGACAAGTTGTCCTGAGCATTTGATGTAGACTTCTTACCACAGTTTTAGGGGGGAGCTGTCCAAACACTCGAGAAAGCATCACTTGGCTTCACTTCCCGTTTTTGTTCAGTATCTGCTGTCTGCATCCCTCAGGGCTGTGGAAAATAAGAAGCTAAAATTCTGCATAACTTGGCATGTTTTACAGTTGCAGACAAGAAGCATGTCATGATAGCTGCTTCACTTAACCAGAATTGCTGAAGATGTGCTGCTTGGCTGTGTCATAAGCAACTGCTGTTTGGTAGGGCAAGCATGCAGGCTGAGTTAGGTGTACCTTTGAAAATTAAAAATGCTATCTGGTTAGTGGTAATGGTGGTCATATATTATGTTCCTTTTGTCTCTTTAAAAAGATACCCCAAAGCTCAGGTTTAGATTGCATTTTGAAAATAAAATAAAATTGTGCGTATGTTTTCTTTCCTGGAAATGTACCTACTACACATGACACCAAAATGTATGTCGTGTCTGGACAAATAGTTAACATATATCTGTTACTAGTACAGAAGCTTGTACTGCCTTGCTGTCAATAGGTTTGTGTGCATAACACATGGTATCAGTTCACTAATGGTCTGGGTTTACAAAAGTCTTACTTTACAATGTTATAATTATAACAATTCAGTTGTAAAATTTTAAATTTTTTTTCACCATAGATCCCTGGTCAGCTGCAGTCTTGTACACACTTACCTGGGAGTTGGTCCCATTAAAATCAGTGGACTTGCTTCTGAGTAGACATAATTGCACTGTAAGGTTTATTAGTGTGCCAGTATGGGAGATGGTCCGCTTTTCCACCTCAAATATATTGCCAGAAAGTCCTGTTGCCACAGTCACTACTCTCTTTCCCCTGAGATGGTAGTTAATGGGTTGGCCAGTCTGAGCACAATTCAAGGTGCTGGTTTTGACTCTGAAAGCCCTTTATGCCTCAGGACCAGGGTATTTGAGGGACTGCCTCCTTCCATATAATTCTGACCTGTTCTCTGAGGTCATCAGAAGGGGCCATTTTAACTTCTACGCATGCTGTACTCCACATTATATCTCTTAAAATAGTGTGTTTAGGCGTATATCTTAAAGAGTGAATGCAGGAAAGATTTCAATAGTCATGAAATCATGAGTAGCGATGTTTGAAAATGGTGGGGTTTTTTTACTCAGAAGTAAACCCATTGTGTTCAGTAAGGCGTATACTGTAATCCTGTCTTATTCCCTGGAAACCAAACACCTCTAGTCATGAGGGGTTGACTAAGTGGCAGATTCAAGTTTACCCTGCTTAGTGTATGAAATGACTTTTTTGCTTTCTCTCAGTGAGCAGTTTCAGGCAGAACACTAAATTATGACTTAGAATTAGTAGCATGAACCTTGCTCCCTCTCTCCCACCCTTGCTTGCAAGAGGACAAAATTTGTTGCTTCCATTCCTGACTTGTTCACAATGGTGATTGGAACAAACTGCAGTTCACTGGATTTGGATGCAAGGACAAATTGCAATTAGTGTTCCAACAGCACAGAGATAGTAGGTTTCTTCCTCTCACATGTGAACCCAAGACTATGTTAATCATGGTTTAGCATTACATCTGAACCCATCCCTGTATTGCTTGGGTATTTTCTTCTAACATATCTAGTGGAACTGAAAGGATACAATTGGCCTGAAGTTCAAATAAAGGCAAATTCGATGAGAGGGGAAAGTGTATGTATCTTTATAAAAATGGCTATCTTATGATTACATGGAGTTCATAGTTCTGCGGTTGTCTATTCAAGGCCATGATCCAGGGCCATAGTCCAGCCAAAAGTATAAGCCATTGATTTAATGAGGCAGTTGGCTGCATGTTTTAAATCACTTAAAATTGCTTAACTTTGTCTGAATTGTGCCCCCATTTGCACCTCCTGTTTTGCTAATGACCTGTGGCTAAAACAAATAAAATAATGCAATTTTTGTTGCTTTTGCAGAGATATGGAAGACCTTACCCATTGCCACCATCATCTGGAAGATACAACTGGAATTAGTCTTTTGGAATCTTTCCCCCATTTAAAAAAACACCTGTTTTTATTATCATTGATCATCTGAATAGTTTTCAGGTGACCTTTCTTTTTAAATTGTGTACATTTTTACTGATACAATTTGATATGATGCATATGTTGCTTTCAGTCTGCACTGCAGAATACAGGTAAATTCATACTTATGGCTTGTGTGAAACGTCCAATGAAGCAGGAGTACTGTTCTGTCTTTACTGTGTGTGGAGTTAATCACATTACGTTGTAGATGCCTTTCAGTGTCACATCGGAATATTCCTTAGGCTCACTGCTAAGAAGAGGTTTACTTAAGAATAATACATTTGAAATTGTGGAAATCTGCTTAGACAGCCATCTGCAAGCACAACATTTTAAAGATTGTGTCAGGATTCCTTCTAAAGTGCTTCATTGATATACTGTACCTGGTCCTTAAAAACTGCTGAACTTTCCAAGTAAACATTTCAACTTTTAAAACTTCTGTGTTGTCTTTCATTCAGTTTTTATATTGAATAAGAATGAAAAGCTTTTAACTTTGGCTGAATTATGCCTGTATTGGTGCTCAAATGTCATATAGGTTTGAAATCTGTGAATGGGCAAGTTTCATCCTTGGGCCACTTGTGCTCCCTTCCTACTGCAAGCAAACTTTTGTGTGTGTGGGAAAAAAATCTCATTTCTTTACCTTACTCTTAAAATGTTAAAGACTTTCAGATGAGTTTGTCCTCTTTTTCCCCAGAACACTAATTAACCTTCATGTGACACAATAATATAATGCATTCCCTACAAGTTCTTACACATATTCTAAGGGGCTGTTCTAGTTGTCCTGTACTCAGCCATTGGGTGTGCAGTGCTTCTTTTATTTTTAAGCTCAGCTCTCTGCTCTTGGAAGGGCTGCTGATGGGAAAGAGGGTTGGCAACAGGAAACTTCAGTGTGAAGCAGCACAGGAAGAAGTGCACAGAATGCAATGCATGGCTAGATTGAGCCTCGAAGGTTTAACTACAACGAAATTGTGATTTTTCCTATGTATTTTATTAAACTTTATATAAAATAACAGGAAACTTACAGCTCAATCCTAAGCTTCTCGGCGCCCACTGGAGCAATGCCACCAAAGCAGCTACCACTGTATCCAGAGAGTGCCAGAAGCCGCCAGGAGTCTCTTGGGGGGGGGGGATTTGTCCCCTTACCCTGGGGAAAGCCCCAAGCCCCACAGTGGGGCTTCTCAAGTCTGCACCACCTATTGTGCCAGCACAGGCTTGAGAGACCCTGTGTTGGGTTTTTCAGCCTGACATGGAGTTCAGGATTCAGCTGAGCCCTGCTGTGCTGGTCCCACCCCCTCTTCGACCAGCTCTTTCCCTGTCCCACCCTTGTTCCACCTTCTCACCACCCCTCAGAAGCTGCACCCCCATCCGGCGGTTTCACTAACACCCCAGAAGTGCCATATCGTCCTGCCAGCGCTAGGCTCGGTACCTGACTGGCACAGGCCCAGCACCATTCCCTGGGTGCAGCAAATGTGCTTTATGGCATATTTACAGCACCCAGCACTGGTGCTAGTGCTCTGTGCTGGTACTGAGGGAGCTCAGGATTGGGCCTTTAAGTTTCCCAGGAACTTATACTTGCTACACTAAGACACCATTTCTCTGTGAAGGCATTCACGGCTATTTACAATTTAGTACTAATAAAAGTTACAAATGATAAGGCTGGTTTATACAGGCATGATCATCTCTTGGCTGCAACATCATGTGTAAGTAAATGAGCTCTCAGAATCTTCATCATAAATAAGAGTTTTAAAGGCTGCCTGATGTGACCTCAACTGCATTATGTCTAACAGCACAGTCCTTTGCAAGTCTACTCAGATGTAGTTTTCATTTATTTCAGTGCAAGGTACTTTTGGGCAAGTATGTATAGGGTTGCAGGTGTGGTTGTTCAGCTCAGTTCCACGAGTTGTCAGTTATTGAGAAATTAAATAATGAAGTTGAACATATAAATCTACTTAACAGAAATGAGAAGGATTTTTCACAGACTCGTATGTGGCTGCTTGTGGGTGCTCAGCAGAAAGAGTAACTTATTTATTACATTCTCAAAATTACCTAGTATTTTACCATGGTTAATCACTAGTTAATCTCAAACTTTGCTTATAGATTTACAATACTCTGAACTAGAGCTTGTCTGCACAAGCAGGTGAATAAGGTAGTAGAATGGATTGCATCAATTCACATTGCAGGTGATGGGGGGCACAATTTTTAATGGATTTAAACAAAAAGGCAGCCTTTCAGTCACCTAGAAACTAGCACACAAGGAACAAGTGGGCATCAAACCTTTCTCCCTGATGTATCTTTATATGTTGGCAGTTTCTTGAGTAGAATCCCTAATACTAGGGATTTTCTGTGTTTGTACTAGATTTACCAGCAGAAACTACTTTTGTGATACAAGGATGGGGAGGGGACACTTCCGCGGAAGTGTCCATGGGGTACAGCAATTTGGACAAAATAAGTTTGAGTCCTGTTGATGGTGTGAAAATGTACCCATTTGCTGCACGTTGATATGAGATCAGCTGCTGAGAATTTAAGGCATAGTTATTTACTGAATGTGACACAAGGCAAAAACTTGCATCCGTAAATGAACCTTCACAGGTCTAATTCCACACCTATGGTGGTATTCCCCCTTCTGATTGTTTTCTGCAACATCTTGGACTTGGATTGTCTCATAAACAGTTCCATATGAATTGCCTTTCCTCTGCAGCTTTTATAATATTACTGGATCCTTTTGAATTGTTTTGACATCTGTACAAAAAGTGCCCAGGAATAAAAGGTAAAAGCTTTTGCTAGTGAGGGGACCATATCATGCAGAGCAGAAGCTTGTCATTAAAAAATGCAATATGTGACTACTAATGTGTTCAATGCTATGTAGAGCAGAGAATCAGGGAATTAAACCTAAGTCACTCTTGTCTTAGAAATGGAGAATGGAGACTCCCACGCTGTCTGTAGAAAATAATTTACTGTAAAACTCTGGAGGAGTTTTTGAAACTGCAAGGACACTTTCTATTGTATTATGCCAGATTTTGAAATGCATCACAAGATTGACCATGATCTGGAGCTGAAAGGGAATGGCTTCAGAAAGTACCCATCTAGAATGGCAGTTAGAAGAGCTTAGTGTTGAAGAAACCAGGGCTACAAAATCTCCAAAGTTGCATTTTGGTTTCTATGTGGAAGGATCTCTATAAGTCAAGAGGCCTAATGAGAGGTGGGATGTGCCTCTCACAACCATAAAAAACCAGCTCAAGCATTGATCTGAACATTAGTCTACACCCAGTGCATAATTCACAAATGAGGTGTCTTTTTTTTTTTTTTCTTCTAAAGGCACAACCCAGCCCTGTTTAAAAGGCAGGTAAATTCCATTGACTTGCGGTAGCACAGTTAAACTCATACTTAAGCCTGCAATCATGCAAACGTATGCAGGAGTAAAAGGCATTGAATTCAGTGGGATGGACTTTTGAGTAAACCTGCAGGCAATCAGGCTGCACATGTCACCTGGAAAGTAGTAGGAATTGGAGGTTGTTTTGCCTTAAATTCACAAAAGTTCTGCAATAAACCAATCATATAGCAGTCCAGGTTTGTTTGTTTTTTGTGGGGGGGGGGGGGGAAGGAGGAGAGTGGTGTTTGTAAATAGCCAGTTGATCAGCTACCAGTAATGTAGGTTCATTTTACATATTCCAGACCAACAACTCTGGGGGTTGCAAGGAGAGGACACTTGACAGGAAGTTTCAGATAATTGGTACCCCTTGAGGAGCCTAATGTATGAAATATGTTTGCCAGCACACCTGCTGCATTCACCCTTCATGCATTTTAGATGTCCCTTCGCCAATGCCATGGGGGGGGGGGGAACCTGAAAAAGTCCAACTCATGGTTTCCTCAGCTCCAAATAAGCGGATTCCCACTGGGCTTGGAAGGACCAAGTGAGCCCCCAGAGCTGGGAGGGCTGGTAGGCTCCCTATGATGGGCTGGAGAGGATGAACTCAACCCCCCATACGCCTCCTGTGTATGATGCTCTACAGAGCTTTTGATCTGAGAGACAGGCGGGTGAGGTAGCTTTGGGCAGGTTTGAGGGAGGGGGTGGCAATTGGGTGCCAGGGTTGGGGGCCCTCAGGCTAAAGGAACCCGGTTCCCTTGAAGCCAGTGGGCCTGACTTTGGCATAAACCCACTGAGGATTGTCAATCTTCAGCCCTTGGGCAGCATCCAGAGTGCAGAGAAGCCCAAGTGGGTGAGTGAAGTCAGGTGGCGACGCTGGCATCCATCCTGCCCCAACTAGATGAGGTCCTGCAATGCGCAGGCCGGGTGCCATCCCTGCAAAGAAGGAGGCGCGACCAGGTCCGCTCCCTCCCCCCTTGCAGGTGCCTCTACACGGAGTGAAATGCAGATCTCTGGCCGGGATCCAGCCCTGGCCTCCCTTGGAAGCCCGTGGGGGCCTCCCCGCTGACCCCCACCCGCGGGGGAGGCCGCAGCTCCAGGGCAACTGGGGGAGGCCCTTTGTTCCCACTTGAGACCCCTTCCGTGCCGGGCCGCTCCGCAGACACTTCGAAGCCTCTTCAGTTAATGAGCTCCAGCCAGGCTGGCCCGGCTGGTCCTCGCATTCAAGACGCGGGCAGCCCTAATTGCTGGGGGAGCCCTGCCTTTCAAGCGCCGCCGCTGAAAGGCTTGCCCGGGCTGCGTGAGAAGGAGCTGCAGAAGCCACCGACGCCCCGCCGCTCCAGGCAAAGCAGCCCGGGAGAGAGACGTGGAAGTAGCTCCTATGGACACACTAGAGATATGGGTGGAAGCGCAGGGAAAAGTCTCCATCCTCATCCTCCTCTTGACTGACTGCCAGGTGCTGTACATGCCACCAGTATCTGATGTAGGGGGGAGGGACTGCAAGAAGCAACCACCATGCGAGATGGGGCTGGCCAAGCGGTTCCTGTGCGCTTTGCGTTCTCTCTGCGAAGGGCACCGCGAGGATTCTGCGTGGAAGGGAGGCGCCAGCTTCCAAAGGTCCCTCTTCTCTCCTCGCTAAGGCTCACCCGGCTCCGTTCCTCACTGGTCGGTTGGACAGTTACAGCCCAAGCCTAAGCGGGTCTACTCAAAATTAAGTCCCAATGGGGCCTGCTCCCAGGAAAGCGGGCCTCGGATCGTAGACGGGGTTGAACACGCGACCCTCCCGCAAACAAACAAACAAAAAAGTCTACGATTCCAATAAAATTCGCAAACCCCAGTCGACAAACTTTGGGGGGGCTCTATTCTTAACCCATTGCTGCCCAACTCACAGGCGCACACATTTCATCCCTGTTGCGTAGATGCGACGTTGGGCAGTGAATCTAACCCAACAATGTTGTGTTTGGCCCTGGGTGGATGATTCACATACACGTGGACGTGGCATCCTTCGCAAAAATTCCCTCCCCCCACAGTCAGAGGCACCCCCTTGTCATTGGGACTTCTTTGCCTGGGTCTCTCTGGTCCGCCTGTTCTGTTCTTTTTTTCCCTAGCTAATGGGGAATAGCTGGAAATAATCGGGTTTCCTCCTCTTCAGTAGGTGGAGGAAGGATTGCAAAAAGGTTCTAAGGAGATTTTTTCCCCCATTCAAGCAGCAGCAGCAGCAGCAGCAGCAGCAATAATAATAATAATAATAATAATAATAATAATAATCGCCTTGTAATTAACTAAGTAATTAAGTTCAGTTAAAGAACTGGCAGCCGTAATATGAGTAGTTGTAGTAGTAGCAGCAGCAGTAAATTTGCCGGGAAGTTCTCCAGCGCACCCCCCCCCCCAACTGTTGAATAAGAGCCCCACCAACGCGCTCTCCATTTGCAAAGCCCCTTTTCCTTTCTGCCCAGCCCGATCCTACTCAGAAGTAAGTCTCATTGTGTTCAGCGGGGCCTACTCCCAGGATAATAGGGCTAGGATGGCAGCCTAAGTGGCCTTCTGGGCCGCCAGTCTAGACGGAAGGCAGCTGAGTGAACGGGGAAGAGAGCCTGGGAGTTTTGCAAAACTGCCTTCCTGGGAGGAAAGCGGCAGGAACCCGAACTGCTCTCCGCCTACCTAGGAAGACCCGCAGAAGGACCTCATGTAGGCGGGGAAAGTGCCTGGAGCTCAGTCCAAAAGCACCCGCTTCCTGGTGCTGCCTTCCTCCTCCTGTGGGATCACAGCCTAAGCCTAGGCATGTCTACTCAGAAGTAAGTCTCATTGTGTTCAATGGGGCCTACTCCCAGGAAAGTATGGATAGGATTGCAGCCTCAGCCCGCTGCTCTTTCCGAGGGGAAGGTCCCGATCAGCGGTTGGGACCCCCGCGCTGCGCTCAGGCTCTCCGCCTCTTTCCACGAGCAAAAAGTCCCGAGGCTTGCCAAGGCTGCCGGCCTCTTTCTGTCCAGATCTGGCCCTGCTCACGTGTGCATGCACAAGCACCTGATGACTCTGTGCACGTCTGAATGCGTGGCGGCACACCAAGCCACAGAGAAGAAACTTTCCACGGCCTCCTCAGCCCAGAGTAGTTCAGAGGAGCCGGAGTCCACAGGAGGCCGAGCGAGTTCTAACGATTCGAAGCCAATGCGGGTTGACTTCCAAGTCATGGAGAGGTTCCGTGGGACTTTTTGTTTCCAGTAGAACTGCCGCCCACGCGAGGTTGCATGCGATGGTGGACCGATCCTTTCACACTTCAGCCTTAACCGAGTTTCTTGGGAGTAAGTACCACAGATAGTATGAAGCTTCTGGGCTTACTTGGAAGTGTGTCCCACTGCATTCAAACGGGTTTGCAGCCCAATCCTGTGCCTGTCTACTCAGAAGTAAGTCCCATTGTCTTCGATGGAGCTTACCCCTGCCTAAGGCTTTGCAGCCTTTCTGCCGAGCAAGAGCCCTTCTTAAAAGGAGGAAAATTCCTTTCCAGTCCAGCCAAGGCTCCCTCCGCAATTCGTTTTCTAGCTCGAAAACTAATCCGAAAACTAATCTTTTCAGACATCCTGCTCAACCAGCATCTCACACGCGTTCCAAAAATTCCTTATCACAGTACATTTCAATTCTTATTCGTTCTTTTCAGAAAATCAATGGGAAGGGGAGCCCTTCATACTCAACGTGACCAGAGCCAACGGAGGACAGAGTGCCTATACCTTTAACCAATGTATAGAAGGGAAATTGGGGCAGGTGAAGCTTTTTCAACCCTTCCATGTTGAGCTGCACTTGCCTAAATTCCCTCTTCTATACAACGGTTAAAGGTAAAGGCACTCTGTCCTCCATTGGATTTGGTCATATTCCTAAGGGGGAAAAATTGCAAGTAACCGAGAGCCCAATCCTAGGCCTGTCTACTCAGAAGTAAGCTCAATTCGAGTCAATGTAACTTTCTCCCAGGAAAGTGTGGATAGGACTGTAGCCTGAGTTGCTCCTAAAAAAAGGGATTTGAAGACAAGAAAAATGAAATTGGTGTCTCCAAAAAATTAAAATGAGTTTTGTCCAAATGTTTATTTAAGGTAGTAAATACAGTAATGCAGAAAGTGGTGGGGGGAGGGGGAGGAGAGGACTGTAGTTTTTCCGTACAACCTGATCCTTGCACAAGTCGAAATGTTTAAACTTATAACCCGATCCTGTCCAGGTTTACTAGAAGTCCCACGTAATGATTCCCAAGTAGTTGTGCCTAAGATTGCAGTCCCAGGTACTTACAGTTGAGCCGAGCCCCCAATGTGTTTCATCGGACGCAGGCTGTCATTTTTGACCCGCAGCCTTCAAAAACCTGCTGTCCCAACAGCAAAAACATACCCAACTCCCCCCCACACACACACATTTTAAGTATTTTAAGAGTTTTTCTACTCCTCCAGTTTCTCTCTCCCCTGGAGCCCTACTCCGAAGTCAAACCCACAGTGAGCTTCACCTCCTTGTAAGTATATTTCGGAAGGGACCCTCAGGCCAACACTGCTTGTATTTTTTGTTGGTTGGTTGGTTTAAAACCGATTCCCAAACACGTGCAGATCCCGACCCAAAGAAAATGAACCTGGTTGCACTGCAATCAGAGGGAAAAGTTGGTCACCACTAACTTTTAGACCTACATATATCAGTGAGACTTGTGCATAACACACTCTGGAATCCCCGCGCACGGAAATCCTGCCGAGTTCAACCATTTGCACCAATATTAAAGCCTGGCTTTCTCTGAATGAGCACGATCGGGCCAGCTAAAGTGGGTGCACCTGAGAGCGGTTTACCCGCACTTCCCCCGCGGAAAGCGGAACTCTACGGGTGCAATCCTATGAACGCATCTAAGTGCCACTGAATGCAGAGCCCATGCCTATGCATGTCTACTCAGAAGTAACTCTCATTATAGTCAATGGGGCTTACTTCCAGGTAAGTGTGGGTAGGATTGCAGCCTGAGAGCCCATGCCTATGCATGTCTACTCAGAAGTTAATCTCATTATAGTCAGTGGGGCTTACTCCCAGGTAAGTGTGGCTAGGGTTGGAGCCGCAGAGGCTTACTTGTGAGTCCGCAGCATAGAATTGGGTTGCAAACGCGTCTAAATGTGGCTGAATCGTAACCCCTGAACTCTAATTGAAGTATAAGATTTAAATTTCTAAAGACTAAATGTTACCCGCGAAGAGAACAATTCATTTATTTCAATGGCACTTAATTTTAAACATATTTTCCTGGGAGCAAGTGCCCCTCTGCCCAATCGGGAGAAAATTAGGGCAAATCAGAGATTCAAAACCTTCTGCTGCAATCCTATGGGGTGGATTTCCACTGGGGTGAGTTTCATTGAGCTTAATGATCCTTACTTCTGAGCAAGCATGCATAGGATTGCGCTGCGCTTGCATCTTGAGTAGGAGGGCACTGGAATCGATCCGCTCCAAAAAGACGGTTCATTGAAATTAATTACCTAAGGATTATTGGAGGGTCCCCTTAAGACTGACCAACCGGCCTCTTAAAGGCAAGGGGCACAATCCGCAGCCAGTTCCGTGCAAGCGAATGGGTGTCCCTGCTCTTCCGTGCTCCCCTTTATTTCAGTGGGGCTGCGTGGGGGAGTTTCCAAGTACATTGTGCCCTGTTTAAAGCACATAAAATAAATTACATACATTAACTTCCATTCCTGCATTAAAAAAAAATAATCTGTGATCTCCTGCTAGTTGACTGATAAAGTTTTGTGGATGTATTTTAATAAAGATATCACACCATCCAATAGACTTTCTAGGCATCTGTAAACCAGATTAAGACCAGATGCTGGCTGCTTTGTTTTTTAAGGCTGTGAACGGTAAGGCCTTCCATTCCCACGAACTGAACAGCCTGTCTGCTCGCTGAAGTTGTTCTGAAGACCTTCAGGCTTCATTTCATTCCCGTTATTTTCAGTATGAGGTTTTTCAAAGCGAGCAACCAAACCTCATAGGGTCTGATGGTAGATAGATGCTAGGTAATAAATGTACCCAATAAATTAGCACATTTATTGAAGAAAAACAAACAAACCCAGTCTCATCCCACCGCAATAACAAATAGAGCCACAACCAACTTTGGGGGAAAGAACAGATTTTGTTTTTCATGAAAAAAAAAAAAAATCATTATCGACAAACTGCGTGGGAATGAACACTGGTTCAGATCTAAAACTGGTGTATTAGAAATAAAACTCTCATTCTTCTTAAAAAAAAAAAAAACCTAACCAACCAACCACACAAACCCAAACAGGGACCCCAAGCCCATAAAAAAACTGGGAACTCCCCACATTTTGTAAGAGTGATTTTCTTGGGCCACAGGACCCTGAGACTGGCTTCGCGCCGTCCAGGCTACTTAAATCCTACGGATTTTTAACAGGATTTAAACCTGTCGATGGTTCGCAAGATTTCAGCCTCATTCTTTTTTAAAGATTTTGAGGGCAATCCTAGGCATGTCTACTCAGAAGTAAGTACCGTTAGAGTCAATGGGCCTTGCTCCCAGGTATGTGTGGATAGGATTGCAGCCTTAGAGCCCAATCCTAGGCATGTTTACTCAGAAGTAAGTCAGTGGGGGCTTACTTCCAGGTAAGTGTGAATAGGATTGCAGCCTTAGTGCCCAATTCTATGCATGTCTACTCAGAAGTAAGTCCCGTTAGAGTCAATGGGGTTTTCTCCCAGGAAAGTGTGGATAGGATTGCAGCCTTTGTCTTTACAAGAGGTTCTTTCTTTTGCCTCCAGTTAAATGGGAGGACGAATTCTACCTTTTAAAGGTTCAAAATGGGGCACCTGTGACACCTTCAGCACTTGGTTTTGGTTCTTCAAGAGGGCGGCCAGGTAGCCTGGGATGCCTCCCTCCCTATTGTACCAAGGGAATGAGGGCACGGTCGAGAAGGGAGGTGATTCAGCTTTCCCGCAGCGCTCAGTTCCTTGTGGCGGGGCTGGCGTAGAATAAGTTTTTGTTTTGGGGGCACCATCTGCTCAGGATGTTCACAGCCCCCCCCCCCCGCTGTGATTTTTTTTTTTTGGTTTGTTGCAATGGGTGGCTTTGTTGGGGGCTTGGCCAGGAATGCATTCAAGCACATACTAAATGGGACTTAATAATAATAATTAAAAAAACTTTTCTAGTCTTTCCTTTTTCAATCTGAGAATCCAAGTTCAAAAGGGGGTCTTAAAAATATCCTTGCTGGGTATAGCACTACAGACAGTCTCCTCCCCACCACCTTCCAGCCACGGGTTTGTCCCTCTTCTTTGTGGGAATCGCGTGGCCCATCGACCCTGAGTCGCCACTCAGTCAGCTCTCAGTCGTCCTTCATGAAATTGCACTTAAGGGGATCCCTTATAAAATAATTAGTAAATGTTCTTTTTTTTTTTTTCCCCCCGGAGGTAAGTTGCACTTCAGAAGACTGGAGTCGACCTTCTTCGGTGGGCCTCGTCAGAGACTGCCTGTACACGCACCGATCCAGCCCAGTTCCTGGGATCCCCCTCCGGCGGTTGGACCGTCCTGGGGAGCTCCCCCCCGCCCACCAGTGCGCGGGGCAAGACTGCTTTCGAGGAAAGACCCACCGCCACCAGCCAAGCACCCCCGGCTCCGTGTGAACAAGCGGCCACTGGATCCCCCTGCTTGCTTTGCGTGGTGTCTACCTGACCTGGAGGAGCCACCGCGGAGGGCTGAAGCGGGGCGGGAGAACCAGTCCCAGCAGCAGCCAGTCCAGCTGGGTCCCCTTGGAGAGCCAGGCAGAGGGCGCGCTGCTCCGAGTGGGGGGCTCCGGCGGGCGGGGAGGAAGGGTGGCCGCGACGCCTCGCCCATTACCATGTCCGTCCGTAGAGCAGGCTGGCGTTGACCATCCCGCCGCTGTACTCGACGGCGGCCGCGTCCATCTGCGCCAGGGCGCCCACCTGGCCGTGCAGGGGCGGGCTCGGGGACATCTCCTCCAGGTCGGGCGCCTGGCCCAGCGAGGTCACCTGCTGCTGCTGCTGCTGGGGGTGCTGGTGCTGGGCAGAGCTGCCGCCGGCAGTGGCGCCCGGGGCTTGCCCGCCCGCGCTGGCGCTGGCGCTGTGCGGGCAGGGCTTGCCGTCCTTCACCAGCACGGGCACCGCCACGCGCCTCGGGGACGCCGCTTGGGGCTGCTGCTGCTGCTGCTGCTGGCACAGGCTGGCCCCCTCGGGCTGCTGCTGCTGCTGCTGCTGCAGCTGCTGCGCGGCCTTGTCCTTGGCCTGGCGCTTCATCTTGTAGCGGTGGTTCTGGAACCAGATCTTCACCTGGGTGGGCGTCAGGTGGATCAGGCTGGCCAGGTGCTCCCTCTCGGGCGCCGACAGGTACTTCTGCTGCTTGAAGCGCCTCTCCAGCTCGTAGACCTGCGCCTGCGAGAAGAGCACTCTTCTCTTCCGGCGGGGCGCGGCGTGCAGCCCCGGGGCCAGGGACTTGGCTGCCTCCGCGATGCCCGACAGCGCGCCCATGCTAGCCACGTTCATGCCCCCCGACGGGCCCATCAGCCTGGAAACTGAACACACACAGGCACAGCGGGGTTAAGAGACGCTCCGGGAGGGCGCAGGTAGCAACCTCGGAGGAGGTGAACGGGGGCAGTTTTAAACTAGGAGGAGCAGCAGGACTCAGCCTGATGCTGGAGGGTCTCCTCCGGCCCCTCTTCGCCTTGGGACGTCCACAGTGCTTCTGAGCACGTCCAAAGTGCCTCCCCTTCCCACCCCTTCGGGGATCCAGGCAAGGGGGATTGAGGAGACGGCGAGGACGGGACCCCCCTCCCAAAGGCAGCCCGCCCCCCAACCCAGTCCTGCCCAGCCCAGCACTGGCCCCTCCTCACTTACTGGTGGGGTAGCGCGGGTCCGCGTTGGCTCCGTACCAGCCGGAGGCGGCCGCGCCGCTGCGCACGCTGTCTGGATAAGGCGCCAGGTCGCCCACGTTGCCCAGCCCGCCGTTGCAGTAGCCAGCCACGGGGCCGTGGGCGAACTGGGAGACCCCCGCGTGCGCCATGGGGTGGTAGGCGGCGGCGGCGGCGTTGTGGCCGGCCATGGGGTGCTGCTGCTGGGGCTGGAGGGCCGAGCTCTGGGGCTGCCTGTAGGCGGCGGCGCCCACCCCCAGCGGGGCACCCAGGCTGCCCTCCATGGCGCCGAACTTCTTGTAGGTCTCCTCCATGGGGCTGAGGATGTCGGAGACGGAGAAGGGCGTCGTGTGTTTGGGGCTGAGCGACATGGCTCGCCGGGCGGCCCCTGGGCTCCCTCTGCGCTCGCCCGGCGGACGTGGCTGCGGAGTCCGGAGGAGAGGGGTGCGAAGCTCCGCTGGAGCCGCCGCCGCGCTGAGCGGGAACCCGGCCAAGAGGAGGAGGAGGAGGAAGAGGAGGAGGAGGGGGAGGCGGCGGCGCGCGCCAGCCCTCCCTCCGTGCTCTCCTTCGCTGGGGTGGATTTTAGTCCCGCAGCTCCAGGTTGCAGACAGACCCCGGTGGGGCGGAGCCACAACATCCCCCCCCCCCCCCACAACGCAGCCCGTCTCTCCCTCCACCTCGAGGCCAGCCAGCCCACCCCTCCGCCGCCAGTGGGAGAGAAAGGGGAATCCCCCGGCGCGCCCCTCAGAGGACTCTTGCACCTGCGCCAGAGACTCCCATGGGCAGCAGGCAGTGGCTCCCTCAGACTTCTCCCCGGAGACCCTGCCGGCGAGGGGACTCCCGGAATGACACCGTCCCCCGCCTCCTCCCCAGCAGCCAGTACCCCTCAAGCGACGGTGCCCCCTTCAGGGTTTTTCCAGGCAGGGGGCCTCAAAGTCCTTTCCATGCTCCAGGGGCTGGGAAGAGACCCCTCAGAGGCCCTGGATGTCCCCAGGGCGGCCCCTCCAGGACCTCCTTCGGGGAGCCCAAATCAGCCTGGGGGCAGGGGGGCTTCTCAATGGTGCAGCTGGTCCTTGGCTCTCCAGTCACACGCCCCCCTGGCGCCTGGGTGAGGAGGGGGGAGGCCAACAAAACGGGGCCCCGGGGAAAAAAGGGAACTCCCGGACGTCAGCCGTCGAGCCCTTCTGGCGGGGCGAGGCAGCAGACGTTTGGAGCTCGAGGGGACGGGCGTGCAGCGCTTTGGACCCTTGGACAGCGGCCAATAAATGGTGAGACGGTCTGGGAGAGGAATCCGCTCACCCAGTCTTCTGGAAGCAACCGGGGTGGGGCATGAGCCGGACCTCCCCCCACATTTGGGAAGGGGGAGCAGGGGCGCGAGCAACGGGGTGCGGGTGGCCGCAGAGAGGGCCAGGGGGCACTGGCTGGGGGGGGGGCTGTTCTCTGCGACTGCTCCGGACCAGCCCGAAATCTCCTCCAAAGGAATCGTGAGATCGCAGGTCTGGACCAGGAGCTTCCGCCTGTGCGCAGCCAATTCAGGGGGAACCCACAGCGCTGGGTGCGGGAGGAGGCGCCGACTGTTCATGGGACTTTGGCCCTCTTTCTCTGGCCGTCTGAGAAGCCGACCCCGGGCAGGAGGCTCCCAAGTCGACTCGAGTGTGAGTTGGAGACGTGAGCGCGGTGAAGAAGGGCGGCTTGGCGTTGACGCGGACTCGCATCGAGCCCCGACGGGACTCGCCGGACTTGCTGAAGCAACTGCCCCAGGGCGGAGAGGCGGGGGCCCCGTCCAGCCAAGGTGCGGAGTCTGAGCGCGCCCCAATTGCCCCAAGACCGCTTTCTTCTTCCCCACCCGCTCCCCAAGGACCTGTGCCCCGGAGAGGGCCAGTCAGGCCACCGCTGGGACTGCAGCTGGTCTGCAGCCAAGCGCCCTTCGCTGCCAGCCCCCTCGGGGCTCCTAGCCACCAGCCTCCGCCTTTGGCTACAGATGGGGCCAGGCAGGCGCAGGGGGGCCTTTGGGAAGCGGGACGCGGCTTGCAAGTTCCCAGCAGTAGGGAGCTGAGAGCCCAAGCCTAGCCCTGTCTACTCAGAAGTAAGTCCTAGTATAGTCAGTGGAGCTTACTCCCAGGAAAGTGTGGATAGGATTGCAGCCTGAGCTCCCCCACAGTGAATCGGACAGGCTCCGCACAATTCTTGGGGGAGATCCACAGCTCGCCTTGCTCCGCGCTCTCGTTCTTGAGGACGGAGGTGCCCGTGTCGAGGGAGGAGACCTGCCTACTCTGGAGTCCGCCACGGCTTTCAAGCGCCGAAAGGGACCACTTGGGTCCGGGAGCGAGAACAACGGGCAGTGTGGGGGGAGGAGGAAGACCCCCAGAAACACCAAGCGCGGCTGAACAAGACAGTCAGGCAAAGTGGCCCGTCTCTAGTGGCGAAGGGAGGTGGGAGGGGAAGACGTGATTCGTCTTGGGGGAGACAGGAGAGTCCTGCAGGGAGTGTGAGCCCCCCCCCCGACAGTCGCAGGGGAGGGGGGGGGCTGAGAACCGGCATTCAGCATAAGCTGGAAAGTACAAGTCGTCTTCTTGAGTATGTTATTTTCCTATCAAGGAGATGGCAAGAGGGAGGAGGAGCGCACTCCGACGTCAAGGGTACCTGCTGCAAGGTATGTGACCAGGACAAGTTCCCAGCGCAGAGATCGGGACAATGCCCAGAAGACAGCAGGTCTCCCACTCCTAGTCCCGTTTCTCTGCCACAGAGGTTCCCAGTGGAGGGCCTCCTGGGTTCTTCTTGCACCCCTTTCTGAAAGACAAAGCAAAGCTGAAGTGGCCCCAGGCATTGCTGTCCTTCCTCTCTCTAGTCCTAACCAGGTGCCAGTTCTCAGGCCAGGCAAAATCTGAGACTAAGTCTGAGCGTTGCAATCCTCAGTGCACTTACTAAGGGGTAAACCACTAGAAACTCAACTGCTTGACTTCTGAGTAGACATACTTAGGATTCTGCTGCAGGGCCCCATTTTCAACAACTGGTAGGCCTGGGCCTGGACTGTACCGTTTCAGACCGCATGGCTGAGACTCACGTGACTGACTGCTCCTTCTCAGGAGATCTTGAACATGAAGTCTTTCACATTTTAAAAATCCCTGCAGCTAGAAAAGTGGCACGTCAGGAAGAGGGGTGAAGTTGACCTCCTTTCTGATATATGGGTTCACTCTATGTGTAGGAATTCATTATTTTCCTAGGGAGTTCCAGCAAGGGTATCTTCTGTAATCTAGGCCTTAAGTCTAGGCCAGTTCTTAAGTCCAAACAATATCTATGGTTTAGCAAGATTCAGGTTTATCAATGTTTCTACCGTTTGCAGAACGTTTTCTGCTATTCTTATGAAAGTAAGGACAGGATGGTCCAGGCCAGGGGTCGGTTATGACATCTGCTTATCTTACATGGATACTAAAGAACTCCCCCCACCTTCCAGAGGCACCCTGCTGGAAGGAAAAAAGGACACAGACTCCAGAGGTGGGGAAGAGAAGAAGCCAGAGGGGGGGGGGGCCAAAGGCCAGCTTCTGCCCTGCCTGCCTGCCCTCCCTCCCTTCCTCAGGCTGCAACCCTCTCCACACTATCCTGGGAGTAAGCCCCATTGGCTACAATGGGACTTCTGAGCAGACAAGTTGGTTGGAGCTCTCAGGTTGCAGTCCTCTCCGCACTTTCCTGGGAGGAAGCCTCACTGACTACTTGTGAGTAAGCCTGCATAGGAGGGGGCTGAGGCTGCAGCCCTACACACCTTCCTGGGAGGAAGCCCCACTGACTACAATGGGGCTTACTTGTTAGTAGACCTGCACAGGAGGGGGATGAGGCTACAGCCCTCCACATCTTCCTGGGAGTAGCCCAGGGACTACATCGGGGCTTGCTCGCAAACAGACCTGCCGGGCTTGGGCTCCCACTCACTCGTGCTTGGCCTTGAGCAGGCTACAAGGCTGCAATCCCAGGTACCCTTTCCTGGGAGTAAGCCTCATCTGCTGTAATGGGGCTTACAACTGAGTAGACACGCATAGGAGCAGGTTCCAAGGCTGCAATCCCAGGCACCCTTTCCTGGGAGTAAGCCTCATCTGCTGTAATGGGGCTTACAACTGAGTAGACACGCATAGGAGCAGGTTCCAAGGCTGCAATCCCAGGCACCCTTTCCTGGGAGTAAGCCTCATCTGCTGTAATGGGGCTTACAACTGAGTAGACACGCATAGGAGCAGGTTCCAAGGCTGCAATCCCAGGCACCCTTTCCTGGGAGTAAGCTTCATCTGCTGTAATGGGGCTTACTACTGAGTAGACACACATGGTGTCTCCTCTGCTGTGGAGGAAAAGCCTCTCCTTGCACTGAGTGGGGACCTGCAAGGGCTCGCAATGGCTGAGGAGGAGGGCATCCTGCTGGAGAGTTGGGGAAGGGAAAAACAGGGAGCTCAACTGCAGAGCGGGCAAAATTAAAAAGGGAAACCAATGCGGGGCAGCTGGGGGTGAAGGGAGAGGAGAGCAGTGAGCTCAGAGGGCGAAGCAGCCTGCCCTCCCAACACAGGTTACCCCCTTTGCCACTTTCTCCAGGAGGAGCCGCAGCAGACAGCTGAAAGAGCCACATACGGCGGCTCTAGAGCCGCAGGTTGCCGACCCCTGGTCCAGGCAAACCAAAACCATCTTGAGTCTCATCGATATCATTGGGAATTAGGCTGGTGCCTAAATCTCTTCCACTGAAATCCACCCAATTGAAATGTACTGGATGTGTACACACATATCTCTCTATCTATCTATGTTTGCACATGCACACAAAAGATGACCCTCTTTCCCCCCCCCCCCGGAGGGTAATCTTTTATGTGTCTGTGCAGGTGTTGGGGATCCCTTTATAAAGGCAAGGACCAGCAGCTGACAAGGCCAGCAGCTGTCCTCCACCCCCTGCCTCCCTAGTCCCCAATTATTGGAGACCACCACCTTTGAGAAGAATACCTATACCTTGAACGACCTCAGTCTTTCCTGGCTTTGGAAATCCGACCTGGAATAGACTCCTGGCAGAATGAGGTGGTGGAATTCTGAGGAGGCAGACAGAGGGGACTGTACCACTTTAGAATGTATTTGAGGGCTGCTCCCCCCAAAGCTTCCTGCCAATCAGAACCTCAGAGGGCATTCAGTGATGCCACCCCCTTCCCCTCCCAGTGTGAAATGATGCAGGGTTCACACTTACTTGGGAGTAAGCCCCATTGACTATAATGGAACTTACTTCTGAGTAGACAGGCATAGGATTGGACTGCAATTGGGATGGGGCCTGGCGGAGGGGAACATCTCTCCCCTCTTCTTAAGAAGCTACAGTGTCTGCGGGTCCTGGCTTTTAAAGCCCTAAAGGGGCTGGAGGAGCTAATGGTGGTCTTCCACCACACCAGGCTGCCCAAACTGGACCTGCTTCGTTGGAGGTCCTCCTCTGAGCTTTCCCCTTGACGAACTCCTTCTGGTATATTCTGAATAAGTTTTTCATTCAATATGGACTAGAAGACTTTCAGAAGTACCTTCCTCAGTTACTGTACATTCAATCCACAATAACTAGACCAAATTTAGTCATATCTAGACTTGGGTCTATTCATTGTTAGTATTTTATGTTGTTAAGTGCCTATGTTAGGATGCTGTGATGGGTCGTTTGTATGTTCAGTTGTATACTATGAATGTATTGTTATTTTTATGCTCGTTGGTGACCGTAATAAAACAGAACTGAACTGAACATTGGATCAGGACCATTCTGGTGTGGTTGGATTCCTCTCAGCCTGCCCTTTCCGACAGACTAAGGTAAGTTTGACTACTTGTGAGTAAACGCGTGATATGCTTCACTTTCACTTTCCATAGGGATTCATGCATTTTTGTTCTCCAGTTTTTTGGCCATAACCTTTGATAGAAAGGAGATATTTCACTCTAGTTTTTTGCATTGAATTCCGCTTGAAATTCCACATCCAACGGTATATAATATGATGGGATTACTCCTAACCACCACAGTTTTAGTGCGTCACCCCCAGTGTGCATCACCCCCCCTGTGCATGTCACCTGGTGCTGCCCGCACCCCCCCCACACCCTAGCGACGCCACTGCTCTCTTTTCCTAGCCTAACCTTGAGCAGGCACCAGCCAAAGTCAAGCATCTGCACATTCCTTGGCTTTCGATGTGAGATTGAAGCGTCCTCTGCCTAAGGGCTAAATCCTATCCAATTTTCCAGAGCTGGTGCAGCTGTGCCAATGGGGTGTGCACTGTATCCTGTAGTGGGGAGGCAGTCACAAAGGCCTCCTCAAGGTATGGGAACATTTGTTCCTTTACCTCGGGGCTGCATTGTGGCTGCACCAGTGCTGGGAAGTTGGATAGGATTGGGCCCTAAGGCTACAGTCCTATCCACACTTAGATGGAAGTAACCCCACTGACTCTAATGGGCCTTGTTTCTGAGTAGACATGCATAGAATTGGGCTCTAAATCACCTCTGCTGAAAGCAATGGGGCTTAGAGGTGCTGGACAGAGATTGTGATGGCAGTGATATGTTGACTGGGGATTTCCTTGGAGCCAGCTGGGACAATTTTGGTGTGGGAGTAGACCAACCAGCAGCCAATAGGTGATTGCATGGGGCATTTTGAAAAAACATTTCTGGTGCCCTCTCTTTGGCTCTTACCATGGTGATCTTCCAATGTCTTGATGAAAAGAAACTTAACCCTGAAGCAGGTAGGACTCTGACAGCCCACTCCTAGGCATGCCTATTCCCATTAGAGCTTACTCCCAGGAAAATGAGGATAGGATTGGGCTCTCAGTCCACTTCACAAGTGAAGGCAATCTTCCAAAGTGACTTAAGAATTTAGGATGAAAGAAGTGAGAAGCAGATCCCACATCACCTTAGTAACTTTCTAAGGGTTCCTTTACTTCTGAGAAAACATGCCTAAGATCAGGGGTCTCTCAATGGGGTGAGTGATCAAGCAATATCAGGAATGCGTATATTTGCCCATTCAGAAATTCCACTCTTCTAGGTAAAATTCAATGGGAAGAGGGGCAGAAACTTGCAGCCATGTGTTTCTCTGTAGGGGGAAATTGCCAGCTATAGGGGTGGGGAAGGAAGAGAATAGATCCCAGGCGAAAATAGCTGGTGGCATTAGTAGATGCAGGTTGCTGGATGGGGGGGGCAACCAAAAGGAGAAGCAGCAGGAGAGTTCTCAGACTGGATTATCTGTAAAGTTGTAGAAAACCGACAGGGGAATCCACAGTTTCAGAGTCTGGGGGCTGGTGAAGATGGCTCAGGAAGGGAGGAGTAGGCCTCAGACCCCTCCCCCCCATTGCTGATGTTACCCATGCATCTAATGCAACTCTCTGGCAGACACCTGTGGTTGCCTGCCTTCCTTCATTCTGATCCAATTCATCTTTTGCAAAGGAATGAGCACCAGGTAAGTGCACCAGATGGCCTCCTCTTGCTTCAGTCAGATTTGTTGCTGGCATGTAAAACCGCTGCAGTGGCACGAAGTAGCATTACAGATGTCTTACACTAACTCCAACATTAAGAACCTGTGCGTGAGAAGCCAAAGAGAGGCCCATGAGTTGGAAACCTCAGGCCTGAAGGAGTGAATAGGAACACCTGTAGTTCCACCCTCCACAGGAAGCCCCTAGAGGCCTTTAGTGAGAAGGCAGGATTTCAATCCAATTAAATAATTAAATTAAATAGTTCTCAATGATACCGCCCCCAGCCATCACCTCCTCAAGATGCAGAACTACCTTATCACACCAAGGGCACAATCCTAACCAGGACTACTCAGGAGTAAGCCCTATTTTGTTCTATGGGGCTTACTCTCACGAAAGTGTGGTTAGGATTGCAGCCCAAATCTCTCTTCACCTCTTTACTGGAAAGTATAAAGCTGAACTTCATCATACGAATAGGGAATAACTGATTGTGGCTGCAGTCCTATTCATACTTACCAGGGAATAAGCCCCAATTGACTATAGTGGGATTTACAATTGAGTAGATATGCATAGGATTGGGCTCTGTCTGTATCTTCCATGGAAGATACTAAAGCTGTTTTGCTAAGAAGCGTTCACATGTGCACAGAAATGTTCTTTCGATGTCCGGTGTATGGGTGGGGGGGGAGGTTGAGGTTTCATAAGTAATTCCAGTGCTTAATGTAGCCTGAAAAAAATGTCACATCCGGCTAACGTGAGGTAAAGGGCTGAGTGGTATGATCCCTGAGGTATAAAACTCTCCAAGCTCTGGGATTCATTTCCCAGATAAGCCTATGACTGTGGGGAAAAAAGGGGCCACAACTTTGAATGCTGTGGCTGTAGTTAAAAGTCTCTTAGAGAAGGGACTACCTGAGATCTGAGAGGATGTTGTCTGGCTGTCATAACAGACAGATAGGTCAATGGCCAGACGGAATATAAGGGAGCTTTATATTGTCATTCACTCCCGGATTGGCCTTTTCAGCCACACTAGACGCTGTGCCAGAACCACCTTTCAGAGCGCGATACCATAGTCTTTCGAGACTGAAGGTTGCCAATACATATATTGTCATATTCTCTTCTTTAGAAAGGCCAGGAAGGAGTTTCCAGGACTTTTCATCTTGCTTAGTTCATTGTTTAGCTAATCAAATTATTTGGAAGTGTTTCTTAATCATAACCTACAGTTGCAATATTATTATTTATTGGCTGAAGAAGGCAAATTGCCCACAGTAGCTCAGTTGCAGCCACAATACACTGTACTTGGGACTGCCCTTGAAGGAAGGAAGCTCCAGCTTGTACTGAATGTGGCAGCTGGAGTGCTCTCTGGGTCAGAGCTCATTATGCTTGCATGTCTCAATCTGCATGGGCCCCAAGTTTATTTGGGGGCCCAGTTCAAGGTGTTAACTCATGACCTGTTAAAACACTATATGGCTTGGGATCCCAGAGCCTGAAGGACTGCCTCCTCTGGCATGAACCAGCACACACTGTGCTCATCCAAGGCCCTGCTCCATGTTCTGTCACCCACTGAAACATGGATGGTGGGAATAGCAAGCAAGCAAGCAAGCAAGCAAGCTTGCTTGCTTGCTTGCTTTATTTATTTATTTATTTATTTATTTATTTCCTGCCTTTCCCAAGCAAATGCCCAGGGCAGCTTACAAAGCTCCATAATAAAATGTTCAGTGTAAAGAAGTAAAATAAGTAACATCAATAAGTAATAAGTAAAATCATTTAAAAACAAAAATCAAAGTGAAAGCACTCAGTAGAGCCATTAGGAGGGGTGTAGGAGGGAGTGCAAGCACAATAACAGAGGCAGAATTTACCCATCAACCAAACATTGAATTTGAAATTCCATAGAAGTGCACAAGTTGTGGAACTCCCACTCTTGTGAGGGCTGATTAGCTCTCTCACTGCTGTTTTTGAAGGGATAGTTAAGACACTCTTTTGGCTTCTGTTAGTTGTTTTTCATTAATGCTGCCATAGTTTCCATGAGTTTTAGTCGCTGTACTTCATTTTGAGCGGTTTAATTATTTGATTAAACCACTTTGTAAACTCTTTGTGGAAAAGCAGTATGATGAAAAGCATCATGCTGATGATGATTTTGCTTTTGGATTTAATTTCTGTAGTCAAATTGTTTTTTTAAATTCATTATCTTTCATATTGTGAACCACCTTAGAGAACTCTTTAATAGAACCAAAAGGCAGCAAAGACATTTTTAAAATAAAAAAATTTATATATTGAAAATACTTATATCCTGCTTTCTCCTCCATCCCTCACTCATCAGGAGGTACCCAAGACAGCTTACAACCAAATTTAAAAACAATAATATAGCTATTATTATGATTATTTAGATATATATTCCACGGGTTCATAGTTGCTTACAGTATTTCTTTTTCTGCATGTTAGTAGTCCTGTCCCAAAGGGGTAACAATCTTATTTTAAAATGTTTAAAACGTCATTGAAGTTTTAATGGTAAACTTTTTATTATGTTTCTCCCCTTTTTCTTTCTGTTGCAGCTTTCAGACTACGGGCCCAATCCCATACCTGAGGGGGTGTAATGGAAATCTGCAAGACCCCTGGAGGAGATAGGGTGTGGTGTTAAAAGTGGTCCCTTGTTCTGGCAGATCTGGGAAGCATGGGGTTAAAACCAGGGCTTTAGACTGCAGTGAGTGTGCTACACAACTGCAGCCACTTGGAGGCAACAAGGCCCTTAGGGTTAGAAGCTTGGAGAGACTGTGAGAGCAGAAGGAAGGAGCTTGGAGGAAAGAGGATGGACTGAATGAACAGAGACTGCTGGAGACTAGCATGTGGCTGCTATACCTAGGAGCTGTGGGGAACCAAGGTGTTGCTTGCAGCACCTGGAGAAGCTGCTGGCAGGAGAGAGGAGGAACTCTGCAGAGTGAAAAGACAAGGTAACCTAGAGGTGGTGTCCAGTAGTGCTTTCAGCAGAATTAGGGCTATTTTGAGTGAGGAGGGAGCTAATTAGCTTAAAGTGGACATAAATCTAAAAAAAATCACCTTACCAACTGAAGCCTCTGTTTTTATCCTTTGTTAGTGGAGGGGGACTGCCTTCTGGGGCATCTGTTGAGCTGCACTTTCATCAGATTGGGACCATTCTGGTGGCCTTGCATTCCCCTTTGCATGACCTGACCATGAGCCAAGGCATGCTTGCTTACTTGTGAGTAAATACAGTGTAGCTTAGTTTCACTTTCCATAGGACTCAATACATTGTCAGCTTGAAGGGAGGGACTTCTCTCTCAATTGCTTTTTTGGGGCTGTGTTCATCAGATTGGGACCATTCTGGTGTTGTTGGATTCCTCTCAGCCTGCCCTTTCCAATGGACTAAGGCAAATCTACCAACAATCAGGTTGCAACCCACCAAGTGGGTTGTGACCCACAGTTTGAGAAATCCTGCCCTAGGGGACATGCATGTCAGATGACAACAGAGACTACTGTCTAGTTGTCATACCAAAATGCACTGTGGCATTTCTGAATTCTTTACAGGTGGAGCCTATTTATCTTCGTTAGTTCTGTGACTCGGTGTGATTAACAAAAACATGTTGTACTAAATTCCATAGAGTTATGCAAATACACTGCAGCCTGACACTTCCGAATGGAGGGAAACTAAGGCAGCTGTTATCAATCCCCTCCACATTGCCAGCTGCCTGGATTCTTTCACATGGGATGCTGATCTTTTAAGAGTCCAGCCCTATGTATTTCTACTCAGAAGTAAACCCCATTGTAGTAAATGGGGCTTACTGCCAGGAAAGTGTGGAGAGGATTTTAGGCTTTATCTCATGCTTTGCTTGGTGGGAAGGCTTGCTTGTGTGGGTGATTGCCTGCACCATCTCAATGGGGGGGGGGAATTTGGCAAACACTCCCTGGGTTTTTTAAAGCAATCCCATCTGTCTACCACACCTGTCCCAGTGTGTGTGAGTGAGTGAGTGAGTTCCACCTTGCTGCGCGTGTTCTGGCTGCAGAGATTTTTGGCCCCCCCTTCCCCTCTTCAGCCTCTTTGCTGGCTCAGGGGCTCCAGGAGTGTTACTGTTCCTTTGCAAGGGGAACCTCTTCCAGGGCTATTTCCCTGCCTGGGCAAGGCACAGACTTTTTGCAGTGTTTTGGGCTGCCTGGAAATGCAGCGAGATGCCAGTGCAGGGCAAAGGAGGCAAAGGTGTGTGTGACTTTGAGTTCCCCCACCCCATTCGTGTTGACACAAATCCTCAGTTAAAAAATCCGAGGATAAATAGGCTGCACCTCTATTTTCAAATGTGGACAGCCACCCCAATGGGAAACAACTCAAAATAGTAAGACCCAGCTGAACCTATTCGGTGAGCCAATGTGAGGCACATCAGTGCCCCCTGAAGTATACTGTGAAACCTGTTCTGCCAACAGAATTAGAATGAACCCAACACTCTTGTCTACAGAAGCCACTTGGATTCCAAAAGGGCACCCCATTAAAATTCTGTAAAAAAAAATACTAATCACTATGCATGCCAGAAGTCACACACAAGTGATGATGATAGACCTTGAGCCTAGTTATGGCATCATAAAGGCACTTCAAGAAAGCCCTGCCTGGAGCTGCAACCCTGCAAGCAAACTTTAAGTGCCCAACAAACACATGCAACTCCCATAGAGTCTACCTTTTGGCCCCAAACAGCCTTTAAGCCTGCAGACCAATGCAGACAACTTCTCAGCTGGCAGTCAATTGTACCCACCACTGTATCCAGGCTGATGCTCTCTCCCTGCATCATCATCACCATGTATAGCTTTTCACCAAAAATGTTCATAAAATGGTTTGCAGTGAAATAAATGAGTTCCTGTTTGAAAAGGGTTCACAATCTAAAAAGATGCAGAACACTCACAAATGGATACTAGAAAAGAGTCTTGCACTCAGCATAACCACAAAAAGCTCTGTGAGGAATATCAAGATATTTCACAAGGGCAGCTGCTTTGCTTGTTGAACCCATAGGACATCATCCATTCATATCTATGGAAAACCAGTTAGCCTAGTTGCAGTCAATCTTTTGCTTCTGATACTGGTCCCTTGCAATACCTTTAGGAATGGACTTACTCTTCCAATAGAGTCACCCACATTTTTGCCCCTCCATATCTTTTCCTAAAGTGCTGGGCTGGAGCAAAATATCAATTCAAAGGAAGAATAGCTCCCCCATAGGATAAATTCTGGAATGTTGGTGACTCAGATTTAATAGGTGGGGTTATCCCAGATGGCAACCCTAGCCCCACATCTCCCACAGGAGATACTGGGACTGTATAAATGTGTGAGGAAAAGAGGAAGGGCCCCTACCAGAACTGACCACAAGCCTGATAAGGCTGCTGAGGGGTAGGGCACCCTATCCACCTCAGTTAGGACCTGAGAATCTGCCCCACATATAAAGCGGGCTTGAAAAACATGGTGGTAGACGACCCATCAACTCTCTATGCTTCCATCCCTTACAATTACCAGGGTGCTCACTGGCAAAAACCCCCGCAACAAACAAAGCTCTCCTATATCTGCCCCCACCCAGTGATAAATTGGGGTAAGCCTCTTCAGCAAAAAACCTCCTTTGCAGCCTCCTCCAAAATGTGATGACCTTGCACTGGAGATGGCTCAATGCATTGCAGGTCATCCTTCCTAGACTTTTCAAGGGCAGAAACCTTGTAGACAGAGACTGGATTAGTTTGTTCTTAGTTTGTCTACAAATAAGCAATTGCTTATGTTAACCCCACCAGACACTGCTTCCCCATCACAATGTCCCAGGACTTTCACTGTCCTTTTCAAGTGCCTCCAGCCTCACAGTAAGCTCATGGATCTACTCAACACCCTCATCATCAGAAGAGGATGAGGAAACAGGTACTGGATGCCGAGAGGTTCCTAGAAGGGTATGGGCAACTTAACCAGTACAAGTTCCCCGAATTATGGCTGTGTGTGTTTGCACATGCATGTGCAGCCTGACAGGGAAGGGAGGGAGCAGGCACGTGAAGCTTCTATGTTTTATTGTGCTAGTGCACCTAGCTGCAGAGTCCAAAACAGACAAAAAAAAAACAGAGATTTTAACCATAATGAATGTGATGATTTAACTTGTGGAAAAAATATAGGATGACAATGAATGAACCATGTTATGTGAATCCCCATAACAGTTGACAAAGTTTGACAAAATCCCAGGTGCTGAACCACTGTTAATTAAACAATCTGTTGGAACATACCCAAATACTGAAGAATTTTTAAAAAATTTCTGTCAAGATCAAGAGAGGGGCTGCCAGTGACGGCATGCTGATCCAGGCGTAGTGGTTAGCATGTCACTCCCTTCCTGCTGCCTTCTCTTTCCTCTTTGGATATGTTTCCTGGGGAAGTGCCTTGGTAGATTTAATCTGCTGCCACCAGCCCAAGAGATTGGGCTAGCCAGGAGGGTTTCCTGTACAGAACAACCCCTCCTCCCCAGAATGCTGAAACTCAGGGGTTCCTATCAAAATCACTCTCACAGTGATCAAGGAGACATGTACTTCCCGTACCAGGAACCAGGCAGACTCAACGTTAACAGGTTTATTAAAAGACCAATGAAGGAGAAAACGGATAACAAAACCAAAAGAACAAGAGGAAAGAATGAGAACTGAATTTGGCATGATAAGGGTGATTTCCTGCAATAATACTGGTCATCAGCAGATGGCGCTGAGGAGCTGCAGAATGTCATGCATGGGCTTTCAACTTGGAGTCTCAATGCAAATTGCAAAGAGTTTGTAACAAAGAGGTCTGTAAAGCAGCTGAAGAGTTTAGACAAATTCTAAAATAACATACATGGACATTTATTTTACCTGGTTGAATTGCAGATTCTTTTCTCTTGCACCTGAGGGGACTCTTCTGGTAGCTCACAGAGTGAGGTTCTCAGGCTGTTGGAACAAGAAGCATTGAGTTCCATCTGGTTGAAACTTTTATCATTCAGTTGGAATGATGTCATCTGTTCAGCTGGCTGGCCGCATCTGACTGGCCACATGTCCCATCTGCTTGAAACTGGTTGAAGCCTATTCTGCTAGTGCAGGCTGCCCTGACTAAGACTTGCATATCCTCTCCACTCACTGTCTACAATTTGTAGCCCAGGTCTGAATGGCACAGACTGGTGTTACCGAGTTTGCTCCCACATAAGGAAATAGACAAAAATATGCAGAAATCAACATGAAATATGGACATTTTATGACAATTCCTAATGGACCCAAAGCATGGAAGTGATGACTGAAATCTTAAACAGGGATGCCCTGTCACAACATCCTTAAGGGGTGGGGCAACAGCAATGGCAGTGACAAGACCTCCACAATCACACCATCACTGGGGGAAAAAGTCATTTTTAAACTTACCAGGGGCAGTGCTGGTAGGATGTGGAGAGCCCACTGCAGGACTCCCCATGCCTCAGAAATGTTCAGAACTGCTATTGCGACTCACTTCTGGTTTCGCATAGCCAGTGTGGCTATGGGAGCAGTGGGACAATAAACTGCTGCTCCCCATCACTATATAGCGGCTGTGTTCTGCACCCAATGCAGTTTTCAGATCAACCTCAAGGGCATCCCCCCCCCCCACAGAGTGGGGAGGTTGAGAGGGAGGCTAAAAAGAGTCCAGAGTAATCTCTCCAAACAGCATGGAGGCTGTTTAAAACAACAGTAATGGAGGCCCAGCACAAGTGTATACCACAAAGGAGGAAGGGCTCTACTAAGTCTAGGAGGGTGCCCGCATGGCTAACAAGCCAAGGTAGAGAGGCTGTAAAGGGCAAGGAAGCTTCCTTCCGTAAATGGAAATCTTGCCCTAATGAGGAGAATAAAAAGGAACATAAACTGTGGCAAAAGAAATGTAAGACAGTGATATGGGAGGCCAAGAGAGACTATGAGCACAATCCTAACCCCTTATGTCAGTGCTTTCCAGCACTGGCACAGCAGTGCCAATTGGACATGTGCTGCATCCTGCAGTTGGGTGTCACTCACGGAGGCCTCCTCAAAGTAAGGGAATGTTTGTTCCCTTACCTCAGAGCTGCATTGCCCTTATGTCAGTGCTGGAAAACACTGACATAAGGGGTTAGGATTGTGCCCTATGAGGAACACATGGCCAGTAATATTAAGGGAAATAATAAAAGCTTCTTCAAATATGTTAGAAGCAGGAAACCCACAAGAGAAGAGGTTGGCCCTCTGGATGGTGAGGGAGGGAAAGGGAAGATAAAAGGAGACTTAGAGATGGCAGAAAAATTAAATGAGTTCTTTGCATCTGTCTTCATAGCAGAAGACCTCAGTCAGATACTGCTGCCCGGACAGCCCCTCCTGACCAAGGAATTAAATTGTATAGAGGTGAAAAGAGAAGATGTTTCAGACCTAATTGACAAATTAAAAATCAGTAAGTCACCGGGTCCTGATGGCATCCACCCAAGAATTATTAAGGAATTGAAGAATGAAGTTGCTGATCTCTTGACTAAAATATGCAAATTGTCTCTTAAAACGGCCACGGTGCCAGAGGATTGGAGGATAGCAAATGTCACACCAATCTTTAATAAGGGAAGGAGAGGGGACCCAGGAAACTATAGGCCGGTCAGCCTAACATCTATTCCAGGTAAGATGGTGGAATGCCTCATCAAAGATAGAATCTCAAAACACATAGACGAACAAGCCTTGCTGAGGAAGAATCAGTATGGCTTCTGTAAGGGTAAGTCTTGCTTCACAAACCTTTTAGAATTCTTTGAAAAGGTCAACAGGCATGTGGATGCAGGAGAACCCATAAACATTATATATCTTGACTTTCAGAAGGTGTTCATCATGGTCCCTTACCAAAGACTATTGAAAAACTCCTCAGTCAGGGAATTAGAGGCCAGGTCCTCTCATGGATTGGGAACTGGTTGAAGACCAGGAGACAGAGAGTGGGTGTCAATGGACAATTTTCACAATGGACAGAGGTGAAAATTGGTGTGCCCCAGGGATCTGTCCTGGGACCAGTGCTTTTCAACCTGTTCATAAATGACTTGGAGAAAGGGTTGAGCAGCAAGGTGGCTAAGTTTGCAGATGACACCAAACTTTTTCTGAGGGGTGAAGATCAGAAGCGATTGTGAGGAACTCCAGAAGGATCTCTCCAAATGGGCAGCAAAATGGCAGATGCATTTCAATATAAGTGTAAAGTAAAGCACATTGGGGTAAAAAAAATCAAAACTTCACATACAGGCTAATGGGTTCTGAGCTGTCTGTGACAGATCAGAAGAGAGACCTTGGGGTGGTGGTGGACAGCTCAATGAAAGTGTCAACCCAATGTGCAGCAGCAGTAAAGAAGGTCAATTCTATGCTTGGGCTCATTAGAAAAGGTATTGAGAACAAAACAGCTAATATTATAATACCGTTGTACAAATCGATGGTAAGGCCGCACCTGGAGTATTGTGTCCAGTTCTGATTGCTGCATCTCAAAAAGGACATAGTGGAAATGGAAAAGGTGCAAAAGAGAGCGACTAAGATGATTACTGGGCTGGGGCAGCTTTCTTATAAAGAAAGGCTATGGTGTTTGGGCCTCTTCAGCCTAGAAAAGAGGCACCTGAGGGGGGACATGATTGAGACATACAAAATTATGCATGGGAAGGATAGAGAGATGCTCTTTTCCCTCTCACACAGCACCAGAACCAGGGGACATCCACTAAAATTGAGTGTTGGGAGAGTTAGGGCAGACAAAAGAAAATATTTCTTTACTCAGTGTGTGTTTGGTCTGTGGAACTCCTTGCCACAGGATGTGGTGATAGCATCTGGCCTGGACGCCTTTAAAAGGGGATTGAACAAGTTTCTGGAGGAAAAATCCATTACGGGGTACAAGCCATGATGTGTATGTGCAACCTCCTGATTTTAGAAATGGGCTATGCCAGATGCAAGGGACGGCACCCGGATGCAGGTCTCTTGTTATCGGGTGTCCTCCCTGGGTCATTTGGTGGGCCGCTGTGAGATACAGGAAGCTGGACTAGATGGGCCTATGGCCTGATCCAGCGGGCCTGTTCTTATGTTCTTACATTCTTAGTGTGTGACAATAACACAGGCCTACAAAATTGAGGGTCGGAAAAGTTTGTCCCAAACTTTATCGTCTGATATGAATTTGGGTTGCGGATTCCAAAAATGGCACCTGTTTTGCCCTATAATGTCTAGTTTTGGAGATATAGTATAGCCTCTTTAGTGAATGGTTCAAGCCATGTGTAGGCTTCCTCATGAGGAAGCTGCTTGAACCATTCACTAAAGAGGCTATGCCATGTCTCCAAAACTAGACGTGATAGGGCAAAACGGATGCCATTTTTGGAATCAGCACCCCAAATATACCCAGGAATTGGTGTAACGTTTAAGGAAGCAAAAATGTGTGTTGGCCTGTGTAATGAAGGCTTGATGTCACTAGTGCATGGACCTCTGTGGTCAGGTGTGATTCCTACCTGATTGATTCATACCTGAGCTGAAACTGGGCAAATGCCTTTCTAGCCACTGCTGCCACCTGACTATCCAGGAACAGTTAAGTTCATAGATCTCTCCCAAGAATCACACTGATTGGAGGAGGCAGGAGAGAAAGTACCAGCATTTTGCATTCAACTTCTCTGTGCCTCACTGACAGCTCTGAGCTGTCAATCACATAATCTCTGACCTGACCTGCACCTCCTCCCTTTAACTGCTTGGAAACCACCTTTACATGTGTGAAAGAAAAGTCTCCAGGTAGTTAGAGATGGAGACAAAGAAAAGCAAGGAGAGAAGCGCTCAACAAAGCAGCCATCAATCCAAATATGGTTCAAATGCCTGTGCGTCACTTCTGAGTGCTTCTCAGGAACCCTGCCTCGTTTAGGGCTCTCTCCAAAGTGGTTCGGAAGCAGGTGATTTCCTTTGAAATGTGACTCTCAAGCAGAAACAGATGCCCCCTTCCCACTGCTTTGTACCATACAAATGCTCTTTCTTATTCCACCCAGTGAAATCTACAGAAGCAGACTGCTCATTTCAGAGGGGATTTCCTTTCTTATCCTATGTATCAGACAACTGGAGGCCATCCTTTTTCAGACTCCTCAAGCAAGTTATTATTGTGCAGAATACAGTCCTCATAATTTTCACCTTCCATCATTTGCTGGCATCCCATGCTCAGACCTTTCTTTTTCAGTGAGTTCCTTTATCTCCATCCTCACAAGCTTCTCCATTCCAGGCAGGCAGATCTAATTAATCTTTCACTATCTACGTTCACAGCAAAATCCACATACGCTCAGTCCTCTTTTCACCAGCCAAAATCAACCTTCCCCTTTGCACACTCTTGCCTGTCATTGTGTTATGTGTTGTGTGTTTGGTGGGGTTGTGTGTGAAAACAGGGTCTGTGGAGAAATACTGGCACAGTTTTGCCAGGGTCAAGGGTGTTGAGAGCTGGCTTTGGCCGCCCCGCTTCCTAAATTTTCCTACAGATGTTACTACATTTTAAAAACAAGTTTTTAATTGACAGTTTTAAGTTGGCAAGAACAAGGTTGAAACTAAATGGAAACATTTATCTGAATGGAATAATTTGCTTTGAGCAGTGCTACTTGTATGTAGGCAAAGACTTCCTCATTTGCTTTTTCTTCTAATAATGCATGGACATCCAAGGACTGACCTTCACTATCTTCCTCGTTACTATGCGGTGATTTTGAAACAAAGTCCAGGTGAAATAAACTTGCCTGGCCTTTTTCAGATTTTTCATTTTTTCCCCCTCTTTCTTTTCCAGACTTATATTTGTACAGGTCCAGCCTATTTATACACGGATTTGTTATACATGGATTTATCTCAACACGAATGGCCTCTGCAAATGAGAAGGCATGTGCTGATCCCTGAAGAAGGGGAAAATGCACCCCTTTAAAATCAGTTTAAAAAACTGAACAGTCCTTTAACAATAGCCTCCTTAATGACAGAGAGGGCAGCTGGCTGACCATCCATCAATCCTTCTCCCTTCCTCCTGAGCACGTTTGCATTGGTGAAGGGAAGGGCTGAGTGAAGCTGTTGGAGGAGGACTGATTGATGGATTGTCTTCTTAATGACTCTTATCTTAGAGTCAAAAGGTCAGCAAGGCTGTTTTTAAATCACTGGAGCAAAGAAACTTTGTTTTTTAAATTGATTTGCTATAGTGTGTTTTTTGCACTATGTGAGTGCTGGAACCCATGTGAATAATTAGTCTCAGCCTGTATTCCATACTGTTAATTTCACCCTCAAAGAATGCTAAACACATGTAGATTTGATCCAATGCCATGTAGACACACACTAATTGCAGCCTTACTTTCAAGTTCATATACTTGCAGAATCCTATCCTGCATGGTGCAGGACCACTGACAAAGTGGCTGCTGCATTCCTGTTGGCCAGCTGGAAGAGGTCAGAAAAGAAAATTTTTACGTACCTCTCCAGCTGCTCCGTGATTCTATATGGGCCTACTGAAATCTATAGCCAGCTCTTTTGCTGGTGTATATAGGTTAAAAGAGGTGTGTCTGGGCTGGGTTGGGTGTATAGGAATCAGTACCTTTTGCTGCTGCTGACATCTACCCCATCCTGCCCTGATCTGTCCAGGCATCTGACACCTGCCCGATCCTGATCCCCACCCCAAATTTCTCTCACCACTACCATGACCACACTGATGTCCAGTCTGCAAAGTACTGCTGCTAGTGTGTGTTCTACTGACCTTTGGGCCAGCAGCAGTGCTCTGCAGACCAACAGAGAGGCTACCACAATGGCCAACTGCAGAGCTTGCCAGCAGACCTCAGGATCCCCCAGGGTAGGAGTGGACTGCAAGATACCTAACTTTCATGTAGCTAGTTCAGAAGGACTTAGCTGTCACAGAAGTGGCTACTCTATGTCTGGGATATATCACTTCAGACTGTGGATGTGAGCTCATATGAGCAAGACCAAATGCTCTTCCATACAACAACTTTTTCTACCCAAAAGGTGTTCCAGCAGATTTGCTACCTGAATTGGTGCAGATCTGCTGACCCTGCCAGAACTCACACTTCCCCAGTGATTCCCCCTTTTAAACTCTTTCTTGTCCTACCACTATGGCTGCTGCTGCTACTGTAGTCTCCTCCTCCTCCTTGCCTGCCCAGTCATTTAGGAAAGCAGCTGGGTGAAGTGTAGAAAAGCAGAGGGTAGTGGAGTGTAGTGGAGTGTAGTGGCGTAGTAAGGAGGTGCAGGGGTAGCAGTTGCACCGGGCATCGAGCTTTAGGGGGGCAACAAGCTGAACTTGACACTAGTGACCAAAATTGTGAAAATCTTGGTATGTAAGAATAATACCATCATGTTACATATCATTGGAAAGGTAATTTAATGCTAAATGCAATGAAATGAACTGCATTGGAATATCCATATTCTATCAAAAGTTATGGCAAATTAATCAGAAAACGAAAACATAACAAAAAGTGGCTTTTCTTAACTCAAAACAGACCTATGAGACTGATTATTCTGAGAACCAATGACATGTTATTGTGTTACTCACATGTTATTGACATATTATCATGATACAGCATGAAACTAATAAGGAATTAATATGAATCAGCTCTTATTTCCATGTATCATAATACAGTTACCCCCGCTAACTGGGTAAAAGGGCACTTTTGCAAGTGGTGCTCCTCTTATATTTAGCAGGGGGAGAATAACCCCCTGCTTCTCCACCCAGGGGCACACTTTTTATTTATTTAATTTATTACATTTGATTTTGTTGGGGGGGGGGCTACAAATGTTCTTTGACCCAGGTAGCAGATAGCTGCCTTAGCTATGCCACAGTCCCGGGGGAGGCAGCAGAGCAAGTGGGTGGCGAGCTGCTTGGGGAAGCAGTTGGGTTCCTCCCAATTTTTACTTTTTAAAAAGCCTGTTTGTGACATCACTTCTGGTTGTGACATCACTTCCGGGGCAACATTTTGAGCTGGCACTGGGCTACACAAACATTAGCAACGCTACTGGTGGAGTGCAGAAAAGTGACCTGAAGCCCCCCCCTCTGTTCCACCTTTAAGGTTGTCTTTCCACTACTCAGTAGCATCCCTGCTCTTCATCAACCAAGGGCAGTTACTCATGGCATCACCCCTCAAGTGCGCAGATGTAGAAGTACTTGGCGGTGACATGATGCATTCACATCACCACCAATAACTTCTGGCTTATGATCTGCACAGCTCAGAGTGGCCGCTTCTTCACCTGCCTCTGAGTTCTGTCAGTTGCAGAGTTCTTGCAGTTGACAGAAGAAGTGGCCACTCTGAGCTTGGCTAAGTTGCTCTTTCATATTCTTGCAAATGCAACTTGCAAGAACAGCAGCAGCACAGCCAAAGATGGCCAAGGCAGAGAAAGGGGGTCAATCCTTCAGGGAGGGGTGTCACCCTTCCTTGGCCATCTTCAGCCCTTCTGAGCCTGCCTGACTCAGCCCAAGGTGCTTCTCTCCACTTTGGAGCAGAGCCACCATTTTAGCTGCACCTCAAGCAACACTCCTTCCTGCCTGGCACCCAGGAAGACTGCCCGCAGCCCCTGCTTATTATGCCACTGTCACCACTGACTCTCTTGCTCTCACTCAGCACTAACAGACCTACTGGGTGGAGCCTGCTGGAAACACTCATCATACATAAACAGATCTCTTGTCAGTTTCCTGTCTTCTCCAGCCTTCGGCTTGAAGTGACCACTTCAGTCACTTTCATGGCTGGGCTGGCCCTGTCTCCACACACACAAATGACAGGGAGAGGGGTTTGGCCTAGACTTCTCCCTGATGTACTGGTTTTCTATATACCATTGCAAGTCCTAAAAAATGGAAAGTGCTGTGTTCTTTGGGCAATACTATTGAGTCAACAAGAATCATCCTAGCAAGTTAAAGCCAGTAAAATGATTGCTATTAATGAAATGAATAGCATAGAGCTCAACACATCGATCGCAAGCCTGGAGGCAACTATGAAGGTCATTTTTTTAAATGGGCTGCAACACACCATTATTAGATTCAGTATAGTAATTACATATTTGAAAATAAATGTGCAAGGGTGAAATTTCCACAAAACACCAGCTAATAAAAGCTTCCATGAGAAAGTTAGCATTATTTTATTAAAAAGTTGAGGAATTTGTCTTTCTTGGTACTTGGTTCTCATATTCAAGGTTTCACTCTTTCAGAAGGAGTTTGATACTATTGTTATGAAATAATTGAATTCTTTCTTCTCTGCTGTGCAGGTGCATCAGAATACAACAAATAAAAGTCATAGGGTCCTTAGCTGTAAGTCTAAAAATGGGACTGATGTGGTCATCACCATGGATGTATTTTCTGCAGAATTATCTCAGCATTGAAATAAATGATGCCCTTTGACCCCAAGCAGGAAAGCAAAACATTGCAACAAAGGGACCCAGTGGACTCAGGATTAATGGGAATGGAAGACATTCTCATTGTGATCACTGGTTGGAAGCTGGCGCAGGTCAGAACTGATCAAGGCTGATATAAATCTCATCACAAATGAGAAGAAGCTTGGAGAGGGGCAGGAGGTGAACCAGACTTACCTTTCCACTTCCACAGCTTTAGACCTGCAGTAAGGTATAGTACAGCAGCTTTCTCTTCAATGCATAGAAGCAGGAATATGAATATATCTATTGGTTTCAAGAGGACACTGTGCTTACAGCTGAAAAAAGTATTATTGGAGCAGACAATTGCTGGAAACAGATGCCAGGTTTTTTCTCCCCCTAGAGCAGCAATTTTCAACCTTCTTCAACTCATGGAGCACTGAAAAGGCACTAAAATTGTCAAGGCAGTTGACATCAGTTTTTTAACAATTGACAAGGCACATTGCACTGACAGCAGGGGCTCGCATCCCCCAGTGGCTCTCCTCACAAATGAACCTCCCCCAAACTCCTGCAGCGCACCTGTAGACCATCCGGGGCACATCAGCGTGCCACGCGCAGTGGTTGAAAGTTGCTGCCCTAGACTAAGTGTTGGAGATGGAGTTGTTGTTGGCATCCTTCAGTCTCAGAAGACTATGGTGTCACGCTCTTGAATGGTGGTTCTGGAACAGAGTGTCCTCTCCAGTGCGCGAAGCCTGGGTAAAGTAGGTATGGAGGATAGGCTGTTACCCATGCAGCAAATCCCCCCTCTCCACATCGCTGAAATGGTCCAATGGAAAGGCAGAGGCCAATATGGTTGGTTCCAGCGGCGTCACAGGAGTTGCCAGAACATGACTTTGTTCAGCCATGAACTGCCTCAGGGACTCTGGCTCCAGATTTTGCCTCGAGGTTGACTCCTGAAGCCTTTTCCATAACTGGATGTAGCCACAAGGCAGTGGAGGTTTGGGATCAGAGTTTTCCTTCTCTCAGATGAGCTGCCTTCCCAGGCTGACGAGTCCCATCTACCCGGTGGCTGTTTAGTCGCCTCTTACGACAAGTACAGCCAAACTGAGGGCCTATTCTTATCCCCAGCCCCCAGGGGAAGGAGATGGAGTACTTCTTCACATAATACATGATTAACACATGGAACTCACTGCTGTAGTGTATGGTGGTGGTCACTAGGTTGGATGACTTTAAAAAGGGAAATTGGACACATTCTTGAGAGGAGTGAGGTACTGTGGCACACCTCAGCATGGTGAGAACTCTGCAGAGGCAAAGTGGCACTGGGCTGCAGCTGCCAGGCCTGGTGGTGATGTCTGTCAGATGCTGCTGACTGAGGAGAAACTGATGGCAGCTAGGAGTGGATAGGTGGCCCTTAAAGGGGGTTAATGGGGGGGGGAAGAGGAGAGGTGGGAGACAGGCAAAGGGAAAAGGAAAGGAAGGAAGGAGGGGGAGAGAAACACTGGGGAGGAATAGGGAGGAGTTAAGAAAGAAGCTTGGAAGGGGAGGAGAACCTGGAAAAGCCAAGGAGGAGAAAGGAGCATAGAGTTGGGGGAGAGAATTCAATCCTGAGAAAGGAGAAGGGAAGAGAATGGAACAAAAGAGGAAGGAGAAAAATGGAGGATGAGAGAAGGGGAAGCCGCTATCAACCCTGCTGGGGAACTGCTCAATCCGGAATGGATTTGCCCTCTTGGGAACCAGGACGTAAAGAATTCATTGCTTGCCATCAGGCCAGACCCTGCAGGTGTCAGCCTTGCTTTGTAAGGAGCAAGGTGGAATTGGCTTCCAGGTAGGAGAACCTGGGGTCCTCCCTGTTTGTGTGTGCACATCCTCAAGACTAGAGAAGCCCTGCAGAAAGGGACCCAGAGCCCACCTGGTCTGCCAGGTTGGTTGGTCCTACACTGCCCCTATTCACCCTGACGGACTTGGCAGCACTGAATGTCCGTCTAACCCTGAGGGAGTCGGATCAGGGTGATGGGAGTGCTTGGGTGTAAATACTGTCTGAAGATCAAAGTGAAGAACACCACCCTATTGTGTTCACCTCTCCTGGCTGGGATTTTGTTTAAACCAGTGGTTCCCAACCTTTAAGAGACTGTGGAACACCAAGGCAAAAATTGAAATTGTTATGGACCACATGCAACCCCCCCATACCTGCACACAAAAATACATTTAGATTTGTAATTCAGGCAGCCTTCATTATCCGCAGGGTTCTGTTCCCGGAATCCCCACAGATAAGAAAAACCATAGGTTTTTGAAACTTGTGGTTTTTGGCCCCCTCTGAAAGCTGAGCTCCTGTGGGTCTAGAGGCTCTTCTGAAGCCAGTAGAGGCTGCAGGCATCCACCTGCAGCCTCTGCTGGCTTCAGAATGATGTGCAGACCCATTTAAAAGTGACTTCCAGTTTTTGCCAGAAACCAGAAGTCGCCTTCCGCACATGGCCTCTGAGGGCTTCAGAAGAGCCTCTGGAGGCAAGAGGAGAAATCTGCAGATACCGAATCCACAGATAACGTGGGCCACCTGTAATTAGAAGAGATTTATTAGGGATTCATTATTTATAGAGAAGGTTTGTGGTTTGCTGCAAGCTGCAACTGGTCCATTCTCTGCCCTCTCTGGTAGTCCATAGAGGACTGTTCACTCAGAGAGACACTGGAAGTGATCAAAGGCTATTTTTTTTCCTGAGATATTGCAAACCACTTCTCAGGGTCTGATGGACCACCTGTGGTCTGCAGACCACAAGTTGGGAACCAGTGACTTAAACAAATGGGTGAAGTGCAACCCTACTGAGTCTGGTCACCTTTGGGTAGATGTCTTATCCCTCAAGATGTGGACCTTCCCTCTTGGAATGAGGGGGAAGGAGGCCCTGCAACAGAAGGAAAGACAATATCAACAGATCTTCACCAGGATAGTTAAACAGAATTTCCTGGTTCAAAGGAAGAGTATGTCAGCATTGCAGACATTGGGGACAAGCCACAGAAAGGACCGGTTTCCTTTACGCCCTGCTTCCTGGAGGCATCACTTTGGGAAACAGAATGTCCTGGTTAAGAGCTCAAGCAGGGCTCTTATGTTCTCCTGGTCTCTGCTCGTGTTATCCCACTATTTTGTGTTACCAACAGGGCTAACAACCTTGACCATGAGATGCATATCTTAAAATTATTGGATTTTATTTGTCCTCACTCCCCCAGTCTGTTCTCTGCCCTGTTCGATCATCCTTTGTAACTGGTGCAGTGAGCTGGATAGCTGCAGGTGGTGGTGCTGCACAGCCACTGCAGGAGAAAAGGATGACAGGACCCTAGCAAGAACAGGTGGAAGGAGTTGTGGTTGCTCTGTGTCTTCTGCTGCACTGTGAGTACAAAAAGGCACAAGTGTGTCTGGTGTCTGGAATGGGTTGCAGGCTGGCAACCCTGTTCAAAAACCTTCAATAGCTGTTGGATTGGAGATAACGGGGGACAAAAGAAATGAGGACACCATGGACTATGAAGTCACTGTTAACCCTAGTAAAAAGCAAGCCCCCAAAGATCCTCTGCTTTCAGTTACACTTGTCTGGTTCTGTTCTGCAACCCCTTGGGGAAATTTACACAACGTCGTTTTCTTTCATGAAGCTGGAATAAATCAGCATCAGCTCTGTGAACTTTTTGAATGCAGTGATGGAGTTTGCATCCTTTGGTTTGCTCCCGGACAAACACCTGTCTGCAAAGGTAGACTACCCCCCTTTACTACCCTTTTAGTACTACTCTCTTTTACCTGCCAGCCAGGGGAAACTGAAGCCTATAGGCGCCCCCCCCACCCTTAAGAGTTCAGAGCAAGGCAAATCACTTGCCTTGCCCCCAGGCCCTAGTAAAATACTCAAAGGCATTAATGTGGCTGAGACAGCCAAGACTGGATTAAGGTGAATCAATTCCTTCTTACAGAAAACACAGCTGTAGATTTTTTAAGTTCATTAGGATAGAACAAATAGTTAGGTTATACAGACCTTAAAACTAGGTTTACATGTTACAGTCCAAAGAATTGGCAACAAATAAAACAATAAAGCTAAGTCTAACTGGACTCTTGCTTACCTGCGGGGTATAGCTCCTGAGCTTGAGCAAAGTGTGGACCTTCCCACCTGCAGTACCACCAACAGGAGTACTAGCAGGCATTCACAGTGGGAGGGTCATTGGAGGACCCTGTGAGGTCTCAGCAACACGATTATATTCCTGCAGCATTCTTCTCTTCTCACTCTATGACTCCGTGGGCTCCAAGGGAAAGAAATGCTCCTCAGTTATCATGAGCTGCGTGTTCTCTGCTGCCATGCTACGTGGTGGGGGACAGAAGGGGCAGCATACAGACAGCCATTTTGGCAGGTGCCAGCAACGGGGTAGGGGTGACTAGATGGGAAGGCTACTGCAAGAGACATGCAGTGGCAAATGCCAGCCCAATCATTAGCAACCATGCAGTGCTCCACCTGATAGGTCCATGTGCTACGACCTCCCAGCCAGGTGTGCCTGTTTGCAGTGGTGCAAGGGGTTAAATGCCAGTTTAGGTGCACGTTGGTTGCCTTCTGCTGTGGGGGGGGGGGTTGGGTTAGAGAGCAGCTTTGTGGAGTACTCAGTGTGAGTTCTAGACCTGCCTTCATCTGTTATTGTGTGCCTGCCATGGGTGTTTCTGTCCAGCCATGCAAAAGGTGAGTACCTTGCTGGTTAGGGCTCAGCCCTTACCTGGGTTCAAATCTGTCTCACTTGGTTCCCAGCCTGTGTCTTTGTGCAGTGAGCTACTAAGACCCTGCTTTGCCTGTATGCTGCTGAAGCTCCCGTTGTGACTCGTCCCAGTCTCTCCCCTAGTGAAAAAGGTCATTCCAGGTGGTAAAGGAGTGCCCTCATAAGGACTTGAACTCTCACTACAGAGGGACTTTTGTGTTGTTGTATATGGATGTCCACTTCCAAGGCAACTGTTGTTCTGCCTTTTTTGCGCTATGGTCAAAAAGTTATTCCTTATTAGAAGTTGTTTAATGTGTTCTGGGGTATGAGAGGTATATCAGATTTTTGGTATATAAATGGTGCCTGTGCATTTAAATGCCCATGTCTCCAGTGAATTAAAAGAGAGGAAGTAGGAAATATGATGGATGGAAGAACTTTAGTCAGGCATACTGTGGCAGCAGAAAACAGGGAGCTCATGATCACTGAGAAGCAGTTCCTCCCCCTGGAGCCCAAGGAGTCATGGAAACAATATGCCCCCCCTCCCCACATTCATGGCAGCCTCAAGTATGCTTGGCTGATGGACTTGGATCATTTGTTGTCTGCACTGCTTGAATACATGGAACAACTCCATTGTGTTCACTCTCACATCAAACTTTTAATTAATCATGACATTTGTACCGTTCATCTTTTGCTTTAAATCTGAAAGGTGGTTAATTAGCTTTTTCCCAAGGACAAAACCTAGAATATTGAGAAATTGTAATCTTGTCTTTTCAAAAAGGTTTCCTCTGTTGTTTGGCTTAAAGTCTCTCAGTGGCATTTTCTCAGAGGCTGTTCCAGTGTAAAGCTTTACATGCCTGGGAAATCAGTTGGAAAGGGGCACAAAAGGGCATTCTTGGGCCCCTTCCAAGATTGCATTTTGTGCAGAAGAAGTCACCTTTGGAAACTATCCTGTAAGCCTATACATTTGGATTAGATAGGGCTGGGACCAGAAGCCTCACCGGTGTCCTTGGGGGAATACTTATGGAGGAACACTTCCTCCTCTGAATGGAGGGAAAAGGAACAGCAGTCTTCCTCCAGGTCCAACCATGTCTCCATTCTCCAGCAGGCCATGAGTTCTCCTCCTTTAGCCATAAAAGCTTTAAAGTCTAGCCTGGGCCTTAGCCAGATTCTGGCCTTGCTTTTATGGATCCCTGTCCTTGTTCCAGAAGACTTCTTGTCCCTGCCAACCAGCCTGTTCTCCTCTGTATGTTTCCTGTTTCTGCCTATTCCGTGAGCAACTTCCTCAAATCCTCATTCTAGATCCCATTGGTTGAGCTTTGTGGGTCAGTGCTTCCAACTGCCTCTGCCTTCAGACTGATCCTGGATTTCCCTCAGAGCTCCACTTGACTCTGGATCTGGTACTGCCAGGACTTGCACAAACTCCATAAATGCTTGGTTTGGAAGTTGACATGTCTGTCCTGTTACATGAAAATCCCCTTTTTCCTTTTAAGTTGTGATTTTATATCTGGTTACTAAAATATCATGTAGGCCAAACCTCAACATACAGGCCACAATCAAGTCAAGACACAAGCACATGGAGTGCACAACCCCCACTTCCCTGTAGGTCAATGTATGCATTGTATTGTTTTAAGAGCTATATGCAAAAGTGTCTCCTGATCCATTCACCATGTATGCAAAACAAGTCGGCATGCACCTCCGGAGGAAGAAGTCTATTGTTCTATTGTTGTAATTCAATCACTCTTAAGTACCCTATGCAAACTGCCTCCAGGAGTTGGCCGAGTTCCCCCACATAGGAAGCCAGCATGGCTGATAGCTGACTTCCGATCATCCTTTTCTTGAATGCTCCACGTGTCCCACTGTGTGTAGTGAGCATGCGCATCCAGGAGGCCACATCTGGGTCATTCAGGTCAGCAAAAACCCTTAAAAGAGAAAGGTTGCCATGTGTGCTCGCTCTCTCCGGCTGCCCTCCAAGGCAGAGGTCCTCCATAGGACTCTTCCCCCCTCCTATCCAACTGCTCCTCAGGACAGGTAACTATATCTTGCGTCTGGAATCTTTTCCCTTCTTCCCCCCCTTTTTTCTCCCCTTCTCTCCCCATCTTAGTTAGCAACTGGGTTAGGCAGATTAGGGACTCCTAAAATCCTTCCCTACAACCTATCCTTTTCTAATTTCTTCGGATGCACCAAATACACGGCACATGCAACCACCATAAAGCTCGGTACACAGGATCCAAGTACTAGGAACCAAGAAACATATACTTACGATCTTCCATGTGCATTATGTATACCTGTATGTTTTTGCAATAAAAATATAATCCTATTGGAAGTTATCTTTCTCCCAGTCTCTTTTCAAGCTAAAAGGGAATTTCTTTGCATTACGCTGTCTTGTTATCTAGCCTGCGATCCTGAAGTTTCCAAAAGGGTAATATAATAATTCCCCTTAAAACATAACAGCCCTTTTTGGTAATAGTCCAACTCTCAAGCAGGGGATTCCCTTAGTCCTGCTTCCTGACAGCCTTTTAATGAACGATGCCAGGGACTGAATGTAATGAACAAGGTAAAATCGCTGACTAGGTCTGCTTCCATCTTGTAGGTCAAAAACCATCTTGGAACTGCTGTGGGAAAGTGGCTTGTTAGGAAACCAAAAGCAGCACCTTTTAATTCCTCCTTGCAACGGCCAAGGATTGCCTGGCATTGCATCAGTCTGTAAGGCCATCACCCAGCAGCTTTGACTGGTCTGAGTTTCTGCTTGAACAAATGTTACTTTCAAGGTATAAAAAAAAAATCTGTGCTTAAGATGAGAGGAGGTTGCTCGTCATCATTCCATCATGGATGTCTGTTCATATCATCATTTGTACTCCATCTGGGGTTAGGTGAGTGGGGATCAGAGTGGTGATCCCCCCCTCCAGTTGGAACAGGGCATGTTTGGAATGCCCTCTTCTGAGAAGCTTGCCCAGTGCCATCACAAGACATTTCAAACTGCTCAGACATTCCATTATTATGTATTGGTGTTTTAAATTATGGTTCTGCAATTTTTTTTTCCAATGACATAATGTTTCTCCAATACTTGAGTAATTTCTTGTTGTATTGTTTTATTCTTTTCATTATACACCAGTGTAGTAACTTGTGCTGAAGGACAGCTAACAAACAAAGATACTGGAAGGTGAGAACTGATTGATGTATTGTGAGAACAATATTCATGTATTTTATTCAGAAAAGTCTATGATAATTTTTCAGTTTTCGAATTCTTAACATCAACACATTCACTTGATGGTACAGATGATGCTGGGCAGTCCTCTACGTGATGATTTTTTTTCATATCATCACTATAAAGTGTAGTGCTGTTCCTTATGTGAAGAGGTTGAGCAACAACTGCTGCCTGGAGTGTAATTGATGTCTCAGGCTGCTATTGGAAATATTCCATTGATTCAGTGATGTGAAGGACAACAGAAGTCACACAACCTGACCCAGAATCTCATATGGGTACTTGTTTGTTCTGTGTTGAAATGCTGCTCTCTTTTGTAACTTCATGCCCTGAGTTTTGACTGCAAGTTGTACAATACAATGTCTCATTTTCAAACATCTCTAGTAACCATGTGTGTGTGGATTGGACTACATATGTATTGGTATGTGTGCTCCCCACTTCTCCAAGCAGAGAGAAGTTCCTGGGCTATGGTGCTATTGGGATTCTGCTTCCGTGTGGTGGCAAGCTCATGGAAGATGTATCTGCCATTGTAACATTTGAGAGATTTACAAAGATAAAAATTGAGCATGATGTAGAGGTAAGCAAGATGTGCATTTCTATAATTAAGCCACATATCATGTCAGATCCTCAGAGATTCCCCATACCCATGGTATTTCTATCAGTGTTTTGCTTTCAGAGAAATCTTTTTTTCTTCTGTAAATACGGGGCGGGGGGGAGCACGATCTCAACTGGAACAACAGTAGGGACAAAATCTTTAAGCCCCAGCATCTCCGCAGGATTTTGCTGTGCTCTGTGTACTATTTTAAGAAGAAGAAAAAGGAACAAAGTGGCCAACACACATAAACATGTAATGAGTGGTTTAGTCCTTAGCTTCTTCATTCAGTCTGTAGTTCTGTGTCTCACTCCAGGTGACCCCACCACATACCCTCCTTGGATTGGGGAGGATGAATCACCTTGCAGGCTGGATGATTCCCTGATTTATGTTTCAGAGCGATTAATTCCCCATTCAGAGACTTTCACACTAGTCTCCTGGACTACACAGGCCAACACACATTTTGCTTCCTTAAACGTTACACCAATTCCTGGATATATTTGGGGTGTCGATTCCAAAAATGGCATCTGCTTTGTCCTATCACATCTAGTTTTGGAGACACTTTAGTGAATGGTTCAAGCAGTTTCCTCATGAGGAAGCCTACACCATGGATTCCTCATGAGGAAGCTGCTTGAACCGTTCACTTAAGAGGCTATGCCGTGTCTCCAAAACTAGACGTGATAGGGCAAAATGGATGCCATTTTTGGAATCGGCACCCCAAATTCTTATCAAATCGCCATAAAGTTTGGGAATAACTTTTCTGACCCTCAATTTTGTAGGCCTGTGCTATCAACCAGTAATCTGCTGAAGGAAGAGCTGACCAACCACCATTCATAATCATAACCCTATGGTTGTAGGTCTTGTGGAGGTCTTATACCTCTGTAAGTGGGGGCCAAGTCTCTTAAAATATATAACACATATACACCCAGAGACATAAGCACATATGTATTCTTAGGCTGTAATCCTGTATAGACACTTACTTGAGAAAAAGTTGCATTGAATTCAGTGTTCAGCCCCTACCACTGTCTCACCTACCTTTGTAGGTCCACTGGCAGACCTCAAACTCTGCTGTCCAGTGTGGCAGCACACCTAAAATGGCTGCCACTGGAGGCCATTTTATGACAACGGAATTGTGTTCTGCTGTCATAAAACCTTCTATGCGCTGGCCCAAACCATAAAAGGATTGGGCCCCTAGACTATTGTTAAGGTCATGATAGAATGAATAATAAAGAAGAAACTTGCTATTAGGGAAAATGTAGACATTGTATTGTCCCCTCTCCCTATTGTTTATTTCTTTCGATAATCTGAAGTGAATGTTTTGTTTGTTATACTGAAAAGGCTTATGATTATAGGCATGATATTACAGTAATGGAGTTGACACACCAGTAATAGAGTTGACATTTTACTGAAAGAAAGAAAAAAAATTAGAGGGTTTTTCCTTAATATCTCTCCGTCATCAGTTACAACATCTTTGAATAGTGTTTCATGTTACCAACACAATAAACACTCATATAACAGTAAATGCTTCAGGAATGTTAGCAGGAATAAAGAAATCAGCTGTATACTTGAACTTTATTCAGAAATCAAGGCAACAGCTTCTTCTGTATTAAATCACAACAAATCTAAGCAATTTCCTTGATCAGACATGCTCTTGATGGAGAGAAAGGCAAGATATAAATAATTTCAGCAAATAAAGAAATAACTGCTGGGAGAACCAGGGTTAGCTCTGAACCAATTTACCATAATATATGGTGAGGTAGCCACCTCGGGTAATGGATTTTGGATGCCATTATGCAGATCTGATCCACTGAATGCTGTGCAGTAGGAAATTTTCCAGAGCAAACCCCATTGACATGGATAGAAATACCATATCCTTGCACAATTCTCATTTATTTCAGTTGGCCTTGAGCTGGAGAATTTCTTGGTGCAATATGCCCCATGTTAATTAGTATATGTGTGGGGTACAATTCAGATCGTCAAACTGTGGCTTCATATCTGTAAGCAAAGTTCTTCCAATGAACTGTTTCCCCCAAAACTGGGGTAACGCATAGGGAAACCACTAGCCAAGATGGTTGTCTTTGTGGTGCACAAATGGTCTTCCACTTGTGCAAAGGTTTGCTGTAACAGGAGGTCTATGCATCACAGTTATGCAAGAGCAGACATCACTGCCCTTTCTTGGAGGGAGAAACAAACAGAAAATTGAGGCAAAACTTGCCACCTGTTGAAAGCACTGGCATCTTTGGACAGTTTATACATTTCTTTTGGATGCATCATGGACTTTGTACATGTTCAGACATTCTTTGGTTACATCCCAGCGATACCCCTAGACTGCTGATATCCAAGAGGATGCAGCCCTGACTGCATTTCAGACCTCCAGCATTCATCTACTAGAAAATCAATCTCCATTCAAGAGAATCCCGGTGGAGTGAGGTGTCATGTGATATCTGCTCACCGCTGCGGCCTCTTGCGCCTGTCCCTTTGCCTTTGGAGCTTTCAAAGGGACTGCCTTGTGCTCAAGGCAGTCACTTTGGGATTCTCCCCAGAGGGTGGGGCTTTGATCACCTCTCCTCTTTTGAGGCTCCCAGCCTTCAAAACAAAAAAATGGGGAGGCAAAGCCACAGAAGCACTCCACCCTCCAAGAAGAACCTGGGCAGAGGTGACTGGGGGAGCCTGGTGGCAGTCATACACCCCCTGGTGTAGCGCCTGGGGCATGTGTCCCCCAGGCTCTGCTCAAGTTTTGCCTCTGGTTCTACCTGTGAAATTTCTTCTTGATCTACTGCTGTTGAGCTTTGTCTTCCTAAAAGCCCCTATACAAGACACCCTGCCCACTGCACCCTAGTCTTTCTCATTTTCCCTCTACACCAAGCTGTCCAAAGATGCACACAGAGCACATATATCATGGATGAGGCCTCCATTCACCTCCTATCCCACTTCTCATTAGCTATGTGAACCAACCAATTATTTCCATAACAGGGTGCCATGAAGGCACAGCTGCTAGCACAAATGCGCGTTGCCAATAACATTTAAAGGACTATAGAAGGGGCAAAATCAGAAGTGGAATAGGTTATGCTTTGGAAGAGATGTGTTTTCTTTATTCCCCCCTCCCCAGAGGTCACCATGGTGGTTCACACCAGTTAATATGATAACACAAGTAAAATGAAAATATGACAAATTGAAACAGTAATCATTTAGAGATCAAAGTACTGTAAAAAGAGCAGTTTAAAAGAAGGTGGCTAACCTGAGGAGGCCAAGAGAGCAAAAAACAACAGCAACCAGTTGTAAATCAAACACCTGATTGATTTCAACGCCTGAAATAAAAAGGTCTGTACTAAAAGGGATATTTCAGCAGTATATTCCATCCTTTAAAAGACTCGAGTGTTTGGGCCATTCAGGCCTCCTGGAGGAGAGAATTTACCAGTTTGAGTGCTGCTACTGAAATCGCCCTGCCGCTCCCCCCTGCCAGTTGCACCCAGGGACAGATTGGTGTGTGCCCCCCCAAAGCTGTTGCAGTAGTGGGGAAGGGCAATGGCAGAGGGCAAATGGGGCCAAAGTGTGGATCCAAGTTCTGTTATTTTTTTTGTCGCATTGACAGCCCAGCACTTCTTTGTGTTTTTTTCTGGGAGCTGCCTGTGTTCCACTGCTGCCCTCCAGTGCAATCTCTCCTGTGTGAAGCCATGGGACATCCACTGCCGTGCCTGCCTCCCTTCTTGCTGCTGCTGCTCCAGCCCCAGCAGGCTGGGCAGACACGCTGGCCAACTGCACCTCCTCCGGGTCAACCTGACAGGTAGATCAGGACTCCAAGTCCAGGTGGAAGCCCAGGTCTATCTGCTTGGTTGACCTGGGCTCTGGAGTTAAGCTAGTGCTCATGGCTCTCCCCCCAAACACAAACTCTGGACCCGCCCCTGATTGCACCTCACTAAGGACCCAATTGTATGGACACTGTCTTCCCAGAACTCACTTTCTGGTGGTGCAGAGTGCTTTATGGCAGCTGTAAAAGGCGACATGCTATTCAGTGCAGCTGGGCTGCTGTTGCAAGTGGTGAGAGGACACGGCAATGCACCAGCAGCCCCAGGAAAATCCCGGGCGCCAGTAAGTCAGCACGGGGGTAGGGGTAGTGGAATGTGAAGGGGGGGAGGAACAGGGCAGAGACTGGAGTGGGAAAGGGCAGGGCCCATGAGAGGGGTAAAGGGGTTAATTTGTTCCTGGGCCCTGGGTCAAAAGGGGGGCCAAGGAGCCAAAGGAGGGGACCCAGAAATTTCCTGGGATCTTACATTTTCCCAGCTCATCCGGATTCGCTACCTGCATGGGATGCTAGGGGTGTTACAATGGGTGTGCAACTGCAGATGCTGCTGCAGCAAGTCACATGTGCTGGGCTTAGGAATGCATACATGACACTCCTTAACACAGTGTCAAATCTGGAGGGAAAATGGCCTGCTACATTAGTTCTTTGGCTTGTGGACCCACTAAGCATGAAGGCATATACACTCAGGGACATGGCTGCAGAAGTAAATTTTGATACACAAAGGGCACTATCCGTTTTAGTGTGAGCCTAAATACAATGACTTCTTGCAATGTTTTTCTATATTTAATAGATTTTAGAGAGAAAAGTATGTTGGTTTTCTGTATTACTGTATCTAGCTGCCTACACCATGAGGGTGGGTAAACTTGGTGGATCTCAGTTCCAAAGTTTTTTTTCCGGCTGTCTTCACCCTCCACCATCCTGTTTTGCCCCATCCCCAACCCATTCTGCCCACCCTGGTCACCACTCTTCCCTTAATCTGTTTCTGCCCCTTCCCCTTTGGGAAAGGGCCCAAAAGAAACTTTGTACCCCCGATAAAATTCCTCACTGAGGCCCTGGGGAGGAATGTGTCAAGGCAGGGCAGTGAATGGTATCTGTGCCATTAATATTCTATCCCCTTTCCCTGCTGTGGTCCAACTCGTTGGTTCCATTTGGACTTGGATCAGCAAAATTACTGCCCAACATCTGAGTAGATGCATTTGGGTGATGGAGGCTTACCCCTGGGCAAGGGAACAAATATTCCCTTACCTAAAGGAGACCTCCCAGACTACCTTTTATCAACATATCACATGATCTTCTGAGAGATATTTCTCATCTAGTGGTCTTGCCAAGAATGTGTATACCTGTACAAGTCATGCATATTTGCAATGTGAGTGACCTTAGTAGGGGCAAATGGGAGGATATTTGACTTAGGGCGCAGTCCAAACCAGGAGACTTGTGCTGCATCCAACGCAGGTTTGTTGGGTGCAGTGGCTCAGCCATGGGCAAGGGGAAGTTTGGTAAAAGCTCAGCCACGGGCAAGGGGAAGCTATGGGTCTCCTCGAACCTGTGCCACCTCTGGAAGTGGTGCACGTCCAAGGAGAGCAGAGGGGCAAAAAGCCGCTCTGCTCTCCCCGGGGATGGGGGTTGGGATCCGGCATAAACGCTGGGACCCAGCCCCGCCCCTGGCTCCCCGCGCACCCGGCCCCGGGACCGCCCTCCCCCGCCCTCCCCTGCCCAGAAACGTGCCCTTCTGCCCCCTCCCCACACACACCCCACGCCTATCTTTGCTGCTTGCATCAGTGCAAGAGCACTGACACAAGTGGCGGAACGGAAGCTGTCATGGAGGCTTCTACCTGCCAATGCGGCTCACAGCCACAGAGGTGCAAACATGCTTTATGGCATGTTTGCGACTCTCCTATACTAGCCCAAGGGACTTGGGCCGGCATAAGGTGCACTTTGGATTGCGCCCTTAGTGCCAGCACTTGACTGGGGCTCATAATTAGGGCTGGCCTTTATTGCTGTAAGAAGAGTACCTACTTCAGTTTGCTCCCAAATCTGACCTTTGTGTCTCAGGTGGGAACAGAACTGGCTTCCCTTCATGGATGACAGGCACACTGTGAGTGCCCCATTACAGGCCTTCTTTTTATTTTCTAGTTCCTGATCCCCTTCCCAGCCCTGATCCACCTTCCCAGGGCAATGCAGACTTGCGCCGGCTATTGAACTGGCATTGTTACGTGAAAATCCCCTTTTCCCTTCCAAGTTGTGTTTTTATATCTGGTTATGTATTTTGGCCAAAAATGCAGGCTTAAAACCTCTCTTACAGGCCACAAAAGAATCAAATCATAAGCTCACTCATTTCTCATGTTGTTGGCAACCTTCAGTCTCAAAAGACTATGGTATAGAGCTCCTTTCTCTAGGGACAAGCAAATGTCTCTGTATGTGTATTGTTTTAACCTAATCAGTGTGCCTCCTGATCCAATCATGCTTATGCAAACACCTTAAAGGAGGAGGACTTTGGCAGCAAAGTCTATCACCTATTGTTAACTAAATTAAGCTACATCCAGACTCCAAAATCCAGTAGCAACAGGAAGCAAGCTACTCCCCCCTCCCCCAGAGTTAGGCTTTGCTGATAGCTGATTTCTGGACCCTTACACCTTTTTTTACATACTCCACGTGTACCTGTGTGTATACTGAGCATGCGCATCTAGACCAGCACTAGGACACTTCTGGGTCATTCTAGGTCAGCCACAACCCTTGTTAAGAGAGAACTCCAAGCACATGCTCTCTCTCTCTCTCTCTCTCTCTGGCTGCCCTCCCAAGGGAGTGGTCCTTCCTAGGACTCTTTCCCATCCAACTGCTCCCCGGGACAGGTAAATATATCTTGCGTCTAAAACTCTTTCCCTTCCATCCTACCTATTTCTCCCCTTCTTCCCCCATCTTTAGTTAGCAAACGGGGTTAGGCAGACCAGGGACCCCTAAAATCCTTCCCTACAACCTATCCTTTTCGGATTCCTTATCGGATACACAAAATACATAGCACATGCAGCCATCGTAAAGCTAGGTGCACTATATCCAAGTTCTAGGATTCAAGTAGACATATACTTACCATTTTCCATGTATATTATGTTTACCTTTGTGTGTTTTTGCAATAAAAAATTTAATCCTTTGATTGAAAGTTACCTTTCTCCCAGTCTCCTCTTTAAGCTAAACAAGGGATTTCTTTGCTTTACGCTGTCTTGCTATCCAGCCTATGGTCCTAAAGTTTCCAAAAGGCTAATATACTAATTCCCCTAAACAAATAGCCCTTTTTGGTAACAGCATAGGTCTTAGTTGACCTGAAGAGGCTAATGAGGTTTATCCTGGGGCAAGCAGACAAATGTTCCCTTACCCTGAGGAGACCTCTAGCAGTTGAAAATCCCTTGTGAGACACAGTGGTAGCTGCACAAGTACTGCTGCATCACCATGTGGGGATTTAGGCAGAACTGGGCTGTAAGTGTGGATTGCAGAGATTAAGCCTCACTGCGACATTTCCATTCCCAATTTCCCTCTCCTTATAGGAACTATCCACTTGGCTTTTCTTGCACTACCATTGCATGTAATGTGTATACATTTATTTATTATAACATTTCAGCCTCACCTTTTACTATAAAATGGCCTCAATAGAGTTTCCAATAATAACGTGTAGTTGAATCCTCAGGGACTAAATAAAAATGAAAGAAGGTAGTATGAATCTATTAATGGAACCTTTCATTCATTGCATGCATGGCGGTGACATTTGTAATCTGTTCTTCCTCTTCTTCTGCATGAAAATTCCTTAATGTAATGTATTGTATGCAGTTTGGTGCAAACAGGTTCTGGTGGCATTATTATCTCTGAGTTTGCTGTACCATTTCACAGATGAAAAATAGAGCCATATTTGCAACATCCCTGCTCTTAAACCAGAGGCCAATTTGCAAGCCCCACTTTCTACTCTGCTATATATTGTTGAGCACCTTCCTGGCTGTTCCCTTTCCCCCAAAATCAAACTTAAGGATTATTTATTTATTTATTTATTCATTCATTCATTTATTCATTCATTCATTCTTAGGGAAATATAGAACACTATTGCCTTATGAACAATATGGTGTCCGCAATTGAAACTACTGTATGCCGCAGCAGCTGCTGCAGTGTGTGAAATAGCTGAATGGGTGCCTTGTGGTTCACACACCTGCATTTCCTTGCATATGCACTAGATCAGTGGTTCCCAAACTCTTAAGCATTGGGACCCACCTAAAAAAGTTTCACTTTACCAGCTGCCCGAGCCTCTGTGGCTATAATGGAGATTGTGCAGCAGAGCTCTTCTCCCCAAGTAGCAACTTGTTTAACCCTTGATGCACATAGGCCTAAGTTGACTTATCAGTTTTGAGACCCACCAAAAATTGGGTCACAACCCACTGATGGGTCCTGGAGAGGGAATTGCTGGGAATTGTTGGGAATTGCTGTGCTAGGCAGAATGTATCCATTCCCCCACTATGGATGCCATCATGTGCACATTTACATGGCACGAAATCTTATCACCTGCTTCTGAGTGGACACGCACAAGTTGCATTGTCAGAGGCTTAAATTCCAGATGCTGAGAGCTGAACCATATATACCACTACCACCAGAAACACAGAATCAAAATTTCAACAAGAAATCCTTGAGAAGCAAGGGTGGGAGAAAGGCAAGAAACTGATGGAGGAACTAGTAAAAAGGGATAGTCTCTTATCAATTGTCAGTTGGATACATGCCCTGATACTATTGTAAACAAAAAGTACCACCACAGGTGTTACTAAACTGTATGCAAGCTTTTTCTATCTGCTTCTAAGAACATAAGAACAGCCCTGCTGGATCAGGCCATAGGCCCATCTAGTTCAGCTTCCTGTATCTCACAGAGGCCCACCAAATGCCCCAGGGGGCACATCAGATAACAAGAGACCTGCATCCTGGTGCCCTCCCTTGCATCTGACATAGCCCATTTCTAAAATCAGGAGGTTGCACATACACATCATTCTATAACTTAAATATTTTTCTTTTCTCAAACACTGCATTTTGGGATTAGGATAGGTCTGGGGGCAGTAGGAAAAAGAGGTTTGGGATCTGAATTGTGGGACTAGAAGATGGAGGGAAATTTGGGGTCTGTATCTAAATGCTTCCCTCAAGCAATTGAACTGGAGCAATTTGGAGACTCACAAAAGTGCATGTGATATTTCTCTTCAAATGGTACATAGGTGATCCTAGTGCTGTTTCCTCTCAAACTTCTGAAGTGATGGTGGTGAGCAATGGTAAAGATGATGACAGAGAATGCCACACCTGTATTAGATTTTCTCATTGCCGATATTCCTTTTAATTTAAACAACATATCTTCCACCTTCTGATGCATCATCCCATTGACATTTATATTTCTAATGCAATATCAAATACTAAAACACAGAGATTAACTTTGGATCAACACATTCAGTTCTTAAACCCTGAAAGTAATTATCTTTTCCGCACAATGAAATGAATATATTATCATACTAACAGTTAGCAAATGTATTGTCAGAAAAATCAAGTTGTTTCACAATTTCCAACTTTATCCATTTTCGAAAGTTGTTCATAATATAACCCTTTTCAGAAATATGAAACTTCTCTTTTCTCCAACTTAACAATATCTCTGAGTTTTGACTTGATTATGATTAGAGCAAGAACAAATATTCACAAATATTTAAACACTTGCTGTAAAGTACAATTTTACCATTTGAATTTTGAATGCAAAATTTTGGATTTGCAGTTCAAATTGGGGTCTTGAAAATCAAATTTTCTCACAAAAATTGAATTTTTTTTTAATTGCTTGGCTGTTTTAATTTTTACAGGTATACAATCAACTATGAGCTCCCATTAGCTGTCAGCTATCAAATAATGTGAGATGCTAAATGCCTTTGCATACTCATTAACAAACGGATAGATTAGCTATCAAATATTGCCAAGTACCACCTATTAAATGTTGAGGTCAAAGACAAATATCAAATGCTGAAATGAAATTTCATTGGTTGTAAAATATGGATGTCAACTATTCAGCAAGTATTCAGTTAATATTTGAATACTGAAAGAATATCTGTCAAATATTTAACAAAAATGTAGGGGAAAATTTTTGGATTAAATCAATTTCTGTTCATTTCACTTCTAATGTGGTTTTCTCATTTTAATTTCTAATGTGATCCATAAAAGAGCTGAGAATAAATAATGACTCCAGTTCCAAAACTTCTGATTCAGGTTGGTAGGAAACGGATCCTACCTGTGAGCTTCTGAGCCACATTCAGTTGGGAAAAAAAAAGAAGGGAACTAGATGTTGGACTAAACAAATTTTTGCTGATCCAACAAAGCTCTAGGTGGCATCACTAGGGGGTGGAGACCACACTGGGTAACATCCCTGGGGGGAACACTACAAGTGGTCAATACTTTGGAAACCTTTTGGAAAATTTATGAGTAATACCATCATGTTATACATCTCATTGAAAAGGTAATATCATGAATGTGATAAAACAAACCATGTTGAATTACACAGGCCTACAAAACTGAGGGTCAGAAAAGTTTTTTCAAAACTTTATGGTGGTTTAATATGAATTTGGGTGCCGATTCCAAAAATGGCATCTGTTTTGCCCTATCACTTCTAGTTTTGGAGATATAGTATAGCCTCATTAGTGAATGGTTCAAGTAGCTTCCTCATGAGAAGCATTGGCCAAGTTGGTCAAATCAAGCTCCAGAGCAAGATGCCAGCTGCAGGCACTCTGCTCACTGCCTCTGCATGGGGCCCTCTAGGCACAGGGTCCAATTAGGCCAAATTGGTCAAATCACCCTAAGGCAGACTCTGGTTCTGGGACCAGGCATCACACAGGTGCTTTGCAAGTTTTGCAAGCTCTTGTTTGGTCCAGGCAGTGTGTCTTCCTCTGGTCTGGCACAGTGCTGCCTGGACGTGATCTCTCACACTTAGACAGGCGCCACAATCTGCAGACACTTAGAATCGGGGCCCAATTTGGCCAAATTGTCCTGGTTCCAGTTACAGATGGCCAAGTCAGTTCTTTCACGCAGGCACAGCATCTGCAGTTGCTTTCATGCTGGTGTGATAGCACTGAGCCAGCAGGAACCAGTTGTTCTGACCACATCAGACCACATCCAGACAAAGCTCTGGAACAGAACCAGGATGTAAGTTGGGGACTTGGAGCTCAATCCTGTCACAAACGTTGCAAACTGTCGCAAACATGCTGTAAAGCACATTTGCAGGGCTTAGCACTGACCCAGCATCAGACCTAGTGCAAGGCGAACTCACACTGGGCTAGCGCCAGTGGAAAACCGGTGCTCCACCTGAACCGTGGGGCAGCAGAAAGGTAGTTGGGGGCATTGGGGGAGGAGGCGTTGTTGGGTGGGGGAGGTGGGGGAGAAGGAAGAGGGCGGGGAGGAGGTATGTCGGGGGAGGGAGGGACCAGTGGAGCTCAGCACCACCAGATCCTGAGCTCAGTTTTGAGCCACACAACCCAACATGGAACTTCTTGATTCTGTGGCAGTTCCAGAGCTACTGCAGAATCAAGTAGCCCCATTGCGGGGCTACTTTCCTTGCCCAGGGGAAAGGGACTAACATCCCCTTCCCCTGAGGAGCCTCTGGTTGCTGCCCAGTTCCACTCAGGATGCCGCAGCAACAATTTTTGGTGCCATAGCAGCCTCACTCTCTGGACAGCTCAGGATTGGGCTGTTATACCCCAGTCCTATCCCATGAGAAGCATGAGGAAGCTGCTTGAACCATTCACTAAAGAGGCTATGCCATGTCTCCAAAACTAGACGTGATAGCGCAAAACGGATGCCATTTTTGGAATCGGCACCCCAAATATACCCAGGAATTGGTATAATGTTTAAGGAAGCAAAATGTGTGCTGACCTGTGTTATCTGTGTTCTAGGTTATGGCCAATTAACCAGAAAAAGAAAAACCAACTGCCTTATCTAACAAAAAGTGGATTTCTTTAACCCAAAACTGACCAATGAGACTGATTGTTCCGAGAGCCAATGAGGTGTTATTATGACACAGCAGGAGACTAACAAGGTGTTAGTATGAGTCACCCTCTCCTTTCCATGCATCAGAGCTCTTATTCAGTTGTGTGAGTGACATCAAGTTGGCCACTGGTTTTTTGTTGGTTACTAATTTGTTGGGTGACCTGTAACACGACACAGTAAATTAAATAAATAAATGGGGGTGACACCACTTAGTGATGCCACTGCATTAAGACTGTGCATATGATATTGTAATTTATTCTGTATGGTTTGATACAGGAGGACGTCCATCATGAGGGTGAGACAATGAGTTCTCGCACTGGGTGACACAAACCCTAGTGATGCCTCTGAAAGTTCTTCTTATGAGTTGTGTGTTCTCGCTCCAGTATATCAACAGTAGAAGATTGGCTGGCGAAGATGCTGGAGCTTGCTGAGATGGCAAAGTTGACATCTTTAATTAGAGAAAATTGATTCATTTTTGACTGAGTGGAAACCATTTGTGATTTTCGTGCAGAGCTGAGATTATAATGAATTATATACCTGTGGGTTTGAAGATTGAAGAGAAGAGATAGATATAAGAGAGATCTAATATGGTTTAATCTTTATTGTACCAAATATTATAAAGATAGATATTACTATGTATGTTTGTAAGCCTGTAAGTAGAGATAAGTGGAAGTCTTTTAAAATTTTGTGTTAGGTGTTGTCTTGAGTTCAACATGGTAATTAAAATAAAAAATAAGTTAAAAAAATGAGTTGTGTGTTTTCTAAACTAGCTCTAGTCCAGATCTGACTGGTGCTCAGATGTTCCCTGAGCCAACCCAAAACTGCCACCCACTGCTCCCAGAAGTAATCTTGTGTGTCTGCCCCTCCAGCCAGTTGGCTAAGGAGAGGGGAAGGAGCTGAGCCAATTCCTCTTCCCTTGTGCTGCTCCCTCTGTCATGCTGGTCTTTTTTTTTTTTTTTTTCAAATGAATAGGAATTTGACATGGAACCATGAGGCTGTGCTGAGAGTAGCACCAGGGAAGTGCTTCTTCCTCTCCTGGCCTGTTTGGCTGCATGAGGGTTTTCTCTTTCCCTCTTCTTCCTCCACTGAAGAAGAGGGTTGCCCCTAGCTGAATCCTTTTCCTTCTGGGAAGTAGATTGGAGGGTCCCAAATGGTTGGCAACCTTCAGTCTCGAAAGACTATGGTATAAGCCTACAGCACCCAGTATTCCTAGGCGGTCTCCCATCCAAGCGCTAACCAGGCCTGACCCTGCTTAGCTTCCAAGATCAGACAAGATCAGGAATGTACAAGGTAAGGAGTGGCTCCATCAGGCAGGCCAGAGCAAGTGCTGGAAACGACTCTCCATTTGCCACTTGCACAAGTGTTTCAGCTTCATATGAAGGCCAGCCCTGCTCTAGTCCAAAGTTTTGTCACATTTCAGGGGACTGCATCAGACAATGTTTGTCATCATGAGGGTATATAAATGAGGGCTTTAAGAAGCCTTTATGCATCTAGTGTCAGGGTAGGTGGTAGCAGACACACTACACAACTTGCCCACAAGAGGAATGCTCTCATAGGAGGAAGCGCCACTTCTATTTGGAGGGACATAACACTGTGTTCTGTCTGACTGAGGGATTATTGCTTGTCCAAAGCTAGTGAATCCAATTTCTGCCCTTCCCCCACTGGTCTTTTCCATCACTGCTCCTGTACCGAAAAAGAACCTTACCCTTCTGGCAACACATCAGCTTGCTCTATGCCCTTTCTATCCTTACACCAGTGACATAGCTGATGTATGTCCAAGGAGACAATAGGCCACCAGAAGGCCTACTGAGGGATAAGTATAAAACATTTTTCCTTCCCCTTCATTGGCCTTTTAGCCACCTCCCCCCATAGTACACAGCATACGCTCTGTTGGCGCTGCTAATTGCTATACCATGGCAGGGATCGGATTAAGTCGTTGGACCTTAAGGTGAGATGGAAACCAGATAGAAATTAACCTAGATTGGTACAGTCGGACTTTGGTATTCATGGGGGATCTGTCCCTGAACCTGCCAGGGATACCAAAACCCGATGATAATGGAATCAATGGGTTTGGTCCATCAGAGGATCTCCAGGTGTGACTGGAAGGCAATTTCAGCCACATCCAGGAGTTCAGGTGAAGCCTCCACCACGGGTTAGGAACTCATGGATAAAAAGGGCCCACCTGTAGTCTCACCTACAAATGTCTGGAGTTGGATCACCAGCACAGACATGAGCACCTTTCTCCAAAACAGAAGCTTGGAAAGAGGCCAGAAATTATCCAGTTTGGTGGGTTTCAACAAAAGTTCTCCCCTCCCCAGCAAAGCTTTTACTTCAGCAGTCTTTAATCTAGTTCATATAGTTCCTCCCTTTAAGGAAGCATTGCTCATCCTACGTGGTAATGACCTGTCTATGACAAAGGAGATATCTTACCTTAAGGCCCTCTTCCCCAAAATCACTAGACTCCCACCCAGCAGAAAACACCAGATGCTATGACATCTAAGGGAACTCCTAGAGCAAGTTGTCCTGTGGCCTCCCAAGATCTGGAGATGCCTTGGCATTCCCATTCAGAAGCCACTGAAAATACCGATAGATTGTGTGGAGAAGATGCCAATCAAGCACTTCCTATGTAGGATAACCCAGTGCAAATCTTGTTTTGTTTGTGTAGCGTGATGTTGGCATTCAACACCCAAGGATTCCATTCCTCACATTGAAACATTCACTGCAGCAAAGTCCCACCCTCTCATCAATTGCTTCACCTCTCCATTCATTCTTCGTGTAATGGCTCTTCTGTATTACAACACCATTTGCCCTCCTTAAGTTTTCTTTATAAATGTATTGTGCATTAATCCCACGTTTGGAACAAAAGTCTGTTTATTTCACTGAATCTCAAGAGACTATGCTACAATAACGGCATAAATTTAATTACCATGATGGGAAGGAGATGTTTTGCATTTGGAAGGCCCTGACATCTCCGGTTGAAGGATTTCAGAGTAGCAATCAAAGAAAGGTCCTCTGACTTAAATTTAGGAGGCTTGCTGTCAGTCAAAATAAACAGTACTAGGCTGAAAAGAACAATAGTCTGAGAGCCACACTAGACATGTACACAAATGTGCTTTTAGGCAGACTTTCATTTGAATGCGCCTTTTCTTCTTTCAAAAAAACCCCTCTACACTGTGAGGGCTCCAATCCTGATAGGCGCTGTGGCAAATGGAGATGGGAAGGTGGACCCCTCATGCACTATTTCCCCACTGAAAATCTTCAGAATCTTTTATTTTGCCCCGATACAGGTAGTTGCGGCAAAGAATCACTTTGGGGGTAAACAACAGCTTCTGGGAGCAATGCAACTGGCCACTTAAAAGTGCACCTGTAGCAGCTGCCCCATTCATTTAAATGGAGTTTGCAGAGAACAAGTCTTGGAGGATGCTGCCTCTAGTTATCATTTCAGTTCCTTCAAGAGAAAGTCAAGTTTGTCCTAGCCACTGAAAGCCAGGAGCAACCGCAAATGGCTTGTTCTAATGTAGATTTAGGCCCAGGCCAAGCATGCCAAAAACTCAAGTGGAAACAGACATCTCCAATGGAATAAGTGCACTTCTAAATGCAAAACTCATGTGAGTTTCCTTATCCATGAGACATCCATGAGTGTCTTGCAGCAGAACATCCAAGCACCTCTTTCCCATTTTTTCCACCCCTTTAATCTTTGAATTTGGAGCCTTCCACATGGGTTTTTGAATGTATGGTTTTCAATATATTTATGAGGCTGTTCAACATATAATGTGTTGCTCATGGACATATGTTTGCTGGGCTCCTTTTTGCATCACAATTAATATAAAAGGTAAATAAAAAATTTCAAACTTTATGGTTATTTACCAGGTATAAACTGAGAGTACATTCGATTAAAATGTAAATTAATGTTCATGGTGAGTAAATATATTTAAGAATTTAAATGCTTCTTAAATATTGCTGTTCTCAAACATCTGAACTTTATGTAGCTCTTGCATTAAGCAAGTTTGGCTATCCTTGTAATAGAGGAAATAGGAAAGAATGAATTTGTTTCCTGTCTTGAGCCTTGGAGATTCAGACTTCTCGGAGAACAATCTAGATGAACTAAGAAAATAGGGAAATATTTGTGTTTCAAATCAAAGAGCAACTATTTCAGGGAGACGTTTGTATGATGTGATTGGATAATGTCTTCTCTAGTTCATGTAATGCTCTCCTTTGGTCTTTTATATTCTTTTGTCTCCTTCAAAACTGTACAAATGTACCTCTTAAGGCTGCAGAGTTTTAGGTTGGCTAGTCACCCTCATGTCTGCTGCCTTATGCAAGTTGTGCAAGACCTCAGCAGGAGGTCTGGTCTAGAGGGTAGAGCCTCCGTCTGCCTGAAGATAACATCCACAAGGTCGCCAGTTCGAGGCCACCGGCACCGTGCGACCTTGGAGCAGCTGACAAGCTGAAGCCGAGCTATTCCATCTGCTCTGAGCGTGGGAGGATGGAGGCCAGAATGTGAAGCCAGATCGGAAAGAAACACCTGAATGTAGTGGGTCTTGAAAGAAAGAACCTTCTTTCAAATTGTAAAAATCCCTATTTAATAAGGGATTTAAATAAAGCCTGCCTATGTAAGCCGCCTTGAATAAAGACCAAGAAAGGTGGTATATAAATACCTGTTGTTATTATTATTATTATTATTATTATTATTATTAGAAAATGTGAGTACGTAACCACTGTCAGTAATCCTAGATGAGTGCTTTTACTATCATTGAGGAGACAGTGGATTAATTAGGTTTGTGAAGTTTGACTGCAAGTAAGGCAAATAGACAACTCATTGGGAAGTTGGAAAAGCCACAAACCGCAAGTAAAAGTTATTACAAATTTGTATAGGATTCTTTTTAGCAAACTTGTTCTCAAACTGGTGTACATACCAAAAAAGATGAAGGAGAATTTGGACTGTTTTTCCTGTTGAAAACCTTCCTTTGATTCACTCTAATGGGTTTATGATAAGGTTAAATAGTGAGGAACTGGTGGTCAAAACTGGAGAGGTTCTACAACAGTGAGGCTCCCATTATAATTCTTCTCGTGCACTGTCCCTGACATCTTCTGGGCTTGGGATGGGTACTGCTGGGCTTCCCATAGTAAGACTGGTAAAAGTTTCAGAAGAACTGGCTTGCAGCTTGCATCTGTGGAGTCCTGACTGCCAGTGGATGGCAAATGGAAACACACTCATGCTGGCGTGGGTAGCAGCAGGGCTTGCCTGGACCTGAAACACCTATTGGTTTCAGTGTTTCTCGTAATTTAAACTGCAGAGGTGTAGGGAGAAGCTGGCTCAAGCCAAAACATTACATCCCTCCGGGATGTAATCATAATTAATTCACTATGTGCTCTGATTCTGTTTGGCCCATGTGATTGATCTTGAAAGGATTGCCTTCACTCTATGTAGCATAGTGGTGTCATCTTGGTCAATATATCATCTTGAATTACCTATGTAACTAATCCAGGAAGAAGAAGAAACTGCAGGAGAGAGAGAGAGAGAGAGAGAGAGAGAGAGAGAGGAAATAGGGAAAAAGCAGTGAGGAGGATTAAAAAAATGACCTCATAATTAAAGATTTTTTAAGGTTCATGTTTAGATCCACATGTTTGTCCCTTCCTTGATTTCCTAAGTAACTTCACGAGAATCAGGATGCAAACAGGGAATGTCCTGACTCATAACTCACTACATGTCTGTACCTGCCCTTACTATTTGAAATGACTTTGAGGAAATAAAATGAACTCTACTTGAATTCTACATAATACTTGTACATAAAACTAACAAAGGGCTTGTTTTTGTAGTCTGATGCAACCTTGGATGAAGAATGCCTAGCAAAACCTGGATTTAAGCACCTGAGAGAAATCTGAACAAAAGGCATTGATTTATATGAGCACTTTTCAAGAATAGGATGAACAAGAACCTCTTCAAATGCTCAGTGACTTCTCTGCTCTATTATTTGGATCTAATGGGTCACAAAAAGTCACCACCAAAACAACTTTTTCTTCTGTGAGTCATCATTCATAGTGAATTTGCATCCAGTTATTATTATTATTTTTTTAATCTCCACTTCTAATCAGGCTTGCTGTTTTGAAGGGGTGTATCATCTTTGATCTGGCCACTATACCTAAGCACTTTTTTGGAGGAGTTGTAGCCACTGACAGCAACTGTTACCCTGCACATGCCCAATCTCATCTGATCTTGGAAGCTAAGCAGGGTCAGGCCTGGTTAGTACTTGGATGGGAGACCACCTGGGAATACTGGGTGCTGTAGGCTTATACCATAGTCTTTCAAGACTGAAGGTTGCCAACCATTTGTAGCCACTATACCCTCCACTTTTGTGGAGGAGTTGTATTTAATGCATGAATGAGTTCTTAATCATGTGAAGAACTCCTCTACAGATCCTCAACAGAAGTGGAGTCAGGGACCCATGGCTATAACAGGGCAGAGAAAGTTCACTGGTGCTGCTGCTCCCCATTGCTTGTCAGTAAACCAAGCTCATGGAGATGCTTATCGGACAATGGTTAGGAGCAGCAGTAGCAGTGGACCATCTTCTTCATCCAGTGCCATTTTACAATTTCCAGATGTCCTGAGTCCTGATGCTGTGTTGGAGGATGGAGCATCTGGGACTGGTCTCACTGGTTGCAGCAGAACTTATTTCATGTTGTCCAGGTAAAGACTGAGAGAGAGAGTAGGTTGAACAAGGCTTACTGGTTATAGGTCATGCACCCCTTCCTGCCCCCCACTTTCCCTTTACTGGGCCAACAGCTGAAAGGGGGAGGAAACTGGTAGTTTCTATCCACTGCCACCATCCCAGACTACAGAGAATCAGGCAGTTGGGGGTCATCTGGGAACTCTTCTTAGGAGAACACTGAACCCCAGGAGTTCTTACTAAAACTCAAAACCACATAGATTTTGCAAACAGAGACATGACAGTCCACTGAATTATCCGTGACCTTGGATTAGGGAGGAAAACTCAAAATGTAACTATATGGGCACTCGAATTCACTAGAGGGGTCTTAAAACTTAACTCTCCTGGGCTGTTTCATTATCCCCCTACCATAGGGTGCAGTGCGCACTCTGGCAGCATGGCTGCATGCATAGGATGCTGTGGGATAGGACTGGGGTATAACAGCCCAATCCTGAGCTGTCCAGAGAGTGAGGCTGCTATGGCACCAAAAATTGTTGCTGCGGCATCCTGAGTGGAACTGGGCAGCAACCAGAGGCTCCTCAGGGGAAGGGGATGTTAGTCCCTTTCCCCTGGGCAAGGAAAGTAGCCCCGCAATGGGGCTACTTGATTCTGCAGTAGCTCTGGAACTGCCACAGAATCAAGAAGTTCCATGTTGGGTTGTGTGGCTCAAAACTGAGCTCAGGATCTGGTGGTGCTGAGCTCCACTGGTCCCTCCCTCCCCCAACACACCTCCTCCCCTCCCTCTTCCTCCTCCCCGCCCTCTTCCTCCTCCCCCACCTCCCCCACCCCACAACACCTCCTCCCCCAATGCCCCCAACTACCTTTCTGCTGCCCCACGGTTCAGGTGGAACACCGGTTTTCCACTGGCGCTAGCCCAGTGTGAGTTCGCCCTGCACTAGGTCTGATGCTGGGTCGGTGCTAAGCCCTGCAAATGTGCTTTACAGCATGTTTGCGACAGTTTGCAACGTTTGTGACAGGATTGAGCTCCAAGTCCCCAACTTACATCCTGGTTCTGTTCCAGAGCTTTGTCTGGATGTGGTCTGATGTGGTCAGAACAACTGGTTCCTGCTGGCTCATTGCTATCACACCAGCATGAAAGCAACTGCAGATGCTGTGCCTGCGTGAAAGAACTGACTTGGCCATCTGTAACTGGAACCAGGACAATTTGGCCAAATTGGGCCCCGATTCTAAGTGTCTGCAGATTGTGGCACCTGTCTAAGTGTGAGAGATCACGTCCAGGCAGCACTGTGCCAGACCAGAGGAAGACACACTGCCTGGACCAAACAAGAGCTTGCAAAACTTGCAAAGCACCTGTGTGATGCCTGGTCACAGAACCAGAGTCTGCCTTAGGGTGATTTAACCAATTTGGCCTAATTGGACCCTGTGCCTAGAGGGCCCCATGCTGAGGCAGTGAGCAGAGTGCCTGCAGCTGGCATCTTGCTCTGGAGCTTGATTTGACCAACTTGGCCAATTTTGACCAATTTGTAGCTTGATTTGACCAATTTGGAATCTTCCATACCAAGGAACTGTAAGGAGAGTGGACCAAGTAGAGCGTTGCTACGGGATGGCCCTCTTGCCCACCCCTGGGTTTGATTTGCTTGAAATAACCCCCTCCCCAGAAGCAATTATCATATCACCTCCACCTACTTCCATGTGCTGCACTTTTGTGACATTGGTCCTGGGCTCACCTCTGCCACTTGTTCTGGTGAGGAGGGAGGGCCCATAGGAGGATGGTGCAAAAATCTTTTTGCATTGGGCCCCACAGCTCATAAGGCTGGCCCTGACTGGAGCAGCCATAAATCACACATCCTGTTTTGCCAGATTCCAAGGCCAAGCTCGGCCTGGAAAATTATGTCCACTTTTAGTTAAATAGCTCCCCTTCCTCCCCCCCCCCCCCAAGAATGACCCTAGTTCTGCCTTGCAGCACTGCTGGACCCCAGCACCAGGGTAGCTCACCTGTTCCACCTGCAGAGGCCCTCCTTTCTCCCTTCTCCTGCCAGCAGCTCCTCCCACCACTACAGCAGCACACTGGTCCTCTGCAGGACTTGGGCGTGGCAGCCAAACACCAATCTCAGTGTCTCCAGCAGTCTGTTCCAGCAGTCTCCAAAGTTCATTCACCAATCAGTCCAGTTGCAGTGCCATTAGCCATCAGTCCATTAATCCAGTCTCCAGCTTTCCTCCTTCTGCTACCCACTCTCCCTTCATCAGGTGCTTTTATGCCTGAGGGCCCGATTGCCTTCAAGTGGCTGTAGTTGTGCAGCACACTCCCTGCAGAATGCCCAGGCCTTACCCTTAAAGGGGCCACTGCTGACACCACATCCTACCTCCTCGCCAGATATTCCTCGATTCCAATACACACCCTTAACTTGGGAGGCCCAATGTACTCTATTAAAAAAAAATTCAAAAGAAGAGGATTTAAACAAAATGGGGATAAAGAGGGCTAAAAAATGTGCAAGCAGGTTGATAGAAATACTTCGACTTGACTGGATGGTCACACAGCAAAAGCTTAATCAAGTGGATGCAATAACCAGTAATGTTGTTACCAAAAAGGCTGCTTTGTTTAGGGGAATTAGTATATTAGCCTTTTGGAAACTTTTGGGACCATAGGCTGGATACCAAGACAGCGTTAAGCAAGAGATCCCTTGTCTAGCTTAATGAGGAGTCTGGGAGGAAGGTAACTTTCAATCAAAGGATTATATTTTTATTGCAAAAACACACAAAGGTAAACATAATACACATGGAGAATTGATGTATAGATTTCTAGTACTTGTGTATAGTGTACCTAGCTAGTGGTGGATGCATGTGCTATGTATTTGGGTGCATCCGAAAAGGAATCAGAAATGGATAGGGTGTAGGGAAGTATTTAGGGGTTCCTTAATCTGCTAAACCCAGTAGCTGACTAAAGATGGGGGAGAAGGGAGGAATAGATAGGAAAGAGGGGAGGGAGTTTAGATGCAAGATATATTTACCTGTGGGGGGGCAGTTGGAGGAAGAGTCCCGCAGGAGAGCAATCAGAGAGAGAGAGAGAGAGCATGTGCTCTGAATTCTCTCTTATAAGAGTTGTCTTTTTGACCTGGAAGTTGACCTAAACTGACCGGAAGTATCCCAGAGCTGTGCACATGCTCAGTAACACACAATGGTACACGTGGAGTATGTGATGAACCAGAAGGAAGGCAGCTTACCAGCCAGGCTGACCTTCTGGGGGAGGGAGGCAATTTGCATAAGGTGCTTAAGAGTGATAAAGCTACAACAAAAGAACAATAGACTTCTTCCTCAGTAGGTGCATGCTTGTTTTGCATAATCAGGAGACATTTCTTGACTGGAGGAGGGGATGTAATCACCACTTTGCAAACTTGTGACTTCTACCAGGGCCTTGGACTGGGGGGAAGGATGCCCTGTATTCTGAGGTTCGACCTGCATGAGTTTTTAGTCCATAATACATACAAAATCACAACTAGGAAGGGAAAAGGAGATTTTCACGTAACAATGTCCAGCAGATGGAGCTGGAATGCTACTGAAGAACAAAGCCCACAGACCCTGCCCCCACTGTGTTTCATCATTAAACTGATAAAATTTGCAACTTGGCTTGAAGTGGAAAAAAAAATTAAAAAAGAAAAACAAATTCCTTAAAGCATCTGGCTAAAATTACAGTCCTTGTTGCTAGCAACTGGTATTGTTTCATTGTCCTGCACTTACTGAAGAGTAGGTGAGTGTCTTCCAAGTTCCACAGAACATCAAGGACACAAAGAGCATCTTGTGCTTGGATTTAAGTAACCTAGGTTTGATGATGTCATAAAGTTATCCAATTGGAAGAGTGGAACCCACCTGGCATCTCCATCCAACTCCTTTAGCTACATAGACAGGTTTGGTTGCCCAATCACTAAGTTTATGCCAGTCTCTGTACTCCAGACAGGGAGGACTCTGAATCCACAAATACAAATGGCTGGGATATGATGAAGCTTCAAATAAAGAACAAGAATGCTGCAGGAGGATTTTCCAGCATCTCTAAAACAGCTGAATCTGCACAGGAGCCCCTTTGGGCTAGATCAGCCATTTTCAACCACCATGCCATGGCACACTAGTGTGCCACGAATGGTCCACAGGTGTGCCACAGGAATTTGGGAGAAGATCATTTATTTGTAGGGTCAGTGGGAGATGTGAGCCTTCCCCCCCACCCCGGCACAGCACGGTGTTCCTTGTCAATTGTCAAAAACCTGATGGTGTGCCTTGACCATTTTAGTGCCTTGTCAAGTGTGCCCTGAAATGGAAAAGGTTGAAAATCACTGGTTAGATGTTTCCAAAATTAAGGAAAAATAGCCCCCCCCCCCAAAAAAAAAAACAGGGGAAAAAACAGGGAATTAATCACACATATACTTTTTTATACACATATAATATAACAAGAAGGGCCCTGCTGCAATAGACCAAAGATTGATCTAAGTCAGCCACTGTATCCAAAATCCCTTCTCCTACTTTTGCTTCCTGCATATGGAGGGAGCATATACCCATCATGACTAGTAGTCATTAGACTTGTCTTCTAATCACTTTTTAAAAAATCAATTTTTAAATTCACTTTTAAAATCACTTTTAAAATCAATTTAGCTAGTGAGTATTATCACACATTGTGAAGGCGAATTCCTTAAACTAAATACCAGTAGGTGCTCCTGAAGAAGTACTTCCCTTTGTCCCGAGTATCTTGCCAGACAAACAAAAGGACTTCTTTTGCCCAGCATGAAATGAATTGATGAACACTACTTGTGTACCATCTTCACTGGCATCTGGTTCGTGTTCAGGTGAAATTCACAAAGTTGGTTATTAACTGTAAACCTTTGAATAAGCAATAAAGACCCAGGTTTCAAGTTCCCTACCTGATTAAGTCTGCAAATGTACAAAGGGAAGGGCCAAAGGCAAGTCTCAGCACCTTAGCTCAGGCTGAGGAACGAAGCCCAAACAGGTCCAGGTCAGACTAAAGTCTAAGTCCCAGTCCGAGCAATCAGAAGCAGGTGACTAATCAAGGCCAGGGAGGTGGTCAGGGTCCAAAAATCAGCAGTTCAGGTCAAGTCAGCCACAGCAAGGTGAAGCACAATGCAATAATCCAGTGTTATTCAAACTTTGAGGCGAAGCTCCTCAGGGAGGTGCCAGGAACTCAAATGGGAGGTGCGGGATGTCCTCTCAAAGCAATACAGTCACAGCCCTAGGCAGAATACGAGTCTTCTGCCCGTCCTCTGCGCTTTTTTTAAAAGCACAAGAAAGTTGAGTTGCTCAGCTGCAAGAGTGGCTGCTGCCGCTCCACCCTCTTCTCCCTCCACTCCAAGGCTGCCGCCTTCTGTGTTCGCTGCATGTTGTTTCCAAAGCTCTTAGGCTCCAACCCCTATCTGGCAAGTACCAAGCATGCTCAGTTTGCAGTCCTTGCTGACCATCAGAAAGAAACCCTCCTTGATCCTTGTCTGGTTGGTTCCTAGTTCCCAGCCTGGGATCAAAGTGATTTCAAAGTGAAATCTCTCTTTTCAACCCCCTCCCTCTTCCACTCCCCCCTTTCAATCTCCCGCTTTCCTCCCCCTCCCCAAATAAAATGCTTCCCATTTTACCAGTCACCAGGGGTCTTAAAGTTGTTTCCATGCAGTTGGCAAAGGGGGGGGGGAGAGAGAGAGAGAAGCACACACTTTACTTGGCCAGGCCAAAAGGGACTGTTTTTAAAGTGATTTATCTTGATGTTTAACTAAAGAGGAAAGGCTGGATTTTTAAAGTGATGAATCTTGCTATTTGAAGGAAATACTTATCAGCCTTGTGGAAAGATCTGATGATGCTGAGGAGCCTGGGTGGACATCCAATCTTGGGGAGAATCTTGAAGAGGCCATCTCTGCTGACCAGGTCGAAAGCCTTTGTGAGATCTATGAAGGCTATAAAGAGTGGCTGTCGTTGTTCCCTGCATTTCTCCTGCAGTTGTCTAAGGGAGAATACCATATCAGTGGTGGACCTGCTGGCTCGGAATCCACACTGTGATTCTGGATAAACGCTCTCTGCGTCAGATCTTTCCACAAGGACATGAAGGGCACTATTGTCTTCGATGGCTCCACATCAGACCCTTTTGACATCCGAAGCGGAGTGAAGCAGGGCTGTGTTCTTGCACCAACCTTGTTTGGGATTTTCTTCGCTGTCCTGCTGAAGCAGGCCTTTGGAACTGCAACAGAAGGCATCTATCTCCGGACCAGATCAGACGGAAATCTCTTCAACCTCTCCAGACTGAGAGCAAAATCCAAAGTCCAGCTGAAATGTCTGCGTGACTTCCTCTTTGCCGACAATGCAGCTGTCACTGCCCACTCTGCCAAAGATCTCCAGCAGCTCATGGATCGTTTTAGCAAGGCCTGCCAAGATTTTGGACTGACAATCAGCCTGAAGAAAACACAGGTCATGGTTCAGGATGTGGACTCACCTCCCTGCATTACAATCTCTGAGCATGAACTGGAGGTTGTCCATGACTTTGTGTACCTTGGCTCAACGATCTCCGACACACATTCTCTCGATACCGAGCTAAACAAGCGCATCGGTAAAGCAGCTACCACGTTTTCCAGACTCACAAAGAGAGTCTGGTCCAACAAGAAGCTGACAGAACATACCAAGATCCAGGTCTACAGAGCTTGCGTCCTGAGTACACTTCTGTACTGCAGCGAGTCATGGACTCTTTGCTCACAACAAGAGAGGAAACTGAGCGCTTTCCACATGTGCTGCCTCCGACGCATCCTCGGCATCACCTGGCAGGACAAAGTTCCAAACAACACAGTCCTGGAACGTGCTGGAATCCCTAGCATGTATTCACTGCTGAAACAGAGACGCCTGCGTTGGCTTGGTCATGTCGTGAGAATGGATGATGGCCGGATCCCAAAGGATCTCCTCTATGGAGAACTTGTGCAAGGAAAGCGCCCTACAGGTAGACCACAGCTGCGATACAAGGACATCTGCAAGAGGGATCTGAAGGCCTTAGGGATGGACCTCAACAAGTGGGAAACCCTGGCCTCTGAGCGGCCCGCTTGGAGGCAGGCTGTGCAGCATGGCCTTTCCCAGTTTGAAGAGACACTTTGCCAACAGTCTGAGGCTAAGAGGCAGGGAAGGAAGGCCCATAGCCAGGGAGACAGACCAGGGACAGACTGCACTTGCTCCCGGTGTGGAGGGGATTGTCACTCCCGGATTGGCCTTTTCAGCCACACTAGACGCTGTGCCAGAACCACCTTTCAGAGCGCGATACCATAGTCTTTCGAGACTGAAGGTTGCCAATACACAATACTTATCAGCCATTGATGAGATGATTGCCAGCCCAATCCTATCCACACTTTCTTGGGAGTAAGCCCCATTGACTGTAATGGGACTTACTTCTGAGTAGACATGCATAGGATTGAGCTGTGCATCTCCTGGTATAGGAGACAAATCAGCTTCCTAACCAAACCCTTATCAGCTCTGATATATTTTCACGGTCTATTTTTGTTTTCCCCACCAGCTGCTGGAAAAATTTAATTTGATTAAATTAATAAAGGGCTCAATCCTATCCAAGGAGAATGGGAGAAATGACTAGTTGGATTGGAGTCCACAGGGGTGTGTGTGTGTAATGTTGGTCAGACTGCTTGTTCACAAAGTTCATTTGATAAAACAATTCTATTGGTATGCTTACAAAGTTTTAAAAAATGGGTCCTCCTGGACCAGACAAAATCTACCTACTCCAGCATCCTGTCTCCAACAGCGATCAGCAGCTGATCATTTATAAAGCATGTATATTGCTGTGTATTAATAATATATTTTTAAGATCTGCATTAATTAATGATATGATTAATATAATTAATATTAATATAGTTAATATTTCTGGCCACTTCCTGTTTAATGATGTCACTTCCAACCCTCAGGGACATGGTGGGGAGTCATGGCCAACAGCCACAGGGGGTCAAGGGAGCCACTGGCCGGAAAAGTTTGAGTACCACTGCAATAATCTTTGTAGCTGCTCTTAGCACCAAGCTGCTGAGGAACCAAGCCCAAATAGGGCCAGGCAGAGACCCCAAGCACCCAAAGCAGCATGCCAAATGCTGCCCCCCCCACGTGGCCATCATCATATCTCCCTCTGACTCCCTGGACTGGAAAATGAAGAGAGGAACAGAGTGGGAAAGAATGTGTGGATGAGAGGAGTGTGGTGCTCCGTCCCGCTTTTATTTTTGGAATTCTGAGAACAGGAAGAGGAAGAGGACCAGTGCATGTGGGTGTGCAGACAGAGATGTGCAGAGGTGAGCAGACAGATACCCCCCCCCCCACCAATCTGCTGCCTGAGGTAATTAGCTGAGTGGTGCTACAGTACGTAAAAAATATCAAGCCAACAGCAGCTCCCTTCGCCTGAGAGTTAGTGATACATAGGATAAGCTGCCTGGAGCATGTTGTTAGAGTCCCTGGTGTCTTACAGGATACCTAAAAGACAACCTCTGCCTGCATCATGCTGCCCATTCACTGAGGTTATGGGCAGCCCGATCCTAAGCTGCGTGGCACGCGGGGCTGCCACTGCATCAAAATGGTATCCAGCATGCAAACTGGCAGCTCCTTGGGGGAAGGGAACATTCATCCCCCACATAAGGGAAGCAGCCCCACAATGGGACTACTTTATTCGATGGGAGCTCTGGAGCTGCTGCAGAATTTGAGAGTTCCGTATAGGACCACATGGTCCCATATGGGGCTCAGGATCTGGTGGAGTGGAGTTCCACTGGTCCCGCCCTGCCCCCTCCCCTTGCTATGCCTCCTCCCCGCCCTCTTCCTGCCCTCCTCTGCCTCCCCCCCCTGGAACGCCTCCTCCCCACTTCCCCCCACACCCTCACTTACCTCTCCACTTTCAGGCTGTCTGGGCAACAGCTGGGTGGCAGAATGCAGGCCCAGCACCAGAGCTGGCCCAGTGCAGGCTCACGCTGGGCAAGCTCTGGCACTGGATTTGTGGTAGGGGAGGCCACCAACAGTGTTTTGGTGTGTTGGTGGTGAGCTGGTGCCTAGGACTCTGAATCAGGCCTTAGGGTAGACTGTCCCTTGCATCCCACAACCCTCAGAGATATGGGTTGATGGAATGTGGAAAATGACCTTCTCTGATGTAGCGGCTACACTGTAGATCTTCCTGCTCCAGGAGAAACACCCTGAGCTATTCTTTATCAGCCTATTGCTGGTTGAAGACCTTTTTGTTTGGCAGGGCAGGCCTTTAACTTGATCACCCTATGACTGTTCCTTCACCCTGATTGGATGGAGCGTGGATTGGGTTACAAAACACAGTTTTGTAAAGTTGCGTTTTCCCTTTTACTGGGCTATTCCATGGGCTGTTCTATTCTGAAACTATGCTGTTTCAGACATGCTGCGTTTTATTGGGATAATTCTTTCTAATAATACTATATTGAAGTTACCTTCCTCAAAATTTATTTTAAATGGAAAAATGATATCAAAATCATGTAATGAACAAACAAAAAAGGAGCAATAATTGCACATTAAATACAATTGATTAGCCACCCATGACATATTTTGCAATATGTATTTAATTACATATTGTTAATTACTTATCTTTTTGCAGAATTAATTAGGGTTCTTCGTAGTGAGAACAGTCAGTTCAAATTTATTGGGAGGTTGGAGGCCAAGGAAGGAGGCAAAGCTTCTCTCTTGTATCCCTTAGTTTAGCTTGCCACCACTGTTGCACATATTGCGTAGTGGCTGCACTCCTCCTGATGCCCGCTGGCTGGTGTCACCATTTTCTTTCAGAATGCCTTGTGTGAATGATGCCGCTTTGTGTAGCTTCATTCTGGGGGGCAGGGCCTCTGAGAGGAATTTTATCAGGGGGTACAAAGTTTCTTTTGGGCCCCTTTGCAAAAGGGGAGGGGTGAAACAGAGCAGGGGAGGGTGGTGACGGGCACGCAGAATAGGAGGAGGGAGGGACGAAGCAGGGTGAAGGGAGGGTAGAGACAGCTGGAAAAGTCTTTGGAGCCCAGGTCTACCCACCCATGTGGCATCAGTGGTGTCCCTAGCATCCCATACAGGCAACAAGTCTGAGTAGATAGGAAAATGTCAGATCCCAGGAAACTTCTGGGCCCCCTCCTTTGGTTTCTGGGCCCCTCTTTAGACCCTGGGCCTGGGTACAAATTACCCCCTTTACCCTCCTCTCCTAGGCCCTGCTGGGGGGGGCATCCTGTGGGGGAAAAGAGTGGCTGCTGGCTGCAGGGAGAAACATTGCCACTACCAGTGGTAGCCTGTTTGTATTCCCCTCCAAAGAAAATGATTGAGCTTGCACCCCCATTTTGCCACTTGCACAAGGGGTGGTGAAATTGAAAAAGATTGCACCACACTGGTACTCTCAGCAACTTTTTCCTGCTTGCAGAACCAGACCTGAATTGTAATGTTTAACTCAGGAAAAAACAAAACAAAATGGAAATTGTTATCATGATGGGTATATGCTCCCTCCATATGCAGGATATCATCAAAAATGACTTGGTGAAATCTCCTGGGTTCTTGCGGTAAAATTGTCATGTAGCAGTAAGCCTTTCTGCAGAATCATGACCACTTGGGCTGTCTAGCTGGTTTGCCATTGAGTCACTGTGAAAGTGATGCAAGCTTCAAGCCCACTAAGTATACTTCAGACAGTCCCTGATACAGAGATACCGAAAGTGCTGATAAAAGCATTGAGGATATCTGAAGAGGAATATTAACTGCTGAATGATTCTGAAAAGTGCTGTCAGAATTAAATCAGGAAAGAGCTGCAGTTTTCTGTTGCTCAAAGTACTAAATCAAGTACAGATCTAGAGATATGCAGGAGAAAAAAATGTCTGAGGCAATTAAGATCCATTCTAGTCAGGAACTCGTTTTATTTCATTTGTTTCACTGCTAAGATGCCTGATTAGCTTGTATAAACCATGCAACTATAATAATGCAACGACCAGCTAACGAGATAGGGAAATCACTTTTTCTATGCTAATATACTCACTCGCTTGTTGTATAGTTAAATCTGTCATTGCTTGTCTCCAACAACAAAGAAACATCCAGTTGGAAGAATATGCACATTGTTCTGCACAACTAACACATAAGGTGAGAATGGCAATTACCTCTGATGATTTTTTGGAGGATAGGTCTATCAACAGCCATTAACCATGATAGCTAAATTAAACCTCCATGTACAGAAATAATGTACCTCAGTCCTAGACCCTGGAGACAAACAGCAGGGGAAGGCCATCATTTTCATGCCCATCTTTGGCACTTACTGTGGCAACTTGCTGGATGCAACTGAAACAGGATGCTGGGCTAGATGGATCTTCATCTGATTCACAAAGGGAATTCTGTATGCTCTTATAATCAAAATGATTATCTGGACAATTTATTTCTAAGACTAAGAGCTGACTGCATGTTTAACTCTCTTAGGGCACAAGCCTAAGAAGGCCTACTCAGAAGTAAGTCCTATTTTGTTCAATGGGACTTACTCTCAGGAAAGTGGGGTTAGGATTGCAGCCTAAGTGAATGAAACTTAAACATGCTAAATTTTGGTTGGGTCATGTTCTATGCTTTTGGATTGCTTAGTGAGGCTCAGAATAAACTAAGCCAAATAAGGGAAGCATGCTGAAAAATAACAGATGCTGATCATCACATCTGAACAATCACAACTTTGAATCACACCAAAGAAATTCATTTATTTGTCTCTAGAAAAATCTGTGGGCCACATATTCCACATAAAAGAGCTCAAAATGGCTTACAGGATTTTAAAAACATACAGAACTGAAACAATAAAGCAATGTAACCATGCATGGCCAAGGATTTGGTACCATTTTGACTTCCATTTTGTAGTCATTCAACTACAGGCACAACCCTTGCCTGTAGATGGACCAGTGCAAGTCCCTTGTGCCCGCCCAGATGTGTTGCAAAAGTGCTGTAAGGTACTGTTGCTCCACCATGCAAGGAGGGAGGCCAAAGCAAGCCCATATATATTTAACCCATTATTAAAATTTTCAGAATGTTTAACTGAATGGAAACTTGGTTCCTCCAGAATTTTTATTTATTTTTCACATTTTAATACCGTTGGCAGTTTCTCCAAGTGAGAAGAGCTATACAGAGCTGAGAGTTGCCTTATGTCTGAAGCAGGGGATTTTTCTCAAGGGGTCTGATGTGGAGAGATTTATGCTGCTTGCCTCTATGTATATTTTTCTTACATAATTTTAAATAAAACAAATATTACTAAAATACCATAAGTCTCCTCTTTCATTCAAGCTCGGGTCATCATGCTGCTCCTGGAATGTCTTGCCATTGAGGAAGTTGGAAGCACACAATAGTAAAGTTAATGACAGACAAGTGCAGCCCTTGGAAAAATATATGTAGTACTAAATACAAATATGTGTATATGTATGCACATATACACAACTACATATCATAAATTCAGCTGTGTGTATAATGATAATTGAATGTGAAATTGTAAGGATGATCTAAAAAATGTTCCAAAGATGCTTCTTTTCCAAAGTTCTCTTGCCACCCACATTGTCCTTTTTCCTTCTGCTGTTATCACTATATTGATGATGATACATTGCAGCAAGCAAGCAACAGTGTTACAAAGATCACCTGTGGTTAAATGGAAACACTGTCCCTTTGTTGACCTCACCTCCTGCCAAAGGCATGCGGAAATGGCCTTTCCGAAAAGTAAGGTGCGATGGCGGCCTCAAGTGAGACAAAACCTTGTGAGGTGAGAATTCCTATAAGAGTGCAATATGGAAAAGGATCATTGTGGCAATGTGTTTATTAGTGGGATGCTATGTGGAACCTGTAATGCTTTGACAGAATAAATACATTCCATCACATATGCAGAAGAGATGCTTGTGTGCTTCTTTATGTTTCTGAAAGCAACAAAAATCTTCATTTGAAACAGACAACAACAAAAGAAACAGAAAAGCAAGGTCCATAGAATTAACAAAAGTCAGTATGCCTTTTACATAAGAAATGCATCTCTATGATCACATACATGGAAGCCAACCTTATTTTTTTCTTTGATTCTTCCTTTTCTCTCTCATATTTTCCCAAAGTGGAAGTGGATATGGAGGTAGGTTGATGCTTTATTAAAGAGGCAGGACTTAAGGGTGGGGTTGATGGGTAGTAGAGATGTATGCAATTTGGTTTTATGTCTGACAGGAAACATTTTTCATACAGTATTTGTCACTATTTAATGCTGAAAATCTATAAAATTATTATCATTAGTATTGTTAACAACAAGAATCTTGAATATACATCTACATCAGTGGTTTCCCCTTGCAACAATTCTGCATCAATACTAGGAAGTCAGTTGCACAAATTACACTACACTTGCCAGTCATTCTGCCCCAGAGTATCTTCCCTGTGGACAGTTCATTTCTAACATGTGTGTGTCTGATGCCAATCCCCAACATCAACACCATGAAGACACACCCTTAGCGATAAAGGTTGGAATGGGTAAGGGGGATGCAGACAGAAAAAGCCTCTGGTTTCCAAAACACTGCTTTGCTTAAAAGAAGAAGATCCAAAGAACAAGTTGCATGATAATCTGTCCCAGATCAAATGCTGCACTGCTTTTGATGCCCTCTTCTTATCCAAGGGTGCCTCCCCGTGGTTGGTTTCAGCATTACTCATTTTTCTCTTTCTCAAATCATTACCTTGATAGAGAGGAATAAAACCACAGGCTTAAGCATTAGGTTCAGCAACTCAGAACAAGAATGGCATAAACACACAAGTCCAAAAGTTGCAGGGAGGGGGGAAGGGAGAAGGGCTATTTCTACATATCTAGTTCCAAAGTCCAACCATGACATGCTTGCAGCTGGAATAAAAGCACACTTCAAGTATTCAAATCATTTTGCAGACATTGTCTGAGTAATCCGTAGAACAACCTTGCAAGGTAGGCAGGCCAACATTAATGCATATTGTTGATGGGGACCTAAGAGAAAAATGCCTTGTCTAAGGCCACGTGAAGAACTCCTGGCTGAGGTGAGGTGTATACCAGTGACTTTCCTTCTCACACTATCTCATTTTAATATTATGTATGCTTTTTTTTAATGCCACACTTATTTATTTATTATGTAACATCCCTACATTAGCCACAGTCACTAAAGGTTGATGGTGACTTGAAATAGGAGCAAAAACAATGCCCAGTTTTTTTCTGATAATTTTTCTCTGCTGGAAGAAGAGATTCTTGATCTGGTTGGGTTGTTAAACTTAATTTGTAATTAAGATTTAGGGGCAACTCCAAGGTAGAAACTTACACTTGCTCTTTGCATTTTCAGAATTGCTCTTCCACCAGTGAATGCCATGTGGAGCAATTCCTATGGAGCTAACAAAAGTTATTCTTATCATGTGGTCACACTCAGTGCAAACATCACCCAAAAATGACTGCCTATCTTTGTAATCTCCTGATTTAAAAGGACTAAGTTCCTGAGTACAATTCCAAGTGCTGGTGTTTACCTTTCAGCCCTAGATGACTTGGAACCTGGATGCCTAAAGGAATATTTTCACCTGCACGAACCTCCCTGAGAGTATTAAAAGATACTCTCTGAGATCCTTCTCTAAGTCCCCATACCATTTCAGGTAGATCAATGATGTCAGCCTTTTCAGTTGTAGTGCCTCATCTTTGGAATTCCCTCCCCAGGAAGGCTTGCCTGGTGGTTACTTTGCATTATTGTGGTACCAGATGACACCCTTTTGGTCAGCTTGGGTCTTTTAGATATATCAGTTCTAAAATTGAACATGGTTTTGTGTCTGCTATATTTGATTAATCGTTAATGATTTATTTGTTTTAACTTAAATGTCACAAGCCACCTTGAATGCTTTTTTTTAACTGGGAAAAGGCAGCATAAGAACATAAGAACATAAGAACAGCCCCACTGGATCAGGCCATCTAGTCCAGCTTCCTGTATCTCACAGCGGCCCACCAAATGCCCCAGGGAGCACACCAGATAACAAGAGACCTCATCCTGGTGCCCTCCCCTACATCTGGCATTCTGACTTAACCCATTCCTAAAATCAGGAGGTTGCGCATACACATCATGGCTTGTACCCCATAATGGATTTTTCCTCCAGAAACTTGTCCAATCCCCTTTTAAAGGCGTCTAGGCTAGACGCCAGCACCACATCCTGTGGCAAGGAGTTCCACAGACCGACCACATGCTGAGTAAAGAAATATTTTCTTTTGTCTGTCCTAACCCGCCCAACACTCAATTTTAGTGGATGTCCCCTGGTTCTGGTATTATGTGAGAGTGTAAAGAGCATCTCCCTATCCACTCTGTCCATTCCCTGCATAATTTTGTATGTCTCAATCATGTCCCCCCTCAAGCATCTCTTTTCTAGGCTGAAGAGGCCCAAACGCCGTAGCCTTTCCTCATAAGGAAGGTGCCCCAGCCCCGTAATCATCTTAGTCGCTCTCTTTTGCACCTTTTCCATTTCCAGGGTCTCAATATTTTAAAATAACATCGTAATGGTGTGTTTTGTTTGATTTCATTGCATTTATTGCTTTTTTTTACTTTATGTAAGCTGCTCTGGGAGCCTTGCAGGCTGACTAGCCTGATATAATAAACACCCAAAATAAATAACATATGTAATTCAGAATGAGAAGGTAGATTGAAGTGGTAGAATTCCGGACTGTAGTTTAAGACTGTAGTTTGTATGTATGTGGGGTGGGGGGAGGTGTGTGCGTGTGTGCATGCGTTTTCAAGTTCTCTGGATGCAGTATATCAAAGCATTCTGGGGAGAGTTATAGTAAACCTTTCGCCCTGGTGCGCTAGCTTTCTACATTCAGTATGGTTTCAAACAAAACAGCAAAAATGGAGTGAACATTCAAAAATATAACCCCACCTGTGATACAGTCCAGTATGTCACCACTTCAGCCTACCACATTATTCCACAAATGGAGCCCACACCTGCACCATTCACATTCACACAATGCGTACTTCGTTTGTGGAATTCACGGCCATGTGATGCGGCCTCTAAGCTCAGATGTCTTTAAAAGGTGATGACCTATGGATTAGAGGTCTATAACAGTTAAGATGGTTATGTGGAACCTTCACGGTCAAAACAGAAGCATGTATCTGTGAATACCAATTGCTGAAGTGAGAGACAGCAGAGGAGGGTTACTTCCTCAGTGCCCTGCTTGTGGCATTCCCAAAAGCATCTGGTTGACCTTTGTGAGAAACAGAACACTAGACTCGGTCTTTGGTCTGATCCAGCAAATGATTATCATCTATTCTTGTGTGAAATGGGCCTAATCACAACACACGCATGCTGTGTACAGCTGTTTTTCCAACCCTTGTTTTCTCCAATCCGGCAAGAGAAAGCCACGCGTGCAGGTGCTACATATGCCCATTGCACCTTACAATGCTCCTCTGGTACCCCACTGAAATCAATGCATTTGAATTGGACCCCCATCCAGGGTCAAGTCACGCACAACGAAGTGTGCTTAGGGCTGGACTGGAGGGACTGGTGCTTTAAGCTGGGTCTCTAGAATGGATCCCTAAGAAATTCAATCTTTTTTCTTTACGAGGCCTCATGAATCTTGAAATGAGATATCAAAACCACCTTCTGGTGTCTATGCAGAATGTCCTGGTGGCTTCCAAACCCAAATAATATTATGGAACATATAGTGCCCACATAGAAGGTAGCATTAAGTGATGTTTGAATCCACAGGCTCTTCCACATCAGTGACCACTGCTTATGCGCGGAACTAATCTTCTGGATCACTTGTCACCTGCCCTTCACTCTATGCCCTTGTTATATACACAAATGTGTAGTGTTCCAGGTTTTCTGTTCAGCTTTCTGAATCCTACACTACGTTCAACCTTAAGAATGTCTTTTATATTCGCACTTCAACAAATTCTGTTGGAAATCCATGGCAATTTCTACTTGAGGTCCCACAAGAACATGTTAGGACTTCTCTCAAGCACAGACTGAATATGTAGATTCTGTACTGGAGAATTTGCCCCCTTTGAGTACCAATGCTTAGTTTGGCTATCATGGATTCTGCCAAAACTAATTCATACAAATTCAAAGCTCCCTGCTTTCAAGGTTGTGGTGAATGGATCATCTGAATAATAGAGGAGCAGAAGCTACAGTCTTGCTTCCTAATCTTATTCTATATTTTGCAATTTAGAGTGATTCCCCACAAGCATGAATATCGTCTGAATTAACCCTGATAAAACTCACATATCTCATTGTCCCAAAATTGATCACATTTTTATGCTCATAGGAACAGATCCACATAACTAGTCCCCCACATGTATTCAGAAAGGCCTGAAAGAATTGAGCACACACACATGCATGTGTGTGCACACAAAGTTTCTAAGGTACATCAAACTAATGCAAAAGTCTCTCTTCATAGGCAGCAGCTTGTTCTGCCTATCTCTAAAAGCCACTACCATTTTAAACAGTCAAAGACATGGGTTCTTTTGTCCAAATTTTGTCCCTTATTCACAGAATATAACAGAACAAAATCTAACTCTCGAAACTCAACATGCATTACCATGTGCACAACAGTCCTCTGGTTGTTTCAGGGAACCAGATTAGTTTTCACTCCTTGATGTTGACTTATATTTTCCCACTCACTCCCTCACTTACAAGTGAACTGGGCCTGAGACAGAGCTGTCAGACCACTCTTTGCCAAGCAACCATGTACCACGCATTGACCTCATCTCCACGGCTGACTATTATTTGTAGGAAGTGACCAGACCTTTTGTTGCAGGGGGTGGTGATGGGGAAAAACTTCCCTATTTTAGCATTTTGCAAGGTGCTGTTGGTTTTTTTTTTGGGGGGGGGGGGAGTATGAGATGAGCTATAGCTAATGAAACAAACAACAATGACCCTCTTAATTTAACAGCAGTAAATAGTAGAACAGACAGGCTGACCAGATACAATGGAGGACAAAGTGCCTATTCCTTTAACTACTGTATAGAAGAAGGAATTTTAGCAGATTCAGCTCAGCATGGAAGGGTTTAAAAAACTGCACCTGCCAAAATTCCCTCTTGTATCTAATGGTTAAAGGTATAGGCACTCTGTCCTCCATTGTATCTGGTCACCCTGAGAACAGAAGAATAATGATTCTATGCCTGGTCACGTTAACCTAATTTAGATGGAAAGTGGATTCTCTTCTGGGTGCATCGATGCCTTTAAACACCTTATCATTCACAGTATACACAACATTCAACATAATGCCTCATGCTTCCAAATTGAATTTCCAACCTATTCAGGGTGACCAGATGTCATAATCGCAAAAGAGGACAAGGCACCCTTAAATGTAGAACATCCAAGAAAAATGAAACATGACCACATAGAAGCTGAAAGTGCTTGTATATTTATTTCAGGTGGTTAATATAAACACTATATTACTGGTACTTATTAAATTTAAAACTATCTTACAGATATTGCATTATAAATTTAAAACTATGCTATATATAATGTATTCATTTCAGTTAAGGCTCTGCTTACAGGGAAAAGGAGGACGTTGAAGTTATTTTCCAGGACAGGAGGCTAAAAAGAGGACATGTCCAGGAAAAAGAGGACGTGTGGCCACCCTGCACCTATTCCTTCCAGCGAGCTGGAAGGAAGTTCATCTGGGCAGAAAGAAAGGACTCTGGTGACCCCTTGTGGTCAGAGGGCGCCATTAAAAGGAGAGGCTGGCGCTTGTTTCCACTGCGCTCCCCCCCCCCCGCACTACTGGCTGCTTCCATTGCGGGCGATTAAAGCTCGCCTAGCTAGCTCGCTTTATTAATAACCAGACTTGTAATCGAAGAAGGCTTCCAAGGGGAGGGGGAGGGAGAGAAATAAAGCAATAAAACTAAATTGTTTTCTTTTGATGGGGGAGATCAGAGCGAGTTTATTTGCAGATGTTGGGATAAAGCGAGTTGATTTATCGACCGAGCGAGAGTGTCGCTCTCAGGACGCCACAAGTGCATATTTCCTGAAATCTGGCTCCATACAATATCTAATACAGCCCAGCACTTCAGGCGTATCTCCTGCTACATCGTCTCTCCGCATGGGCGCCGCTGCCCTGGGTCCTGCGCAGGGGGTGGGCGGCGAGGCGAGCCTGCGAGGTTGTGCGGAGCGGGGGGGGGCGGGGTGTCCACCTTGTTTTCCCTTCTCCCCCCTCTCTCCTCCTGCAAGTAATCGCAGAGTCATCAGCCCTTCATAAATACAATTGAGAATTGTCCTTATACTTGGTAAATATTGGATTAGCTTTCCATTGACCAGGGCTCTTGAAAGCACCTCGTTTAAAAGGGGGGGGGGGGAGAACCAAGCCACGCCAGGTCTCAACTAAGCCCAACAGTCAATAGGTAATGAAAGCAGGTTCTTCCCCAGCTTAAAGGGGTTTTTCAGCTCATTATCAGGTTCGCGGCTGATTCCCCCCCCTAAAGAGCTCCTCAGTGACCGGTTCTGCAAAACGAAGGCGGCCAGAGAGGGTCGGCTGGGGGAGCCGAGAAGGAGGAGAAGCTGGATCGGAAGACGGGCTTGGCAGCAATTTCCGCTCGTTATGAAAAGCGAGCCCGGCTGAGCGCACTTTGGCTGACTCCCTCCTCGGCCTTTTGGAAGCACTGCTTTTTTTTAAAGGCAAGACCTGCCAGGTTTTCCCAACCAGATGTCAACACGCGTGCCACCCACGCACCCCACCCCTGAGCAGTCCCAGCCCCCCCCCACTCCGGTTTAATTCTGTCGCTGCAGTTTGTCCCCCTGTCCTCATTTCCCTGGACCACTTTCCATTGTCTCCCTCCGAATGCCTCGACTGGCGGAGTGTCTGGGCAGCATCAGGAACAGCATCACTGGGCGCGATCCAGCCGCCACTGAGTTTAACATTCCCCCCCCCCTTCCGAATCAATCCATATGGGGCTGCTGGAGCATGCCCTTCGCTGGTCAAGGTGCTTGGCAGGCTGGCATTCTCAAGAAGGTGGCTCTACGACCAAGTCCTGTGATGACCATCATCACTGTCCTATTCCGTGGTGCAATAAGTTAATGGGAGGTGTCAAAACGTGCTTAAAACCTCTCCCACGGAAAGAAATGGGGCTTACAGAAAGGACCAGCCTAGCCTGGAAATGAGACCAGTTCGTTTCAATGGGGTTCTTCTGCATAAGTAGGATGGAGGCCTCAAACGGCTCCATTTTGCCTGGCTCCTCGCTACTACCTGAGGGCCCAATCCTAGCCAACTTTTCAGTGCCGTTGCAGCTGCAATGCAGCCCCAAAGTAAGGGAACAAAAGTCCCCTTACCTTGAGGAGGCCTCCACGACAGACCCTCCACTACAGGATACAGTGGACCTCCTATCGGTGCGGCTGCATCGGTGCTGGAAAGCTGGTTAGGACTGGGCCTTAACGGCCTTGTTCAGCCCGTTCTTGGCTCCTCAGTGCCCTGCGAGCAGCGAAAAAGAACTCCAGGTCTCTCTGGAATGAACGGTCCGTGTTTAGTTTCTACACACAGAAGTAGGTTTGTGAATTTAGGGTCCTTATAGGCCTACTCTGCTACCTGGTTTTCTTAGCATCATACCAGCTTCCCCAGACACACTGATGCAGATTAATGATACATTCACGGATACGAATTCTGAAAGGTCGTTTTATTGATTAATCCTTTTTGTTTCTGTACACGCACACACACACACACAGAAGCTCTCTCTCTCGCTCTCGCTCTCGCTCTCTCTCTCTCTCTCTCTCTCTCTCACACACACACACACAGACAGACAGACAGACAGAGGCGCTCTCTCTCTCACACACACACAGACAGACAGACAGAGGTGCTCTCTCTCTCTCTCTCTCTCTCACACACACACACACAAACACAGAGGCTCTCTCTCGCTCTCTCTCTCTCTCTCACACACACACACACACTCTCTCTCTCACACAGACAGACAGACAGACAGACAGAGATGCTCTCTCTCTCTCTCTCTCTCAACACACACACACACACAGACAGAGGCGCTCTCTCTCGCTCTCTCTCTCTCTCACACACACACACACACAGACAGAGGTGCTCGCTCTCTCTCACACACACACACACACACAAACACAGAGGCGCTCTCTCTCTCTCTCTCCCCCCCCCCAACTAGTAATCCTAAGGCGGCTCATAATCATTACATATCTTGGAGCGCAGAACAAACTTTCCACGTGGCCTGAAGAGCTGAGGTCAAAAAGGAGAGCGCGCGATCCCGAGAAAGTTAAGCATATCTGAAACCTCCTGGATTGAGCGCGACAGACTTGAGCAAGACCGTAGCTTCTTCCCCCATGAAACCAACGGGACTGGTTACAAGTGCTGAATTTTGGGCGGGTCTGGTCCTCAAAATCTCCCCCCCCCCCCCGGAAAAACCTGATGGGATGATTCTGGATTCCAGTGGCCAGTGGATACGCCTCGCTCGACCAGCATCCAGTGGCGAGCTGAGCTGCCTGAGCATGACATGACACCTCCTGGTGAATGAAGCCTTGTTCTCTCGGCCAGCGCAGCTAAACAGTTAGACAAACAGGCAGCCTGCGGAACTACAATGATGATGGATGGGGGGGGGGGAGTGAAACTGACATTAAAAAAATCATTTTCATGGGGAAGATTTTGTTTTCGGCTGTGCACAGGAGCAAGAATCTAATTTCCTGTGAAACCCGAGGCAAAATTTCAGCAGGGCCTGGAGAAAAAGAGGCCCTGTTTGTCTTCCAAGGGAGGGAGGGGATGGGTTGCTCTCCTTGCTCTCTCTCTCTCTCTCTCTCTCTCTCTCTCTCTCTCTCTCTCTCTTTCCAGAATAGATATAGCACGAATTTTTAATTCGTCTTCCTTTCACAGACAACAATGCTGGTTTTGAAAGGCGGATACAATTTGGGTTTTGTGAAGGTCTCTTTCTGCCCTCTCCCGGCCCAGCTGTCCATATGGAATACAGCATGTACATCGTGGCTCACAATAGCACCAACTGACAGGCGGAACAAAACCCGGGGTTCTTCCCCCTGACTCGGGGATGCTCTGCTCCGTCCAGAGACACCAACTGATGAATCGCAGTTTTAAAAAATAGAAGAGGAGGGGGCGGAGGAGGAGGAGGAGGAGGAGGGGAGCGCGGGGAAGCCACTCTCTCCCTGGGTGTCGATCTCTCTCTTCACCCCAACCCTCTCGGTCCCTTCTGTGCTGTTTCCTTTCTCCCCGCAGCTTAATATGCACGCCTCTAACATCCTCAACTCCCAGCCTCCCCTATTGTGCCGCCTTGTGATGAGTACTGTATATTGTGCAAAGATAGACTCCCCCAAACTCCCGCGCCACCGGTGGCGTGTGAAATGGAAGGCCACTGGGGGTTAGGGCCACACACTGGCTTGATAGACTTCATAGGGACCCAAGAGGCCCTGGTTCCTCCGTCCCCTCCCCTCCCTTCCCTTCCAGGGACTGAGGCCAAAAAAGGAGCCGCGGTGGCCTGGCATCTCTGAACCGCTGCCTGGCTTCTGCTGCGCTGCCAGGGGGCAAGGAGGGCTTGCTTGAGACAGGCTGCGTCCAGAGCTGGGGTGTGGAGCCTCTCTGGGGAAGGGGTTCCTCCCGTGTATCCCCACGTCAAACCCAGAAAGCTGGGAGGACTCGCCGAAGTCCTCAGCCTTGGCAAGTAGTTGCGCCGCTGCCACCCCGCCCCCTTGACCGCTCCACAGAAAAGGCTGCAGCTGCCCCACCGCGAGACTGCTCTTTTCGAGGGACGAGGGCCCGGCGGAGAACTTGCCTCCGAGAAGGAGGCGGAATCTCAACCAGGGCCCCAGTTGGCCGCAGTCCCTCGGGGAGGGAACGGAGTGCCTAGTCCCGTCCAGAGTGACCAGATCCAACGAAGGACAGAGTTCCTCCACCTTGAACCTCTGTATAGAAGAGGGCATTTGGGCAGGTGCACTTTTTCCAACCCTTCCATATTGAGCTGCACTTGCCCAAATACCCTCTTTGGGTCCCGGGGTCGGTCCTCTCTAGCCTGGAGGGACGGAGCCTGCAAGCGCCTTCCCCGCGAGCCTGTCAACCGGGGGCTGGAGCGCAGATCTCCGCCCCAGATAATCATGTTTGCTTTAGATATTGAGTTGAAATGTGGCCAGCTCCGCTGGGGATGGCTTCCTGCGTCCAGGGAGCAGGCCTTCTGCGGAGCCAACTGTTTGCTGAGCTTCCGAAAGCAGCTTCAGTTTCCGGAATGGGGCAGAATTAAAATGTGGCCGTGTTTGAAAGGAGGCTGGGGGGCGGGGGGGTTCTACGCGCAAGACAGGCTCCCGCGATGACCTGTCAATTATTGCGTCTGCATTGAGCTCCAGGTCCGAACTGAGCCTCCATCTCATCTCATCTCAGTTCCTTCTCAGAGGGGCCTTGGGTTCTTAACACGTTGCACACACACACACACACACACACACACACACACACACAATTTCAATCATTAACTCTCAGCGATTCCTTTCCTATTCCCACTGACTGTCCCGCGTGGAGCCAACTCCTACAATCTATTTCAGGAGAGAGCCGAACAACCACACCTCACACATCTCAGGCAGGTGTTCGAAACGAGGCCGAGGAAGCCAGCGGGTTCCGTACCTAGGGGCACTGGAACGAATCGGTCTCCCTTGCCCAGAGTCCGATAAACGCAGCGGGGATCCCTTGAAGGCATTATACGTACCACGCAGGACTCCACTCGAATCAGGCACCTCAATTTCAACCCAGCTAAGAAAGCAAAACCCACTGAGTCGGTCCTCCTGGAAGCAAAACCATCTCAGCTTGGAGGAGCACCTCACGTTTAAAAGAGGGGCCGTAATTTTCATTTCCACCTGTCACTTTAGCACCTTGTTAGTACCTCCAGTAGATAAACTTGAGGAGGCGGAAGGTGCAGAGAACTGGACAAGAATACATTCAGCGGTTGGAGAGAGGTCCAGCCTGCGAGACAAAGCTCCCGTCCTTCCTTATGGGCCACCTCTAAGCTCTAAGACACTGGGGTGGGTCCTCTGGCTCTATGTAGAGTTCAGGCCCAGCGCAAACTTCGCCTGGAAGTCTCAGAGCGCCAGCCAGCCAGCATCGACCCCCAAACCCAAAGGGATCCAAACCTGAGAAGGACACGGTTCTCTTTCTACAGATTCCGAGCAGGTCCCCCTCGCTAACACTTCTTCCAATCAGCCCAGACTCAAACGGATGTCCCGCTACTACTAAAAGGAAAGAGAAGAAATACCGAAACAAAAACACGCTAACTTACAGCTTAACAACACCATAAACTTCCTGTTAATGTTTTCAAAAAACGCACAGCATTTTTATTAACATTCTTACAAAAATCCACAATGTCCTAAACAACGCGCTTCCGTCCAAGTTTTTACGCGGGCGCTCTATCGAGATGACAAAGAGACCAAAGAGGTACACAGACACACACACCCCCTCATTTTCCACCTTTGCTTCCATAGTTTTTTTTTGGGGGGAGGGGGATGTTCTCATCCTGTCAATACACCTAAAATAAAGTCCACCCTGAATTTATGGTAGAAAGCACAACAGAAAGAAAGCACAAATTCAGATAGAAGTGCAAATAGAATTGTACACATGGTCATAAATATTTAGTCTCAGATATATAAAAGGGAAATCACGTTTGTTCTGTTTTTAAGATTCTATTTATAATAGAATCCATTCATTTTCCAATTCTATTTAATCCTGGGATCAAATACCTCTGACAAAATCTTTCATGGCACAAAAACATACTCTACAAAAATCACAAGAGTGTAAGTTTTAATTCGCTTTTTTATTATTTCTTTTTTTAAACTTTTAGCTTTAGGTAGACAGGACCACTGGTAATGGCGCAAATTTTTTTTTTTCTTGTAAACATGGTGCACAAAACACCCCAAAAGAATGAAAACTGACCCCCCTCCCCCAAAGAAGGAAAAACAGGAGAGAAACCCCCTCCTCACCCCAGCATCAGAACCTCAGTCTTGTCTTGTCTTGTCCCCCCCCCCCCCGCGCGCCCATTCCCCGAGTAGGGTTGATTCTGAATCCTGCTCCGAGTCTCTGTGGCTCTAGAGAGTTCACCAAGTCCACTGCTGGGCTTGTACCAAGTGGTGCGCTGAGGGGTACTGGGGGTTGCTGGCGGAGCTGTACTGGGCATTGTATTGCATGTGCTGGAGAGACTGGGCGCTGTAGGCTGAGAAGGGGATCCCCGCCTGGAAGGTGGCGGCAGCCAAGTCCTGTGCCTTCAGCGTGTGGCAAGGCTTGCCATCCCTGACTAAGACGGGCACGGCTACCGGCGCGGGGAGGGGAGAGGAGTCACTTCCATACCTTTCTCGGCCCGGGCCCGCTTCATCTTGTAGCGGTGGTTCTGGAACCAGATCTTCACCTGCGTGGGAGTGAGGCGGATCAGGCTGGCCAGGTGCTCCCTCTCGGGCGCCGAGAGGTACCGCTGTTGCCTGAAGCGCCTCTCCAGCTCGTAAGTCTGCGCCTTGGAGAAAAGCACCCGTCTTTTCCGCTTCTTCCCCGAGTCACCGCCGCTGGACGTTTCCTTGTCGTTGTCTGGGGACTCGTCGGCCGAAGGCTCTGGAGACTTGGACGCCGAGTCCTGCTGGGAGTTGCTCGACGCCAAGCCGTGCACTGGGGGGAGAGCCACAAAGGAGGCACATCAGCAGAAAGGTGGGCGGGCGGCCAGGCGGCGGACCCCCACGCACACCATTGTGTCCCGCCGGGCTCGCCTCATTCTCCACCCGCTGCCTGCCTTCCCAACTCAGAGAAAGAAAAGGGATGAGGGGGCCCTTCCCAGTCCCCCTGTCTCTGGGAGCGCACCAGAAGAAATCCACCGCTGGCCAACGAGAGGGAACGAGGAAGACCCAGAGAACACCCCCCCCCCCAAATGACAAGGGGAACACCACTTCCTATACCAGGGGCTGCTGGGGACAACCTTACGTGCGTCTTGCTGTTATCATCTCCATCGACGGATCTTTAACGTATCCACACATTCCCCCTCCCCCTGTCTGCAAGGTATCGATATGAGGAGTTTTCTCACTGCCCAATCCTATCCTCACTTCCCTGGGAGTAAGCCCCACTGACTCTAATGAGGCTGTCTTCTGAGTAGACATGCATAGTTTTGGGCTCCGGCCTCCCTGTCTCATAAAGACGACATACAGGGGAAATGATAGAAATGTAAGGAACACACAAGCAAGATACAGCTGGGTAGGCTCGTGGTAATCCTCAATATAGTATAATACCATAGCTGCCTATGCAACGAGGAACTTTTGGGGTTGAGAAGCGGTATATAAGAAACAATAACAATGTCAAATATGCGACCACTTTAGAGTCCAATCCAATACATGTCTACTCAGAAGTAAATCCCATTGTAGTCAACAGGGTTTACTCGCAGGTAAGTGTGGGTAGGATTGCAGCCTAAGAGCCCAATCCTATGCATGTCTGTTCAGAAGAAAGTCCCATTAGAGTCAAAGGGGCTTACTCCCAGGAAAGTGTGGATAGGGTTGGGCTGTGAAGCAGTGTTTGGGGAAACAGTGTAGGCATATTCAGAGTTATTGATCTTAGATCAGTAGATAGATATAAGACTGTTTTGATTACGGTAATTTTAGAAGCGACCCACAGTGCAGCTCCCCGTTCACTACCGTAGAGGCTTGCACAGGAGAACTTCCCGCGGGATGAAGCCCTCTGGAAAACCAACAAACCAAAACAGCGTTTGGACTTTTGGCTCTCCCTGAGAGCGACAACAAAACCCACCCCCAAAACGAACTTCTTCGTTCAGGGTTACGTGGATTGATTTTAAAGGATAATTCAACAAGCGAGCCTTTTATGCGGGGGAGCCAGTGGGACGATTTACAAACGCCGAAGGCAGAGCCATCCAAAATTTTCTCACAAAGCAGGCTCTGTGAGCGAGCGAAGTAGAAAGAGTGCAGAGGAGAGAGGCGAAAGGCTGGTTGGGGAATTCTGGCTGCTAACATTTTAAAATGGTTTCAGAGTGTGCTCGTACTCTCTCTCTCTCTCTCTCTCTCTCTCTCTCTCTCTCTCTCTGCTAAAGAATATAAGGATTTCCGATCCAGATAAATGAAGCATCTAGCTTTGCACTTTGGCATTTCCAAGAAGGACTCCCCCCTTCCCCCCCCCCCCGCATAAAAGCAGCAACAATAGTAAGTAGCAATTTCGGGTGAGAGCCAGCCGGAGAGCGAGTAGTAGAAGCAACCTGGGCTCCGGGGGGGCCGCAGGCGCCCACTGCCAAGGCAGCAGCCCCAGTGCAAGGTTGGCTACTTACAGGAATACTGGATGCTCTCGGTGGTGGCGAGCCAGCGCGTGTAGGGATTATCGTATTGTCATAAAAAGGATTCTTCAAAAGGCAGAGTCTGAACAGCGTCCAATGAGGTTGTCCCCAAAACTCCGGGCTTTTTGGGGGGCTCCGACCCTCGGTCTCTTCGTCCCCCCCTTCCACGACGGAGCCGTCTTCATCATTGGTGTCAGGCAAGTCCAAGATGTCCTTTACAGAGAAGCCGGTCTTTGTGTTGGTCAGAGACATATTCCGGCCAAATTTTAGGCAGGAAACTTTGAAGGACCAGTTTGTCAAGCCTCTCGCTTCGCCAAACATACACCGGAAGCGGGGGTGGGGGGGGGATGGGGTGAGAAGAAGGGAAGGGGGGGTTGGGGGAGTGGAAGAAAAGAAGGAATGGAAAGACTGGAAGGGGTGTTGGCGGTGGCGGTGGTGGTGGAGGAGGGGGGACACAAAAATCAGCTGAGATCTCTCGTCATATAATATCTGTTGTTTCAGGCTTGGGCTGCTGCCGAAGCGGAGAGCCGCGGAGCGCGAGGGGGGCGACTGGGGCTTCCAAGACTTTGTAACTCCAGGAAAAATGCCACTGGGTTTACTTGAGGGTCTGCTTTAAGCCCAGCGCGCTGGCGGTGCCTCCTTGAAAAAACAAGCCATTGCCGAGACGGGCAGTCCATATAAGGTTGGTCTCCGCACATGAACCTGCCGAGAAGGGGGGGGGGGGAGGAAATACATTAAAAACGCAAAAGGTTGGCCACGTGTGGGCGGGTCTTAGGAGTCAAGTGGATGAAGACAGTGTTTGCTGATGTGAAATTGCGGGGTTTGGGGGGGGGGATGCAAGCCTCCACCATTGGTGCTATAGCACATGATGAGTGGTATAACGTGACAATTAATTACCAAGATGGGGAGGGCCTTTTCCACACAGTATTTACATACAAAGGAGCTCCAAGGAACCAGATATTCCACAGACTTGAAAGTACATTGTAACAGATTGCCTCTGGAATAATAATAATAATAATAATAATAATAATAATAAAAACCCGCCACCATCACCTCCAACCCGGGTTTGCATTCATTTTCCATTTTCACCAGTGACGTCAAACTGCATACCCTTTGCAAGCAAAGTAGAAAATGGACTACTTCTTGGAGCTCCACCTGCTACCTTTAGGGGGTGGGGAGGAAAAGGAAACCTCTTCAAATTATGGCTTGTTACCTAAACAAGATGTTGTTGGGATGGCAAGGGCCCAACTTATGTAAACCTCCTAGGTCAATATTTTGGTTGAGGCTTAAGGATGAGTGTTAGAAATTAAACAGCAAGTAATTGATTCCAGTGTGCTCCGAAAACGGCTAAACTGGCAGTGGAGGGGGGGGGGTCACTCAGCTCCTTGATAGAGTCGAACGATTTTCGGTGGGGTTTTTATTTGAACACGGCTAATTCACTTCACTCTTCCGCTTTCCGGAGGGATCACTTGTTCGTTTAACAGAGCATGCAGCTGGAATGGGCAGAGCTGGCCCGATTTTGACATTCTGTTTTCTGAACGCGCGCGCGCGCACGCGCACACACACACACGCACACACACACACACACACACAGAGTATCCCTTTGATTCTCGCAAAAAAAAAAAAAAAAAAAAAAAGGCACCCTAAATAATGGCTCAGATATGTACAGAATGAAACGCTTCTGGTCATTCAGATATTATTTCAACTGAGCAATAGGGATACCTAAAGGACAATCCACCTTGGGAAGAGAAAATTCCGCAACATTTTAGGTCTCCACTTGAACGAACTTTCTGTTGCTGGCTTGCTTCTGCCCTCCTTCTCGCTCTTTCACCGCCCCCCCCCCAGTTTGATCCCCAGAAGTTCGTGGCTAGTAGCCTTCGAACTCTCCCTGCTCGATCTTCTGCCTCTCTCGCTCTCTCCCTTCCCCCTTCCTTTTTCTCCAAGAGTGAACTCTCTGGCGGTCCCTTCTTGCTCTCTGGTCTGGAGAAGGAATATGGCAGCATTGTTTATCTCCGAGGGAATCGGGGTGGGGTTGCGGTGTGAGTGTGTTCTGGTGAAAGAGGTTGGTGTTGGTGGTGGTGCTGACTGCAATATTTAGGGCAGGACAGAGCTGGATGGAAGGAATCCAGCTGGGGTCTTCAAAGCCGGCTTTGGGGAGGGGTTTTTTTTTTTCCCCAAAAGGGAGTCAAATGGGATTGCCTTCGTCTTCCAGAACACTCCCCCCCCCCAAAGCTCCCTTAACACTTTCTGAGACTATCAAGTTGCTGCTGTTGTCTGACTTTCTCAGTCGGGGTGGACAATTGGGATGGGGGTTGGAAAGTGGCGGAGGTGGAGGGGGTTCTGAGAAGATGCAGCAAAGCAATTAATGATTGTTGATCAGTTTATTTCTCTGTGTGTGTCCCCCCCACCCCACCCCGCCCCACCCCTCCTCCCTATGCCTCCCATCTAGTATGTGATGTGGATGACAATGCTTCGAGTTCTTTTTTTTTTTTTCCTCCAAGCAAGTCGCTGAGCGCATCCTGGGTGGTCGGACCGGGGCAAACACAAATACAAACCGATTGCTAAGCTGCGGACAATGGGCGAAATGTAGACAAATGTCCGGCTTCTGTTGGAAGCCTTTGTCCTGGACCAGGTTTTGCATTTATTTCACTGGCGAAATAATGCCTGATTGACGCCCCCTTTCAATGTGTTCTAACTGTTTGGAATAAATCTGGGGTTGTTCGAGTTGTCATGGTATTCAACGTCTTTCAATGGACTATCTCTTCATTCATTTCGGAATCTTGCCACAATATTAAGGGAAACCCCTTCATGTGGATGCTCCCGAGCTGCTATCCTCCTTTTACTGGGCTAAAAAAAAAAAAAAAAAGACTTCACAAATTTGGTTTTGTTTTGTGGGGGGGGGGGGGGAGAGAGAAAGACGAAAATCGATTCCGAGCGAGACCAAATTTTCAACCGATATGAATCAGTTGCACGTAATTGAGGAGCAAGAGATGCAACCGAGTTAAGTCAGAATTTCACAGCCAGGAGGGAATTAAGTTAATAATATACAGTCTGTAAAGTGAGGTTCAGTGGCGGGGGGGGGGGGAGTTAAAAGAGGCGGGCTGACTCGAGACAATGCGCTGAAACCATAAGGCGTCCAGGCAACCCAGAGGTTGGGAGGCAACACCTACATAGAAAAGGCACAAGAATTAAACCGCAGCAGATCTCAGAGAGTAGCGAGGTGGTGTGGAAAACATCCCTGCGTCTCTGTGCGGTAATGTCATTTCCAGTGGGGGGGGGACCCCCTCCTTTCTCTCTGGATCCACGCCAAGGCGACGCGACCCACCATTCAAGTACAAGACTGCAGGAGACTGCAGTTAGGAGCACCAGCAAACAACTCACCCTTCGTTTGGGGAGCATTCTCTTGAAATCCGAACTGGAGGGGCAGGGAGAGCAATCGCGAGGGGGCAGAGGGCTTCATTCTTACAGGCCCGGGATTGGACCTCAGTCCACTGGGGAAGGGGGGAGAGCGTGTGGGACTGCTCACCTGAACGCTTGGCCTTGGCCAGTGGAAATCATCCACTAAAATGTGACTGGGGAGTCTCACTTGTTGAACTGCAGCAATAAGGACCTCCCTGGTGGAGTTCTACTCTGGAGCACACGCTCGCCGTGTGATGGGCCCCGGGCAGATTCGCTCCCTCCGGCCACCTGATAAGCAAATATTTTCCTAAGGGAAAATCAGGGCTCCTGGAGAACATTAATCAGCCGCCCTTCAGCCGCACTGACAATGGGCCATTGAGAAGCGCACACACCGACTGAGCGACACAGCTGGACTGTGACCAGCTATTCTCCTCTGTACACAAAAGACCTGCAATAAGTCATAATTTGGCCGCCCATCGCCACCACCTCGCTCCCCTCTCCCCAGATCAATCTATAGGGCTCACATACAAGTTGGCCCCACATACGAAGTTCCCACAACCGCAAGGTGGGAAGACAGTCTCGCTCCTCTTTCCCTTGGGGTACAGGACATTTGAAAAGATCTCTCTCTCTCTCTCTCTCTCTCTCTCTCTCTCTCTCTCTCTCTCTCTCTCTCTCTCTCTCTCTCCCCCCCCCTCGTGTATGTGTGCACATTTGGTCTATTTAACTCCAAGGGTTAACATGCTATTTACAACACAGCCCCAGCAAACACTAAGGGTGGAATTGAACATGGAGGAGAGGAACTCAGTGGGTGTAAGCAGTGTGTTGATGAAATGTACAGACTTTTCATCCCTGCCACAGTTTAGTGGAA